>NC_052623.1:105126655-105744155 GCF_016161935.1 Mauremys reevesii | reverse complement strand
AAGGAATGGATCACTTGATTACCTGTTCTGTTCATTCCCTCTAGGGGACCTGGCACTGGCCACTGTCGGAAGACAGGATACTGGGCTAGATGGATCTTTGGTCTGACCCAGTATGGCCATTCTTATGTTCACAAGATCCAGATCCCCTTGTAGTATCAGGTCTAGTTCACTAACTCTATGTTTAACAGATCCCATATACTCTTCTATCCTACTATTTAAAAAAAACTATTACACATTAAAATTTAAAATAAGACAGCCAGCAACAACATTTACAAACAAGCTCTGCATACTGTGGTAATCTTAATTATGACTTTTAAATACTACCATCTCCTGAGGTCGAGCACTTTCCGCTGCTTTATTTCTTCAACAGTGGAATGTTGAGAACACTCCCTGTATTGTTTGCTTTTTTTGTCCAAAGATTTTTTCTTTGTTACTTGTTTCTTCATGTTTCCTGCAGGATAAATTTTAGAAGCAGTTAATGAATGCTTAATAGACAAGCTAAATATTTCCATTATAATGCCCTTACCAGAAGGCATTCAGTGTACTTCTAACAAAAAGACAATATGCTGCATGGATAGAGATGTACTGTGATTATTTCCATTGGAAGGAAAAGTTAGCTTGTGAACTAGGACTGCCAACAGCTTTGGGAAGAACCAGTAAACTGGCATATACCTTTTACACAATAGCTCATTTTACTGAAGAATATTTCTATTCTCTATAATCACCTACTGAATGGATTAAAAAGGAGGTCATACTGAATGGCCTCCACAAACATTGTGAGCCTCTCTCACCCAAGCCATCCCAGTAATTGGTGGCCTTCCATGACCTCTCCAGAGCCAGCTTGGTGCACTAGAGGGAGAGCAGACCACTGACAATAGCCTCACATTATACATATAATGTGATTAGATGGATATATCTGCTAATCTGCATAAGCAACGTCTTCAGTCAGAAAGCGTGGTTGTTAGTGCTGGAGACAGGCGTGCCTAGGGGCATGCAGAGGGGAAATATATCCCCAGGAACTTTCCCTTATTGCAAGTCACTGTACAGGAAGACGAATAAAAACAGTTGAGAGGGAATATTTTCAATCATGTTTTGCGACTACAGATTTCTGAACCACAGTGAAATATACTGTTATATATTTTAGCAGAATTAAAAAAATACTTGTAAAATACACATTATCCATACATCTTATCTTTCAAAAGAGCACTATATGAATACACGAAGACAAAGCCAATAGCATTTTATATCTTTAAAAAGTATTTAAGAGTTGCAAAGTCTGTTTTGCAATCGTTAAGCTAAATTAGACCTTGACTGGTCAGCCAACTCATAAGAAAAATCTAAAGCAATGGCTCTAGGCATACACAGTGATTATAGGCCAGATATAAAAATCAGTTGTGTGCATATGCAAGGTCAATAAACCATTAAAATCAGAAACAAGAGGAACACAAAACAGTGGAAAACACAGTTTCTTTAACATCATATACATACACAATTCAAAATATTTGAACAGTGTTTGGGAAATTTTTACTTTCTCCATGCATAATAAATTTAATTGTATAAAGATAACATTTGCTTTTGTCAGTATTCTCACAGCAGCCTTTGGGCAGTTTTTCAAGGTAGCTGGATCAAAGCTGAAAGTCACATGGCCAGCAATTTCTTCCCTTTTAAAAACAGACGTCAGTCCTTTCGGTCAGCTCTAAATAGTTTTATTTTTCCAACAGTGACAAAATGTAATATCAAGAGAACACAATAATAAAGTATTAATTTCTCCACCCCGCTTAGGTGGAAAACAGGTTGGCTTATATGAGCACATAAGATTTACAACACCTTGTATTATTTCTACACAGCTTGAAAATGTATGCCATATCAAACAATTACTGGGTTCTACAGGAAAGCAAAAGGTAGAGTAAGGAAGCAAGAGCCATGAGGTTGGGAACACGGCAGCCACTACTCCCCTGGCCTGACTCACTCCTATCCAAGCCCCCAAGACCAGCATCTGTGGGGCCAGCACAAAGACCATTTCTACAACACACAGATAGTGTTCATCTACGTAGTTCCAATGCACAATGTAAGAGGGGGAGGGTCTTGCACTGGCCCTCCATGTCACTCACACAGCCTTTTTCTGAATGCTGCAGTGCTGTAATGTCTTACCTGCTCTGTTTTTCAGATTTGGGGTCACTCCATTGAACTCTGATTTGTCAATTTCCCATGCCAGTGGAAGCTTTCCAAGACTACTAGATAAATTTTCCAAGTTAGTGTCTTCATTGTAGATTATCTCAGAAATTCCACTTTGAATGCCAATGAAGTTAGGTGTATTATTTCCAACATTTAAGGCAGCACTATCTGGTAGGCAGGCACTAACTGTAGTACTTGGACTTTTACGAACAGACGTTACTTGGTTTAAAAAAGCATAGTCTGAACAGATAGTATAAATTTTTTCTCGGGTGTGAGTCACAGGACATCCCCATGGATAATGCCCATCTCCAGTAGGACTCAGTGACGCAGCGGATGCATCTGAAGTGCAATACGGCTTTACATCATTATGAAGAGTAGCTTCTGGAGATTTTTTTTCAGGTCTGTTTTCTTTGTGTCCAGAACCATTCTCCCTTTCACCTTCTGCAATGTTAGGCATTGAATGATACTAAAAAGTTCTGTCTAGCTAAGAAGTGCTCAGCAATTTTTTTTTAAATAAAAATTCAACCTACATCATTGCCTGCAGATTTGCAAGCTACCGATGAGTTACCTGCAAGAAGGAAACACAACTGTTACCACAGCACACCTCAGCTGATAAACGAGCTATATACAAACTTTAAATAAAGGCTTTTATTTTAAAAATTGCAAACAATGAAAGTTGCAATATATTTCAGGGTATTTCAGAATACAGAATGCTCTACATTGCTGTCCAAACATTTGCTTTCTCTAAGTACTGCTAGGATGCTGCTATATAGAGAGCTTTCATTATTTGCAAAGTGCCAACAGCATACTCTGTGCTGACAGCATACTGAGTCAACCCTCAATAAGTCATTTTTTAAAAAACAATTTAGGATAAAAAAGTAAATAGTTTTTCCACAGAGAAAATTGGCATATGCATGAACACTGCAGTTTATTATTTCTACCACAAACATTTGTAACAGTAATCAAAGCATTTTCCAATCATTACTGAATTAAAGGGATATCAACTAAAAAAGACACACACTTCTCACTGAAAATCTTACCTAGTTTTGCTATCAGTTTTATTGTAACTAGAACAGAAACATTTCCTTTTCAGTTTGTGTATTTACCATCACTTGTGTACAATGAGTCACTGTCTTCCCTGTATAGTCACTCAGTTTTCCCTTTTGTTTGTGTGGGTCTTTCACATAGCAACAGGGGAAGAAAAGGTTTGGAGTTTCGTTTTGTGTGCATGTGCATGTTTGTTTTATACACACAAGAAAATGAGGCAAGTGTACTATTAAAAGCTACTTTTAATTAAAGTTTTAAAATCAAGGTGCTGGCATCCTTGAAATCATCCATACCACTGCAACATGGATAACAAATATGAAGAAACACACACAGAAGAGTTAATACGCATTGTTGTAGCTGCATCAGTCCCAGGATATTAGAGAGACAAGATGCATTTAGCATCTTCCACCTTGCATTTAGCTATGACGATCCACGTACCTTTCCCAGACCTGAAGAAGAGCTCTGGGTGGTGTTTGCTGTCCCACAGAAGTTGGTCCAATAAAAAAGATATTACCTGAGTCACCTTGTCTCACAGAAGAGGTAAGCGATTTGTCCAAGAACTAGAAACAAAACCTGGCAATGCTGACTTCTAGTATCTATACTTAGCCAATAAACCATAACCCCTCTTCAATACAATACTTTGTACTACGCATGGTAGACAACACTGAACAAGGCTGTAGCTATGGGAGTTTCAATTTGCAGTAGATATAGAGGTCCTGTCGACACTGGTAAAATGAACGTGTGTATTTGTTACCATTTCAGGTCCCAATCCTGCAAAGGACTCTGCATTGGTAGGTCCCTCTAATATCACCATAAATTACACTGAGACAAGGCACAGCCAAGTTGTTACAACCACACCCCAGTACACATCCACACACCATTTCCTAAGGTAGCTGGAGCTACAGTGGTTTGTACCTAGGATGGTATCAGGAACCACTGAGCAGAGTGACCCCTCCTTCACTAGAAGGCTCTAATGACCTTTTATTGGCCAGCACCATACGCATGGGAACATTGCACACACATTTGTATGCAACGGGCAGCAACAGCATTAGAACCCTCCATAGTGTCTGTCCCAGGCCCAAAGATAGCAGCGGATCTTCACATCATGAATGCCCCGCCCACACATGGGGCTGGATCAGGAGCTCATGCCATAGTCAGTAGGTTCCAGAGTTAATGTTCTGGTGGGAGGAGCCAGAGCAGCCCCAGCAGAGGGCAGGATTTCACCGCTCATTCCCCGGGCTGAGAGGAGCAAGCGGCTGCCGCAGCCCAGCCCTGCCCAAAGGGCAGTGGCCACCACAAGCTGCAACAGACCCACCCCACTCCACTTCTCCTCAGGACGTGGCACATGGGGAGGCCTCCCCGGCCTCTCGCCTTCCCCCCAGGATGTGGGCGCTGAAGGCCCCAGGTCATTACCTGCATGGTGTCTCCCATGTCTCTCGATCGGCAGCGGCTGGGATGTGATCACACAGGAAACAGAGTGGGGGGTGGGGGCTTCAAGCTCCAACTCACCCATACCCCCTTCCTACTCAGCATAGCTGCCTGGACGATACCAAACCTCACCAGAGGACGGGGTGACCGGGCAAAGGAGAGGGGAACTCAGACGGCAACGACCTCCCATAGCCCCTGGATTGTTCATGACAGTGAGCAGGGTGGAAATTGCATGAGGACTGAAACAGAGCATACATCTCTGCCCCTCTTCCCCTACCAATGGTATTGTCCAGCGCTCCCACAGCACCTCGGTGCGGGAAGAGAGGGATGGACAGTTGTTCAATGAGAGTGTGGCAGAGGTGTGGTGGGCAGAGCTTGTGAGGAGGACTGATGGGTGGGGGGACTTGTAGGGAGGACTGATGGGTGCCATGCTATAGAGTGGCTGGTGAAGGCTGCGCAAGGGCTGGGCCCGTGGTGGTGGGATCCTCCCACCCTACACCCAGGAGCTGTTACGGTGTTGTGGCTCCACCCAGGCCATGGGTGGCCCAATATGGGGGGTGGCCCCCCCATCCATGTGGAGTACAACATGCATGTAAGTCTCAGCTGCACCGATCTGGGTGGGGGTCAGGACAAACTCTGGGATGTTAGTGGGTGTGGGGGACCTTTTGGGGGGGGGGGAGACTGGCGGGCTGCTGGGATGGAGAACTGAGGCAGATTAAAGGAAGCACTCAAGGGATTGGGCAAGTCACAATGCCCTGGCTGTCACCATGGAGCAGGCAGCCCCTCCATGGTGAGAGGCTGGAAACCAGCACAGCTACACATGGACTCCTAGGGTCTCCCTGCAATTAGAAAATCCTCTATTGTAGTGTTATCGACACGCATGATTTTGTCCTGCATCTCATGGTAATTATTGTTTTCCTTAAAGCTCCAGCTTCTGGAGTCAAGTGAATATGTGATGAGTTCAGCCTTCATTCTTAAAGAAAAAGTACATTCTAGCCACAGGTGTCGACTTTGTCATTTCTCTGGGGGTGATCGACCCCTGCTCTGCCCCTCTGCCTCCACTCTACCCCTTTCCCCAAGGCCTTACGTCTTCCCTCCCTGGCTCTGTCTCTTCCCACCCTGTTTTGCCCCCTCCCTCAAGGGTGCCCCCTCCCCCCCACAGCGCCTCTTGCCCACTGCTGAACAGCTGATCATGGCAGGCAGGAGGCACTGGGAGGGGGAGGAGCTGATCAGCAAGGTCATTGGTGAGTGCTGAGCACCCACAGAGTCGGCGCCTATTATTCTAGCCCTTGTGGTGGTAGAGAAAGCTTCAAAATATGACCCCAGTGCACCTAACACCTAAAAAAGCAGACGACAAATAAAAAGAACACCAAATCTATTATTTTAAAATAATCTCATGGTTTTAAAGCCAATCTTGTGATTTTGGGTGACTCTTACTCATGATTTTTGAACCTTTGGGGTTAGCACTGCTATTGCTGACAGTGGCTGTCTGCCATGGGGTTCCCCTTGGCAGCTGATGAGAACAGATCGGCTGCTAGGGTTGATGTAATAAAGCTGTTTCCCTACGGTTACCCCAGCCCACGCTACATGGTGCTCTGTCCTAATACTAATGTTTTCTCCCACCAGCTTCACGACAGCTAACTTGTTTTCAAATTTAGCTGAAACAGTAACATCGAGAGACTCATATGGCAATCTTGAGTGGGGCCTCTAGCCACTACCATCACATAAATATTAAATATAAATACATTTATTTATGGTGATTTATCACAATGTATTCAAAAAGCTGCCCATCTGAGACTCTGGACGTTTTTGATATTTAAAAAGAAAACAAAGAAGAAGCTAAAAGCTATGAGATTCTAACATATAAAGTTTAATACTACAAATTATAAAATTGCATAATTAAGCTTTATAACCCTTAAACAGAGCAGTCCCTTGCCATAGAGGCACTTCAAACAGTGGAAAGGGGACTATGCTGCATAGAATGGGTCCTCAAACTAGAGGGTTTTTGAGGCCCTTGGTGATGGTGATAGGTACGCAAACTCACTGAGTTCTCAAGTGTCCAGTGGTCCAGTCAGGTTTGCAACTTGGAAAGGGGGGGTGATAGGAAAAGGAGAGCTCCAACACCAAAGCCAGAATTTTATGTGACTGCTTCCAAGGGTAATGTACATCTTAGAATGAAGAGCATCTTCCCAGGTTTCACTCTGGAAGACTTGTAGAACCATAGTTGGCCAGCAGCCTTGGAGGCAATTATGCAACAATTTTGCTTCCAAAGCATTTTTCTTTGAGCCAAATTACTATCATTAGGATAGCAATAGTACTGGCTTAGCCAAACAGACCTAAAAATAGATTAAATGATTTAAGTTTATTTTAGAAATTAGTTTGGCACTGACAGACTGTACCAGATTGTGCTCTGTAGATCCATGAACAGATAGCCCACATCTCCCACACAAGTGAGGCGAGAAGCTCAGTAACCTCTGTGGATCTCTGTCCAAGCAGTAAAAAGTAGGGGGGAATATTTTACTCTGTAGAGTCAGAGACAGTAAGGCCAGAAAGGACTACCAGATCATCTACTCTGACCTATATATCACATGCCACCAGCACCCACACACACTAAACCCAACAACTAAAATTAGACTAAAGTATTACAGCTCACAGGAGACTAGACTGTTATATGCCACAGGCACAAGAGACTGGGAGGGAATGAGGTGCATCCCTGCCCGAGGCCCCTGCAATAGCCGATAACAGGGAAATCGTTAAGTGAGGTATACCTAGGTCGGGGTTCTCAAACTTCATTACACCATGACCCCCTTCTGACAATAAAAATTACTACACAACCCCAGGAGGGGGGACCGAAGCCTGAGCCTGCCCCGAGCCCTGCTGCCCCACATGGGGGGAGCCAAAGCCCCACCGCCTGGGGGGAACAAAGCTGAAGCCCAGCCTGAGCCTCACCGCCCAGGGTTGAAGTCCTCGGGCTCTGGCTTCGGCCCAGGTGCCGGTAAGTCTAAGCCAGTCCTGGCGACCCCATTAAAACGGGGCCCTGACCCACAGTTTGAGAACCGCTGACCTAGGTAATCCTGTCAAGTGACCTGCACCCACACACCGCACAAAGCAGAAAAACCTCTAAGGCCTCTGTCAATGTGATCTGGGGGGGGGGGGGGGATTCCTTCCTGACCCTACACCCCCTGCCCCCCCAGAGCCCAGCCACGGGGCACCTTCTGGTCCAGACACCCACACACCCCTCCCGCCAGAGCCCAGCCCCAGTTACAGGGCAGCCCCCGGCCCAGACACCCGCGCCCCCTCCCGCCAGAGCCCAGCCCCACCCTCCCCAACTACAGGGCAGCCCCGGCCCAGTCCCCAGACACCAGCGCCCTCTCCCACAGAACCCAACCACGGGGCAGCCCTGCCCCAGAGCCCAGCTGCAGGGCAGCAGCCACCAGCGCCCCCAGCCACGGGGCAGCCCCGGCCCCACCCCCCAGCTTCTTTTCTGTCCCGCCAGGGCACGCAGCGTGGTGCGAACGCGCCCGCGCCCGCCCCCGCCCTGCCTCACCCTTCGCCCGAGCTGGCCGGGTCCCCCAGGCCCGCTCCTGTCCCCGGCAGAAGGAGGCTCAAAGAGCGAGCAGCCTCCAGCCCAGCCAGGCGGAGCGCGGCGCTCCCTGCGAGCTGGGCTCTGCAGAGTCCAGCGGCGCCTAGCGGCGGCCAGAAATTCTGTGGGGAAAACAGAGACTGCTGCAAAATCCCGCGTAACTGCCCCAGGAGCAGGGCGCTCAGCTAGACCCTGACCCATATGAGCAAGAACCACCCAGCCTAGCACCCGTGGGAGAGAATTCAGAGCCCTGGCCCTGTCTCTAGCTGTGGCCATTCCTGATGCTTCAGGGGAAGGAGATAACAGCTCTCCCAGCCCAAAAATCCCTCTTGACTCTTGCAAGTGGTTGGCTGAAACCCTGGTGTGTGAGTTTTTAAGAACATAGGACACAATTTAACTGTGTGGCCGTGATATTGGTCTTGAAATCCTTCTCAATATAACTTATTCTCTGTGTTTTTACACAAACCTATTCACAATAACATAAAAAAATCTATGAAATAAGGACCCCTTCTTGGAGATTTAATTTACTGTGTATTTTGTGTTTCAACACAAAAGTAATGATAAAATATAGTTAAAAGAACAAAAGTGTATATGTATTTCCAATAAAGGAACATTTCTTGATGGGGGTTATTGTAGATACTGTTATTGGGGATAGGAAAAACATACAAAGAATAAAGTGTCAATGCTTGGTGTTGTCAGGATAACTCTATTTTTCCTACCACCTTCAGCAATGTATACAGATTAATAGAGTTGCCGTCCTTCTGTCCAGGGCCAAGTAACCAGGGCTGGTTTCAGTAATACATCTAGGGTCCCTTTCTAAAATAAATAACGTGTGACCCAAGCCCATCTAAAACCTTCTCTCCCCCCACTCCTGCCCCATTTCACAAATTTAAATCCTAAATACCCTTGTTACCTTTCCATAATGATCAAACCCATAAAGTGAGGAACATGATAAGCCCCCTCACTCTTACATAACTCAGCTTATTGAAGACCCAGAGAGCGTACACTACAATCCTCAACTACCTGTAACCTCACCCATGAATTCAGATAGGCCTACTAGTATTTAAGCAGGCACTAGAATCCTGTCTGCTTCAATCTAACTCCTCCTATATCTTATAGCCACCCAGACTAGTACCACAGACCCAGCATCAACACTAGATAACATAGGGCTCAGCATTTCTATGTAGGCAAAACAAAACACCTGACCTAAATCCACAGGGATGTTTTGGATTCTCTACCCTACCAGAGTGTAATACAGCTCAGTTCAGGGTGGCTCACGTTCCCCAGGCTATCCCTTTCCAAATTTCTCCGCACTTTCATAAATATATGTACCTGTACATATGAAATAACATCATTTCCAAAAACAGATCACAAACTCTTAACAATACAATAAAACATTATACAGAAAAGCATGAGGGCATCATTATTTATGTAAATTAAACCTGACAAGAGCTGATTTCTTTCCCTGTTTAGCCTTCTGAACTCTGGAGTTTACAAGGTGGGGTGCTGAAAATATGGATATGCTAGTTATTAGTCCTAATCAGGTCAGGATCCTAATGTGTGTATAATTTCAAGTAGTTTAGGTGCTGACTCCATGGGTGCTCCAGGGATGGATCACCCACAGAAAAAAATTAGCAGGTGCTTAGCACCCACTGGCAGACAGCTCTCCCCATCCCCAGAGCCCCTATCTGCCAGCAGTCCCACTGATCAGCTTCTCCCCTTCCTTCCCAGCACCTCCCACCCACTTCAATCAGTTGTTCCATGGTGTGCTGGAGGGGGAAGGGGTTGGGTGGGGGCTGGGCCTAGGGCAGAGTGGGAGATTGAACATCCACAGGGCCCAGAGGAAGCTGGTGTTTGTGAGTGGCTAAGTAAAATATTTGTTTCTTTTTACAGCTGTTATCTGTGTATTGAGTGTGTGTATTTGAATCACTTCACCAATAAAGAACTGAACCAAACAAATCTGTTACAATGCATATTTTAGGAATACGCTGAGGCTATGGTAAATAACAATTACTATACCAACCAGTGTTGCTGAATCTTCAGTGTTTCTTCCAAGTCACTATTAAACATGTAATTATCATCACAGGTCAATAAAAGTTAATCAGCTTTAAGATTTCAGGAAGAAATATGCATGCGATAATTAAATTATAATCAACTTGGAAAAAATAGTTTAAAGTAGTTACAGGTACTATGCCAGCTTCTGCCATTTTTTTTACAATAATATTTTCCTATTTTAAAACTGTTTATTTCCTACCCTGTTGCTGTTTGAAAGACCCACACAAACACAGAACCTAAGAGCTGGAGCCTCAAAGGGATTTAGGCACCTAATTGCCACTTTTGATGCCTAAATCCAATATTTAGACCTGCAATAACCCTGCTTGACTATCTCCTAATCATGTAGGTGCCTAAAATACTTAGGCATCTAAGTTTCTGATAAAGGTCCTCTAAAAATCTGGCAGCAATCATGCAAACAGCTATTTAATCATGACACCAGGATGTCTAAATCCAGGCAAGATCCTCAAAATAGGATCCTCAGAATCTGGCCTGATCTAGTAGGTGTTCTTAGAGGCTGACCAACAGATCAGGCTTTTCACAAAACATAAAGTACCACCCCCACCTTATAATCTTTAGTCTTAGGATGACCAGACAGCAAGTGTGAAAAATTGAGACAGGGGGTGGGGGGTAATAGGCACCTATATAAGAAAAAGACCCTAAAATCAGGACATCTGGTCACCCTATTTAGCCTAGAAGTTAGAACACTTATCCAGGATATAGGAGACCCAGATTCAAATACCTTGTCTGCAGGTTGTTCAATCAACATCTTGTACAAGTGCTGTATCTGCTGGGCTATAAGGTGTTCTAGGCCAAGTTTTCCTCAGTCCTATTGAAGCTATTCTACTGTGTGTAACTAATGAAATATACATTAGAGCAGGGACTTGAAAAGTGAGTGCCCTAAACACAGGCTATTCAATCATTTGCATGCTTTCTCTGGCCTAATGAATGCTAATTATTTATACACACTCTGGGTCAAACAGTTTCAACAGGAGCAACTGAGAAAGCCCCATAGCCCAGTGGTTAGGGTGCTCTATTGAAAGACAAGTTTAAATCCTTATTTCCCATCAGGCAGAATAAGGATTTGAGCTTTATGTCTCTCCCACCCTGGCTTGGGGTGCTAACAACAGACTAATACTGTAGTTTTATATATCAGCAGCACTACCTCTTTTTTTGCAAGAAAGGGCTTGGGCACCCAGCTTCAGCAGGGAGTTCACAGCTGTGATTCCTAACCAGAGATAGGCACCTAAGCCCCTTTGAGGAGATGGGATGTAGGCAAAACTCCTTTCCTGGGCATTTCCTCTTTTCTATGGGCTAGCTTGGGTGGCTACCTGCTCAGCTTTGCTGGCTTTTGTGGATCCCATTCTTAGGCACCTAATTCTCCCTGTGCATCCCTAACTCAGGGTTGTGGATTCCATTAGGCAGTGGGACACCTACATGTAGGTGTCATAGCACTGAGTATAAGTGGATCTAGCTCTAACTATGGACTATAAAGGAAACAGAGAAGCTATGTACATACAATATGATGTTAAATACATAAAGTAAACAAATTGAAAAAGTTAATTTCAAAAAGCTTTCACTTGTAACCTTGTGTATTACTCGCAGGCAATAATAGGTACATTTTCAGACAGAAGTGTAAGATTTAAGCTGACAGTGTCCCATTTAAACTTGTCCTTGCAGTACGCTGCAAATGTCTGCACTCTTGTTTGAAATAGCTTGAAGGTTCTCGCCCCGCCCAAACCATACTGGTAATGAGTGTGAGTGGTGAGGTACAAGGCTGCTGCTGTGATTCTTGCTGCTGGACTCCATTTCCCAGCATTACTGCTCAGCCTGGGAAGTGAGACAATATCATCATTCATTCGGAAGAAGTTTTGTTGGACCAATGAAACAATCCCCTTTCCTCTCCTGCCCGCTGAGACTGACGATAGGGTTAACCCGAAGATGCTGTTCCAGCTCCAGGCTTAAAGGCAGAAGAATCGATACACACAGAGACAAAGAAACAGGGACACGGCAGCAGCTCCTGGTTGTGTCTACTCTGTGGTAACTAATGTAGTTAACTGGCTTCTCCCTTGTAGTTTGCTTAGGAGGAAAGTGGAAATATTAAAGACTTCTCTGAAACAAACAAGCTAACGCTAAGTCAAGGCAGATGTGTAACTGAGCAGATGTTATTGCAGCCGTAACTGATTCACAAGTTACACTTTAGCACACGTTTTCTACCCCTCCCCTGCAGCTTGGCCTGTCTTCTTGTTTGTGTTTTTTTCCTGAGGAGGAAATCTTGTAAATGTTTAGCATTTGGCTGCTTTGTTACTTAACGCTTGGAACCATTCCCGTGTTCACTGTATCGGGTGGAGGAAACCAGCTGAGTCCGGAGAACAGTTTAATATGGGGACCTGGTCTGAGAGCAGATGTTGTCCTCCCTGCTCGGTATTTTTATGTTCAGGCTTTGGACACTGACGGGCAGAGGTAAGCATGGCAGCACTTTATCACAGCAACTTTAAATTGTGTTTATGGCCAAAAAGATGTTCGAGTTTAAAAATGGCACTTTCTTGCTTCACAGGTCTAAATACTCAGGAGGCTCCCATCCCCACCGTATCTGGATTTAAACTTTGAAATGACTGTTCCCTCGCTGGCATTCCCAAGGCCCTTTCCCCAGAAATATTTAAGCATTGTGCAACTTTACTCAAATTACACACATGCTTAAGTGTTCTGAGGATCTGGGTCGAAGTCATACCTACAGGATTTCTTTGACAAAATAACTTTTACTGTTTTTCCTCCAGTTACACTGCAGAGCCAGACCCCCTCACATCTATATTACATTCCATTGTGTTTTGTTCATCACCAGTAGAATTGGCCCTACCCTCTCTTCAGAGCCACATGAGTATGCCTGTATATATTGGCTCTCTTGTTATTTAATTAAGAAAGCTACTTAATTTGCCTTCTTGCAGAAAAGGATATTAATGCTGAAGGCCCCAAATCTGACTCATATTTTATGCCTTATATCTCTTTGTAAACTTTAATTGTCATGTGTCAAAATGCTCTAATGTTATTTTAATTAAATGGATTCCAGCAGACCTTACTCCTGGAAATCAGTGTACTTGCACAATACATGAAGGAAAAATATTCAGTAAAGATTCAAGAATCCCTGTTGGCACATAAAACTGTGATTCCATAGACATAATTTGAGTTGCACCCCTCTCCCCCATCCACCAGCAGTTAATTTGGCCCTGAGATTTTATTTTTAAGCTTCCGTTGGGGTATTATCCACAGTAAGAAAAAATAATATAAATTTAAAAAACCTATGGCTGTCTTTTCAAAATCTCCTGCTCCATTGCCCTAATATAAAATTTGCCATTCACCTCAAGGTTCACAGGCATCATACAGGATGTGAGATGGGGAAAGGAAATGAAAATTGGGTTACAGACAAAATAGAAGCATCTTGGCCCAGTAAACAAGTTACTGCTAATTCTCCCTTGCCAAGCCTATATATATAAGAAACTGGTCAGATTAAGTTATGGTGTGACCTCTAGACTTTCCTGCTTCTTTCCATTGTCACACAAACCAGTAATCCCCACAAACATGTAGGTATCAGATCTATGAATCCATTTAAAATAATTGCTTATTAAATACTGTATAGAACATTAAAGAAACCTAGTTACATTTTGAGACAACCTAAACTTAATTCAAAGATTGAAATTAGTGAGGCAGATCATCTCTAGACAGGAAAAACCCAGCAGAGAACAGAAAACCCACGACTTGCCACTTGTGGCGTTTTCACCAAAATATTCCATGAAAAGGTAGGGCTTGTTCCCTCTATCCCCTCATGGAACTGGCAGAGGGACTGGAGGAAATTTTCAGAGGCACCAATGGCAGCTAGTTGTCTAACTCCCATTAAATGTCAGTGGGAGTTTGGCATCTAAATGTCATTTATTGCTTTGAAAATCTCCTCAGCCCCTTACACTTGCAAATTCCCTAAGATCTGAGGAGGCCAGATCCATTTGAAAAGAGAGTCTGTATGCTTTGGCACTGCTTCCCAGACCCTTCCCCTTCTTTAACAGGAGCACAGCTTCTAAAGGACCCAAGCTGCCATGGCATCCCTACAGGTTGCTATCCACATACCCCTTCCCAAGGAGGATGTACAGTTTCATTCAACAGAGTGGGGAATCCATGTAAAGTAACAACAATGAGATTAGCATTATTTTATGTGGGGATTCCCTCAAGGTTGCAAGGGTGAACAATGCCACCTTGTCACAGACCGAAGATGCCACCTAGCCAAACCCCCACACTCTGCAGAGCTCCTAGTATCTTAGTGGGATACTGGGAAGGGATGATGCTAGAAAGCTGTGCCCTTTAGCTCTGGTAGCCCACATCCTTCATACACAGCATAGATTTGATCAAAGAAGTGGAGGTGGACAATCTCGTCTAATACCTGGTAGCACATACCATTGTTACAGTTGTAAAACTGTTCCCTGCATTCATAACTTTCCAAGCCATTCACTTTTTAGGCTGAACTTTTCTAGATTTGGTGTCTATACATTGTGAAGTTCTTTTTAAAGTTTGAGCAAAATCCTGTAAACATTTTTTTTTATGTTTTGTGTTCTAAAGTTCTTCTGTTTCTATTCTGAGATTTATATTTGAGATATTCTGACTTCCTGTATAAACAAGAGATTATCTTCAAATGTTTAGATATTGTACTCAATTCTTTTCCCCACATCTGTTATTAAAGACTGTACATCTTTCCATAAGACGTACAAAGCAAGCCAAATCTGAAGAAATTTGGTTCAGTAGCTGTAAAGTTACCAAAGTGTAAAATTTGCAAAGTGAAACTTGTTCCTACAGTTTCCATACCTACTCAGTGTCACTCATCTGGAGGGCACAGTCACTTGGTCACTCATGCCAGTTGAAATGTCACTCATAAGTAGTGCTGCAGGTAATAAGAAAAGTTTTTGTCTTCAGCTCCTGCTCTCATTTCCTGGCGCTTCTGAGCAGGCAGCCAAGATTTCCACCTCCTGTTTTTCTTGCTGCTCCACAACCACCTCTATGAATTGGGGCAAGAAGTGAAGAGGAATAGGTGGCCAGTACTGCTGCTTTTTTGTGAGGTAAACAGGATCAGTGGGGTTAGAAAGAAATGAAAGAAAAAAGAAAGAGAGAGAGGGAGACTTTACCATACCAAGAAGAGGACCAATGGAAAAGAGGATGTGGGAGAGAAAGGGCCTGGTGGTAAGGAGGGAGAGTGGTGAGGGAAAGAGAAAGGAAAAGGAACTTCTGTAAAGATAGTCTTGTGGTTAATACATAGGACTTATTGCTAGGAATGGTGGGTTCCATGTGTCCACTGGCTCTCCATGTGATGTTGAGAGAGTCACTTCACCCTCCTCCCCACAAAAGTAGTACACTCCCATTTCCCAGGTAGGTGGAAGCACTTTAAGACCCTAGAATGGGTGGATTGCTGTTCATTTATTAATACCAGAAGGGAGAGAAGTACTGAATCAGAAGAGCTCATTTACCTCACAAGCTCATATCTGCAGAAACGTCACTGGGCAAGGAGGTACTTTGGCTTTGAACTAGTTCATTTGTAGGGGCAGGACGTCTCAATGGTCTGTTGAGTCACTATGATCCGAATTTTCAGAAGGGCTCAGACCTCACACTCGGCCACATTTTCAGAACTGCTTGGCTCTCATTTAAGCACCAAAATAAGAAGACAGATTTTCATAAGAGCTCAGTACATTGGGTGCTAAGGTCTATTGAAATCTGCCCATTGGTGCTACAGTGGGAGCTGCTGCCTACTGAGCACTTTTGAAAATCCAGGCCTTATATAGGTGTCTAAATTGGAGCTGAAGTCTTTGGAAAATCTGGGCACTGAGCACTTGGAAATATTGCACAATCTAGCTCTCACTAAAGTCAATGACAATCTTTCCATTGACTTTAACTGGCATTGGATCAGACCCTAAGAAAACTGTTACATAGCCACTTTTTAATCACAACTGTACTTGTTCCCTGTGTAGGTTTACTTTCTCTCCAGGAGCAAATGCATTCCAGGTGAAGATCACTGCTCCTGATGAGCAGTTCACTCGGATAGGAGTGCAGATATTAGACAGAAAAGATGGCTCCTTCATTGTGAGGTACAGAATGTATGCAAGCTACAAAAACCTGAAGATAGAAATCAAAGTCAAAGACAAACATGTTGCCAAGTCTCCATATATTTTAAAAGGTACAAAGAAGAATTACATGATACACCTTTATTTTACATAGTGTTTTTTTTTTCATACAAACTGTAGCCCAAAATGCTTTACAGTACTAGGGTCTGATCCTGCAAGTTGCTGAGGCTTAGGTTCACAAAGGTACTTAGGCACCCAACTCCCAGTTTTAGATTCTACTGCAATCCACAATCCCCACACAGCTTCCCCTGAACCTTGAAGACACCTAAATTCACTCAGGCTATGTCTACACAGGGATAAAAGCCTGCAACACGGTCATGGCTAGCCCAGATCAGCTGACTTGGGCTTATGTTCTAGGGCTGAAAAATTGCTGTGTAGACAGATATTCGGGCTTGGGCTGGAACCTAAGCTCCAGGACCCTGAAAGGGTGGAAGGTCCCAGACCTGAGGCTCTAGCCCAAGCCCAAATGTCTGCACAGTGATTTTTCGGCTGCCCTGGCCAGCCATGGGTTTTTTCTCTCTGTATAGACATACCTTCAGCACCTAAGTTTTTGTGTAAAAATTCCCTAGGTGCCTATGTTTCTGCCTCTGAACATGTACACTGCTGCCTCACTCAAGGCATCCAGACATCTATCTCCCACCTAGGGCCCAGAGTGATCCACAGATTGGGAAAGACAAGCATGTGTACCTTGCCTGCAGCAGCCAATCTGCTAGGCATGCTCAGAGGCTGCCTAACTCCACACAAAATGACAATTAGCAGGACCAAGCCCTCCTTTTAACCATTAGACCAATAGTTAGGGTATTCAACTGGGATATGAGATACCACTAGTTCAGGTCCCCTGTCACCTGATAAATACAAGGGATTTGAACAGGGACCTGCCACCTCTTCTGCCCACATCAGGCAAGACAGGCAGGCAAACGCCTATCTTCCCCTAGTTGGAGGATAACTCTGGCCTTAGGCAGGAGATAGGTTCTTTTATTCTGGAACAGAGTATCCACATGGGGTAGTTATTCTAGAATAGCTAAATTATACCAGAACAGTTATGCTGTTCCATTTCCCCTTTGTAGACAAGGGTAAGAGTCTAAGTTACACGCTAAGAGGGCTGGAACAAAGTGTAACTTACATTATATTATATTGATTCACCTCTGAATTTGTCTCAAAGTCCAGAGTAACTAACTTCTGAATTCAATATCTTGTCTGTGTTGCACATTAAAATAATCTAAAAATTTGCTGTGTATACAACAGGCCCTGTTTACCATGAGAATTGTGACTGCCCTCGCGAAGACAGCACTGCATGGCTGGAAGATATGAGCTGCCCTCAAGCCATTCCACAGATTCAGAGAGACCTAGCACATTTTCCCATTGTTGATCCAGATAAGATTGCAAAGGAAATTCCACAACGGTTTGGACAAAGACAGAGCTTGTGTCACTATACCATAAAAGATAACAAGGTACAGTATGTGATTTAGCTGAAGTATTAAAAGGAGGCTTCTAGCTAGTCATATATTTAGGCTGGTTAACACTTTCCATTATAAAGGATTCTTTTGACCTTTTCTTTGAGAAGCTCTCACACCTCCATTGTTTGCTTCATTATCCCTCAAATATAATATTTAACTCTTATATTGTGTTTTTCATCTGTAGAACTCAATACTTCCTTCCTTTGTAAGGTGTTTTACATCCATGTTATAGATGGGGCAGTTGAAACACAGAGAGGCAAATTACTTTGCCCACAGTCACATAGCAGATCAATAGTAGAGTTAGGAGTAGACTCAAATGTCCTGACTCCCAGTTCAGTTTCCTGTCCACTAGGCTTTACAAGAGTTTTGAATAGTAATCAATTTTGTATGGTGTGGTGGTCTAAGAATCCTCAACTCTTGCTAACAAAACTCTACTAATTTCAGAAGAGCTTCTAGTGGTGTATTAAATGTAAGGTGTTTCCTAACCCTGCTTGCACATTAGGGGGCTATATAGGGAAATGTGCAGTCAGTCAAAGAACCAACCTAGCACAAGGTAGGGTGGGTTGTGCCTCTCTAGTTGTGCAGCCTGCCTTCTTTCTCTCTGTTTTTGGTTCTTTTGTGTGTTAAAGTTTTGGATTCCTAGAAATAAAGTAGTGTTACATCGCAACCTTCCAGAGAGAATATTTTATATTTTTGTCTAGCTTGACTGTTTGCCATGAACATAATCTGGGAAAGGAGTCAGTAGAGTCTTGCTTGAAAGTGATGAGTTTCTGTTTACAAGGGATCATTTTTAAAGGTGACTGCAAAGGACAAAAGATGTGTGCCCCATTGTTTGCTTCATCAGAGAGGTAGGACATTCCAAGGCCTCCCAAAATTATTTGAAGTTATATAAAGGTGAAGCCATACAATCTGTCTGATTATTTACTGTGAAACAGGAAAGCTCCAATAATGTATTTTTCCCCCAAGCAAAAACACTAATGCAATAACGTTTGGATTATTTTTAGGTTTATATAAGGACCCATGGTGAGCATGTAGGCTTCAGGATTTTCATGGACGCTATACTACTTTCTTTGACTAGAAAAGTGAGTATATATTAGTCTTATATATTGTATATGATAGTGTTTAAATATCAAAAATTTCCCTGAAATCTTTATTACAGTTTTGTTGATGCCTCCGCAACAATAAAGAAAACACCACTGTTCTTGTTCTCTTATTTTTATTACTTTCACATTAATAAGTAATAAGATAGCAGGATTGTTCCGAATAAAGCTGGATGTTCTGGTATGCTCTTTGATTAGTCTGCAGAATGTAACTTACAAATGTTAATTATCTGCAATGTTGTTTTAGCTATGCTGGTCCCAGAATATTAGAGAAACAAGGTAGGTGAGAAAAAACAGGAGTACTTGTGGCACCTTAAAGACTAACAAATTTATTTTAGCATGAGCTAAATAAAGGTAGGTGAGGTAATATCTTTTATTGGACCAACTTCTGTTGGTGAAAGAGACAAGCTTTTGAGTTTACACAGAGCGTGTTAAGGTATGTATTCTGGACTGTCTCGTCGGATCAACCTGTGAGTGAACACTTTTCACAAAAAGATCACTCCATATCTGAACTCTCAGTCCTCGTCCTCAAATAAAACCTGCACAACACCTTCAAAAGACGAGCCTAGGAGCTTAAATTAAGTTTGCTAGACATTGAAAATCATGGAGTTAATAAATACACTGGATTTGTGGCTTATTACAACAGTCTGTAACCCAGTAGTCCCCCTTTTTTTGTCCTATGACTGCAGAGATGTTAAGATGCCACTTCACCTTGAACGGTCTCTTACAATACATGCTAACTACCTATGCTAAACGATCGCTTCCACCTTCTATTTAGCTGTGACACTCGGTGTACATTCCCCAGACCTGAAGAGGAGCTCTGTGTAAGCTCAAAAGCTTGTCTCTCTCTCTCACGAGGAAAAGCTGGTCCAATAAAAGATATTACCTTACCGACTTTGTCTCTCAAATATTAATTAGGCAGCTAGACCTTATGACAAAGGCCTATATAGGATTTAATAGAAATGAATTGTCCATAGGCTTTGTGAACCATCCTATAGGATTTAACAGAGAATTATATCACTGCTAATACATTTTGTAGGATAATTTAAACAAACCTCAAGGAATTTATATAATTCTCTTTTAAATTCTATATTCTGTGGAAAGAGGCCAGAGACAAAGAGAGGCTGGGGAAGATGTCCCCCAGTGGAGAAACCACAAAGCACGACCACACGCTACCTTTTGAGGATTGCCTGGTAAGCCCTTGCATACGGGGCATGGATGGGGAAGCAGGAGTGAGGTCACAGCACATAATACTGTAGAGATCTGAGCAACACTGCTGCTCACAGGGCAGCCTGGGGAAGCTGCCATAATTTAAACAAGCACCTAGGTTATAGTGGGGGTTTTCCAGACCCAACTATACTCAAAATAAAATTTCTAAAGAGTCCTATTTGTTTCATCCCTGTTCAGTTCTATACAACTTTTCCATTGGCTAATATGATTGAAGAACAAAAAAATCTATTGTGTTGAAGGAGAAAATTAGCCCCCAAATGACTCTGTGGTCTGAAAATGTAAACATTGATCATATGTAGTTTATAGCTTGTCCATTACAGTTATCGAATAGAACCAGTGGATGGCATTGTGTTCATACAGATTATTCCTAAAGATTACAGCCTTTCCAGGCTCTCTGTGAAGTGAAGACTCTCTTTTTTTTTTAATGAGAGCCAGATAGAACCCTATGTGTCTGTATTTAAACTGAAAATAAGAACTGGTCCTTTGTTTCTCTACCTCTGGAACTTCCATGCTTTTCTGCCTGTTCTTAACAGGGAATGCTTGCTAAAGGTTTCCCTGTGTCATCAAGTTAGAGAAAATAAACGTTGCTGTCCTTCCTCAACCACAGGAGAGGGTGTATAAACCCTACTTGATATCTGGCAGAGGATTAGTTTCTATCTCTGTCTCTGAATGTAAGTTGAGTCAGAAACCTAATGTTTCTAATGCTTGGACATCAGAGGAATCAAGACATGTTGCAATGTGCATGAGCCACAATTAAATTAATTACCTTGCTGGTCTGAACAGCAAAGTATTTAAAAAAAGTTTTACATATGCACACGCTATGGAGAGGCAGTAATGTGCTTATAATGTCATATTATGTATACATGGGGACTTGGTCAATATTGGTAATTAATGTGTATGTAGATAATTGTTATCCATTTTTAGAAGATATTTTTGTTTATATTTTGTGATCATTGATGAAGGAACAGTAGTTTTAGTCAGAATTAACATTATAGTACAGTGATGGAATAGGTATATCTTTTATTTAATAAGGCTAATGTGGTTTTATTATGTAGACAGTGGAAATTAATACTTAAGGACACAATTAATTTTACATCTATGTAAGATTTTGTAAATGGCATGGTACAACTACACTGCTGTCAGTTTGCAACCTTAATAGCTTTTGAAATGGAGTTTTTTGGTTTTGGAATATATACAAAGACCTGAGCATCATGAACAAGGAGAGAGGATGCTTTGTTATATCTAGATGAGTAGCTTTTGTGTGATTCCTTTTGAAAACTAATTTGTTATAATGCTGCTTTGTTTTCTGACCTGATAATAGAGATAGTTAAAACATGGATTTCTGTGAACAGCATTCCTGAAGAGTGATGAGCAATTGTTATAGTTTTTGAATATATTATGGTCCTGAACCTAACTTTTCCCTTAGACTTCTCTTCAATAATTTCAGTAATTTCAAATACTATAGTGATCAAGGAAAAAAAGGGTATTCCTATGTATTAATACATACAATACACACTAACACATCAACGCTATCATTTGTCTTCTTTTAGGTGAAAATGCCAGACGTAGAGTTTTTTGTTAATTTAGGGGATTGGCCTTTAGAGAAAAAGAAATCTACTCAGAACCTTCATCCCATCTTCTCATGGTGTGGATCCACTGAATCGAAAGACATTGTGATGCCAACCTATGATTTGACGGACTCAGTCTTAGAAACTATGGGCCGGTAAGAAACTATGTAAATGTTTCACAAAGCACTAAATATGAGTGAATGGGCATCCAATAGACTCCTACATTACCAATACTTCAATAATTGTTGTCCTATGTATTTATTCAAATGAATTTCTATGTTGATACTGAGACACCATTTTAGACCAGATAAGGTATACGGAATGTCTAAGTTTAGCTATTTTATCCTTTACATAATTGTTGTATTTCTTCAGTGTCCTATTTCAGAAACCAGAGACCAAATGTAGTCCAATCAAAAACACTAAAAAATGTATTTTGTCACTGATGACACCTGTCTCCCCACCACTCATGATCATATCCTGGGAAGGGTTGTCTTCAACTCTTCCCTGCATATTCAGGCTTTCTACAAATCTTGCTGCTTCTCTCTCCATAACATTTCTAAGATACCCGAGTGCCCCAGGGGTCGGTCCTGGGGCCAGTTTTGTTCAACATCTTTATTAATGATCTGGATGATGGGATGAATTGCACTCTCAGCAAGTTCGCGGATGACACTAAGCTGGGGGAGAGGTAGATACCCTGGAGGGTAGGGATAGGGTCCAGAGTGACTTAGACAGATTGGATGATTGGGCCAAAAAAAATGGTTCGACAAGGACAAGTGCAGAGTCCTGCACTTAGGACAGAAGAATCCCAGGCACTGCCACAGGCTGGGGAACGACTGACTAAGCAGCAGTTCTGCAGAAAAGGACATGGGGATTACAGTGGATGAGAAGCTGGATATGAGTCAGTAGTGAGCCCTTGTTGCCAAGAAGGTTAAAGACATATTGGGCTGCATTAGTAGGAGCACTGCCAGCAGATTGAGGGAAGTGATTATTCCCCTCTATTCAGCACTGGGGCGGCCACATCCCTAACAGCTATGTTGCCTCTTCAGAACCATACAAAACCAGTTTTAAAGATGATCTTTCTTGTCCATGATTCTGAATCCATTTGAATCCTTCCCCCGGCTCACACTATTTCACTGCATTCAATTCACCCTTCTTGTCCTTATCAAGACCCTTCCCAGGTCTGTCCCTCTTTATTTGTGCATTCTGATCTCCTACTGCAGCACCTTCTCGCTGTCTCCTTCAATCTGGCAAAGAAAGCACCCTCATACACCCTTTGTCAGCCTCTCCCACAGCCATCTCCATACTTTCTTCCATACTGTCCCTGGCACATAGAATGCTTCTCTGCACTGACCCACAAAGCCACTAATGTCTTCCTCCTTCAAATCTTTCCTCAAGATCCACCTGTGGCGTGATGCCTGGTGGCTTGAGAATCAGATGGGGGTTTGTTCGCATTTATTTTATCTATTACAATCACAAAAAGTTTACAAACATCTATTTGATTATAACCCTGCCATTGTATGTCATCTGTCTTCTTAGATTGTAAACTTTTTTGAATAACACCATTGAAATCAGTGGAAATGTGGTGTATAACTGTTGAGGGAGAATTGGGTCCAGAATTGTATTATAATAATATTTTAAAAACTTCAAGAGTCCTCTTTTCTGAAATCACTTGTTCCCTCCTGACATCTAGAGTCAGCCTGGACATGATGTCTGTCCAGGCCAACACTGGGCCACCCTGGGAAGACAAGAATACTACTGCAATTTGGAGGGGACGTGACAGCCGCAAAGAGAGGCTTGAACTTGTAAAACTCAGTAGAAAATATCCAGATATCATAGATGCTGCTTTCACAAACTTTTTCTTTTTTAAACATGATGAAAGCCTTTATGGTCCCATTGTGAAGCATATTTCATTTTTTGATTTTTTCAAGGTAGGACATAAACTGCTATTTAGACCTTATTGCAGACTTAACTCACCAGTGTTTGAGAATTTTCCTCCTCCCGCCTACTGTCTTTGTACATATTATACATATATATTAAAGTACTTAACTTTTCAGGCACAACCTGTTTATGGTTATCAGATTTGACTTAGATTTTGAGGTTTTATAGGAACTTTCTGTCCAATCTAATCTCTAGATTCCATTTTATTGTTCTTCTGTCCTAACTGGTGATCATAGCTCCTCCCAATACAATATATTTAGCCAGTGGAACTAATCTCATCTACTTATTAACAATAAAGATTACCTATAATGCAATGCCTATCTGGCATAATCTGCATGTCTTAAAATGAACAAGCCCCCTGCATTTAATATTCTCAGAATAAAAAAACCCCACAAAACCAATCTCTGCTACCTGTTTTTAAAATGTTTATTAATCAATTATTGTATGTTTTTGCAGTATAAATATCAAATTAATATTGATGGCACAGTGGCTGCATACAGATTGCCTTACCTGTTAGCAGGAAACAGTGTAGTACTGAAGCAAGACTCCTTCTACTATGAACATTTTTATAATGAGCTGCAGCCCTGGAAACACTACATTCCATTTAAAAATGACCTGAGTGACCTACTGGAGAAGCTACAGTGGGCAAAAGATCATGATGAAGAGGTAAATCTATATTAAAACACTTAGAAACATTTCCTGACAAACTAAAAGTAGGTGAATACAAGTTAATTTGTTTAAAAACAAACAAAACATTAGCAGGTCTTAAGAATGAGTGTTGCATATTATAGCAACGAGGAAGCAAAGCATATTTAGCTTGCGTATTCTTCTACAGCCATTAATTTGAAAATTACTTTGAGTTTTTGATAAATTTAAAGATGTATTTACAGAGTAAGAACACCTTTCTTTCGACATTAAGAATATGTCAATTTTCAGTCTCCCTCACGTTATCAGTAATAAAGGTTTATTTATTATTTTATGGAGCAGTCACCATGGTGGTACCTAAACACTTGTCTACAAAATTGGACGTCTAATTACTAAAACTGTACATATTGTGTTACATTTCAGAATCACTACTACCATCTCCAGAAATGTTCCTATATCAGGATTTTCCTTTTCTTTGACAGGCAAGGAATATTGCAAAATCAGGGCAAGAATTTGCAAGAAATAACCTCATGGGAGATCATGTATTCTGTTATTATTTCAAACTTTTCCAGGTCAGTATATCAGACTACTAGGGAAAAAAATGTTATGTAGAAAGCATTTAGGAATATACAGACACTGGAAATCAGCCAGTCCAGAGATGAAGTCACAAAGCAAAGAGTAAAAATGGGAAATATTAATTAGATTGTGAACATTCTGTGACGCTTACGCCCTAACAGATCCCTTTAATGTTAGAGTGGCAGTTTGAGAGAGGCATTCCAGTTCCCATAAATCTCAATCTAATCTACAAGAAAATGTTCCCATGTTCCTCACACTAGCACTCAGCAATGATCTCTAAGAGCATAGTCTCATTCCTCTATCCACAGACACAGCTGAAAATGTCTGTGTATTAGCACTGAGGTTTTGACACTTCAGTGAGGCACCACATGGGATCTCTGACAGCAGTTAAGTATCAGCTTACCTTCTCTGTGATATGGTGGGCTTTTCTGAGAGCAATGGAAGATTCTTTGGCAAGACAGCTCTCACAAAAATTATTGATCTGAGGTGCAAGATATTGTAGGCCATTAATAGAGTAAGAATACCTTCCTCTTTTTTGAATTAGGAATATGCCAATTTACAAGTGAGTGAGCCAAAAATCAGAGATGGCATGGAGAAGGTAGAGCAGCCTGATGATGACCTGTTTCCATGTACTTGCCACAGAAAGAAGGTATGGTCTGTACAACAAAGGTCTGATCCTGCAAGATGCTAATGTCCTCAATTCCTATTTAATTGAATGGGAGCTGAATGTGTCCAGCACCCAACATCATCAGGGCTCAAGATGAGTTTCATTCAAATTCTGATAACTAATGGGCTTGTAGATGGTCTATATTTTTATTTTTTATTTTTAAAATTGTGTATTTGCACCAGCTAAGCACCTGAAAACTGCTGCTGAAAAACAGAGTTAACTGAGAGCTAACTCCTGTGAAATCCCTGGGGCAACACCATAAGGTAGAGAACAGAACAGAACAGTTTCAGAAAGGCAATAATTTTGTCTGTGAAAGTCAAAAAGAGGCAGAAGTGTCAAGATTTCCATTTTTAATTTAATCTTTTCTGGATTTTTGTAATATTACTTTAAATTTACTGGTTTGTACAACTGCTGATAACCAACCAGTGAAAGAATGTTTTTATAATTCCTGTAGAATAAATAAGAGCCCTGGCAGTGAGAATAATTTCCTTGAAAATTGATTGCCTCAGTGGTCACATGTTTTCAAAATTAAATAAATATTTGTAAGAGTAAACTAAATTGCTCTAAAAATTAATAGCTAATTTATAGTAATTTTTTTGGGAGCATATCCCAATTCATTAAGTCAGACCCACTCAGCTGTGACTGGCACAGACAAGGACTTCTGTATTGCATAGACCCTGTTGTGAGTGGAGGTTTGAGGACACAGCAGACATTCAGGACCCTCCTCCCACTCCACCCTGCATACTTCAAAGAGTGTCTGTCAGCCACAAATAAGCCAGGGTAGAGGGAGGAAACCAACCAACCTGCACTTACCTGGATACAGTGGCCAGTAAAGGACATGGAGAAGCTGCAGCCACTGTTTGAATCTTTGGGCTGAAACAGTGGCCAAAGAGGAACTGTTCCTTTCTGTCTCTTAAAGGATCATTGAATTAAAGCAAGCTATACAAGACTATACTGACTGTTAAAACTGCAGTAGTTAATATATTTCCTTCTTAATTACAGGCCAAAGATGAACTCTAACAGGAAGAAATAAAGTCATTTTTAGGAATGTTTACCTATCTTCAGAATTCCTTTAAAAGAAAATAAAAGGAAAATTATTTTATTAACAATTTCAATGGACAATACAAAACAATGTGTGATAGTCTGAATGAGGAATACCTACCGGTATTTTCCCTTTTATCATCAGTATCAATAGTACTTGCTGTTTTGAAATGTTTTTACTTTTTTTTTTTTTTTTAATAAAGTCACCATCATTTTAAAAAGCGATGTTACTATTCTAAGACCTGATTCTGCAAAGGGATGGTGAGCAGACACCTTCCACAAACTGCTTTATGGACTCAATACACATAGTATGTTAAGTCTAAACAACTTTTCCTGGAGTTTGGCTTTAAACAACAACAATAACAAAAAGACTGTAAAGTAATAAAATTCAGACTGCTCCAAAGGTTACTCTTTCAGGACTGCTTAGCCACACCTTCATTCCTCTCTGCACAGAGCCTATACTCTAAACAGGGAACGATATGCTGTCTACAGGTTTTTTGCAACCAGCGTACAGAATTCTAGAGGAGGGATTCAATTTTATTGAACAGTTTAAAAACCTATAGAAATATAATTTTCTTTTCAATTCTCTGGAGTTTGCCATAGAGGTTAATAATTGAAATAAGTTTGGCAGTATCTACAGAATTACAGTAGTACAGTAAATCCTTGCTTAAGGTTGTCATTATGTTCCTCAAAAATGCTACTTTAAGCGAAACGATGTTAAGTGAATCCAATTTCCCCATAAGAATTAATGTAAATGGGGGGGGGGGGGGGTAGGTTTCAGGGAAATTTTTTTCACCAGACAAAAGACTATATCTAATCTAAATCTAATCTAATCTCTCTCTCTCTCTCTCTCTGTATATACATATATATACACACACATACACAGTGTAAGTTTTAAACAAACAATTTAATACTGTACATAGCAATGATGATTGTGAAGCTTGGTTGAGGTGGTGGAGTCAGAGGGTGGAACAGGGTGGGATATTTCCCAGGGATTGCCTTGCTGCTAAATGATGAATTTACACTCGGCTGAGCCCTCAAGAGTTAACACATTGTTTTAATTGTAGCCAATCTAATCTCTAGATTGTATTTTGTCACTGAATGGAGGGAGGAGACACAGTAGATGCCAGGCACTGGCTGCAAACATTCCCTGTGGAAGCTGAACATGATGGCGAACCTATGCTATCCCACTGGAGTGCACCACTCTCTCCATTTTCCAAATTGCTGGAGGGGAGGGGGGTGGGTGTGTGTGGGTGTGAAAGAGACAGAGACACCACCATGTGGGTGTGAAAGAGATGCGCATTACCCCTTAAAGTACACTGCCTTTTTAAGTAAATCAGCAAGTTGAGATGACAGCTGCTGCCAGCAAGATCCCTCTGTCCTGAGCCCTGTCCTGTCCCCCCTGCTCTGTGGAGATGGGGTACAGGGGGAGGGGGACTCCCTGACATGAGCACTCCTCTTCTCCCCTACTCCCTGCATAGCAAGCAGGAGGCTCCCAGGAGCAGCTCCAAGGCAGAAGGCAGGCACAGCACACTGCAGTGGGGGGAGGAACACCTGGACTGCCCAGCAATTGATAGTCTGCTGGGTGGCTGCCGCACAGGGAATTTAGGGGAACTGATAGGGGGGCTGCCAGTCCAGCCTGGTTCCAAGCCCCCACCAGCTAGCTCCAAAGGGCTGCTCTTCCTGCAAGCAGTGAACAAAGCAGGCAGCTGCCAAACAACATTATAAGGGAGCATTGCAGAAATTTAAACGAGCATGTTCTCTAATTGATCAGTAATATAACAATGAAACAATGTTAACTGGGAGATCTTAAGTGAGGAATTACTGTATCAGGCAATGTAGCAGGTGCTACTAAAGTTAAATAAATCTGATCATTTTTCATGAACAGGGTCCATTGTTTTAAGAAATTATCTGTATCTCCTGAAACTAATGGACTTGTTTAAACCAGTTACTAATTTGCACCTATGGTCCTTTCATGCACATTGGTATCAATGGAAGCACTATATGTGAAGGGACAGCAGGATCAGACCCAATTGAGATACTAAATCAGGTTTAAATTCTCCAAAGTCTAAAAACAGAATGTTCCCCAACCAAAATGAGGATTGTCTTATTGTCTTCATATTATAGTTCATAAATTCAGAGTCTGTATGACTAGGAATGGACTCCTAAATCAAGTCAACTAGGCCTGTTTAAAATGCTTTCAATGCTGTATTTTCTGCTGAATAAAATAAATGCCAGTAACCCAGTACTCATGAGCAATCCTACAATAAGAAACTGGAGAAAACAATATCTGCGTGCAAACAGATCTAAATTTTCAGCCTTCCAATGAATTATCATGAAGTAAAAAAATGATTTCACAAATACTTTGGGAGTAGTGGCCTCTCAAATCCAGCACTAATAATACAGTGTTGGCTGCAATGTAATTTAATAGTGCCAACTCTCATCAAGTAAGTTGATTAGCTGGCTTGTCATCATAAGTATGTTTAAATCAGTGTTCTCTTTCAAGTTTTCCCTTCACTGTTGCAGCTGTTCAAAAACAAGTCTTTCACATGGATAACAAAAAAGTTGTGTTGTTTTCCTGTTGTCCCAACAACACTGAAGCCTTACTGGGTATTACACTTTTGCAGAAACATGGACAAAAATGAGAAATATTGGGCTAACTGGCTTTGCTGCTTTCAAGTCTGGAAAGCATAAGTGGCTATGAAAAGGAACTATTTAATTATATACTCATTCCTGAGGGCATTCTGTGCCAAAAAAATAAAAATTCTATGCACATTTTAAAATTCTGCAAATTTTATTTGTCAAATAAATGTGGCTGGCTGCAGAGAGCAGTGAGGTTGCACCCAGCTCTGAAACAGCACAAGGACTGGGCCTGCCCCAAGGCCTTGCTCCTCCGTACCAGGTGAACCAGCTGTGGGCAGGCAAGAGCTCAGCAAGGCAGGATCCAAGTGTGGAAGGGGGGAATCTCAGTGTGCGTTGAGAGGGTTCCGTGTGAGGCAATCTGGGTGCAGGTGGCTCAGTGGGGGATTTGGATGCACTGGGAATTGTTAGGAGGTTCTGGATGCAACGGTAACGGGACTCTGCAGGGGGGTCCAGGTGAAGGTGGTTGGGGCTCAGCATGGGCAGATCTGAGTGTGAGGGACTAGAACTCAGCAGGAGTGTGTGTGTGTGGTGGGGTGCTCAGTGCCATGGGGATCCAGGTATAGCTGGTTGAGGCTCAGTGGGTGGGGTTCTGGGTGTGAGTGGCTTGTAGGGTGGTCCAGGTTCAGGGAGAGTGGAGCTCATTGGGGAGTGGGTTCTGGGTGTAGGGGGTGATGCTCGGCAGGAGGATCTGGGAACAAGGGGGTCTGAATGCACGGTGGTTGAGCAGATGGGGGGGGGGGGAAAATCAGCACCCTGTACAGTGATCCCTTCGCATGCAGCTGATGAGCCATGGGTGCAGGAAGTGGGGGGGGGAGGGGGCAGTGAGGAGGAAGTGTTTGCAGAGCTTCCTGCACCTGGGGAGAAATCTGGGGGAGGGTCTGACCCAGCCCTGGATGCCATGCAGGTGAAGAGGAGTCCTGTCATGCCCAGCCCAGCCAGGACTAGAAGCTGAACCTGACACGGGATAGGAGGCAATAGCTGGGTCTTCCATAGTCCCACCCCTCACCCCACAGTAATTTACCTCTCTGCCAGCTGCTCTGGGCACCCAAAACATACTACTACGGCAGGTCATATGACCGCTCTTGTGGCTTCCCTTTGCTTCCCCATCAGAAAGTAATTTTTCTATGAGGAAGCAGAGAAATTGGAGGGAGACATAAATTCTGCATGAGCAGAGATGCAGAATTTCCCCAGGAGTATGTCAGGGACAGTTAGTTGTCTGCTGTCGTTGTAAATCAGTTCGCTGCATCTATTTAAGCACAATAATGTAAGGCCAGGTATGCGTTGGAAACTTGCCAATATAATAATGTCAGTATTGGGTGTGATTTTTATGATTATTTGTATACCAGGAAAAGCCCTATTATAGATGCCATTATATCAGTATAAAACCATCTGAAAGCCCAAAAAGTCAACAGAGTTCCATAAGGGATGAACTGGGCCTGCAGTGTCCAACATCACACACTAATCCTATATCCTGCAGTTACCATGGTACATAATGCACCACAAAAAGGGGGACTGGTATAGCAGAAACTAAGAAAAATATATATATTTTTTAAACTGCACTACGCATTTATTAGAGTAAATACATAAAATAGAGTAACTGCACCCTTCGCAAATCCATACAACTAAATATACACATTACCTGATTCTCTACTGCTTTCCACCTTGTATAATTATGGCTGTGAAAAGAAGGTGTAAAATGCTACCAAATCAGAATGGCACCAGAATAGTCACTTTCAAAGGAGTAAATGTCTGCGCAAGGCAGGGCAAAAACTGACTTTTCAAGTTTTGGCCAAAAATGGATTTTTTTCCCCAAAAAAGTTGTGAGTGAAAGGAGGATTGAATATGACAATACCTTTGCAAATTAACCAGTGTCTGCAATACAGCTGGGAATAAATCAGACTAAAATGTCAGCTCCAGTAGAAAATTTAGTTTATTTTGCAGTAATCCTTGAAGAAAAAACAGTAACTAAGCAGTACAAAAAAAAAAAAAAAGATATTGCTTGGTCACACAGACCAAAAAAAAAAAATGTATACACCACTAAAAAAATATAGAAAAGTCGTGCCCCACCATTAATATTTTGCATGTTTTGTGATCTTCAGCTTTTAAAAATGGTATTACTACCTTGTTCATATTGCATAGCGGTTTTGGATTAAAAAAATCCTTTTACTTATGTTTACACTTAATATTTGCAGAATGATCTGTACTGAATCAAGTAGGCCTCATGTAGGAATAGCTCTTTTCTAATGCTCTCTTTAGCAAGTTAAACAAGACCTTTACATTTAGGGAAGGTTAATGTAACCGATGTTTAACTGTTGGAAGTTATTTGTACTCCTGTTCAATGATTTCTTTGATCCACAAAAAAACCTGTGTGCTTATTTCCATCATAATATCGTCTGGTGTTCGTCCTTTTACTGCCATGCCATGGTTTGCTTTTTCAACCCAATGAATTTCTGTAGGGGTCTTCATTTTGCTTGCCACATCTTCCAATAATTTCTATAAAAAAATCAAGAGGTAAAAAATTATTACATGCCAGAAATTATGTGGATCGTGGTCATCCTTTTGTCCATCCTAACATAACAAGCAGCAGTTGAAAATGCAAATAGAATTCTGAGTGCATTTAAATCAATTGATGTACTGTTAGATTACAATGTCATAATCTGTTTAATCTCTTCAGAGTACTTTGCCCAATGTTAGTCACTCACATGAAAAGAAAGTCCAGAAAACAAAGAGGACGTATCTATCTCAAGTCTTCTCCCATAAGCCACTGAAAAGCCATCCATTCCTGCTGCTAGTGGGTCAAGACACCAGCAACAAAATGGAGGCACCTTCACAGACATGTGAAGGCCAGTCTCATAGGTCACAGCAGATCATGGAATATCAGTAAAATAGTTTTAGGACTAGCTCCTATTCTGTAGGATTTTCCCCAGTACAAAGGAAGGGACTTACTTCATAGACACAGACCGAAGGATTTTCACAGTAAGAGTGTATACTCCAAGCACTGCTATTCTGTTGTAACCACTCATTAAAACATTATGACATGCCAGAAGCACTTCAAAGGCCTGGACAGTTAAGTGCACAGAGTCCTAAATCCTAGCAGGATTTTGTAAGGATCCTGTAACATACATCCCAAATCTGACTTACATATATCTACTTCGTGGGGAAAAGGAGAGAAGATAAACTCTACACCTTGCTGAACATTACATTTTGACTGTTACTAGCACTTGGATACTTTTGTGGAGTTTGGTTTGCAGAACCCTTTCTCCACAGGAAGAGAGAGCTCCACTGAGCAAGCAAATTTTGCCAGCAATATTTTTATTTGTCCTGAAAAATACACTGAATATATTGATATTATAGCACAGTATACACGTTGTGTAATCTGAAATGGTAGGGGAGCTAAGATTTCTTTAGAACAATCAGGTATATTCTCCCCAAGGCCTTTTTTTAAGTAATACTTGTCATATGGTGCTATCTGGTCCATTCAAAAGGCAAACAAAATTCTGTTCTGAGGTATTTTTGGGCCCCAAAGATAAGCTGTCTGTAGTAGGGATGACCTGGCAATATCCAGGGAAGGTGTGATATCCATCAGAAAAGCATCCCAACTTTCTCTTTAATTTGGTGGTAGAGTTCCCTGCCTGGAGCTTCTTGCAGCACATCAGTGGTTGGAGAAGACTGTCAATTACCACCATCATCTTTGGATACCAATGCTAAGCACATTTGAACTATTTCCTCCCCTTTGTAACTCAACTCACTTTTTCACACATCTCATCTTCTGATCCTGAGACAAACAGCACAGGACACTTAATAAAAAATAAATCTTCATCACGGAGTTTGGACTGGAGCTTTGGTCGATGCAGTGGATAAGATAAAAATATCAGACCATGAATGAAATCCTCATTGTCATCTTGGCTAATCTGACGTGTTACAGAGGCAGCGGCTCGTGAACCCATCGAACGACCTATCTCCCATTTAAACATAAAGAATAAAAATTATGTTTACTATCACATCATTTACATTCATATGAGAAGCACCATTCCTAAAAGTTATCCAATTTAATGTATGTTGTAACACTAATATGGCAAATACTCTACAAAATGACTGTGAAAGAGCAGCTGAGAGACTTTCATTCACCAGGACAATGGAGATCACCACCCAGAATTTTGGTGCTGTCAGATAACTGAACTGGGGGCACTTAATGATTTTACATCCATTATAAAGAAAGCAAGAGAGGATCAGAAGATGGAATACTTGTTTTGGGGAGTGGGGAAGGAAGCAGGGTAGAATGACAAAAAGTGGGCAATAACTCATATTTAAGTAGGATGTGTGAAGAACACGGAAAAACTAGAATTCAGGACCCTTGAAATACTATAGAACAAGGTTTACTATATTCTTGTACAAGGACATTGTATTGATTCTTTCCATGCTGCATTAATTGGTTAGTAGTAAAAATAAAGTTCCTGTGACCCACACTTCAAATCAGGCCAAGACATATACAATGGATTTATTTCAAGTATCTACTCTACTACTTTAAACTCCGGTGTAAACATATGGATACAATCTGAGAAGATGAAACATGCGTGAGGTCATTCTACGAGTGACAATGTGAGGTCATCAAGGTATCTCTCCCAAAAGAAGCTGCATTAGCTGGTGGATCAAGTTTTTTAATTGAGGTTCTGGAGATGGCTGGATTAAACTGTTTGTGAGGTCTGTTGGAGTCAGAAGAGGGTTGGTTTTTGCTGTTAGCTAAATGGGAGGAGAATTGGAGATCCTGGAATCAAGGAAATCCTACTAACCCCCAGGCAGGCGTCGTTACCTACAAGATGACCTAGAGAAATGGTCTGAGTACTGAATAACAGCAAGAAGAGCTAAGATACTAGTGGCACAAGTACTTTCACTATTCATGCATATATGTTTAAGTGTATTTTTCTTAAGTTACTCAATATTAAAAAAAAATTGTGTATTTGATATCCAATTTGTTTTTAGGTTTCCTTTATACAAAGGAAGCACATTTAGAACAGGTATAGGCAGGTACTATTCCACTGACCTACACTATGTATGAATTCCTTTTCCTTTGATAACACATGTGTGTGTATATATCTATCTATCTATATCTGTAAATCCATCTTTTCTATTGTTCTGCTACTACATGCAGATGCAGAATATATACAGATGGGGTGAATACTTAAATGACATTCAGTTTACCATGCAGTGTATGTTTTATTAAATAAAACTTGACTTATGCATACTGTCAAAGGTACAGATCACGAGAGACAGGTTGTCATAGCTCTTTCCCTGCAAATCCAGGATCTAATATGGGTTTCACGTGGCTAAATAAAATGTACACAAACATTAAACAGTATAAAGTGATAAAGGGTAACTTTTAGACAAGAACTGGATCTTATTACTCTATTATAGATTTTCTACACTACAGACCTTTGTATGTAAACAGTTTTAATAAAGAAAAAAGATAGTTTCTTTCATATATAGTTTGGAGTTAGACAGCTGAAGAGAAAAAGTACTGGAAAAAGTAAGATTATTGCTGAAGAATAGATTGTAAAAGTAATATTGTTAAGTAGTACTATTCTGTATATTACATATGTTATTTAACTACCTGACACTCAATACTAGTAAACGACACTATCAATGAAGTACTTAATTGGAAGTATATGGAAATCATAACTGATCATCTTATTTCAGTCCTCCTAAATATCCATCCATATTCTCCCTCAGTTATATCTGTGTCAAATTATGGGTCAAATAATAGATTAAGACATAACTATGCAGAGTCCTCGGGAGCTATGGGCTTCATGGCGTCTTGCATGAATCCTGAGGACTCCCAATTTTTCCCAACCCTCAGGAATGGGATAATTATACAATGTACTCTTAAAACCACCAACAGGGCTAGGATTGTAAACAAAAACATCCACCCCTCCCCTTACCTCCAAGAAAGACACCAGAAAGTTTATATTCACCAGAGGACTTTAAATATTCCTAAGGAAATGAAACAGCATTTTTTATTTGATTAAAAGACTGCATTTTAAGATACATGATAATAAAAATTGTTGTAGCTGAAGAATCTGAAATTGGATACTTCCCCCAATAAAACAGTCAATTTATTTATATGTGAGTTTCTTCTCCTCGCTTTCTCACACCCCAAAACAAGTACTTCTGCAATACTTTTAAAGCAAGAACAATTTAACAAGCCCAATACTCACAAGCTACCCTACAATAATACACCAATAATACATCTAAGGTAGATGTGATTAACATAGTGATGGAACTTTTCAATTTCAAGTTTACCAAAAGATTATGAATGATAAATAAAATATTTAAAAAAAATCAAGAAGTATCCTGCCAGCATTCTCTAAATAAACTTTCAATACAATATCATATTTCTGATTTCCTATCTGGTTAGAAAAACTATTATTGTGTACTTTTAAAGAAGCTTCAACACAAAGCTCCTCAGAAGGCCTGCATTAATATTAGCAAGATCTAATTTCAGTAAAATACGGTGTTAACACACAACATTTAGAAACAATTGTGATATCAAAATGTGAAGGGAACCTCAGAGGGCTGGACTGTGCTCTAGTCTTACATAGCAGGGTAAGTGAGTACGACTCCCTGACTCACTAGCTAGGCCTACCTGAATCTTGGGTGCGGGTCTGACACAGAGTGCAGCGCCTGCTCTCCAGATACAAGGTATGGACAAAGTCTTGGCTCTACCTCCTATCTAGGGTTGCCAACTTTCCAATTGTACAAAAACAGACACCATTGCCCTGCCCAGTCCCAAAGGCCCTGTTCCTGCCCCGCTCCTTCGCCGATGCCCCGCACCAACTCACTCCACCCCACCCCCGTTGCTGGCTCTCCCCCACCCTCACTCACTTTCACCGGTGCAGGAGGGGTTTCAGAGTGTGGGCTCCAGCCTGGCAGCGCTTACCTGAGGTTTCTACCGGAAGCGGCTGGCATGTCCAGCTCCTGGTGGAGACCAGGGGGCTCTGCGTGCTTTACCCAGCTGCAGGCCCTGTCCTCGCAGCTGTCATTGGCCGCGGTTCCCGGACAATGGGAGCTGGGGAGCCAGTGCTCAGGGCGGGGGTAGCGTGCCACCCCTACGCCTAGGAGCCGGATATGCCAGCCACTTCTGGAAGCCGTGCAGAACCCACGCAGGTAGGGAGGCTGCCTTAGCCCTGCTGTGGGTGGCCACCCAGACTTTTAATGGCCCAGTGAGCAGTGCTGACCAGATCCGCCCAGTCCCTTTTCGACCAGGCATTCCTACTCCTACCCTCTGGCTAGCGTAGCTGGCCTGGGCAAGAGGAAGGCAGGAATAAGCTGCACTCTTTCAAGGGCTGTACTCACTCCCACCTGCCCCAGGGCTGAAAAAGAACTGAGGGTCTTCCTAATGGCTCAGTCTAGTCTTGAATGATTATAGTAGAAGGATGTCAAATACAACAAAAACTACTTACACAAGGAGGAGGAAACTAAAAGAGCTTGGCTTGTTTAGAGGGAATATCATTGCCCTCTATAAATATATTGGTTGGGGGGATTATAAACACCATGGAGGGTAAAGAACTATTTAAGTTAAATGAAAATGTTGGCACAAGAGCAAATGGGTATAAACTGTCCGTAAATATAGGCTGGAAATTAGATTTCTAACCATCAAAGGAGTGAGGTTTGTGAACAGCCTCGCAATAGAAGTTGTGTGGGGAAACAAATGAGTTAGTTTTTAAGACAGACCTGCATATGTTTATGAGCGAGATTTGTGTGGTGACAGGGGGCTAGTCTCAGCAGCCCTAGGGGCCACTTCTGGTTCTAATGTCTTATGTTCCTAAAATCTCATGCTTCAGGGCATCAGTCAGTCACCCACAGGAGTCAAGAAATAAATTCTCCTGCCCCCTCTCCATCCCTCGGTACTCTGTTTGGCTTTTTTTTCCTCCACAGCTGAAGATAGACACTGGACATGGAGTGCTGAGGTGGTACAAACTGTTCTCTCTCAGGTGCCTGGTTGGTGGGTCTAGCTCACATGCTCAGGGTTTAACTGATCACCATTTTTGGTAATGGGAAGGAATTTTCTCCCAGGTCAGACTGGGGACCTTGGGGTTACTCACCTTCCTCTGCAGCATGGAATGGCTCCACTTGCTAGGATCATCTGGGTATATCTAATCAAATAAATTTTCTGCATTGGTGGTACCCCAGTCCCTCTGGTTCTTGGCCCATGGCACACAATAGTTTAGTCTTCTGAAGACTGTAATACCGTGATTTAATTCTGGCTGCTGGGCTTGGTGCCAAGCCAGCTGCAAGGTCTGTGATACAGGTCAGACTAGATGAGCTGGTGATCCCTCTATGACAAAAGCATTTTAATTAGGGTGACCAGACATCCCGATAAAATCAGGACTGTCCCAATATTTCGATGTTTGTACCATGTCCCAACCAATTTGTCCCAATATTTCACTTTTTTTCCCCCTCCGCGGCAGCACTCTTTGGTTTTTTTTTTTGCTCTGCCGGCGAACACCCCCATGTGTCCCGCTATTTTCTCCCTCTGATCTGGTCACTCTAATTTTAATACTTAGTAGTGACAGGAAATGACATATGCAAAAAAGCATATGATGGCTTAAGTGGATTTTAATAAAAATAAATTAATTTAACAAGTAGCCTGGAGTGTTGCTGTGGCTCTAAACTTTCCAGAATTTAAAATACAAGCTGGTCTTTTCTTACCACAACTGTTTTATATGCTTTAGTCCTATAAGCAATGTTAAGGCCTTTACAGGTAAATCTCAAGCACAGAAGTCCACGGGATGCAAGATAGGCTACCAAAGAAACTAAATGAGAGAAATTCATATCTCCTCCAGCTCCATGAGTAAGAATCACTCCGTGTGTTAATATCTTGTCTGGGACAGAAAAAATAGCATCTAGGTATTTATTTCCAAAAGGTATTTTCACTTTAACCTAGAAATAAAAATTAAAAAAGAAAGAAATAAATATTTCCAGTTTGTACATTCAGGATATCATGCCATAAATAATTTGCAGTTATCACGCTGTTCTGTGCTCTGATGCAAAAGGAATGAAGGATGGCCTTGCTATTAAGGCAATGTACTAGCAGTCGAGAGATCTAGTTTCTTCTATTCTTGTTTCAGTCAAAGACTTCCTGGGTGACCTGGACAAATCATTAATCATTCTGGAGAAACTGAGACAGCTGTAAAATGAAGATAATGATGCTTCCTTAACTTATAGGGGAGTTGTGAGGCACACAGAAACACTGTCAATTTGAAAGATTTTATATAGACCAAGAGAGATAAATATATTGTCGGGTACCATAACAGCCTACTCCCTCAATTTTTTTAAACAATAACAGTTTCCTATTTCTAGAAAATTTCTCTCACCCATGTGTGGAACCACTTGCAGAATCCATGCAGATGAAACAGTAAAAAATAACTATACAAAGAGTGCTTTCAAATGAACAAAGTCACCTGAGGAAAAAAAAATGAACCTGGCTTCTTTCAGTATATTAATTTTAGGCATTACATGTAACCACAATAGGTAAAAATGTTTTAAATTGACAGTGTCCCTTTAATTTTAATGTTTGAGGGGCTCAGATATTATGGTGATGAGTGCCATAAAATACTCATATGAAATAAAATATTTATCTAATTCAATTTCAAAGAAACACAAAGAAGGCACTTATCATATACTCCACGTGCCTCTGGCAGCTATTTAAAACAATGAAACATGAAAGAGGACAGCAAACAACATAGCAATAAGTGATTACACATTATAGAAAAGGGGAAATGAGGAAAAATGCACCATTCTTCCCTACATATGGTCCTTCAAATAACATCTCCTTTTCCCAAAGGCCGTTGTAAAAAGATACATCTTGCAGCATCCCATGAAGATCCATACATTTCAGCTATTTTGGACTGGGAGAGTAATCTGGGTCTAATGAATTCCAAAATTGAAGAAATATGTCCTGCCAGTAGCTCCCTCTTTTTGCACAGCTGCCAAGTTTAGTTCTGCTCCTAGTTTGACATTTTATGCAAATTATTTAACAAGCTAATTTGTACATTAAATGCAAGTTATTTGCATAAACCATAATCTTGAGTTTATGTTCAATACTTCCCTGAGCAGCGCTGGAAATGAGGCATGGAGCTGAACAAACTTGGCAGTTCCCCCTGGTGAGGATGCTCACTTGAGGGTGGCTGGTGGATAGCTGGGTACCAGTGGGGGAATCCAAATAGGAAGTTAGGTGAGTGGTTGTTGGGGCGGCTGGAAAACAAAAGGATACTGGAGGTTTGGGGACTGCTGAGGGTATTGACACTCATGGGGAGGCAAGGGATACTGTGGCTGGGTGGGAGCCAACATAGGGGTGGAGACCTGGGACCAGTATTAGGCTCTCTTGTGCTGCTGCTGCACCTCCTCCTCCAGCTGCTCATTCCTGGTCTTGGTCAAATAGAAGGAACAGCAAGAAAGAAGACTACTAACTGCCTTGTCTACAGGCACCGCAGGTACCTCTAGTGAGTGACCAAAATACAGAACTGCAGGTGAATGCCTGTAGCCTTCCCACAGCTCGCCTAGTGACATTTCAGGTAAGATGTGTGAATGCATGACACGGCTGTCAAAAGCATGACTGCAACACAAAATGCATGTTGGTAGCCCTATCTTTTATATATAGCAAGGGAGCTCCATCTCCAGAACTTTCAGTTCTCACTTACAGCAGTATTGCACAAGGTGAGAGGTGAACTCTCAAGGCAGAAAAAGTGCAAGCCATTTAGGGCTGTGTAGGTCAATTCCAAAAGAAGGCAGTGCAGCCCACAAAGAACTGGCAGCAGCTCACTCTGAAATAGAAGTAACTGCTGTAAATTGTACCAGCTGCATTTTCCCAATGGAGTTAAGATACAGCCCCAAATAAAGCATAGTGCACTCATCTGTTAGGTACGTATATGGAGTCACTACTATAGCACCTAGCACCTCATAATCTTTTTAATGTATTTACAAAACCCCTGTGATATAAGGAAGTACAATTTTCCCTACAAAGAGACTAAATGATTTGCCCAAGGTCACGCACCAAGTCTGTGGCAGAACAAGGACTTGAATACAGGGGTCCTAAATCCTAGGCTAGTGCCAAGTGGACTGAATACTGGACCATCATTCCTCTCTCAGTGATGACACAACATTAATCATAATAGTGAAGTCTGCACTAAAGAGAAAAATATGAAACCTCTTCTGCAAATTAAAATAGAAAGGAAAAAAGGTGAAAGCTAGTTGTCCATTTTAACAGAGCATCAGCAGAACACTACACTGTTTGATGGTTCAAATACAAAAGAGTATTTATTTATTCAATAAACCTTTCATTCAAAAATCTGTCATTAGATTTTCCACCCCTCCATGGATAATTTATTTTGATCTTTTTTGTAAGTTTGTTTATAAAATCTGAACTTTGAGCTAAATTTGATCTGACAATTTTCTTTTAGTCTCTTTAAAGATAACAAGAAGTGGAAGGTAACAACCACCACAAAACCCCACCTGCATTTGAAAGTCTAACTGATACTGTACAGATCAGATTTATCTCTTCTAATAGCTTACTTCAACTTCGTCAAATAGCCAAACAAAATAAGGGTTATTCCAGCAAAAGTAAAACAAGCTAACAGACTCTGCTGCTTTTATGGGCTGTAAAAACTCCCCGCGTCCAGGAAATGAAACTTGCAGTGAGGAATGAAAACGAACCTCAGTAAAACCACCCATGTTGCTCTGACGGGCAGGGCCGTTTGCCTTTCAGAAACCACCAGGGCAAATCTCTGTAATAAAAAGGGGTTTTTTTTATATTTCGTCCCCAGGGCTGCACAAGCACCGCGCGGGGGCAGGTGCCAGGCACAGGCTGCCAGCGGGGAAGCGCGGCTCTGCCACAGCCACTGGCGGGGGGCGGGTGGTGACTATCCAGCCCCTCCCCCCAGATACTCCGCCCCGGGCCCGGCTCTGCCCGCAGCAGCGGGAGCGGCTGCCGCGGCCTGGCCTGGCCGCAGGGAGGGTCGGTTCCCCCCCCCGGGGCTCGGCTCAGGCTCAGGCTCAGCGCGCCCCGGCCTACGCGCCCCGCCCCCGCTTATACAGCGGCACCATCGCCCCGCGCTGCAGCGCCGGGCCGGGCCGGGCCGGCTCCTTCTCCCCCGCGGAACGGGCCGAGCCCCGGCCCCGCCAGCCGATCGCCGTAGGGAGCATGCGCGGGCGCGGGGCATGCTGGGAGCTGTAGTTCGCGCTCAACGGAAACTAACCGCTGCCGGGTCACCGAGTGTGCAGCCCCCCCCGCCCATTTTGTCCGCCGTTGGAAGGCGGCTCCCGACCCAGACTGCGCTGAGCGCTCGCGCTGCCTGGTGTCCGGCCTGCGACCGGAACCGCCCGTCGAAAAGGAGCCTGGCGGCGCCAGTCAGCACTGTAGTCCGTGGGGCTGCCAGGCTCCCTGGCTGGCGAGGCTCCAGGCAGCTCCCGGAAGCAACGCCACCTCCCCACTCTGGCTCCTGTGCGTAGGCGCAGCCCCCAAGGGCTGCCCCTGCAGCTCCCATTGGCTGGGAACCGCAGCCAATGGGCTGCGCCGGTGGATGGGGCAGTGTGCAGAGCCACCTGGTCGTGCCTCTGTACAGGAGCTGGAGAAGGAATAGGCTGCTATTTCCGGGAGCTGATTGAGGTAGGTGCTGCCCGGAGCCTGCACCCCTGATCCTCACTCATGCCTCAACCCCCTACCCTGATCCCTCTCCCCCGGAACCCCTTGGTCCCAGCCTAGTGCACCCTCTTGCATCCCAAACCACTGATCCTGAGCCCCACCCCATAGCTCATATCCCCAGCCAAAGCCCTCACCCCTCCCATGCACCCTAACCCCCTGCCCCAGCATGGAGCACCCTCCCACATTCCAAACCTTTTATTCCCAGCCCAGAGCCAACCTCCTTCACCCCAAACCCTTCATCCCTGGCCCTGAGCCCGCACCCCCCTCCTGCACTCCAACCCCCTGCCCAAGCCTGGTGAAAATTGAGTGTGTGAGCAAGGGGGGAAGAGAGGGGATGGAGTGAGTGGGGGTGGGGCCTCAGAGAAAGAGCAGGGCCTTGGGGAACAGAGTGGACTAGGGTGTTTGTTTTTTTTTACAGTTAGAAAGTTGGCAACCCGATTGCCCCCGCAGAATGGGGCAGGGAGCCTGGGGCGGAGCAGGAGCTGGGGGTTTGGATTGGGCGTGGCACTGGCTGTGGAGAGGTAGGCCCTGAGGGTAGCATGCCATATATACTTCTCTGAATCCCTTGGTTGGACATTCATGGCTTTGGAGCAGTAGTTCAGGTCGTTTGGCATGAAGGCTTTGTTTCTGATTGGGCTTAGGACAGAATGAAGAGTAGTAAATGGAGCATATGGCATAGCAAGAATCTGAGGATTAATTTTGTGAGGAATTACTATCTATCTTGTGACACTGAACTGTCATGTGACCTCACAGCTGCATAAGAAAATAGTCACCCTTGCTTTACCAATAAACTCAGTGGAGGGTTTATGCTTCACTGTAGATCACCATGTCTCCAAAATAAGAATTCATAGGAACCTGAGAAAAATGATGATTGTTCAGCTGTTGCTTCGCTGTCACCTGTTCTTTAACAGAGCTTGATTTGAGTTTGAATACCATCCCATATCGCAAACTTTTTTGAACTCAAATATTCATGAAAAAGTTTGTCTGTGAGTGATAATGATGTAGAAATAATTAAGTGTTATTCTTTTAGAATCAACCCATATCCCACTGAAGTGAATGGAATGACTCTCATTGATTTAATGGAAGATGAAAGTGTGTGCTCAGAGCTACAGTACACAAACTTTATGGCAGCTAAAGGATACTGGATCAACAGGGGGTTTAAAAAAGAACATCTGAACTATATTGTGCAGATTTTAAGTACAAATATCCAGGTACCATCATTTCAGCAAAATTTCTGAGTTTGTGTAATACATAGCAGGATCAATAAAATAAGTATTCACCTGGTAAAACAAAATGTAGTGCAAACATAGTAAAACTATGAGTCTGATATGTACACCATGGGATGCTTCACACTCAGAGTAATCTACACAAAGTATATTTTATTAAAATACTCTTCCAGGACAGACTATGGTCAGACAGTGGTTGACTGGACTTTTCAAGGACTTCTCAATTGTTGGCATACAAAAAGCCTGGTTGTTACCCAGCTAATTTGAGATGTCATCACCAGTTGACATTCCACTACTACATGATTTTATCCCTACTGGAAAATAAGTGAGCTCCACTTTTGTTTTGAGGACCTTAATGTTATTCTGACTCAGTACAAGTGGAATTTATTGAAGACTGATTCAAGTACTCAAGCTTCCTGAGAAACTAACCCAGGAGATAAGCTCTGATCTAGCTAATATCTCAGTGGGCACTGGCAGTTAAATAGAAGTTTTAGATGCAGGCATTGTTGCTTTTAACTCAAAAATATTAGAGGCAAATAGGTCAACCATGTTTAGTCTGAGCAAAATAGATTTATCCTTTCAGTTCTGATTCAACCCTTGCTGATGTCAAAATTACCATCTCAAAACTGGCTAAAAACATGTAGTGCCAAATTAGGAGAGAGTGATATAAAACCAACAGAAAGCTGTTATCTAGCCCTCAGGAAAGAAAGTTCCCTAGAAAGAAAGTTACAAATGTGGAACCACTGGGAAAAGGTTTGAATGGACTCAGTGTTCCATAATTGCAAGTGTTGAGAATGAGCTGTCACGGGATCTGGCAGCTGACCCTGTCATGTTAGGGAAACCCTGCAGAATGCTAGAGACAAAATGCCAGGAGATTTCCATATCTGTTTTTCCTTGTGTTGTATTAGGCGGTATTTGCTGCAGTGCTCCCTCCAAGAGCTTTACAACAGTGCTGAATAAATGTATTTTGATCACAGATTACTCTCACATTGTTATTATTAGTACTGATTATTTACAAATCATCCAAAAATGTGCTAGGTTCTAGACAGAATAAGACAGGTTGCTACCCTGCAGAGCTTACAATCTAAATACTCAACATACACAGAAGAACAAAAGAAAGGGAGAAAAAAGAAATGTATGGTTTTCATTATCTGCTCTTTTAACCCCGATTGCTTACCTAATTATAATTACTATGTAACCTATGTCAGTGTGCTCTGGTATTTTTTAAAAAAACAGTATTAACTTTTTTTTTTATCCCCTGCCTAGTCCATCCCATATATTCCCCCAACTCTTGCTTGTTTACTCACAGTCTTGTTCCATCTCTTGTGCAAATGCTTACCAATTGTTAAACCTTTTCCTGTGTTCTAACTTTCTACCTTATGCTTCACTTGTTGAATCAGCTGCTACCCACCTACACCCTTTTTTCTGTGTTCATTCTCTCCAAGCTGTAAGCAAGATAGTCTTCTCTCTTCTCCCCCACAAGAGTTAAATTCCATCTCCATATGAACAGCTCACTAAATATGGGACAGCTAATGTCAGTTAGTGTATTGGGCAGTGAAGATGGGGGAGGGATAGCTCAGTGGTTTGAGCATTGGCCTACTAAACCCAGGGTTGTGAGTTCAATCCTTGAGGAGGCCACTTAGGGATCTGGGGCAAAAATTGGTCCTACTAGTGAAGGCAGGGCACTGGACTCAATGACCTTTCAAGGTCCCTTCCAGTTCTAGGAGACTGGTATATCTGCAATTATTACTATTACTTTATGCTGTTGTGGTTGCATGTGCTAGGAAAAGACAGGCTGGTGGTGCCCACATTGTTTCACAGGGGTAGAGGTGAGCTACTCTGCTTGCCCCCATTATTCCTACAAATGCTGCTGCCCAAGCCCTTCTTCCTGGGAGATCAGGGGCATTTATAACTCTCAGAAGCTACAGATTTTAAAATGAATTTTCCCATAATACAATTTATGTATTAAATGCAGGCTTAAAAAGGTATTTTTATGTTTTTTTTCAATTGCTATTTTTATTAATCTCTGCATATGTAATTTATAAATTCTAGTATAAAGTGAATATCTTACTAATATCACAATGATACAGGCCAACATTTTCAAACCTGGGTGCCTAAAGTTAGTCTCCTGAATGCATACTTAGGCATCTAATGATTGGAATGATTTTCAAAGATGCTGAGCAACCCCTGTTCTCACTGAAGTCAAGGGAGCTGCTGACAATTGAGCACCTTTTAAAAATTAGGCCATTTCACTTGTGGTGCCAAAATATGGATTTAAGAGTCTAACTCTGGTCACCCAGATTTGAAAAAGTTGGTGTGATGGGGTGGATAAACCAAATCCCACTCTGGAGAGAGAAGGGTGCCGGAACAACTCTGGGCTGGGGAACCCCACTTCGACAGCTCTGCTAGGCATGCTCCAATTGGAGGAGGTACTTAAAAGGGAGTCTCTTCAGTACAACAGGGTGGTGGAGTAGGTGGGAAGAGGAAGATCTGCACTCTGCTACAGAGGGACTACCCCATGATGGCATTCCCAGGGGGAGGTCTGCTGGATGGAGCTAAGACTCCCTAGTCTGCTGAGACCTGTGTACCACCGTGCCGGGACAACCGCAAACTAAGAAGCAACCAGAGGGCAGGGTAGAGCAGTAGGAAGAGACAGGACATTACTGGTTTTGCATTTGCCCATTCATCAAAAAGACGATTCTCATCTATCAAACTTAGAGTGGGAATTCTTGTGTGGCAAGTGACAAGTCTACTTTGTATATGATCCCACAACAGCATGCTTCTCAACAAAGGCCCGCTCAAGCTTTTCTGTGCACTCAAAGGCAGGTATCCAGTGCTCCCAGTACTTCAGAGTACAAATTCCCGACTGCATTGTAAAATTTCTGTTCCTTCATTTCCCCACCCGCAACCAAAGACTGCAACAGGATCTTTTTGTGTGACATGACAAATCTTTCTCTGAGCCGCTCTGCTAAATTATCTTGAAGGGTACGAATATGCAGTGTAATATCTGTCACCGATGAGTTGTTTTTCTTGATTGCCTCTACCATCTTCTGAAAGGTGGTTGTTTGCTTACTAGTAAAAGCAAGCCATAGTTTCATGCAAAAGTAATTGAAGACTTCAGCCCGTCAAAAATCAACAAAATTCTATCTAACGCTGGTCCAAGAGAAAGGAATCCTGTGCCGGCATGTTCTAGCAATTTAAAATACTTGAGGTTGACAAATCGGCGGAAGTCTTTTAGTTCTTCGACACGGACAGTGTAAATGTGAAAGTATTTATAAACTTTCATGGCAAAGGACTCCCAAGTCAGTCAGAAAACAGTCAGCTGCTGTTTTCAGAAAGTTATGAACTATGTGAGCACCGCAACCAATACCAAAGATCTCTTTCTCTAGTTTGACTTGCAGTTTTAGCCATACGTTGTTTTTCTCACTGTGTTTAGCACCACCAAAATTTGTATTGGCATTGTCTGCACAAAGATCAACAAGCTTTTCATTAAGAGAATGTTTCTCAATCAATTGATTTAGAAATTCGCACTGCACATCAGAAATTTTGCATGGTAGAGAAGAAAACTCAATAATTTTTGTGTTTACCCCACTAATTGGAAGAAAATAGTGTACAAGAACAAGGAATAGTTTTTTGTTTGATGCACCCATGCTAAGTGTGATAAATGAGCACTTCTATAAATCACACTGCAGTTCTTCTGTCGATAATGGAGCTAATGTTACAAATTATTGCCTCAGATTTTGTGTGCACAGAGAACAACTTGGCTTGGTAAAGTTTTTTAATCAATTGCAAGATACAATCACTAGATGTGAAACTCTGTTTGTGGCTAGGGTGACCAGACAGCAAATGTGAAAAATGGGACAGGGGGTGGAGGGTAATAGGAGCCTATATAAGAAAAAGACCCAAAAATCGGGACTGTCCCTATAAAATGGGGACATCTGGTCACCCTATTTGTGGCACACAGAATGATAAGCAAACAGTCCCTCACTTGCATGTATTTGATCAGCTTCTGTATTTTGTGTAACATAAAATTACGAAGCACTTAGAGTTGCACACTTAGTTTGTTCAGTGTCCTTGTAATTTTTTGTTTGAAGATGCTGAATAATGTCACTACAGCCGCCGTGAGCAATTGAATGTGCTCCACACATTTGACATATAACCTGAGTGTTGTCAGCTATTGAAGTCCGGACTGTACCGGCTTACTTTCACCTCTGGTGTTGACACACCCTAAATCAACAAATCATAATTATTTTTACTATTCATTGGCTAGCCCATTTGTAATGAGCCTAATTCAAAATCACTGGATTTTGCCCATAAAGTCTTCAGTTCCCACATCTTGGAAGGTCAAGCAATACATTAAAAAAAAAAAACCCTCAGGCCTTTTGCTACAGGTACTGGAATACATATTTAATTGGTAAAATCAGCAGGTGAGTCCAAATTTCAAAAGCTCTCCACATCTGATCTTATTTCCTTTTTGTAGTACAAAAGGTTAAGCTGCCCAAATCAGTCTTCAGAGAAGCACATGCAACATTTGTCTTGAACTTTTCTAAACAGACTGAATGAGCTTTCCACAGACCCTGAAACTACTGGCACTGCAAGTGCACATAATGTTATACTGAACACAACAGTCTATGACTGGGTTTCACTTCTCCAGGATTCAAGTGCTGTTATGCTGTCATCATAGGGCATTTGCCGCTGCACGTACAAGTCAAAATCGTGCTTTAACTCTTCTTCCTTGCAAGGGAAAATATTTTCATAGTTATTAAAATTGTGTGACATCTGAGCCTCTACAAATGAATCGAACACTTTATTGCTAGCAAAGAAAAGCACCCAATGCAGAGTCCATCATGTACATAGTGAGATAAAGTGGCCTTCAGTTTATTTTGAAATTCTGATGAGAAAGCATGTGATACAGATTAAAGGAAGCCCATTGACTTGCATTCCACTTCAAGATATTATCTACATCAGCAGCAACTTGTAAATTGCATTTAAGCAGTGTGTCTGTGTGATATATCAGAGTGCATTTGTTTCCATTTGCAAATGAGCCCCAGGGATATTCCCCAAAGCAGGGGCGGCTCTACACATTTCGCCACCCCAAGCACGGCGTCATGCCGCGGGGGGTGCTCTGCCGAAGCTTTGCCTGCGGGAGGTCCACCGAAGCCGTGGGACCAGCGGACCCTCCGCAGCAGGGACCCGGCGACCGGCAGAGCGCCCCCTGCGGCATGCCGCCCCAAGCTCGCGCTTGGTGTGCTGGGGCCTAGAGCTGCCCCTGCCCCAAAGATAACTTGCAATACAGTACTTGGTGATTTCCATCATCCTTGACCATCTGGTGTAATTTCATTGCCATCTTTGAAATGACTGCATCCTTCTCTTTAATGACAAAGTCTTTCACTGTCCCAATGTGCATGAATGAATTTTGCTGCCTCTGAGCAGGAAAAACCAGCATGATGGCACCACACAAGAGGGTGCATGCAAACCTGAGAGGCTCATGTTATTGCTTGCACAAACTTGAAAAAATGCTTGCCTTTTCCTGTTAACACGTTCAAATATCACTGGAAAATGTATCACAAATTCACTGATGTGGAACTCAGTTTTGATTGCATGATTAATGGCTACATGCAAAAGGTGAGCAATACATGGAATATGAAGCAGGTGTGGATATTTCTTTCAAATTCTTTACTAAGCATTTATATCCTGAAGTCACTGTTAATTCACAGTTTTCCCACATTTAGTCATGCTCTCACAATACATGTTGAACCCAAATTGAAATGATTCCCACATTGCAGTGAAGGACAGTAGAGGATTTTAATAGAATAGTATTTATTGATTTATTTTTATCACTGTAAAACACTGCAAGGATGTTAATTGTTGACTGTCCAGCAAGCTCTGGGGTTTCATCAATTTCTAAAGAGAATTTGTCAGCGTGCAAAAGATCCTTAATTGAAGCTTAATGGTGAGTGAAAACTTCATGAAGGTATTTTTCTTCCAGCTGACAATTCTGGACAAGTGCACACTGCTAGTGCATACTTGTGGAGCAGAGCTAATAAAAAAACTTGAACCATGGACAGCATTCACTGGAATTACCTCAAAGCACAACGCACGTACTAGATCGTGTAGAAAATCTGCAGCTTCTTGCTTCGTTTGTTTCATTCTTTCCAAATAGGCTTCCATTGAACTTTGGGTTATCTTTTTGCTTGACTTTCTTTTCATTTCAGATGAGACTTATTACTCAAATGTTCAGCAGTACAATTTGCCTGTCTGTTTTACAAACTTTGCAGCACAAAATGTCCTTCTTTCCATTTCCAGGCTTTTTCACCATTTTATGTTTGAGGTCAGGGTATTCTCTGCAATATTCCTCTACAGCTTTCCTCTTGCAACCCATCATTGAAATAAAACAACAAACTTGGCCTCTGTTACCGTACAAGTGCAGGTGCTCCCCCCACCACAAACATAACTGGATTTATGCTTTTCCTCAGTTTTGACCCCAACACACTAATGAATGCTGCATAATTAGCTGCAGTGCTGTTAATGCTAGGGCCAGCAGTTTTAGCAAAACTGTAAATATGAAGTTTACAACACATTTTATACACTTTAAGGTTGGACTCTAATATGTTCTCAAGTAGCATTTTTCTCACTTTGCCTATCTGTAAATTTTGACAGTAATCGATGGAGATTTTTTTTTAATTTATTTGTATATGTATAGTGAAATCAATGTTTACTAACATTTACTGATAAAAATCAAATCCTTTCCAGGCTATCTACGGAGCTGGGAGAGAATGGGAAAATAATGACAACAAAATGTTTGCATTTAACAATGGTAAAGAATCACAGTCATTTTCTTCTAACACTGAATAAGAGACCTTATTAGAAAAAGGAATACAGTATTAACCTTAAAACCTCTCTCTCCGTGCTTCACTGTAAAACCTTTCCCAGTCCCACTATTGCCTGACTTCCTACTATAATTTTAAAGAAACAGTAAACATATCCACTGTAGCCTGTGCTAACAGTATAGGGCCAGAAGAATGAGTGGAGCCTAGGAGCTGTCAATAAAGGTGTCTGATAAGTGACCTTGGTGGATCTGAGGACCGCGGGTATCCAAGTCTTGTTATAGTTATGATTCATGTTAAGGGGACTGGTCTTACTCTATCCAGCGACAGTTACTAGTTTACCCAGCAAGAGTTCCTGATTTGTTAAGCTGTTTACCTATCAATAACTGATTCATGCTTTGTATTGACTGGTCAATTGTTAATCAATAGTTAACTGGCATCCATATGCAGTATATGTATTATCTGAAGTTATCTGTCCAGGAGTTATCTGCTAGCCAGGTTGTCCTGCTGAGTCTCTGCCTGGCCAACAGAGTTACAGTGTTTATTATTTTACTTTCATAAATAAAGCTATTGTTTAAATACTTACCTAGGACTCCAGAATTAGATATCTTGAACCACAAAGGAGCACTACTGCCTGAGAAGAGAAAGGCCTAGTAGTGCCCAACATCCACTTTTCCTCTCTTTTCCTGTATAAACATTCTTTAAGAAGAGTTAATTTAAAAACAATTTATAGATCCAAATGTGTCCTCAGTTTTACCACTTGTACAGAGCTGATCATATTCTGATCTTGGAGATGCAGAATCCTGTTCAATGGATTCAGAACTCATCTCAGAAAGATTATTTCCCTTGACTAAGGTTATGGTGCAAATACCATTGCTGCTGGGATAACTTGACAATTCAGCTGGATTTAGAACCAGCTGTAGGTGCCTGTTTCTTCTGTACCATTGACCCTAATCTGTTTCAATCATGTAGTCTCTGAGTATGTGTAGGCAACATCCAATGTCAACTGCTGGTGTCCAGTATTTTTTCTCATCCAGTTTTATCAGGAGTGGGTCTCCTAGTTTAAACTTGAGTAAACCTCAGACTGCATTCCAACAATTAAAGAGAACCTAGTTAAGAGATACCCCAAGACTGGCATCATTGACCAATAAGTAGCTGAGCTCAGTTACAGACATTTCTCTATAGCTCAGCAGCTTTATGGAGTCTTTTGCTGAAGAATTCTCTTAGCAATGTGTACTGATCTCTCTTCCATTACCTTGTAGATGGTGACGGGGAGGCAATGTATTTGGAATTATGCTGTATCTCAATTAAAGGACACAAAGGATTAAAGTAAAAGGGGGAGTATTACAAACAAATTGATGGTTTACTCAAAAGAGGCATAAAGCCCAGACCCAGAACTAAACATATGTGGGTACAAAGATGACATAAACTGTTTACTTTACCAGTCTACAAGGGAGACCAGAGGAGAACTAAAAGCAATGATCAAGAGTCCCAAGGAGCTGGGCAGAAACATAGGGAACCAACAAAAACTAGAACCACAGAAACCACAGGAATGGAGACGACAGGAATGGACAGGTGTCAAGAACGAGAATGGTGTCTTCAGTCTTCTATCTTGATGTTACTGAGTGCAAGCATAGACTGTCACTGGGGTGGACAGCACCCTCTGTAGGGTTTAGAGCCCTTATATAACCTAGTGTTGCTAGGCAGATTTTTTTTCTGGGGTGAGGTGACCTTTCCGTCTCTTCTAAATTTCCCGCCACTATCCCTGTTGTTGGGTAGCATTCTTTCAAAATTACCCAATCAGAAGTGAGGGTTACCAAAAGAATGCCAAACTAAGCAACAAGAAGGGAGGCCAACATCAAGGGTAATAACAACAAAACAAAAATGGAGGCTAGCTTTTGACATACTTGCCACTTACACACTCTAAGAACAGTAGTTGAGTTGGGTGTAGTATTCAATTAGAGAGAGAAAAATGTATTCCAGCAGTCTCTATTGCCATCAGAACATGTTTTATTTTTGGTTATGCTTTTCCCTAGACTGTCAATAAACTAAAATGGCATCCATATAGACTTCCACTTCCTCCACCCTTTGCAGAACCTCTCTCACTTCTCTCAAAGATTTCTGGGATGCTTGTTATACAGACCAGATGGTGACATGAGAAATATCTTCCAAATGGTGTTCTAAAAGTTGTTAGCTTGGTTCTGACAGGGTGGAGCAGAACTTACTAGAATCCACTAGCTGCATCTAGTGAGGAGATTACTGTTGTATAATCAGTTAACTTAGAGATTGCACCTTCCACAGTGAGGAAATGATACTTTTCCCTCCTTAATGCTTATTGAGTCTTTTTAGATCTATGATGCTATGGAGGTGTCCATTTTTCTCATAAGGGGTACAATAAGCACCACTCTGTCAGTTCAGGAATATGCTCTATTACACCATTCTTCACCTTCCTATCAAGTTCTTCTTTCACTTTAGGAAGCAGAGTGTGCTGAGCACAAAAGATATAGGCCCTTTTTCAAGAGGATCAAACTGTTTTTTCTTTAAGCAGGCTAGTTTCACCAAACACCATCCCAGCTTCTACTACGTGTTTTATGGGATCTATCTCAATGGCTCTGATTTAATCTAGGAGGTTATGTGCAGTGCATTGTCATTATGGACTGAGGTGTCATATACATACTCTTTTATTCTTGAACTGACTCAGACCATGTCTACACTACAAAATTAAGTTGACCTAACTTAATTGGCATACAGCCACCACAGTAATTACATCACTTGTTCAGGTCTACACTTCACTCCTTGTGTTAGCAGTGCATGTCCTCACCTGGAGCGCTTGTATTGATTGTATAGTCAGTGTGGGCATTGTGGGATGGTGCCTGAAAGCCAGTAACAGTTGAAATAAGCAACACTGACACTGTGTTGACATAACAACATCAACCATAACTCTACGCTGCTTATGGAGGTGGAGTTATTAAGTCGGCGTAGTGGGACAGTTACATTGGCAGGAGCAAAATTTAAGTGTAGACCAGTGATTCCCAAACTTTAACAACCTGTGAACCCCTTTAACTAAAATATCAAGTCGCATGAACCCCCTCCTAAAAATGAAAATTTCCAGGGATTTTCTCCTTCACCTGAGTATAAATTATAAAAGCAGTGATCTTGGAAATATAAAATTTGTTTTTATGACATGCTTATTACACACTATTTATTATTATTTATTTATCATTACAGTATTTGTTTTACATTATGAAAATGGCAACACTCTTCCAAGATCTCACTTTCGTAGCTTGTATCACTTTGAATAAGTCTGTTATAAGACAAGGCTCCCATGTTTCATCAAGGAATATCAGATGTGAAACAACATGAAGGTATTTAAGAAGCCAACTCAGAGAGTTCCTCCTACACAAGCATTCAGGTCTTGAGCAGTCCAGGCAAACAACACATGTTACAACAAAGCATAAACTTGTTCTTTATAATAATTTTAAAAACAATACTAGCTGCTTATTTAATTTTAAAACAGCAAAAAATATCCACCTCCCTTTCCATTTCTTATAAAGAGTCTTGACGTTTAAATCTCAGTGTGATAGATATGCTTGCTTTGATCTGCTTAGCTGTTGGAAGTCCAGGGGCTCCAGGCTGCTGGCCCTGTGCTGCCCAGAGTACCTAGGGACAGCTCTGTCTGCCATTAGGGAATTTTTTCCCAAGAACCCCCTGTAACATTTCACGAACCTCAGTTGGGGAACCACTGGTGCAGACACTTCCATAGTTAGGTTGACGTAAGCTGCCTTGCATTGACCTAACTGTAGTGTAGACCAGACCTCAGGCAACTTGTCTGTCCTGGACTATAGTGTTCTTCCCTGGATTACTCCAGTTTAAGGCTGGAGCTCTTTTCCTTAAAAGTCTCTTTACAGTCACCTCTGCTCCTGAATCAATTTTAAATTTAACAGTAGTATGATAAATCTTGACGCTGACAGTCCAAGCCTGCTCATGAATGCTGCCTTTAATAACACATCCCAGGCATCACACATACTTGCTTGGTTTATCGCTCTGGTTTCAGTCCTCTTAGTGTTCTTTTCTCTGACATTTCCCACACATGCTTCACTGACTAAGCAGATCTCATTTGTTCTATATTTTCCCTTGCTGCACCTGCCACATTTCTGCTCAGGGGACTCCTTGCTCTTAGGAGGAATGTTTTAATGATGCTTGCCTTTTCACTTTATATGGTACTTCCTGCCCTATGCTTCCACTACTTTCTCACTGAAAGTCAATGGCATTTAGGTGCCTCAATCCTTTAGTTACACCTGAAAATATTAACCCAGGTGACTTGCATTTTCATTAACACAAATTACTGTGTTTATTGTTCTGCATGTGCCAGATTCCAAATTAACTGTAATTTTTCTGGACATTCTTTGTGTAAGGTTTCAACCAATAGATGATTTCTTTGGAGAATTTCCTTACTGATATTGAAGTCACATTGCTCTGCCTGTATATATAAGGCACACTTGGGTGGTTTTTTGGAGGGGAGGGGTTCTGCATCCTTTTGTAAAAGCATGCCTTTCCATATGTTACTTTAATTATTTTAATGAAATGCTCACCAGATTTTAATAACAATATCATTGTTATCTTCTTCCTCAGCGAAGGCAAACAACTTTCAGCTTTACTCCCCATTGCATAAATTAATGTTTGCTAAACTGATGCGTGGACTAAAAGGCGTTGAAAGAGAATTGCCTGGTCAACATGATACTGGCTGCTCTTTCTCACTATTACTTCTCCATGTAGAGAACTACTGTCATATATTAATGTAAAAAGTATTTTAAAATACTCACATTTACCTTATTTTCCCCCTACTGAACCTTGTTTCCCTGGAAATAGTCTCAGAAAAGCCATCAATAGCTAGCTAGATACTGTAGGCACTCAGATATTATGGTGATCCGTACAGCATTCATACTTAGTGAGATAGATGTCTCAGAGTGAGGACTTTCATGTTATAGGTTTTTAGCTTCCAACTTTCAGCTGGCAGTTTGCAAAAAGAGATGTGAACTTTAGGACTTTTGGATCCTGAAGCTTGTAGTAATTGAAAAAATGAAAAAGAATAAATAAAAATATGCAATAAGGGAAGATACTGTAAAAGTATTCCATAGTGTTTTTTTCGGCAGTAAGGGAATAATGACTTCTGGGATGGGAAAGAGTCTGATGGATTCCATTCTGTGCAATAATGCTGGATACCCACACAATCTGAACCTTCATCAGCCAGTTAGATTCCTCCTTTTCTAATTCCCATTTTACCAACCCACTTATACACTAGCTCTTTAATACACCCAAAATGCCTGGGTCCAACAAATGTTGTTGTAATAAAGACAATTTTTCATGTTTCCATGGTATCTAAATGGCCTAACTCTAACTGAGAAGGAGCCAGGCTTCCCATTAGTTATAAGAGTAGTATGACATTCTTTCACATAGAATCATAGAAATGTAAGGAAAGGACCTTGAGAGGTCATCTACTTTGACCCCCTCCATGCTAAGGCAAGACCAAGTATATCTACTATCAGAGGGGTAGCCGTGTTAGTCTGGATCAGTAAAAGCGACAAAGAGTCCTGTGGCACCTTATAGACTAACAGATGTATTGGAGCATAAACTTTTGTGGGTGAATATTCACCCACAAAAGCTTATGCTCCAATACATCTGTTAGTCTATAAGGTGCCATAGGACTCTTTGTCGCTTTTTACGAGTATATATCTAGACCATAATCTATGAAGAAATGAATTTAATGCATCAACATTTTTATTATCAGTTGCTTGTGTTATACTGGAAGCTAGAAAAGGTCACTAATGTAATATCTAAAGCATCCACTATACAACTGAGCAGCATTTTACAGGAATCCAAGGGTGGTTATTGCAAATAAACTCTTAGCAGTAAAGGCTTGTAGCTCTGGTGTGATATTGCCACACCAGTCAATCAGTGTTGTCAGCTCACTGCATCACTTTCTGCAAATATCAGAACTTTGCACAGCAACATCAAAGACATTGTCCAAACATTCAGATTGGTGTCTTGCAAATCTGTCTGGCTTTACACAACAGAACTATTTGTGCATGGCAAGCACGATTTTATCCTCAGGGAATAAACGTTAATCTGAGGTTTGACTAACTGTCATTCCTCCAAACAAATCAATTTGGAGCTATCCACACAAAAATAGATGGAGGGAGATGATCAAACAGAGATGATACAGGTTGTTCTAGTGGTACAGCTGATGTATTGGGTTTGGAAGAATCATTCACATGAAATAAAATGACTTTTCTCCCTCTCATTAAAATATTGAGTGATTGAATTCATATTTGTCAAGATTGCTACCTACTTGCCTGGGTGGGTTGTGTGTGTGTGTGTGTGTTATTGTTTAAGAGTAAGTCAGACAGATAATAGTACTTGATTTCATCACTTTAATTAGGCCATGTGATAGATGTATTATCACAATGTTTGCTGTCAGATAAAGTCGTCTTGCTGCTATAAATTCTTCAGTCCTTTAGGCGTGCTGCAATCCCTCAGTGATATTTGATAAGAAGCATTTACCTTATGTTCATGTAGCAGCTGTTACAATTCATTAGTACTTTTCATTGGAGAATTGTTGGCAGCATGTGACATACTTTGTGGCTGTTCTCTTTCTTGGACTATCAGTGAGCTAATTAGGATAAAACCCAATGGACAAACCTCTTTATATTCTATTGCTGCAAAATGAGAACTAATGATTTAGGCACATCCATGCAATACAATACTGGATTCCTTGGACATTTTTACTCTGAAGTTTCAGCACATATGCACGTATTATATAATGTCTACACCATTTCTACAAAAGATTAGCATGTATAAAGGTAGCAAGGAGCAGCATTGCCACTGTCAGTTTTATTCTTATTTTAACCAAGTACTTAATGCACTAAGATATGGGAACCTTTAACATTTAACTGTGGGTCCAAAAAAAGTGATACCATTCACAGTCATGTAGTTACTCATACTAGTGAGAGTTACTTATCTGAAGAGATTATTGCTATTTATAATTATAAATGTCAGGTTAGAGCATTGAATCTAAGAGCTCAAACTATACATTTTATTTCTTATTGGAAATTCTTAACAAATCTTTATTTAGATTAATCATTGGCTTCATTCCAAAATGCAGCAAAATGCATTGCTTTTCCCCTTAAACTGAATTTAGTGCTCATGAAAATTAGAAAATGAAATCCATGATTTATTCACATATCGAGTATCATGAGCAACTGTAGTGTAATCCTCCCCACACTGCCCCTGCAATACGCCTTGACCATGGATCTAGAGAGACCCATCTCTAGGAGTAGGAGGAGTAGGTGTAATATCCACACCGGTTTAATCTTTGCTCTCTCTACTGAGATTACCAGAAAGGGTGTCTGTTAATTATAATTATTATATTGTACAGCATCTGCAATGTTCTCAGCTTTGAATAAGACTCAGAATAAAGGAATACCCACCATGAAATACAGTACCACAAATTTCAACTGGGTTTATTGAGTCTAAATAAGTTTATTGAATCCTATCTACTTTGGTTTTCTGCCTCTTTGTGCAAATGTAAACAATTAATCCAGTCCGTTAAATGTGATCCAGTTCCTTAAACCTTAATGTGTTGCTGTGCAGTTTTAGATAAGATTATCTCTTATGAAGTCTTTTTGATAGTCTGCAGTCTAACACCCTCAGAGTGCTTTCTGCTTCACTCATGTAAATCAGTGTACTTCTATGAAGGCAATGGAGCTATCCCAATTTGCACCAGCTGGGGATCTGGACCAATTCATGAAAATTTTCTCTGGTACCTTAAATCAGCCTGGTTTCTCAGTATTATCCTATTATGAAGATCCCCAAACTAGGTTCTGGACTGCTGAGGTCTCTCCTGTCAATATTTTTTTCTAGTATTTTGGAGTAGAGCCATCTGTGGTAATCCACTTAATCACTGAACATCTCAATACCTGTTTTCTCAGGAGATACACGACTTTACTTTTCTCTGATTTCTCCCACTTCCACCCCAAGTATTCTAGATGAGTTTGTATTATGTATCAGAGTATTTAAGATTCAGAAACTCATGTGTGACTACTGTTACTTGTTTGGATTTAATTAGACGTGATGTAAAATAACCAACTTAGTTGAGTTTTAGTTAAGTAAGACAATCAATTAATACTTAATACAGCACTATACAGAATACAGAAGGGAAACACACGTACAAATCTGAGACTGGAGGATTGTTGGCAGGTTACTTTACTTCTGTCTAACTCCCCAAAATTCATTCCTTTATATAGTATGTGTATTTACAGAAAAGAGACAAAGAAAAAGACCTGTTGATCTGTAGAACTCTTTTGATGGTATTTGGTTTACCTGATTGATAAGCTTAAAGATGCCTGTTTATCAATCCATTATTTTATCAATCATAAAAAATAACTGTAACTAAGTCATTATGGCAGAAATAATCTGTAAGTGTAGTTCCTGATAAACTAAAGGGATTTTTCGATAGAACATTATCTTAATCACAGAAAACACCTGCACCATATCAATTACAAGTAGTTCCTTTCTGGACATCTGGACATATTTTCCTAAGGGTCAAAGGTTAAAGTAAGAGGACACACAATCCATTATTAACAACATACTAAGGTCCCACTATAATTCAGCTTATTGATAACATTTAAGGGTCAGCTTAAGTTCAGGGTAGAAAACAGATGGGATAATTAAGTACATTCCTGCTATGATTTTACAGACATTCATTAGTCTAAAAGAAAACACTCTTTGGCCTTAGGGTTTAAACAGCTCTTTGGCTGACATAGAGAAGTTTCTGGGATATTTTTTGATCAAAGAATCATGAGTTAACATAAAAATAAAATAATAAAAGATTAATATTTACCAACATTACATCTAATAAAGTGAATCATTTTGCCCATATATTGATAACCAAATTAGAACCTCTTAGTAGCGTTCCTCAATAATTTCAATTGGCAAATAGCTATAATTTAAAGTTGTATGTTTCTTGAACTCTTAAAGGTAAGTCCCTCATTGCAGCAACTAGGAGGAAGAGTCCCACCCTTGCTGGGTGTTTGCACAACTCAACTTCCAAGCTCAAATACATACAAGGGTCTCCTCTCAAACTGGCATCTTAGATAAGACTGCACTCTTTTCCCTTCCTCCCCTCCCAGTGGAGCAAACATTTTCATCTCTCTCCAACGTATTAAGGAACACTTTAGTTCCTACATCACCATTTGTTCATTGAAGGGAATGATTTTATAATCCATACTACTTGCTTTTCCTGAGACCTGACATGGAGCAGAGCACTCTCAACATAATTCCCTACAGATCTGTTACTGTAGGTGAACCCGCCTCCAGGTAGGGCAAGAAAGTAGCTATGACAAAATCATGTCTGTCTCATACTGCTCTTGTGAATTGTGAGCAGCATAAAATGTACCTCAAATTGGGTCACTCAGGAATAATCTTTGAGTGTTGGCAATGCTGCTTGCTTTATCTAATAGTGCTTTCATATTATACTTATATAAAAAAGTCAACATGTTATGACTAGTGTATGAACCTATGGAATGTTTATATGACTTAATATCCTTTGTAAATGGAATCCTCAATTGAGGAGAGAAAATATATGTACTTTAAAGAACTTGTGGCATGTTTGAAGTTATGTTTCTCTATATAAATCATTTTGGTTTTCATGTAGTTTGTTCATTAGTGCTTCATCCAGCATTTATTCAGGACAATCAGTTTCACAAGACTCATCACCAAACTCACTGTTTTTTTGAATATTCATAAGTAGGCTTGTATTATATGAGTACTAGGCAACCAAGGAAATAGATCTATAAACTGCTGCAAGTTGGCCGCTTAATGTAATAAATGCACTATATTTTATAGATATACATTAAAAAATTCTTAGTATTTATCTAGGGCGTGATCATGGGAGGTGCTAAGCCCCTTCAACATTCACTGAAACCAAAGTGAACTGAGTAGGGTTGCCAACTTTGTAATATTTAAAAACCATATACTCCAACAAGAATGCTGGAACCTCTCCCACCTCTGCCCAGCCTCTTCCCCCCAAGGCCCTTCCCCTGCCCTACCTCCCCCAGGCTCCACCCTTACCCCCTAAATAAAGCTATCAGGGGCTTGTGGTCTGTTTCAACTTTCACTGTCTGTCCATTAATAAACTGATTGAATCTCTCGTAGGCAAATAATATTCCTAAAAGCTCCTTCTTGATCTGTGCATATCTGATTTCTGCCTCAGTCAGTGATTTTGATGCATAGGCTACTGGTTGCCAACAATCCTCATGCTTCTGTGAAATCACTGCACCTAACCCAAACTGTGAAGCATCCGCTGATGTTTTCCTGGTGTATAAAACTTCAACACTGGTTTTTGTATCAGTTGTTGTTTTAAACCTTCCCATGATTCCTACTGTTCTGCACTCCAGTACCATTAATTTTTATTCTCTAGGAGTTTTCTCTGAGATGGTGCTTTGGTAGATAGATTAGATATGAATTTTCCATCATAACCATTCCCGGGAACCATTGGACATCTTTCTTTGACTGGGTACATGGCATCATTTCAATGGCTGAAATCTTCCTCTTATCAGGTTTTACACCTTAATTGCAAATAATGTCCCCAACATAAATCAGTTTTGTAACTCCTAAAGCACATTTCTCTCTATTTATTTTGAGGTTTGCAGCTCTAGTTACATCCAGGACTTCCCGAAGTCTCCAATCATGCTCTTCTTTTGTTGAGCCCCAGCTGATGATGTCATTCATTGAGGTGTCAACACCATTAATAGTCTGGTTTTGTGGTACACTTCTGGTGCTGAAGAGTAAGTGTAAAAATCTGTATCTTCCAAATGGCATATTAAATGTGCATCGTTTTGAGCTTTTTAAAATTAATTTTAGCTGCCAAAAACCGGAGGATGCATCCAAATTTCTAAAATATTGAGCATTTGCAAACTGAGCCATAATCTCTTCTCTGGTTGGTAGTTTGAAATGAGGTCTCTGGGGCCTAAGCATATGAATAGCTGGCTGTTACTTTTCTCCACAATGATGAGGGAGTTCACCCATTCTGTTGGCTTCTCAATTTTTTGTATTAGTTGCATTCCTTCCATTCTTAAACTCAAGGCTGAGCTTGCATCACAGAGTGCAAATGGCACCTTTCTACATGGATGGATAATTGGATAGAACTGCTTGTTTATCCGGATTGTATGTTCACCCTGCAATTAACCCAGCCCTTGAAACAGTCATGATATTCCCGAAAGAGTGCCTCATAGCCAGATTCAGTATGATCTTGTAGTGAGAGCATCCATTTTACCAGACTGAGTTTTTCACTTGCAGCCAGGCCTAAAATTGGTGTCATCTCCTTTGACACTACAATGAACGGGAGCCTGTACATGGTGTTTTTATGGTTGATGCTAGCTATGCACCTCCCCTTCACTGGTATATTTGTTCCAGAATAATCAGTTACTTTTATTTTTGTTGATCCCTATTTTGGTCTTATTTTCAGTCTCTCATAATATTGTTCAGACAAAATATTAACCTGCGTTCCTGTGTCCAGTTTCAGTGGAATAATTGTTCCATTCACGTCAATAGGCAGAATCCAGTCCCTCTCATCAGGTTTGATAGATCCCAGTATGTCTATAAAAACTCCTCAACCAGATTGTCTTTAACTGAATGCACTTGGCTTTTCTGCATTTGGAATCTGCAGCATTTTGCAAAATGATTATTTTCCGCACAGTTATGACAGTTTCCCAAAGGAAACACACTGTTTCGGGGCATGCTGTTATCCACACCTTCCACATAACTGTCTGTACCCAGTCTCCCTCCTAGCAGTAATTTTCCACTCTTTGATTTGACCTATTCTGGCTGTATTCTTTTGTACTTAGTAGATGGATAACCCCTTCTGGTGAATTTAGCTCTTTGGCTTGTGCTTTCACAGTTTCTGTTGTCCTGCATATCTGGAGAGCTTTTTCTAAAGTTAAGTCTTCATGGAGCAGTCGCTCTCTTAACACATTGTCTTTAATGCCACAGATGATTCTGTTTCTGACCAGAGACTGTCAGCTAACCAAAGTCACAGGTTTTACTGAGTTTCCTTAATTCTGTGACATATTGTTCAATGGTGTCATCAGTTTTTGGCATGCATGTAAACATTTTGTGTCTCTCAAAGATTTCATTCCTTTTTGGCATGCAATATTCCTCAAATTTAGTCCGCATTCTTCAAACTTAAAGTTGTTATAAATATCCAATGATTCCTCCCCAACAACATGCAAAAAGATTGATGATTTCGCTTTATCATTTTTTCTCATCTGCTGCTGTGGCTGCTAAACACAATTCAAATCTCCGCAGCCACCCCACCAGAAGCAGAGGTGCGTGTGTTGGGGGGGAAACAGGAACCGGAAATATAAAAGGCCAGCCCTCTAGCTTAGCGAGAGCAGAGCTGCCAGAGGAGCAGGATGCCTCTCTATGCTGCTGGAGCCCGGATCTGATGGAGGCTGCTACAATGCCAGAGACCTGGAAGGACTGCTGGAGCTGCCAGATGCTAGGGACACTGAGGAGCTGTTGGGGCTGCCACTTGCCATTTACCCCAGTGAGACCAATGACAATCCCAGAATCCAGGTACCCCCAGACTGTGAGTGTAGGAAGGAGCCCAGGGAAGCTGAATAGGGTTCATCTGTGTGACTGACTGCAAGCTGGCCAGTGTTTTGTGGCTGGATTTCCCTGCTAACCACTCCGCTGTTGTGAGGGCCTTGAGCTGGCAAGCATTGGAGTGGGTAGGCCTGTGTTCCCCTATCTCCTGCCACCCTACCCTTGGAGGTGGCAGACTCCCCACCTTTCAGCCAGGAGGCCTGCATTGGTCTCGCACATGCCTGAACTAGGATGCCAGGTGGTTTGGCTGGCTCTCTCGCCAGAGAGCTAATCTCCCCCTAGACTGCACTGTTGCTCTACCTGACTGTTGGCCAGAGCTGTTGGAAAATCATAGTGCTAATGAAGCCTTTCCGTATTAGGCCTGAGTAAACCAAAGATATGTTATGCTTGTCAAAACTGTGTTGGAAAGCTTACGGAACTCATTAGACTGAAGGCCATGTATCTACCTAAGTCAGCTATTTAAGTATGCAGCTGTGTTCCCATGTAAGTCTCCAAAGTATTTAGTACAAAGGGTCAATAGATGTATCCTGTCTTATCATGACAAATGTATCCGTGACAGCTATGCATATCTTGTTCCTTTTTGATTGATATATGTATTCTATGTACCCCAATATTCCCTATAGGTACATTTACAGGGTCCATAAGGTAACAAAGTTGTTTGTTTCTCAGCTGATCGATCAATAAAGATAATGGTACTCGTCTTCCTGGTCTTCTGTGCCTCCTTGGTGTAATTAGGTAAGCTCCGGGGGGAAACGAGCCCTTTTGGCTAACAGAGCCATTACCTGAACTGATTGCTGCCCCACCCTGATTGAGGGCTCCAGGCAGACAGTCTCCCTACTGCTCTGCCTCACTGCAGGCTAGAGCTTTAACTGATTGCTGCCCAACCCCCTGAACAGAATCGCTCTAGGAGCATTGCAGTGAGAGGGCATGGCCTCCCACCATGTTGGACAGGGAGGGGACTGCGACCATCTTACAGGCACAGATTTTTTTTTTTGCTGCTATAACACTACAAGCTCATCTCCTCTACCATTCCTTTGTCCCTCTTGGCATTAAAGCTTTCCAAGGACTTTCTTCCACTGAATATCTTTTAGTTTCTTTCCTCCAATGCACTAGTGTGCATTTTTCCATCTTGAATTTAATTTTGTTGTTTTTACTTACCATTCTAATCTCTCTTATGTAACCTTTTGTAGCCTTTATCTTGAAATATTCCCAATTAATATTAAATTGTTAAAGGATGCAATAAAACAACTTAGTTTTCAGGTTTGCGCCACTAGCTCAGTTACAGAAAATGTATTAGTAGAGGACCACTATGCAACACTTTGAATGATAAAACCAAACTTTATTCAAAAGAAAAACAGTTAAGTTATCAGGCATGCAATTACCATGTACACAATACAATTATACTTGCACTCAAAGATAAAATGGTATATCAGTGTGTGATCAGTCCCCTGACAACAGAAATAAAACCTTATAATATTGGCATCTAATGGTACCCTTCTGACGTTAATTAGCATGCTCCACAAATTAACAAACTACTCCTTTTGTAATCCATTATAATACTAATTAACATTAAACTGCCCCTTCCCATAGTTGTATTTCTGCCAGCTCCTTATTGGCCTTTTACGTTACACATTATTTTAAATTAACATCTGCCCCAATGTCCTTCCCATACTATCAATATAGACAGCATTTTAATAAAACATCCACAATTCTCAAAAACACTCATTAAAACCTTGCTCAAAACAGTTGTAACCAAAACAAATCAGCAACATAACCTTGGGTCATGTCCTTGCTAACTTCAGTTTCCCCACCTTAGTGTCTCCAACTTATCTCTAATTTCTGCTCACATTAGAAAGTGCAGTGTCCCAAACTCCTGTACACTTAGGCTAACTTTAGGCCAAAGCCAAATTTCTACATAAGCATATTTTTTAGGCTAGACTTAACCCCTTTTTTATTTCCTTCTCCTTGTTTTTCACAAAGTTTCCCAATTTAGTGTCTGCTACACATTTAATTAGTATGCTATTTACTCCCTCTCTGAGGTTAATGAGGATGTTAAATAAGACTGGGCCTCACACCAACCCCTCTGATACCCCATTAAACACCTGGCTCATTTGCTCTTTTCTGAGCTGAATTGCCGTGTAAGGTAAATTGTGTCCGTTACTTTTACCTCCATTTTAAATTATGGAGCGTGTGTCACAAAATCTGCCTTCATTTACAAGAGCTTTTATGGTGCCACGAAATGCTGCATGGGCAGCAAACTATTGGAATCCATATGACAGACTGTAGCCCCAGACATGTCTGGCACTCCTTTTTCTCAGTGCTTATAAATCATTGGCTTCTGACAAGCATAAGTTCTTAAGAGAGATGAAACCCAGGACTTTGTCCAAAGTAGTAAGCACTTGAAAACTGGTGCAGCATCAGACAGTTTTTATTTATGAGGAACAAAACAAGGCAGTGTTTAACCTCCGACTTTTCTGGAATATCCATGGCCACTTCTAGATCACCTGCTTAACGTTATGAGCCAACTCAAGGACATAATATAGATTTCAGAACTGAGCTCACATGTCCATAGGCCACTGGAGTACTTCAGTTAGCTGAAAAGGGGGGAAAATATTACACTTCACTATTCTGGGCAAATGCTATGCATAGTAACATTACACTGAGACCAAGACATTAGAGAGAGACTCCCTCATTGCCAGCAACAACTAATCAGCCCAAGAATTCCTGAGCAATGACATCAGGCACACAGAGTCTCTAGAAGAGTCAAGTTTGATAATAAAATCAGCAGGAGAAAGATTTGGCAAACCATGTCACACATATGCCAACCTACGTTGGCTTCCTGCAGTGAGGTTTTGGCCCTGTATTTTAAGAATGATGGACAGGAGCAGTGCTGAAGAGGAGGGTGGAGCCCTCCAGCAAGCTGATAAAAGCTGATTTATATAAATGGAAAGTTATATGGCGAATATGTTTTCCTGTTTAATTGCTGCAGTTGTTCCTTTAGTTTATATCAATTTCCAAGGGAATTATCTCACTGTGAATCTTCATTTTTAAACTGCTGACATAAAGGATTCTGGATTGCAAATTCAGAACATTCCACCTGTAATTGAAGTGATCACCACTGACAACTGTTTATAGGTAGAAGTGAATCCAGAAGCATTTGGATTTGGTTCAGCACTAATTTTAGGCCAGCGTTCAGTTTTCAGGCTCAAGGCGAAAGCAGTTTTAGAGTCTAACTGATCAAATCTTGCAAGCTGTGTGTATGAGTTTTCCATCTGTTCTACAAAGAGAATTTGGTCACATCCAAACAGAAAGTGGGAGCAGGCCCCCATTCTAGTTTTCACAAGACACTGTTTTTATTAGTTGTGCCGAGAACTGTGGGATAGGTTCCCAGGAAGGAAAAGTTCTTTGTGTGAGTGCAGGGATAAGTGTAAGTGAAATAGAATCAATAGTGTGAATGTTCTGTAATGTGCAAGTCACATACAGACCAGTGCTAACATTTAAATCATACATGGTTCAATTCTCCAGTATCAATGAAACCCTGGAGTCAATTTTCTTCTTCGTCCTGTGGCAGAAGCACACTACTTTTAATAAATATTATGCCATGTCAGAGTGCAACCCCTTCTGCATTGAGTGTGGGATCTATTGGTGTCAAATTGCGTATCTTAAAATGAGACAGATTTTTTTTTCTAGTTCTACTCAGGATAGTGTGAACCCCATGCCATGGGAGGCCATCTTGCAGAAATCAAACCATTAGTTTCCACAGCAGATAATGAGGACTAACATGGATATTTTCCAGATTACCACACTGCCTCATTATCTCATGATACTATTGAAGATGATATGCATTTGTGCTGTTAAGTCTGATCTTCAATTAAATGAGCAGTCTTAAAAAAATGTTTTCCCCCAATAGAACTGCCAAACAATTGTCTCTCTCCTTAAATTCCTGAAGCCTCAGTCAATCATTAGTCAACCACTGTTATAGTTAAAACCATCTGATTACTTTACTAAACATCCTCACCCTCTCTTCCAATCCAACTGCAAATAATTAAGATAAACACTGATTCCTGTTCCACAAACCCTTGCCTTTTGTATATGAGGGGCCTCCGCACTTTGACCAGGATGGAACTGACCTTGTTTGAAGCACCATCAGCTAACTGGCAAATGTTTCCTTGAGGTGCCACCAGCTCTTGTGAGAACAAAATAACCTCATAGAATAGAATATAGAATAGAATATCAGGGTTGGAAGTGACCTCAGGAGGTCATCTAGTCCAAGCCCCTGCTCAAAGCAGGACTAATCCCCAACTAAATCATCCCAGCCAAGCCTTTGTCAAGCCTGACCTTAAAAACCAATAAGGAAGGAGATTCCACCACCTCCCTAGGTAACCCATTCCAGTGCTTCACCACCCTTCTAGTGAAAAAGTTTTTCCTAATATCCAACCTAAACTTCCCCCACTGCAACTTGAGATCATTACTCCCTGTTCTGACATCTGGTACCACTGAGACTAGTCTAGATCCATCCTCTTTGGAACCCCCTTTCAGGTAGTTGAAAGCAGCTATCAAATTCCCCTTCATTCTTCTCTTCTGCAGACTAAACAATCCCAGTTCCCTCAGCCTCTCCTCATAAGTCATGTGCTCCAGCCCCCTAATCATTTTTGTTGCCCTCCACTGGACTCTTTCCAGTTTTTCCACATCCTTTTTGTAGTGTGGGGCCCAAAACTGGACACAGCACTCCAGATGAGGCCTCACCAAAGTCGAATAGAGGGGAATGATCACTTCCCTCGATCTGCTGGCAATGCCCCTACTTATACTGCCCAAAATGCCGTTAGCCTTCTTGGCAACAAGGGCAAACTGTCGACTCATATCCAGCTTCTCGTCCACTGTAACCTGTAGGTCCTTTTCTGTAGAACTGCTGCCTAGACATTCGGTCCCTAGTCAGTAGCAGTGCATGGGATTCTTCCGTCCTAAGTGCAGGACTCTACTTTTGTCCTTGTTGAACCTGATCAGATTTCTTTTGGCCCAATCCTCAAATTTGTCTAGGTCCTTCTATTTCCTATCCCTACCCTCCAGCATATCTACCACTCCTCCCAGTTTAGTGTCATCTGCAAACTTGCTGAGGGTGCAGTCCACGGCATCCTCCAGATCATTAATGAAGATATTGAACAAAACCGGCCCCAGGACCCAACCCTTGGGGCACTCCACTTGATACTGGCTGCCTACTAGACATGAAGCCATTGAGCACTACCCATTGAGCCTGACGAGTTAGCAAGCTTTCTATCCACTTTATAGTCCATTCATCCAGCCCATACTTCTTTAACTTGCCGCCAAGAATACTGTGGGAGACCGTATCAAAAGCTTTACTAAAGTCAAGGAATAACACATCCACTGCTTTCCCCTCATCCACAGAGCCAGTTATCTCATCATAGAAGTCAATTAAGTTAGTCAGGCATGACTTGCCCTTGGTGAATCCATGCTGACTGTTCCTGATCATTTTCCTCTCCTCTAAGTGCTTCAGAATTGATTCCTTGGGGACCTGCTCCATGATTTTTCCAGGGACTGAGGTGAGGCTGAATGGCCTGCAGTTCCCCTGATCCTCCTCCTCCTTCTTCTTCTTTTTAAAGATAGGCCCTACATTAGCCTTTTTCCAGTCAGAAGTTAGATGTGATAAATGTCTTGCTGGAAGTTGGCAGAGTAACACTACTCTATTTCTTATAATCCAGAAGGATAACACACAAGAACCCAAAAAACACAGACACAAAGCAGGCTGCTTCCGAAAACAGAGAGGTACAACTCACCCCACCTAATTCTAGGTCGGGGTAGTCAACAGGTGGACAACGGGACAAATCTGGACTGCCAGATCTTTTGAACAGACCCTGAAATCTTTTTATTTACTTATTATCATTATTGTTGGATTTTTTTATTATTATTTTCTCTGAAGACTGGACCTTGAATATACCTTGACCAAGAAATTTGGACCTTGGCAACAAATAATTGACTACCCCTATTCTAGGCTGTCTGCATACTGCCACTAGGCCCCGATAACACACTTCCCTACAGAACCCTCTAGGCTCTCAATATAGTCCATTTTCCAACCAGTTCATCTCAATATTCAAGCATCCCTAACAATACGATTATGTTTTACAAAGACACACACACATATTTTTGCCATATTTTACTGTAGAGTTTACATTCAGAACACATTATTCTGAAAATTTATAGTGCTTATAAGCTAGTTACTATGAGTAATAAAACATAGCAGGAAAAATAGATTTTATAATAGCCACATTTATTAAATTCAACCTATATTTTCTAAGGACATAGAAATCTTTATGCTGGGAGCTTTATGGGCCACAATAATAATATGAACCTGCAAAAATGTGCATGCTTGTTGCACCTCAGTTACATTCAACCCTACATATTTTATGCACACAGGATGAAATTAACTCCCATGTTGGGGTGCAGGGGAGCAGCACAAGGTCTGTGCAGCTCTTAAATCTCATTTAAGACCTATTTTGAGAATTTAAGTGCTGCAAAAACCTTGTGCTTTCCCTCTGCATATGGGTGAATGTAATCCTGTGTGAAGTCATGTTTATGTTAATAGTTACAGGTAGTGTGACTGGAAATACATGCCCTGGAAAATCTACGTGATCTTTTTGATTTCACTGCCCTCTGTGGACTCTTGTGAGCAGTCTCACATGACTGGTGTAAATCTTGCTGGATTACTCACCAGACAGCTGTTCTATCTTAAAAAATCAAGCAAGACTACCAAAATCTCACATGGATATTCCCGAGATGACTGAACTCTTGTGGCTATATCGATCAAAACACAAATTAGAAAGAAAAACAAAGTATGGGTATTGAAAATTAAACTAGAGTATATCTGGTCAGGCAAAGGGCTAAAAGAAACTCTTGGTCTTCTGAGGACAAATTTTTAAAAAGGCATCAACCTAGGGTTCTTCTTTTGGGTCTACAATTAAAACTCATTTGCAACAATATTCATGGAAAGGGCTCACAAAAGAAGTTCATACATAGCCAAAGCACATTCAGTTCTTTGATTCAAGTGCCTATTTATGGGGAAAGTTTTGAGATACTTGCTCAGCTATACTGAACTATGCAGAACAAGCACACAGCAGCATCTGGATATCTTGCCAGTCTCTCTCAAATGTATAGTAAATGCAATTTGTTGACAAAATTAAACTATATGTTGGGATTGCAAGAAATATCTTGTAAAGAATAGAAATGAACTAGAACTGAAAAGGAGCTTTCAGTTATGGGTGACTAATTTAAAAAAAAAATTAAAGACCTCATTTTGCAACTCGTGCTCATGTTAAGCAGCACTTACTCCATCAAGTAGTCCCACTGAAACATTTTTTTTAACTTAATTGGGGCTACTCAGTGTGAACGAGGGTACATCTACACTGGGAATATTTGTAAGCATTCTGCTGCAGTGGTAGAGTCCCACTACAGCTACAAATGATGGACGTTGTAGTGCAGACACTAATCCTGCTACTATGGTGGTAAAAATGTCTACACATTGTGTGATAAATGAAGGTGGAGGATGGGGGGGGGGAACGTTCCTTTTATGGACACCAGCCAGCCAGTTAGCTATAAAGTCCCTCTTGGTGGCTGTTCTCTGCTTGCTTTACCTGTAAAGGGTTAACAAAGTTCCCCAGGTAAAAGAAAAGGAGTGGGCACCTGACCAAATGAGCCAGTGGGAGGGCTAGAACTTCTTAAAATGGGGGGAAAATAACTTCTCTTTATGTGTTGTGTTTGCTCTGGAAAAGAGGGGAACAGAGGGTAGCAGGAATGCTGTGTAAGGCTTGAGCCAGGTATGAAAAAAAATCACCTTCCATACCTAGAAGAAATAATTTGGATAGGGAATGTTTAGTCAGAGGCTATCAAGTTTATTTCTTATTTTGGCTTGTGGATCTCCCCTGTGCTAACCCCAGATGCTTTTGTTTGCTTGTAACCTTTAAGCTGAACCTCCAAGAAAGGTATTTTGGGTGCTTAATTTTTGTAATTGTTTCTTTTAAGATCTAGCAAAAAGCCTAAATTCCAGATGTATTTTTTCCTTTTTGTTTTTAATAAAATTTACCTTTTTAAAGAACAGGATTGGATTTTTGGTGTCCTAAGAGGTAAGAGGTGTGTGTGTGTGTTTGCGCGCGTGCGTGCTCTTGAGGATACCCACCAGGAGGAATTCCCAAGTACTCCCTCCTGGGTTCAAAGAGTTTTTTTTTTTTTTGCATTTGGGTGGTGGAACCATTTACCAAGCCAAGGTCAGAGAGAAGCTGTAACCTTGGGAGTTTAATACAAGCCCGGCATGGCAAGTATTAATTTTTAAAATCTTTGCGAGCCCCCACTTCCTGCACTTGAGGTGCCAGAGTGGAAATTCAGCCTTTACACCCTATCTGCATTGTTGGAAGCACTAGGGAGTGCTGCTGGTACGTTTTCCTTGTGTAGACAAAACCGAAGTGAAATTTGATGCTTTTACTTAGATTGTAAGTTCTTAGGGTATGTTCTACACAGCAGCTGGGAGGGTGCTGCCAGTGTGGCTGCCACAGCATGGGCAGCACCTAGGGTGACCAGATGAGAGGGAGAAAATATCGGGACACATGGCGGGGGGGGTCCACCGGCAGAGAGAGAAAAAAAAAGCCGAGTGTTGCTGGTGGAGCAGCGAGGGAAAAAAAAAAGCTGAGTGCTGCAGCAATAAATAAATAAACAAGGCAAGTGCTGCCCGCGGAACAAAAGATCGGGACAAATTGCATCCTGACCAAAGATCGGTCGGGACATGGGACAAGCACCTAAATATCGGGACGGTCCCGATTTTTATCGGGATGTCTGGTCACCTAGCAGCATCTCGGACTAGCTCAAGTACAGTCCCATCTGACCCCCCCACCTCTGTCCTGGAGTATGTACTTGGGCCACTAACCTGAGCTGCCACCCATGCCATTGCAGCCACACTCTTATTTTTAGCATGTTAGCTCAAGCAGAGCCAGCACATGCATGTCCTCCCAGTTGCTATGTAGACATATCCTTTGGGACAGAAACCATCTTTTTATTCTGTGTACAGCACCTGGCACAATGGGATCCTGGTTCATGACTGGGCTCCTAGGCACTACAGAAAGCCAATAAAATAGTAATAATATCAATGATCTGGCTGGATAGCCCCAGAACAGGGACAGCACAGGCAGCAGCTATATAAGATGCCCTACAGTGACTCACTCTTGTTCTGGAAGAACCACTGCTAGGTGTTTAGTCATTCCTTGGCCTTTGTACTACACACATGCCATTTAGTGCAATTGAAGTCGTGGTGTTTGTGATGCAGATAGCCCATTCATGATGACAATATGTTCACTTTTAGATTTTTATTCAGAAGCTGTTAAAAGTTCTCCCAGTTAGAATAGGAATTCTCCCAGTTCCCTCCTAACAGTTTTCCCTTGGACCTTCTTCTACTTCTCTGAAAAGTCTCTCTGTAAAAAGACTTCATAGTTGCTTCGATTCCATGGCCAAAAGAGGCCATCGGGATCACCCATCTGATCTTCCACATAACACAGGCCATAGAACTTCCCCAAATAATTCCTAGAGCAGATCTTTTGGAAAAACATCCAATCTTGGTTTAAAAATTGCCAGTCACAGAGAATCCATCATGACCCTTGATAAGTTGTTTCAATGATTAATTACTCTCTCTACTAAATATTCATGCTTTATCTCCTGTCTGAATTTGTCTAGCTTTAACTTCATGTTATACCTTTCTCTGCTAGACTGAAGAACTTATTATTTAAATCTTTGTTCCCCATGTAGGTACTTATAGACTGTAATCAAGTCACCCCTTAACCTTCTCTGTTAAGCTAAAATAGAGTGAGCTCTTTGAGGCCTTGTCTACACTACAAGACTATTTCGAATCTACTTAAGTCGAATTTGTGGATTCGACCTTATGAAGTCGAATTTGTGTATCCACAGTAAATACACTAATTCGAATTTCTGAGTCCACATTAACGGGGCCGGCGTCGACTTTCGAAGCGGTGCACTGTGGGAAGCTATCCCACAGTTTCTGCAGTCCCCGCTGCCCATTGGAATGCTGGGTAGAGCTCCCAATGCCTGCTGGGGGAAAAATGTGTCGAGGGTGGTTTTGGGTAACTGTCGTCATCGAACCGTCAATCACGCCCTCCCTCCATGAAAGCGCCGGCGGGAAATCTGTTCACGCCCTTTTCTGGTCGGTTACAGCGCGGACGCCACAGCACTGCGAGCATGGAGCCTGCTGCGATCATCGCTGCACTTATGGCCATTGTCAACTCCTCGCACCTTATCGTCCACCTCTTCCACAGTCAGCTGCTGAGAAATCCGGCAGCGCGGTGAGGAGAGTGGCGCAGACCTCTCAGAAAGCAGGGTACGCCGCGCAGTGGAGATCATGTTGGCAATGGGTCAAGTTCATGGTGTGGAACGGCGATTCTGGGCCCGGGAAACAAGCACGGACTGGTGGGACCGCATAGTGCTGCAGGTCTGGGATGAATCACAGTGGCTGCGAAACTTCAGGATGCGTAAGGGCACTTTCCTTGAACTGTGTGACTTGCTGGCCCCTGCCCTGAAGCGCCAGGACACCTGGATGCGAGCAGCCCTGACTGTGCAGAAGCGAGTGGCCATAGCCCTCTGGAAACTTGCAACGCCAGACAGCTACCGGTCAGTAGCGAACCACTTTGGCGTGGGCAAATCTACCGTGGGGGTTGCTGTGATTCAAGTAGCCCACGCAATCATTGAGCAACTGCTCTCAAAGGTAGTGACTCTCGGAAACGTCCAGGTCGTCATAGATGGCTTCGCTGCGATGGGATTCCCAAACTGCGGTGGGGCTATAGATGGGACTCACATCCCTATCCTGGCACCAGCCCACTAGGCCAGCCAGTATATTAACTGAAAGGGCTACTTTTCAATGGTGCTGCAAGCACTGGTGGACCATAGGGGACGTTTTACCAACATCTTCGTCGGGTGGGCAGGCAAGGTTCATGAAGCGCGTGTGTTCAGGAACTCTGGTCTGTTTAGACGCCTCCAGGCAGGAACTTTCTTCCCGGACCACAAAATAACAGTTGGGGATGTGCAGATGCCTACAGTGATCTTCGGGGACCCAGCCTACCCGCTAATGCCCTGGCTCATGAAGCCCTATACAGGCGCCTTGGACAGTGAGAAGGAACTCTTCAACTACCGGCTGAGCAAGTGCAGAATGGTGGTGGAGTGTGCTTTCGGATGTCTCAAGGGGAGGTGGCGGAGCTTACTGACTCGCTCGGACATCAGCGAAAAAAATATCCCCGTTGTTATTGCTGCTTGCTGTGTGCTCCACAATCTCTGTGAGAGCAAGGGGGAGACCTTTTTGGCCGGATGGGAGGTTGAGGCAAATCGCCTGGCTGCTGTTTACGCTCAGCCAGACACCCGTGCCGAAAGAATATCCCAGCGGGAAGCGCTGTGTATCCGGGAGGCTTTGAAAGCAAGTTTCCTCGGAGAGCAGGCTAACCTATGACTCTCCACTTGATTTTAAGAGACGCTGATCCTGGGCCTGTGTCTCTATGTGTTGAGTGAGATCTGCGGTTACATACCCCGTTCTCCAAGTTTCCCCCACTTCCCAAACACGTTTTAAAACAAATTAAATGGAACAGTTATTGTTAATAAATCTTTCTTTTACTTTGCATTTCTGTTCAGGGTTTGAAACATGGACGCATACTGTGCTGGGTACGGTGTGCACTGATGTACAGACTGCTTGTACAATACAGGACGGACAGCCTCCTGCTCCTACATAGGTCTCTGGGGTGGGGGACGGTTTCAAGTGGTTGTGCATGTAGGGGTGGGTTTGCTGGAAGGGGCGAGTGGGGCCGTCTTTGGATAGGGATTTAGATGCAGGCTCTGGGCTATGGGTTTGGGCGTAGGAAGGGGTGATGGGTGTGGGGGAAGGGTGAGTATCTGTCCGTGGATGAGGGCTCTTGTTGGGTCTCAGGGCAGCAGAGAGGATCGCGCCTACGGTGGAAGTGCATGGTAAGGGCAGCATGCCTTAACATTAGGGGTGGCGCTAGGACCGTGGACAAGCGTACACATCACAGAATGACCCGGGGCAGCATACACCACACAGAGTGACCCTGGTGACTACTGACTGCAGTCTCTGTGTGCCCTGCAGTTGATCCTGCCCCCGATACTCTGTACCCTGCTAATGTAGGCTATCCCGTGCAATTATAAATCCCCTGCCCCCCCCCATACACACAGTCTTCTGACACGAAAGACGTGACGGAAAGAGTGAACAACAGCAAACAGCTTTTATTAATCTACTACATAGTGGGGTGATGAAACTTGGATTTGGGACTGGGTGATCCTGTAAGGGAAGCGCTTCTACACAGTTATAGCGTCAGAGGTTTGTGGTACATTAGCGCTCAGCTGTGGTGCAGTGACAGTTCTCACGGCCCCTACCGCCCCTCCGTCTTGTAATTTTTGGTGAGGGGGGGACAGGACTTCTTGGCGTTGGAGGGTGGTTGCAGATACAGTGCAGGGGGGCTCTCTCCTCCTGCCTGCGGTCCTGCAGAACATCAACAAGGCGCCGGAGCGTGTCCGTTTGCTCCCTCATTAGCCCAAGCAGCGTTTGAGTCGCCTGCTGGTCTTCCTGCCGCCACCTGTCCTCCCGTTCGCTGTGTGAGCGCTGCTGCAGAGAGAGGGTCTCCCTCCACTGGCTCTCCTGGGCTGCCTCGGCTCTGGAGCAGGCCATCAGTTCCGCGAACATCTTGTCCCTAGTCTTTCTCTTTCGCCGCCTAATCTGAGCCAGTCTCTGCGAGGGGGATGCCGGGGCAGTCCGGGAAAGAGCAGAAGCTGTGTGATGGGAAACAGTAAGTGATTTCCTTGAACAGATACATGTTTGCGAACAGTGAACACAGTCTAGTCAGTTTCTCTGAACAAGACCATACAGGGCACCAAGTTCCACGAGATCTCAGGACAAGTTTGAGATTTCGGAATACGCTCTCATTGGCGGCGCCATTGCACAGGAGAGCGGACAAGCGGGGAGAGACAGCTGAATCCGTCTTGCAGACAGTCCTGGTAAGCCTTAAAGTAGATAATGCTTATCAGTTAGTGGATAGCTGTGCTCTCCTGCTAAAGGCAATCTGTAAAGCAGAAAGGCTGAGCCTTTTCCAGCCCCTCCCGCCACTGCACGGAAAGATCAATGTATGCTTGTTCTCTGTGGCCTCCAGCACGTGGCTGTTAAGCGAGGGTCATTGTTATGCAACCTAATTTTAAACCATTAACAATAGTAACAATACACTAATTGCCCTACTTAGATGCAGCCTTTCCAGAACGACATCACCCTGAGGCAGGTCACTCGTAGTCAGAAAGAGCGGATGCTAAGGGAAGCCCTGCACAGACCAGGACCATATGCAGCAATGCTGGTGGAGGCGATGATTCCTCTCTACATTAGAATGTCCTGGCGCGGAAGAGTGTGCTTCCACGGAGCACCCAATAAGGCACCTCTCCCCAGGAACCTCCTGCGGAGGCTTTTCGAGCTGCTCTCTGAGAGCTTTTTTGAACTGTCCCAAGAGGATTATTGCTCTATTCCTATATGTGTGGACCTACTTTTTGTATAGTTTGAGATTTAAAATTTTTTATATAGTATTTCTATTTTTTATATACCTGTTTTTAAAAAAATAAATGTTTCCCTGTTTGTAGCACTTACCGCCTGATCCTTCCCCTGATTCTGAGTCCGGGTTAACGGGCGGGGAGGGTTGGTAGGGGATCTCTGTGAGGGTGATGAAGAGATCCTGGCTGTCAGGGCAAGCGGTATTGTGTTCGCTGTCGCCTGCGCCGTCTTCCACAAACCCTTCCTCATCTTCCCCATCGGCGAACATCGCCGAGGAACTGTCCAGGTACACTATGCCATCATCAGAGTCCACGGTCACTGGTGGGGCAGTGGTGGCAGACCCACCGAGAATGGCATGCAGTGCCTCGTAGAAGCGGCATGTCTGGGGCTGTGCCCGAGCGTCCGCTTGCCGCTCTGACTTTTGTAACCTTGTCTCAGGTCCTGACTTTCACGCGCACTGCATCGCATCCCGGCTGTATCCTTTGTCTATCATGGCTTTGGAGACCTTCTCGAAGGTCTTTGCATTCCGCTTGTTGGAGCGCAGCTCCGAGAGCACAGACTCCTCGCCCCACACAGCGATCAGATCCATGACTTCCCGGTCAGTCCATGCTGGGGACCTCTTTCTATTCTTGGATTGCCCGGACTCCTCGGCTGGAGAGCTCTGCATCGTTGCAGGTGCTGCGGAGCTCGCCCCGATGTCCAACCAGGACGTCAGATTCAAAGTGCCCAGACAGGAAAAGGAATTCAAATTTTCCCGGGTCGTTTCCTGTGTGGCTGGTCAGAGCATCGAAGCTCGGACTGCTGTCCAGAGCGTCAACAGACTGGTGCAGTGTGGGATAGCTCCCAGAGCTACTAAGTTCGATTAGCATCCACACTTAGCCTAATTCGAGCTAGCCATGTCGAATTTAGCGCTACTCCACCTGTCGGGGTGGAGTACCAAATTCGAACTAAAGAGCCCTCTAGTTCAAATTAAATGGCTTCCTGGTGTGGACGGTTCAGCGATTAGTTCGAACTAACGCTGCTAAATTCGACTTAAAGTCCTAGTGTAGACCAGGCCTAAGAGGAAACAAGCCAGACAACTTCCTTTTTTCTTGGAGGTGTAGAAAATCCAAAATTTATTGTTCAATACTTTATGGCTCTGATCCCTGGCAGTGTCAGGAATGTAACAGTATTTCTGAGTGCAACCAGACTCTAGGCATAGATTTCAAGAACACTGACAATTTTTTTCTGGCCTAAATGTGTTAAAATTAGCAACACTCATCAATACTCCCAAAGCCCTTAGTGAATTTTTAAATATGTGTATTGCTAAGGTGTTCTAAGTTTAAAAATTATATATACAACATACCCATGCACATTACTTGGATCCATACACAGCTAAAATTTGTCTCTACTAGACATATGCATAGACAGTATATGGAATAGTAGGGTCATGATCTGTACCTCTCCTGCACAAGTGCATTGTGCTAGGGCAGCAGTTCTCAAACTGTGGGTCGGCAACCTTTGGCACACCTGCAGGTTCGGCCGATCACGGCTCTTATTGGCTGCAGTTTGCCGCTCCCTCGGCCCGCATCGCTTCCCGCAGCCCTCATTGGCCTGGGATGGTGAACCGTGGCCAGTGGGAGCCGCGATCGGCTGAACCTGCAAATGCGGCAGGTAAACAAACTGACCTGGCCTCCCAAAGGTTGCCAACCCTTGTGCTAAGGGAATAGATAGGTCTTCCACTCCCGCAACATCTCTTCCTGATAATTAAACCATAAGGGCTTTGCAGCCAAGAGAAGGCACAGGGGAAGGAAGGGACACTCCAGAATATACGCAAAATTACTGGGTGTAGCCTTTTAAGAAGATGCACTTTAAAAAGACCCTGCTAGTATTTATCTCTATTATAAAGGATTAATAATCACAAATATGAAGAATGCGCTAAATTAGTCTCCACCCCAAGTAAGTCATTGTCTACCTCGCTCCATTTACAGGTTAGGGATTGCTTACCATACAAGTGAAGTAGGCTTCAGCTTCAGAGAAGCCCACTTCTTTGGGCCTTGATTTAGCCAAGCACTCAAGCATGTGCTTAACTTTAAGCATGTGAGTAGTCCCTGTATTACTCACATGCTTAAAGTTTATGTGCTTAAGTGCTTTGCTGGATCAAGGCCATAACGAACTGCATTGTGATAAAACTCTGTTTTTTAGTGCAGTGGAGTGAAATTCTTGAATCGCTTCAATACTCCTTTCTCTAATGGTACGCTTCACCATAAACTGGGGGATGCTTTCACCATAAGCACCAACTTCATCTGGCGCCGGTGGGTGCTCGACCCCTCTCTGCCCCCTGCCCCACCCTGACTCCACCCCTTCCCTGCCCCCTCCCGCCCCCATTCCAACACCTTCACCAAAGTCCCCACCCCAACTTTGCCCCCTCCCTGCCCCTATTCGATTCCTTCCCCAAATCCCTGCCCTGGCCCCGCCTCTTCCCCAGCTCCTCCCCTGAGCGCACCACGTTCCCACTCCTCCCCTCTCCCTCCTGGAGCTTGCTACAACTGTTTGGCAGCAGCAAGCACTGGGAGGTAGGCGGAGGAGCTAGGATGTGGTGTGCTCAGAGGAGGAGGAGGAGGCGGGGGGCGGGGAGCTTGGCTGCCGGTGGGTGCAGAGCACCCACTAATTTTTCCCCATGGGTGCTCCAGCCCCAGAGCACCCACGGAGTCAGCGCCTATGGCTTTCACTCCAGCATAAATGGTTCCCATGATGCTAATCAGTTCAAACCATTTCAAAGATTAATCACCTCCCTTGCCTCTTCTGCTCTATCTGGGAAAAGAAGTTGCCCATATCTGTTGGGGGAGGGGTAAGGATCGTTGTCTTGTTGCAGCTGCTCTCAGGGGATCAGAGAGCAGCCAGGTTGGGTTTGCTAAAGCTGTTTCCAGTCACAGCCATAGCCCCCATTGCCCCTGGCAATTTTAAGGGGTGAAAAAGCCAGGACTTCTGGAGTGAAGAGGAGAGGGTAGTTTGCCAGGTAGGGCTCCCTCCTCTTATAATGAAACTCTGCTCGGAGTAAAGTTTTCTTGGGGAGTGAGGGACAAAACTTCATTGTGGGAGGGTTCCACTGTATTTCAAAAGCATATGGGTTTGAGAAACTACTGTCCTGTGGGAAGTGAAAATGAGGATACATAGGGGCTGGGGAATGATATTTTGGCAGTAATTAAACTTTTGGTCTCAGCTTACTCACTCCTGCTACTATTTCACTTCTGAGTTAAGGGGACCATTGATTAAATGAAAGGGGAAAGCTGTTAGAAGTAAATACAGAGTAGCAGAAGCGCAATATCATGGAGTCTATATTATACATGATTGGCAGGTGACTGCAAGCTTAAAAGCTTCTCAAAATAGACACTTGACACTTACAGTTGCATGTTTAATTATGCAGGTTTGTATGGGCAAAAATCGATTATTGCCAATGACACAAATTGCTCATATTCAAATCTGTTTATTTGGAAGCACACTTCTGCCTTGCTACATTCTTAAAGAGCAGTCTTCAAAGGGAATAAAAAGTCTCTGTGAAGATTTATGGGCTTTTTTTTTGGTAACGTTGTCATTTAATAGCATTTATATAGCACCTATAGACACATACAGAATTCCATGAGCATGCTCAATGGAGTTTCCATTCATTCTCTAGACTCCGGGGAATGCGGGTGATATTGGACACCTTGAAAAATGTGGCTGTGTGGAATGCCTAATTCATTATCAAACAGCTGCAAAGGGAGCAGGCGGATTTCATGGTCACAGTAGGGAGCTGTGGAGCTCAGGAGGTCTGGAAAGCTCCCAGGGGCTAACAGCTGCAAAGGTGAATTTCTGTGAGGTTGGGCCTATTTTCATTAGTGTGCAATAGCATACTGATTTGTTGACTGTAAGGGCTTTCATTCATAGATAAAGCACACTCAATTGTTTAAGTTGTGTTTTGTAGGAGTGAGTCATCTGTACTATCGTTATTTATACAGCATCCAGACTCTGCCAGGTGTTTTACAGACCACATAGACATGGTCCCTACCTTGAAGATCTTACATCTGAATGGTAGATGTGAGGCAATCACTGAAAGCAACAGCCCATTGAGGAAAACGAAGATTACAGTTGTAAAGTTAAAACAACAAGGAGTCCTTGTGGCACCTTAGAGACTAACAAATTTATTTGGGCATAAGCTTTCGTGGGCTAAAACCCGCTTCATCAGATGCATGGAGTGAAAAATACAGTAAGCAGTATATATATGAAAAGATGGGAGTTGCCTTACCAAGTGGGGAGGTCAGTGCTAACGAGGCCAATTCAATTAAGGTGGAAGTGGCCTATTCTCAACAGTTGACAAGAAGGGGTGAATATCAAGAGAGGGAAAATTACTTTTGTAGTGCTAATGAGGCCAATGCAATCAAGGTGGACATCGCCCACTTCCAACAGTTGACAAGAAGGTGTGAGTATCAGCAGAGGGAAAATTTTCTATAATATTTCTATTTTCTCTCTGCTGATACTCACACCTTTCTCTAATTTTAGTACTAAACCAGTTCCCAGGAGCCCTCACCCACTAATTTTAACCATATGCCATTCTTTTAAATTTAATATCTAAACAGAATTCAGTCCTAGAATTAGTGTAAATGACTGACAGATGGAAAGGAACCTCTATTTTCATTTATATCACTCTCAGAAATCTAAGAATATTTGGAAACTCACAGTATGCCTCTCTGTTCCTATGGCATCTGTGGAACTGCTTTAATTTCTGTAGCACAGATCAAAGAACAGAATACATGCCCATAACATAAGCAGCCCTTCTGGAATTGCATAACACAAATCCTAAAAATGTTTGCAATAGCTTGGCATAGATTTCAGACTAGAGTAAACAAATTTCTGGATGACTGATGTAAATACTCTTCTTGAAACACGCCTCTTCTCACATTCATCTTCTGAGACTGGAGCAGCATGACATTTGCATGAACTTTTCTTGTTAAACAATCCCCGATCCCATGGTACAATATGGATTAGATCATTATTTCCCACATATGTCTGAAGGTTAGTTTCCTCTTTCTGGGTTAGGTTGACTATAATCCTCTTTCTCCTGTTTGATGCCATCATTCTATTTCTGCAATTTCTAACTTGGCTTCTGCAATGAAATGAAAAACCAGTCCTCACGTTGTAAATATGTAATCATACTTTTTATATGTATATATTCTACCCAACAGCGTGCTGTTGGTTAGAATACCAAGACTGAAATTCAAGTTGCTGGTTGTAAACTGTTTAAGCCATTTTTCTTTCAGGGAATTGACTTGCACTGAACCTGAAGATTGACTTACAATCTGTTAGGAGGTCTGGGATATCTATTACTGTTAGGAAGAGTGATTAGTAAATGTTGACAAATCTCTCTTTTAAAGAAAGTGATACAATTTCTCCCTAGTGGATAAAAAAGTCATACTCAAATGTTTAAATAAAAATTCAGACATCTACAAATAGCAAGTTTATTGGTTGTTAGTATTTATTTTTCTCTGCAATCAAGTGCTGTAGTTTTGTAAAGTGCTAATGGTTACTTTTGGTTACTAAAAAAACAGGGATTTTGATTTTTGCTTTAAATTGGAAGTCACTGATAATTCAAGGAAGCACTGAATCACATGATTCAGTCCATCCTCATTCTGGAGAACACTGGCATATGCATAAATTGAAGTACATACTTCAGTGGAAACTAACAGAAATAAGAACATTCTTAAAGGTAAGTGCTCTACTGAATAGGGAAGCTTCCCTGAATTGGGCCTTCATTTTTTTGTAACAATCACTGTTTAAAACTAAACACTGATAAAAGTGGAAAATGGTAAGTCATTTTTTTGTAACAATCACTGTTTAAAACTAAACACTGATAAAAGTGGAAAATGGTAAGTGTCCCTCAGGATTTTAAACTGTCATTGACTTCCTGTTGGTTCTGCTGGTTGAACTGGGTTGGAAAAAGCATGGACAAGAAGTGGTCATTCACTTCCTGGTTGTACATAGTACCAAAATGAGAAGAGTAAGGAAGTTTTCTGTGTTCCAGAAATATTGAGTAACCAGAAATCCTGTGAATGCTGTCAGTGTCACTGTTCTGAGGTGAATTTCATCATGGGCTAATGCAACAACTGGTTCAGCTCAGAATCCTGCCATCAATTGAAATAAACTGACAAACTATTATTTTTAAGCAGACACTGTTCTAATAAAAAATAAACACCTAAAATCAGGCAAATAAACCCTGAAAACTAGCATTCCTACTAATTCTTACTGGGCATATTCTATAACCTTTTTTCAAGAGAACTTTTGAAGATTTAAGAATAGTGTTGAAAAAATATATAGTACCACCTTTCTGTACAGTGTCCCTCGCACAAACTCTGTTTCAAAATGGATTGGAGTTTTATTTTTTTTTAGTTTGTTTTTGTCTTAAGTGACAGAGAAATTAAATGAGGCAAGCAATGGGCAAAAGATTTTCGATGGAGATCTGGAATGAGATATAACCTGATGATGAACCTATATAAGAGAAGGGTGTTTTAAGCAGTAGAAGTACAGAGGAGATGACTTGCAGAAACATTGGTGAAACAGTGAGCAGAAAGAGAGAAGAGGCCGACGTTAAGGCAGAGATTGAGGAACACATTTAAGAACATGCATAACATTAGGAATGTGAGTAGTCATGTGGACTTCAATGGGACTACTTGGATACTTAAAGTTAAGCAGATGCTTAAGTGCTTTGCTGAATCAGGGCCTACACGAGGGGAGGGAGCAGGGATGGGCGCAGACAAGGTACATGAGATTGTTTGAGACAAGTCCATGGAGGGTTTTTCAGATCAAGTTCCTGGACTGAAATAGCACACTGTGGCAAAAATCAGACTCCTAGTCCTAAACTCCTGGGTTTATAGGATTTGGGAACATTAGAGTCACCATGCTTAATTCCTAGAATGGAGGGAATATCAAACTAATGTCACTTTCAAGCAACCTCTTGTGGAATTAAACAGCTATCTTTTAGGTGATATCTTTATAAAGGCTAAAATAGTGAAGAATTGTTGTAGTCTCTAAAACTTTTATTATACTTCAAACACACTGTAACAAGGTGGCTTACCTTTTGCCCAGTCAACTCTGATTATTGCAGAGGCACATTTGAGCAGGGATTAGGTGATTTTCCCCTATAAGAGCAGCAGGAAGCTGAGAAGGGAGGGAGCAGTGGGGGAATGTTCAGGGAGATCAGAGGTTGCCAGAGTGTGAGTAGCCTACAGCAGAGAGTCCTAGGACTTGAGACTGAAACTACAGGCAGGAAAGGCCTGGGAGGAGCCCTGGTCAGAAGGTAAATACATAAGCTTGTAGATTTTATTTTGAACTTTTTTGGATGACAAGAGAGCAGACTCTGCAGGAGTTAAGAAAACACTCCATCAAAGAGGCACTGAGAGTAGCCTGTCAAAGCAGGGAAGAGCTGAAGAGAGCAACCTTGGGGGAGAAAAGAAGTCCCAGGGCTGAGTTTTGTTTTATGACAAATCAGAGAAGGGGCATTACCCCTCTCCCCCAAAAAGACCCTGTGTGAAGTTTATTTAAAGAGTCCCTTGAAAGATGAAACTGAGTTGAGAGGCCACTTGCAAGGCTGCACTGAGGCCTTCCGTGACACCTGGGAAGAGTCCACTTGATCACAGTGGTGTAGTCAGGAAGATTTCAAACATGCTTTCCACCAACCAGGGAAGTGGAAGCACAGCAGGGCAGAAGGACAGGGTGGAAACTATGAGGCAAATCATTTAATCAGAAAATGTAAATGACAATTGGTAATTGTTTAAGAATGCTTTACTAGATGCCCCAAAAGCCACATTTGAGAAACAAGTAACTATTGGTTAAATAACCAACCTGGTTTAAAGGGGAAGTGAAGCCATCTATACAAAAATAAAATAGAACAAAGGGAAGAAAGGGGAAGTTGATAGTAAAAATTATACATCAGAAGCCAGGGATTGTAGAAAATTGATAAGGGAAGCCAGGGCTGGCGCTTCCACTAGGCGACCCTAGGCGGTTGCCTAGGGCAGCAGGATTTGGGGGGCGGCATTTTGCCGCCCTTGGCAGAAATTCGGCGGCAGGGGGTCCTTCCGCTCTGGGTCTTCGGAGGAAATTCGGCGCGGGTCCTTCACTCGCTCCGGGACCTGCTGCTAAAGTGCCCTGAAGATGCAGAGCAGAAGGACCCCTGCCACCGAATGCTCAGAGGAGGAGTGCTGCTGCCTAGGGCAGCAAAAACCGTGGCGCCGCTCCTGAGGGAAGCAAATGAACACAAAGAGAAATCTATGTCCAACAGAGTTAAGGACAATAAAAAGGAGTTAAAGTATCTTAGGAACAAAAAGAATGATGATAATGAAATTGATTAATTACAAGGGGAAAATGGTAAAATTATTAGTAATAATGCAGAAAAGACAGACTTGTTTAATAAATATTTCTGTTATGTATTGGGGAGAAAAGCAGATGAGGTAGTCCCATCATATGGTGACAACACTCTTTCCATTCCACTAGTGTCTCAGGAGGATGGTAAGCAGCAGCTACTAAAGTTAGACATTTTAAAATTAGCAGGTTCTGCTCACTGCACTACTGTGTATGAATGGACTCTTTACATGTGCCCGCTGGTAGGCTTAGGGCAGCCCTGAAAATGACCCTTCACCTCAGTTTCTCCTCTCAAGGGGCTCCTTAAATAAATTCTACCCAGTTCCAAGTACAAACCCACTTGAAACCAGTGGGTATGTATTCCACATGGCTCAGCCATGCCTCTGCTGCTGCAGGGGCGACTCTACCTTTTTGGCCGCCCCAAGCAGTCATGCGCGGGAGGCGCCCCGGAGCCGCGGGAGCAGCGGACCTCCCGCGGGCATGACTGCAGAGGGACCGCTGGTCCCGCGTGGCTCGGCTGGACCTCCCGCAGCTGCGGACGGTTCGCGGGTCCGGCGGCTTGAGCTGCCGCAGTCATGCCTGCGGGAGGTCCATCTCCGCAGTCCTGCCTGCGGCAGGTCCAGTCGTCCCGGGGCTCCGGTGGACCTCCCGCAGGCATGACTGCGGCAGGTCCGCCGGCCCAGCCTGCCGCGCCCCCCCCACCTGCAGGGGACGGGCCGCTCCTCGGCTCACAGCGGCAGGATGAGCTGGGGCCCCAGCCTTTTGCCGCCCCCTAGATTTTGCAGCCCTAGGCACCAGCTTGTTTTGCTGGTGCCTAGAGCCGCCCCTGGCTGCTGCCACCAGTGCTACCATGCCTACACCGCTATTTATACTTCAAGCTAGCACGAGTCTGTGTACACAAGCAGAGGAGTCACACCTCTAGCTTGCGGTGTGGACATAGTCAGAGCTACCTGAGAAGCATGTCTTGGCAAGTGTTTTGCACTTTGCCTCTACTAAAAATACAACAGCATGTGCAACATGTTACATTGTGTCTTTTAAAGAGGGTTTCTGGCAGTTCCCTTGGTTGAAATGTAGTATAGCCTGTATTTGAGTAGGGGAGTGGACAGGATGGAGAAGAGGCCAGTCTAACCCTTATTATGATCAGGAATTTAAGCTTATATTTTAAACCACAGAGAGAATGCTCCTTCTCACATTTTCTGTTCATATACTGGAAATAGTTATTACACTATAAAAACTTGGCTGGATATAGCACTGTTTGCTATATCCCATTTTAGGTTGGAGGACCAAGTACATTCTTGTCCAGTCTTCATAAAACATAATATTCATAACACTGAGGTCAAAATAAAACCCACAACATGCAAGGAAGTATCTTAAGACATTTCCCTGTAGGATATGCAGTCCTCAGTCAGATCCGAGTCCTATCATATGTACCCTTTCTAATTCTGAAACAGATTGTAGAATACAACTGGTGCAAAAAATAGAGTACTGCACCTGTCTACAGACTTTGTCCTTATGGTTTAAATGAACATTTTCATTTAGTGTAATGTAAAATCACTCAACTGAGAGGACCATGTGTCTCTCGGTGCTTTGGAAAAATGTAACTGAATTAAGAGTGCATGTTGTGGTGAATATAGATGGTCTTTTGATTCAGGGCCTCAACTGGGAGTTGAGGAGGCTCAGTACCTCACAAAGCATCTCAGAACCTCACAGGATCGAGCTCCTAAAGTGCACCACACATCACAGGATTCTTGAGTAATTCAAAGAAAGGAGTGTGTTTGCATTGAAAGTTCAATATTATATAGGTTATAATCAGGGATTCTAGAAGTCTGTTTGCCGTGGAAAAATGTGGAATTGGGGTTTTTACAGAGAACCTTTAGTTTGAACATGTTGTGAAAAAATAAAACCTATACAGAGGAACCCCGATTATCTGATTTAATTGGGACTGGTGCCAGATTGGATAATCAGAGAATGGGCAAAGACCTTTCTATCCCTTAATTTAAGGGGCTGGGCCCTCTGGCTGTCAACCCCCAGGCAGTTGGTGGTTTAGTTAATATGGAGAGAGGGGGTTCTACTGTATATTAAAACATTGTGTTCAATTGATACCTCTTTATGTATTGTGGCTAAGGAAACTAAAGTGAGGCATTTAATTTTAATTGCGGAAAACCACATTTTTTTACTTATTTTATCAGAGTTTTTTTTTTATCATGGAAAACTAGGATTCCTGTTTATTATATTAAGTAACTGACATGTAGCCTTAAACATTAGTATTAAATAGTACTGACATATATAGTTAATACACAGATTTCCTGTTCTAAATCCTTTCTAATTGTACCAAGATCCTTTCTCCATCCTGTCCTTTCACTTTCTGGCTGGGTAATAGAGTAGTATAGTGCTGGGAATATTTGTCCCCATCCTATTCTGCCTGATATAATTTCTGAAATTTCTATACTTTCTGCTGAGGACTGATGGAGATTGGGACCAGCTGTAAACCAGTTTAGTTCTATTGAACCGAATGGAATTACAGTGATTTACACCTGCAAAAAAATTGACCCAAGATGGGAAAGAAATGTTGGACAATGATAAGTAGCCAGATCCTGTGAGCATAAGCTATCTAACTAAAGACAAATAACTTTTCATGTACCATTGTCAGTGTCGTGCCCTCTGACCTGTGGCCTGCTCTGCTGCTGAGGCTTATCCACTTCCTGGATCCTGCATTTGCTGCTCTTAGGGTGTTTTGTCAGTGAATGACACTTCTGTCAGTGCATGAACAGCATTGGTAGCATTCTGGATGTCCTGAAGCAAGAGAAATGTCCTCATTGATTCTGTTTAGATGTATTCTCTCCCTTCTGTAGGACTAGTTCTTGGGGTCGTTATGCCGATTTATGATTTCCGTGTGGTCAATACAGTTGTTACCATGGCAGGTTACCTGCCACTTTCAGTTTGACATCAACATTTTCTCCCACTTATGTTGGGAGTGGAGGGGTGTCAGCAGTGATGAGCTGCCAAAATATTAACAACCGGTTCCCTCCTCACTCCATGAGGGGGTCATGCCCCCCCCGGGACTCCTGCCCCCCCCAGACCTCTGCCCCATCCATCCCCCTTCCCTGTCCCCTGACTGCCCCCTGCCACCCCATCCAACCCCTTCTCTCATTCCTGATGGCACCCCGGGACCCCTGCCCCATCCAACCACCCCTTCTCTCTGTCCCCTGACTGTCCCTGGAATCCCTACCCCTGACTGCCCCCCACCGCCCCATCCAACCCCTGCTCCTTCCTGACTGCCCCCCCCAGGACCCTTGCCCCCATTCAATCCCCCTGTTCCCTGCCCTCTGACTGCCCCAACACTAATCCACCCCCCCCAACACCCCTTCCCTACTCCCTGCCCCCTTACGTGCAGCCTGGAGGTGGGGGCTGGGGCTGGGGCTGGGACCGGAGCCGCTTGGCCGGAGCCTGGGCGCTCGGCCGGGACCGGACCCCAGGAGCCGGGCAGGAGCCGCGCCACCCGGCCGAGGTCAGGGACGGACCCCGGGAGCCGGGCGGGAGCCGCGCCACCCGGCCGAGGTTGGGGCCGGATCCGGGAGCCGGGCGGGAGCCGCACCACCCGGCCGAGGTCGGGGCCGGACCCGGGAGTCGGGCGGGAGCCCTGCGGCACCTGGAGCCCTCCTCCCGCTCGCGCCCCCGCCCCAGCTCACCTGGGGGAAGCTGCTGCTTCCTTCTCAGCCCTCCCAGGCTTCCCGCATGAACAGCTGATTCGCGGGAAGCTGGGGAGGGGGAGGAGAAGCTGGAGGAGCATTCAGAAGAGGAGGCAGAGGTGGAGTGAGGTGAGCTGGAGCTGGGGGAAGGGCAGGGAGCTGCTAGAGCTTTTGTTAAATTTAAAAGCTCTTTTCGAACCAATTGTCCCTTGCGGGACAACCGGTTCTAAACGGGCTTCTAAATTTAACAACCGGTTCCCGCGAACCGGTGGGAACTGGCTCCAGCTCACCACTGGGTGTCAGTCTTCTTTCTGTGCTAATTTCCTGGTATACAGTTTACTGGCTCAAGAAGCACATTAGATGTTGACACTAAAGTTTATGTCCTCTTGACTATAATTCTCTGAACTGGTTTGATCCTAATGAAGCAATATGATCAGTGTTATGATCTTCTTCACCTTCTCCTGTTAATCAGGGTCAGTGGCTCTTGTTCTCCATCTCCAAGTATTCCTGTCTTGTGTGTCTTCCAAACTGACACCAGGCTTCTTCATGTTTTCCCTCAGCATCTCGAACCACCCTTTTCTGAGTCTTCCTTGTGGGCTTTGTTGTATGACTACTACATCTTGTATTCTCTGGTCAACAAATCCCACCTCTTATCAGCTCACATGACCCAACCATCTCAGTCAATACTCCCTCAGCTTTTCTATGGTGAGGGCTACCTGTATCATGGCTCATACCATTTAATTAAATAGCCTATCAGCTCTTGTCTTACCTAGCATCCACCTGAGCATATTCATTTGGATCTTGTGAAGTAGCTGTTCCTCTCTCTTCCTCATTGGCCAGCATTCCAATACATATATCATAGCTGGCGAGCAGCAGCACAGGAGGCAGCAAACAGGGCTGCCAACAGGGGAGTTAGCATGGGAGTTGCCATTGGAGGAGCAGGTGAGTGTCTTTGCGTCTGTTTGTGTAGTGTTTGTATCTTGCTGTAGAGGCCCGGAGGGGCAGGCTGCTGAAGGGGCAGCTGAGCCAGGATTGGCTGAGCCCTGAGTAGGGGGAGGAGCCAGGCTAGGAGGGGCCTATAAAAGCGGCCGCCCAGCCAGGCAGCGGCACAGGAGGCAGCAAACAGGGCTGCCAACAGGGGAGTTAGCGTGGGAGTTGGCAAGGGGAGGTGGAAGGGGCAGCACCGCGCTCCCCAGGTAAGAACACCAAGCAGAGCCAAGACAGCAGCAGCCAGCAGCCATGAGCCAAGCAGCAGAGGACACACCGAGGATGAGAGCATGCAGCAGCTGTGGTATGTACCTGGTCCTAGCAGGGGACCCAGAACAGTACTATATATGCATGAAGTGTCGCCTAATAGAGCTGCTGGAGGAAAAGATCCAGGGCCTAGAGCTGCAGGTAGAAACCCTGATAGAGAATAGAAGGGGGTTTGAGAGGCTGATGGAGCAATGGCACGCAGTAACTGAGGGGGAACACCCAGGGGCACAGGGGGGAGCAGGGGCTGAGGCCAAGGAAGGGGGACCACCAGAGGAGGAAGATGGGCGGTGGAAGCATGTGACCGTGAGAAGCAGGCCAAGGAAAAGGAGAGCCAGTGAGGGGGAAATTGAGCTAAGGAACAGGTTTGAAGGTTTGGAGAATGAGGAAGGGGTACAGCAAGTGGTAGCTGACAGTGGGAGGCCAAAGAAAAAGAGGCGAGCGGCCAGTCCCATAGAAAAAGGGGAGGAGTCGATGGAAGTAGCACCAAGTTTGGGCCCAGGGAGGATACAGGATGGTTTAAGGGGAACCACAAGGGATGATAGGAATGGAAGGAGCTTGCAACCAGGGGGAACGGGGGATAGGTTAGAGGACCATGCTGCCCCCAGGCGAAGGCAGGTCTACGTGGTTGGGGATTCCATACTGCGAAGGTTGGACAGGCCTGTGACCAGGGCCGATCCGGAGAACAGAAGGGTGTGCTGTCTACCGGGTGCTAAAATACGGGATGTGGACCTGAGGTTGAAAAGGATCCTAAGAGGAGCGGGTAAGAACCCTTTGATCATCCTTCATGTAGGAACGAATGACACGGCTAGATTCTCGCTAGAGAGGATCAAGGGAGACTATGCCAGGTTGGGTAAGACACTCAAGGAAATTGAGGCTCAGGTGATCTTCAGTGGGATTCTACCTGTCCCTAGGGAAGGGCGCCAAAGGTGAGAGGATCATGATGATTAATAGTTGGCTGAGGGAGTGTTACAAGGAGGGCTTTGGGATGTATGGGTACTGGGAGGCTTTTGGGGACAGACAACTGTTCTCAAGGGATGGGCTCCACCTAAGTAGGGAAGGAAGTAGACTTCTAGGAGGGAGGCTGGCTCATCTGATTAAAAGAGCTTTAAACTAGACACTGGGGGAGACGGTCGGAGAGGTCCTAGTGCTCTCCACGCCAAATTTTCACATTGGGAGTGAGGACAACAAGATAACAACAGATATAGCCAGAGGGGCGGTTACGTGTAAGGAAGAGGGGGGGGACAGATTCTAGATCTACAAGTCATACTGGAAGTACTGTGTCCCTACCGAGTTGGGTGAAAAGAGTGAGAGGAGCCCAACAGGAAAAATTAGGATGTTTGTTCACCAATGCGAGAGGCTTAGGTAACAAAATGGAGGAACTGGAGCTCCTGGTCCGGGAATTGAAACCGGATATCGTAGGAATAACAGAAACATGGTGGAACGGTAGCCATGACTGGAGTACAGGTATGGAAGGGTATGTGCTGTTTAGGAAAGACCAATGCAAAGGTAAAGGTGGGGGAGTAGCACTGTATATCAATAATGAGGTAAAATGTAATGAGATAACTAGCACTGCAATGGACAATACAGAGTCTGTTTGGGCAATGGTCACATTGGGGAAGAAAACTACCAGAGCCTCACCGGGATAGTGATTGGGGGTGCTATCGACCGCCAGGATCTCGCTTAGAGATGGATAGAGAGCTCTTTAATGTTGTTCCGGAGGTAAACACTAATAGGAACTGCTTGATCATGGGGACTTTAACTTCCGGATATAGATTGGGAAACAAATGCTAGTAATAATAATAGGGCTCAGCTTTTCCTAGACGTGATAGCTAATGAATTCCTTCATCAAGTGGTTGCTGAACCGGATGCCATTTTAGATTTGATTTTGGTGAGCAACGAGGACCTTGTTGAGGACATTGTTGTAGGGGACAACCTTGGCTCGAGTGATCATGAGCTAATTCGTTTCCAAATAAATGGGAGGATAATCAATAGTGCATCTGAGACTAGGGTGTATGATTTCAAAACGGCTAATTTTACTAAATTAAGGCGACTAGTTAGGAAGTGGACTGGGCTAACATATTTAGGGATCTAAGGGCAGATGGCGCCTGGGGTTACTTCAGGTTGAAGTTGCAGGAGTTGTCAGAGGCATGTATCCCGAGAAGGGCTCGTAGGTAGCAGTTTTAGACCGAGCTGGATGAGCAAGCGTCTTAGAGGTCATTAAGAAAAACAGAAAGCGTACCAGGAGTGGAAAATGGGAGGATCAGCAAGGAAACCTACCTTATTGAGGTCAGAGGGTGCAGGGAAGCTGTGAGAAAGGCAAAGCGACAGTGGAGATGGACCTAGCGAAGGATTAAAACCAATAGCAAACGGTTTTTAGCCATATCAATAGGAAGAAAACCAAGAAAGAAGAAGTGGGACCGCTTAAAACTTTAAACGGAGTGGAGATTAGGGATAATCTTGGAATGGCACAATATCTGAACGAATACTTTGCCTCGGTCTTTAATGAGGCTAATGAAGGGCTAAGGAATAGTGATAGAGGACCGATGGGAATGAAGATATGGGGGTAGACATTACGGTATCTGAGGTAGAAGCCAAACTTGAACAGCTTAACGGAAGTAAATCGATAATCTTCATCCTAGAATATTAAGGGAATTGGCGAGGATATTGCTAGCCCGTTAGCGATAATCTTTAATAAATCCCTAAATTCGGGATTGTACCGACTGACTGGAGATTAGCTAATGTAGTTCCTATATTCAAGAAGGGGAAAAAAGTGACCGGAAATTATAGGCCTGTTAGTCTAACATCTGTAGTATGCAAAGTCATGGAAAAATCTTAAAGAGAGAGTGGTTCCGAGCATGAGGCCGATGGCAACTGGGATAGATTACAGCATGGATTTACGAAGGTAGATCGTGCCAAACCAACTTGATCTCCTTCTTTGAGAGAGTAACAGATTTTTAGACAAGGGAAATGCGGTGGATCTAATATATCTGGATTTCAGTAAGGCGTTTGATACGGTACGCATGAAGAATTACTGGTTAAATTGGAAAAGATGGGGATCGAAATGAAAATCCAGAGGTGGATAAGGAGCTGGTTAAAGGAGACTGCAGAGGGTAGTATTGAAGGGGAACTGTCCGGTTGGAGGGGTTACCAGTGGAGTTCCTCAAGGCTCGGTTTTGGGTCCGATTTTATTCAATCTATTTATTGCTGACCTGGGAACCAAGAGTAGGAGTGGGCTGATAAAGTTTGCGGATGACACCAAGTTGGGGTATTGTCAATTCGGAAGAGGATCGGGATATTCTCCAGGAGATTTAGATGACCTTGTAAACTGGAGTATTAGTAACAGGATGAAATTCAATAGTGAGAAGTGTAAGGTTATGCATTTAGGGATGTCTAACAAGAACTTTAGTTATAAGCTGGGGACGCACCAGTTGGAAGTAACGGAGGAGGAGAAGGACCTAGGAGTCCTGGTTGATCGCAGGATGACTATGAGTAGGCAATGTGATGTGGCGTTAAAAAGCTAATGCGGTCTTGGGTTGCATTAGGCGAGGTATTTCTAGTAGGGATAAGGAGGTGCTAGTCCCGTTATATAAGGCGTTGGTGAGACCTCATTTGGAGTATTGTGTGCAGTTTTGGTCTCCCATGTTTAAGAAGGATGAATTCAAACTAGAACAGGTACAAAGAAGGGCCACTAGAATGATCCGAGGAATGGAAGGCCTTTCGTATGAAAGGAGACTTGAGGAGCTCGGTTTGTTTTCCTTAACCAAAAGAAGGATAAGAGGAGATATGATTACACTCTTTAAATATATCAGAGGGATAAATACCAGGAAGGAGAAGAATTATTTCAGCTCAGTGCTAATGTGGACACGAGGACGAACGGATATAAACTGTCAGTCAGGAAATTCAGGCTTGAAATTAGACGGTTTCTAACCATCAGGAGTGCAATACTGGAACAGCCTACCGAGGAAACAGTGGGGCGAAGGACCTCCATGACTTTAAGATTAAGCTAGATAAGTTTATGGAGGGGATGGTATGATAGGATAACGGGCTTAGTCAATAGGTCAATTAAGTGCCACACTGGTAAATAGTACAATGGGTCAATGGTATGATATAACCTTTTCCAGAGGGTTTGGCTGGAGAGTCTTGCCCGCATGCTCGGGGTTCAGCTGACCGCCATATTTGGGGTCGGGAAGGAATTTTCCTCCAGGGAAGATTGGCAATGGCCCTGGAGGTTTTTCGCCTTCCTCCGAAGCATGGGGCAGGGGTCACTTGCTAAGGAGTGGGTGGATCGGCTTATGTGGCCTGCATCTTGCAGGAGGTCAGACTAGATGATCATAATGGTCCCTTCTGATCTTGAATTCTATGATTCTATGAAAACTAGTTTGATCTTTAGTTTACTTGGCATATTCTTAGCCTAGAGATTTCCCATTAACTTCTCCATTTGCACCAAGTGCTCTTCATGCAAATTCTAATGCCTGCATTCCCATTATAGCTCAACACTGAACACATATTTATATTGTTGCACAGACTGTAACTCTATACCAGTTTAGTTTTACTGGCTTTCATTGTCCCTCTCAATAAAGCATCAAATGTATACATTTTTTATTGACTAATTTGTAAACAATTTTCTTCCAATGCAGCTCTCCATTGTTCTAGATCCCTTTGAAGTTCATATTTATCTTTGTAGCTCAAGATTTCGTCATTGGTGAAAAGCATGCTGTATGGAGCCTCTCACCTAATCCCCCCCGTCCAGGTGTCCATTACATTCATAAATAGGCTTATGGCTGATCTTTGATGTATGCCTACCCTCACAGCACTATTCTAACACTGCTAAATGTGGATCCATCGTATTGCCCAGAGCTTTGTTGTTGTTCTTCATTTCTTTACTATTTTGTAGTGACCTTTCCACTACCTCATTTGGCTATGCATAATAATAGTTTAAGGTGATATGCTTGAACTGACATATCAAAGACAATTGCCAAAATTGCTGCAGCCCTCATCTGCCTTCACAGCTGCAGAGAAATGACAGGTCCTTCAAACATGCCTATTCTTCCACTGGGGTCTTGAGAAGTTTGGACTGTGCTTTGTCTAGAACCTCACCTCTGAACGGTTCGCCAAGGCCCTACCAGGAGAACAAGACTCCGGACAACAGTTGTGAGGGTCATTGGGACACACAAGCCTCTCCACCACAACAAGGTAACAGTCCAAGGAGAGGCCAAAATGAATTACCCATGAATTATGAAACAGTATCTATTGTTACCTCTTGTGGAATACCATGGTGAACAAACAGTGATTTGCAGTCTTATTACATCAGTGTTTGGGGTGTTGTGCAACAGCTTATTTAAAAAAAATGTGAGTAGTAGCCCACTAATAAGAGAGAACCTTTCCCATTTCATTCAATAAGATGTGTGCCAACATGGCTTCAAAGGGAATTGAGAATCTTGGGTGGTTTCAGTGGTTCTTTTGCATTCTTTTTCCTGTATTAACAGAAGATGTCAGATTTGGACACCTTGTCTTTGATGGCAGCATTCATATATTTTGGGCTCTTTCAATACACTACTCAGTACCCAGATGAGCACTGTGGATTGTACTTAACATTTCCAACCTCATGCTGTGACATGACATCTTGGGCTTTATAAAGAATTACATAATAATCATCAAAAGTCTCAAGATTCATAATCAACTTTTATGCTTGGAGGTGCCTAAGCTTGTTCGGATGGCCATCTGAGGTGAACACGAGCATCAGTATCTGTGCACTTCCCTATTGTCTATTAAAGAAGCAGCGTCAGCACCATCACGCAGAGTGGGGAATCTCAACCTCTCCTCTTTCATGGTAAGGATCGTGACTGATCTGGAGCCATGAAGGGAGAGAGAAAACTGGGGAAAATAATGGGGACCTGGAGGACTCCATCAGAGCTGCAAAGCATTCCCAAAAGGTGGAAAAAAGACTGAATGTCTGCATAATTAACTGTTGCTTACAGTAATTTCTCCATAGTTCACACATTCCATTTCAAAGACATTCACTTGGAGAAGAGACAATGAAGTCCTTAGGACAGTTTTGCTTCTCTGAACGTATTTCCATTTTAAGGCTGTAATTTAATTACTTCTGATCTCAACTTTTATCCATATAAGCAGCTGTAAGGATAACAGGCCCACTTTCCATAAGCTTTTAACACCATGTCGTCATTCCACATCAGATTAAAAATAACATGGATAAAAAGAAATATCTCCACTGAAATATTCCATTGTTAGTTCACATGATGCTCATGTGAGGAGGACAGGATAGTAAGAATGACAACTGAACCCAGTCTGGCTTGGGTAAACTTGTTATTTGACAGCACAAAATCCTATTTCAAAAGTGTTTCTGCAATGGAAGTTTTAAATTAACAGCACACATTATCAAAGACAGTGAACTTCTGATGTATTTTTGTCTTCTCAGACCAGTTTTACCAAAACCTGTGTCTCACCAATAATTATTTTACAAAACAGGCCAAATTCGGCTCTGTTAACACCCATGCAATCTCACTGACCAATCTCAGAGCAAGATGTGGCTTCATGACTGAAATGATTCCAAAGAAGAGTTAGAAGAAAATAAAAAAGCAGACTATGGTCCAAACCAGTTAGGAATAAATATTATTATAACATGGGGATGCATCAAATCACCTTTCACAAGTCCAGAATATCAAGAACAGAAAATTGCCTTCGCATTCTACTAGTTTTAATTAATCCAAATATCAACAGTTATTACAATTTAGGGAAGGTTTTAATTCTGCTAAGATTCACAGAAGCACCAACATTAGTTGCAGAAAATCCCCTACATACTGAGCTTTTGGTAAACAAGTATACCCTTTACTGTAAGAATACTATTTTGCTTTTTATATATATTTTGCTCCAACTTGTGGAAAAGGTGAGTGGGGTGGAGGGTTTGTATATGGAGTGCATAGAGGAGATGACAGTGTAGATCCCAGACTCAAATTCTACTCCATTCTCATCTAGGGTGACCAGATGTCCTGATTTTATAGGGACAGTCCCAGTTTTTGGATCTTTTTCTTATATAGGCTCCTATTACCCCTCCCCCCGCCCGATTTTTCATATTTGCTGTCCGGTCACCCTATTCTCACCCCCATGTTCTCTTCACTTTCTGTATAAGTATCATGGAGCTATCAACCTTCAGTGCATGGTTAGCTCAACAGGATGACTATGGTCAGAGTGTTAATAATTTTTTTTTAAAACTTTTGTCAGGATATGTCACAGCCTTACTGTTTCTTAGAATCATAGAACCATAGAATATCAGGGTTGGAAGGGACCTCAGGAAGTCATCTAGTCCAACCCCCTGCTCAAAGCAGGACCAATTCCCAACTAAATCATCCCAGCCAGAGCTTTGTCAAGCCTGACCTTAAAAGCCTCTAAGGAAGGAGATTCCACCACCTCCCTAGGCAACCCATTCCAGTGCTTCACCACCTTCCTAATGAAAAAGTTTTTCCTAATATCCAACCTAAACCTCCCCCACTGCAACTTGAGACCATTACTCCTTGTTCTGTCATCTTCTACCACTGAGAACAGTCTAGATCCATCCTCTTTGGAACCCCCTTTCAGGTAGTTTAAAGCAGCTATCAAATCCCCCCTCATTCTTCTCTTCTGCAGACTAAACAATCTCAGTTCCCTCAGCCTCTCCTCATAAGTCATGTGCTCCAGTCCCCTAATCATTTTTGTTGCCCTCCACTGGACTCTTTCCAATTTTTCCACATCCTTCTTGTAGTGTGGGGCCCAAAACTGGACATAGGATTAGATATAGGATTATGAAATGGCAGCACTATGACACGACATTCCAGCCTTATGGGGTATTCCGCAGAAGAACATAGGATTTTCCCTGTCAGACTGAGTTACTAACAAAGTGCCTGAAAAAGGGATTGTCTTTGATGGGCAGGAGCAGGGGAGTGATCCATTCAAAGTCTCCACCCTACAAAATTAGCATAGAATCAGGAAACTTTTAGGCATTGCTCACAGGATTTTAATTTAAGCCCCAGTAGTATGCCTTGTTTTGTTTGTTCATCCCTGGTGTAAATTTGACATTGCAACATCTGGCTGATGAAGGGTCAAAAAAACACCACTGCAAGTAACTTTACAGTTACTTTCAGGAGTCCGCTGCAAGGGTGCAATGCAGTCTTGTCTCTGCAAAGCTAACCTCCAACTAGACTTACATTATTCATTAGCATGTGCTCCTTACTGTGCACTGTCTTCCTTTTCCTTCATCAGGCAACTGAGATATATTGCCCTATTCCCTGGATATGATTCAAGGAGAAAAAACTCTTTGAGGTAGGGAGCAAAGGAGCGATATTCCACCTATCGGAGATCTTACTGGTGGAGATGGGCACTCAGAGTCTAAGGGCAGGTCTACACTTAAAACACTGCATTGACACAGCTGCACCAGCTCTTCAGGAGAGACACTACTACACTGATAGGAGAGCATCCCCTGTGGATGTAGTTAATCTGCCTCCACGAGAGCTGGTCACTAAAGTCGATGGGAGAAGCCCTCCCACTGACAGAGCGCTGTCTACACCAGCGGTTAGATCGGTATAACTGTGTCACTCAGGGGCATGGATTTTTCACACTCCAAACAACATAGCTCTACCGATGTAAGTATATAGAGTAAATCTGGCCTAACACTGTCCACATTCAGATCTAAAATAAGGCCTTCCCATGATTAGTGGCATCCCACACCAATCTGACCTGCATACAGTGACCAGAAGGAGACAGATTATTGCCTTTTTGGACATGGTCAGTGCTATTTTAATTACAGCCTGGTGCTGAAATACCTGTAGTAAAGAGATACAGCTCTTGATCTGAATAGTGTGCACAAACCACTTATATGTTTAAACAAAAAAACCCAACATGAATATAACTTTTGTAAAAAATCTGGCGCTGCATCAGTGAGAACTTTGGCTATTTCCTCCATTTAAATATAATCCATCTTGATCCAGAACATAATTTCCTTGGTCGCTAGATCAGATCTAGACGGCCTTTGCTGATGCACTGAATATGCAAAGTAAATGACTCATCTATGTTAGCTGAACTGAAGATAATTGTTCAGAATTTATGCAAAGTAGAGCAATTCTTCCCATTAGTTTTAGGAAATGACTGCTATGACACTCTGATTATTATGTTAATGGGAGTGGACAGAACTGGGCCCTTACTGTTTTTTCCACACTGAATAGTCTCAAATAGTCAACAGTTTGGCCGATGTACATAGCAGAGGGGCATGCATTGCTGGCATATGATGGCATATATTACATTGGTGGACGTGCAGGTGAATGAACCGGTGATGGTGTGGCTGATCTGGTTAGGTCCTGTGATGGTGTTGCTGGTGTAGATATGTGGGCAGAGTTGGCATTGAGGTTTGTTGCATGGGTTGGTTCCTGAGCTAGAGTTACTATGGTGCGGTGTGCAGTTACTGGTGACAGTCTCTAAGGAAAAGGATAAATGGACACAAATCAGATATTAGGAATGGCAATATACAAAAACCTGTAGGAGAACACTTCAACCTCCCTGGCCACACAATAGCAGATCTTAAGGTGGCCATCCTGCAGCAAAAAAACTTCAGGACCAGACTTCAAAGAAAAACTGCTGAGCTCCAGTTCATCTGCAAATTTGACACCATCAGCTCAGGATTAAACAAAGACTGTGAATGGCTTGCCAATTACAGAACCAGTTTCTCCTCCCTTGGTTTTCACACCTCAACTGCTAGAACAGGGCCTCATCCTCCCTGATTGAACTAACCTCGTTATCTCTAGCTTGCTTCTTGCTTGCATATATAAACCTGCCCCTGGAAATTTCCACCACTTGCATCCGAAGAAGTGGGTATTCACCCACGAAAGCTCATGCTGCAAAACGTCTGTTAGTCTATAAGGTGCCACAGGATTCTTTGTTGCTTTTACAGATCCAGACTAACACGGCTACCCCTCTGATAATTGCTATTGTTGTAATGCTGGATTATCCAATATTTGTACCAGGTGCTGTTATTACTGTCGTACATTTAGCTTGACAACTTGTTATACTGAGTGAACAACTACTCCTCTGAGAAATCTGTACTGTAATGATACCCAGTTGTTCAATGAAAAAACTTTACCAAAAAAAAGTTTGCTTTTCTCTTTTAACAAATAGGGCTAGAATCATTAAAGAGAACAGGTAGATATTTGACTTTCAGAGTTTAGCGGGTAGGCAGTACTTCTGAATTTAGATACTTCTCCTAATTTTAGCCGACAGTTCTAGAAAACGAGCCCATCTGCAGATAACAGCACAATTATTTATAAACTCTTTCCCTGCAAATGTAAATGGGTTATTCTGCAATAAGTAAACAGGGATGTCATTTATTAAAGATGTAAAATAGCTACTAGTAATATATCCGAGGTGTGGGGAGATTTGGTTTTTACTTCCAATAGGTTATCCAAAAGTCCTGCAAGGAACTTGCACAACTGTTACCTCCCCCACAGCTCGCAGCAGCAGAAGCTGCTCTCTGTCTGAAATAACTCCTCTGTACTGTCTGTAGAACATTGCTTTAGGTAACCTATCCTATCAGTGACCGCCCATTGCCAGGGGACATGCACAGCATCTGGGCTGGATGTGTGGCGGTCAAGAGGCAGGAAATCAGAAACATAAGAACGGCCATACTGGGTCAGACCGAAGGTCCATCTAGCCCAGTATCCTGTCTTCTGACAATGGCCAATGCCAGGTGCCCCAGAGGGAATGAACAGAACAGGTAATCATCAAGTGATCCATCCCGTCGCCCATTCCCAGCTTCTGGCAAACAGAGGCTAGGGACACCATTCCTGCCCATCCTGGCTAATAGCCATTGATGGACCTATCGTTAAGGCTGTGTTTTGATCATGGAAGTCACGGAATCTGTGAATTCCGCAGACCTCCATGACTTCAGCCTGCAGAGGCTGGGAGCTGCAGAGTATCCCCACCACCCGTGGTGGCCAGGAGCTGCATGGAGTGGCAGGGGCCCCGGAGCTCCCCAGTCTCCATGGGTGCAGAGATCCCCTGCAGCTCCCCAGCCACCGTGAGCAGGTTCAGGGGAATCCCTGGAGCTCCCTGGAGCACGTGGCAGGGGAACCTCTGCAGCTCCCCAGCTGCTGGGTAGGGGCAGAGGCCGCAGCTACAGCAGGGCAGGGTGCTGGATCTTCCTCCCTCCCCATTTTGTTATGGATATTTTTAGTAAAAGTCAGGGACAGGTCACCGCTTCTGTGAATTTTTGTTTATTGCTCGTGACTTGACCCTGACTTTTACTAAAAATATCCATGACAAAATCGTAGCCTTATCTATCGTCCATGAATTTATCTAGTTCTTTTTTGAACCCTGTTATAGTCTTGGCCTCCACAACATCCTCTGGCAAAGAGTTCCACAGGTTGACTGTGCGTTGTGTGAAAAAAATACTTCCTTTTGTTTGTTTTAAACCTGCTGCCTATTAATTTAATTTGGTGACCTCTAGTTCTTGTGTTATGAGAAGGAGTAAATAACACTTCCTTATTCACTTTCTCCACACCAGTCATGATTTTATAGACCTCTATCATATCCTCCCCTTAGTCTCTTTTCCAAGCTGAAAACAGCTTCCCTTGATGTTCGAACCCCATAGGGAAAGTTCTTCCACTAGCTGACTGAATGTAATCAAACCAGACAGGAAAGAATTTTAATTGGTCCCAGAACAGAATTTGGCAGGCTCTCCCTGACAGACAGTCCCATTCCTGTCTGCAATGGATTCAGACATATTGAAGAGTCACTACTCCCAGGGCCGCCCGGGGGGGGGGGGGCAAGTGGGGCAATTTGCCCCGGGCCCCGCAGGGGCCCCCACGAGAGTTTTTTGGGGCCCTTGGAGCGGGGTCCTTCACTCACTCTGGGGGCCCCGGAAAACTCTCGCGGGGCCCGGGCCCCCAGAGCTTCTTCTGCTCCCGGTCTTCGCTGGCAGGGGTCCTTCTGCTCCGGGGCGGAAGGACCCCCCGCCGCCGAATTACCGCCGAAGACCCGGCTGCACTTCAGTGGTGGGTCCCGCTTCGGTGGTAATTCGGCGGCGGGGGGGGGGGGCCTTCAGTTCCGGGACCCGCCACCAAAGTGCCCCGAAGACCCGCGGCAGCGCCCCCCCCCGCCACCGAATTACCGCCAAAGACCTGGCTGCACTTCGGCGGCGGTTCCCGCTTCAGCGGTAATTTGGCGGCGGGGCGTCTCCGCCGCAGGTCTTCGGGGCACTTCGGCGGCAGGTCCCGGAGTGGAAGGACCCCTTGCCGCCGACTCACCGCTGAAGCGGGGCCCCCCCCGCCGCCAAAGACCCCAGGCCCCCGGAATCTTCTGGGCGGCCCTGACTACTCCTCCCTAGAATTATGCTCATGGACAGTCCTAGTCTCCCTACTCCTCACCAGCTGTGAAGAAAACACTTGCAAGAGTTCAGCCCTGCCTGGGGGCAGTGGCAGCAAATAGTTCCAAGTTTGAGTTGTGGCACAAAGGAGGTAGGGAGCCCATGCATATAACCTGACTTCCTTTGGGGCATAACATAACTCCCAGAGACTTTGGTCTTCTGTGCCAGGCCGATCCTTCCCCTGGAATTAGGCAGTTTGCTGCTAAACCAGAATCTTTGGCCTTACAGAGCAAGCGTGGCTTGAAAGGCCACATATTTTGGGCTAGACTCGGCTGCTGTGAGATGGGACAGAACAGTTCTCACAGCATGGAGATCAACTTTCAAAGTGAGCTGCCTCAACGACGCCCTCCATTTTAGTGGGTTTGTTTTGCCTCCCCACTATGCAGCCTCCAGTGTTTAGTCTATTGGTCAGATTCCAAATGTTGTTTTACTCCTTTTGCTTTAAAATCTTTTTTGCTGGCCCCTCTCCACTCTAGTATTGGATATTTTTTACTCACACCTATGACAGTTTTAATGAAATGCTTAGAATTCCCTCCCTTCCCCCACCTTCTGTCTGACACCGAAGTGCACCTCACCACGTCACTGAAGCTCTGCACACGGCATGGCTAGAGAAGTCTGATTGAAGATCCTATTGTTGACAGAGCACTGAGTCAGTCTGATCTCTGAACTCTGGATGATTTGAACTGAACCTCTGCCATTACCCTATTTAGGTTGGGGCTGTTTGATTCGCAGATGGACGCATAGGAGTAAAACATTCACTGAACCCAGGATTGACTGAAAGGTAATGAAGCAATCATTTGGGGGGGGGAGGGGAGTGGCTTTAAATACCAGGGTTAAAGAGTCATCCAAAAATATTTTTTCTGACTCACCCCACACAAGCTGCCAGGCAAATCTGACAGCTTTACATATCACTGATATTTTCCAGATAATGTAATTCTGTTTTGTTTGGACCATTTTCAGCACATTATACACAAGCTGCGTAACCGGGATTGTGCACAAACCACATAACCAAGGTTTGCCAAGATCCCATCAAACCTCCTAGGACAGCTCTCCTGCGACTTCTCTCTCATCACTTCTACAGAATATCTCACACAGAAACCAAACATTCTGATGCTGATATGAAACTAGGTAAACATGTTTAGATTTAAGTGCCACATACTAAGGAACAATTCTCCCTCCCCTCCAAAACAGTTGGGTTTTACTGTGTGCCCAAAAAGTCAAATTTGTGCTAAATCATGCCAAAGGGGGAGCAAATTCTGAACTCAAAGGCACCTTCTGGAAGGCACTTGCCAGCAGCTCCCTTTCTAGTAAACCAAGAGACCTCAAGCACCTCTGCTAACTGCAAAGGGGAGAGAGGTGATCTCTCAAGCATGCAGGAACTAAAATGTTCTTCATCTCAACCCAACTGGCAACCAGTGCAGATCCGGGAGCATCAGAGTAATCTGTATATGGCAAAATAGGACACTTACCATAGGAGCTGCCAAGTTTTGCTTCGGCTTGTTTGTGGGTAGATATAAGGTGTAGCCCCATCTTAAGCATGGATCATGGTAGCAAGTTCTGCATCTGAAAAGAATGGTCCTAGGCAGACACAGATGGAAAAAAGCCATCAAGGGCATTGCTACTATTGGCAAATAGCTAGGACCAAATAGGCGTCACCTTGCAATTCAGACAAATTCAGACTGGAAATAAGATATTTTTTTATCAGTGAGGGTAATTAACCATTGGAACAATTTACCAAAGATTATGATGAATTATCCATCATTAGCAATTTTTAAATGTAATTTGATTTTTTTCCTCTCTAAAAGATATGCCAGGGGTCGGCAACTTCTGGCACGCGGCTCATCAGGGTAAGCACATCCCTCGCCTGTGCCGCTTCTCGCCGCCCCCATTGGCCTGGGACGGCGAACCACGGCCAGTGGGAGCCGTGGTTGTCCAAACCTGCCAACGAGGCAGGTAAATAAACTGGCACGGCTCGCCAGGGTGCTTACCCTGGAGAGCCGCGTGCCAGAGGTTGCCGACCCCTGAGATATGCTCTAGTTCAAACAGGAATTATTTTTGGCATGTGTTATTCAGGAGGTCACAATGGTCCCTTCTGGCCTTGGAATTTATGAACCAAAAATCTGTTTTTTTGCGACCAAATTTATGATACTGTAGATTTTGATACATGATTAAGATAACACTGCTCACAACACCAAAAGTATAATAATACAAGATTTAGAGCAGTATGTATTTTTAATTTTCCAGATAAGTCCAGACAATCCCAGCTCTATTGTGCTAATGATATTAATCAAGCCCCATATTTAAAGCAGTACACTGGGATTTAAGTTCCAAACAGGCCGTGGACAATACTTACTGTACAACATAAAATGCACATGCTGCTTATATTATGAGGATAGGAAAAGAAGCAATGGTCTTAAATTGCAGCAAGGAAGGTTTAGGTTGGACATTAGGAAAAACTTCCCAACTGTCAGGGAGGTTGTGAAATCTCCATCATTGGAGATTTTAAAGAGCAGGATAGACAAACACCTGTCAGGGATGATCTAGATAATACTTAGTCCTGCCATGAGTGCAGGGGACTGGACTAGATGACCTCTCTAGGTCCCTTCTAGTCCTATGATTCTATGTACGTATACAGTGCCAAATATGGGCTGGGCCCATTGAAATAAATGGCAAAACACGCATTGACTTCAGTGAGGCAGGATTTCATCCACAGTCTATGCTGAGGAGTTCACACTTCACTCTCATAATAATGGCAGATTTGGGACCTAATCCTACAGATGCTTCAAGAGCAGAATGCCCACCAGAATTTTGTTGCAGAGAATGGTTGTTGGATTTGTATTTGAATAAAATGAGCTTCAGTAAGGTCACATATTTTAGAAAGAATTTGTTTTGAAGGTATCTAACACTTTAGAAGCGACTCTTCCATCAGATGCTTTTTAATAAGGTCGAGTTACATCTAATGATAGAAATCGGATGCTTTTTCAGACTAAGCACTTAAAAAATTCTCCAAGCAATTAGTTTTTCCAGCAGAGGTTAAAGATGATCAAAACTTGTGCGATGCGCTTCTGCAGTGACCTTTCTAAGACGTTTCAGTTGTTGTTATCTTTTTAATAATAAATAAAGCTTGGCTCACCATAGCCAAAAAAAGGCATGACAGGTACCTCAGTTGTGCATTATCAACTATATTTTGCATCCCTTACTACTCACCTCTTGGATAATCCCTTACCACAGCAAAACTCTCTGACCTCAGAGCTTTGACTGAGTGAGAATTGTAGAATTTAGTCCTAAGTGAACACTAACTTTTATTGAGAATATTTTACTGAATAGCCTAATAAAAAAGCTATTTAAAAAAACTACTCCAATCTTCATCCCAATGTGGCATGAACTGTAGATCAGATTAGTTAATTGATGAATGGAGTGATCCTTGAAGATTTAGAACAGTTTCCTTCATCTCCATACATCATAACTGGTCTCATATATAATGAGGTAAGATAATAAAATTTCCAGTTCAGTAAATTGACCTTAGTTTTATAATAGGCTCTGCAGCATTAGTTCAGGATCTTTTCCTGTGCCATAAGGGAAAAACTAGCAGATTTCAAGTCCTTTTTAAAATAACCAGCTGGGAAATAAAACTGGTAAAAATGTAAGGTACTGTAATACAATACCCTAGGGCAGGATAAAGAACACCTTATGTTGAGTTCACACTCTGCCCAAATCTAACTACGTTCACACCTACAAATAAAAACCCAGCTCTTTGTTAAGGTATTTCCCCAAGAAGCAATATCTCCACCCAGGACAAGCCTATGATGGCAAAGTTGGTGGCAAGGAGGAAGCACCAAGGGGAGAATGGAGAAGAAAAAGTGAAAATAACTATAAAGAAACCCATGCACATACTGAGTAGGAAGGGGGAAAGACTAAGAACAAAACAAATCAACCCAAACATACAGAACAGAACAGAATAGCTTCAGATTTTGAAAAGTTAATCACACACAAAAATCTTGAGCTAGCCAGATTCTGCATTTTAATCATTTACAGAAGAAACCAAAATGTGTGGTATTATAACAAACTAATAGATTTCAGCTGCAAACAACTGTGTGTCCATTTCCTTTGATAATAACATGAGGTCAAAATATCAAGTTCCACAAGTGATCTAAGTCAAAAGAATTTAAGTTCACATGAAGTCCAGCGTCCACAATGTGCGTATAACATCAGCTTAGGTTGCCTCAAATTCACTGACTCACACCCACATGCTAACATGTATCTTATCCCCTTTGCACTTATACATCATCTCTGAATTTGGCCCACAGAGCGTGTACATGAATGTAAAGTGGTCCAACCTGGGGTGATTCATATGCTGAGGGGCCAACAGGAGAAGGAGTTTGTGCTGGAACCAGATGCACTCAGCGGTGTGGGGAGTGAGGAAATGAACAGAGTAAAAAAAAAATCGATCTCATTTTATAATACACAGTATTTGTTTCAATAATGCCTCTGGAATCTCTGCCAAATACACCTGAATACAGGTCTTGCTCAAAACCCCAAAGGCCATATTCTGGCTCAGTCCCCATTGCTCTGATGTTCTGGGTGGCACAAAACTGGCTCTCTCAGGCATGGAGGTGTGACTGGGTGGGAGCACACTGAAAGAAAAGCAGAGCCAGAGTGCACTGCACGCTAGCCAGCCCCAGCTGTTGGAGCACTCCCTAGGAACCACTCCCCCCAGCATGATTTAGAGCAGCCTAAGCCACAGAACAACATTTGAGGCTCATGGGAGTAGAAAGGTTAGAACTAACTTCTCTACAACACTGGTTTCTGCCCTGAACACAGGTGATCTAGCCCTGGTTTCCCAAACAACATCCTTGTTAGGCGCTAAAAGCCTGCAGTGTTTTTATTCCAAATCAAACACTATACAGCCATTAAATACACAACAAACGGTTAATGAAAAACAGCAGCTGATGATGAGGCATGCTAAAGAGCCCCTACCAGACGCACAAAGACTGAAACATTTATCAGCCTGCTCTCTTCATTTGCTCAACATCTTGGGGCCTTGTGCACTACAGTAATACAAATAATGATAAAGAAACATTTAGAGCAATTGCTTATTTGTTCCCACTCCACTGTACTCCCTCGTTGGATAGCACATCACTGCATTCCATGCACTGATGGGAGCAAACCTGATTACATTAACATGGCAACACGAAACATAATTAAACAAGACTAAAATGGAAGCAATTTTTAAAGATTGATGGCTGTCTTGGCAATGTTTTTTACTCCGCGCACTCTCAGATGGGAGGGAAAACCTCTTTGGATATAAATCTAACCAAGCAATTAATCTGTGCACTCTATTAATTTTCCATGGCTCAGCCTGAAGGTAATTCCTGGCTATTTCATTACATCAAAAAAGCACAGTAAATATCAATTGTCATTTATAAGAGCACGGTTAGAGATTACCCCGCAACAACAGTAGGAAGGTTTCTTGTAGGGGTATCCTGGTGTTCAGTCTCAAATCTCTGCCTGGCTGCTTAGATTCACATGGAAGAGCCAATGTTGTTCTATGAAGACAAGACTGATGAGGTGGTTATTTATGTAAAATATGGCATAAGCCAAGTTCCCAAAGCACTTTATTCCTGTGACATGTATTTTATTACTTAACATATGAAAATACTTGCAGATTGGATGACTCAGGATGCTAGTATCGGATATAGACCCTTTCAGCTCTAGGTCCAGGTTTCAGCCTAAGACACCCATACTGAAACTGTACCCACATGGATCTCCACCGAAGTCAAATTAGCAACACTGATGGGCTGCCAAAGAAACCACATCTGTGCCTCTCACCAAGGAGGTCACCTGTTATGAGGAGGAGATTAAGTTGGAGTGGGGGGAAAGGCCTCCAGGAAGAACAATGAATTTTCCATTTTAAAAGAAATTTAAATGCCGGGTTTGGGTTGTATGGCACATCTCCATATGCCATGCTGGCAGCTCTCGGAGCCACTCACCATCCTGCTCCACCTTCAGTGGTGCCACTGGCCAATCAGAGCCAGCAATGCATATACTTAGGTTTGGCAGAATTCAATTTTTATTTTTTTTAATAATTTCAACAGAGAACAATGTTTATTTTTAAGCATGTTCCCCTCCTCCCGAATTTTTATCAATTTAAATTTTCCCAATTGTGGGAAATTATGGGAGGGTTGAGACAATTATACAATGGTAGTAGATGTTGAGTTTCAAAAAGTTAAAGCTTTATAACCATTAAAACACAAACTGTCGGCATTGGATGTCAAAATATACAAAGCAAATATCCTTAAATCAAACGGTAACAAGTTCACAAGCGGCATTTTTTCTACTTTGCCTATTGGCAAATTTCAATTAGTGTACACAGTGAAATCGACATCTTCCAACCCTACAGATATTCAGTGTTGCTGACTGTCAATGGGGCATGACAGCCTTGGCTCAGGCAACTGCTTCACCAGCAGAGGGAGCATGTGACATCACTGGTGCAGGTGTTAATAAGAGTGTGGCCAAGCATCAGCTGTTGTAGCAGAGAAGTGCCTGCTGCTCTGGGGCACCACAGTACCTTTTGCAGTCAGGGAGGAAAAGCAGTTGCCCAGGAAAGGAGAGGACCAACACATCCCCGCAGCAACCAAGGAGAGGACAGTCTACTCCAGAGCAGGAGACCCAACACTTCCCCTCCTCATTCATCCAAGAGGGGACCTAAGACCTCCAGCAAAGCATCAGGAGAAGAGAGAGCACCTTGCCACACCCAGTGTTTGCACCCTAGACTTCCATGCAGGGAAGAAGACCCCCGGTGCAGGCATTCACCCCTGGGTAGAGGGCAGGCATGGGCTACCATCATTGCCAACCCTGGCAGGTTTCAACTGGGAGCAACCCTGACTTGCTGTCTGATCTGTAATGGGTGAAATGTGCCCCTATTCTACTATGGGGCTACATTTTGAGATGTAGCCCATCACTGTGACATCTGCTCTTGGGCATACTGGCAGGCACAGAGTTTAGGAGAATCTTGCCGCCTATTTTTCCCCCCAGTGTGACCTCTGTACAAATGGAACAGTACTCTAGAGCATCCACCATTTTTTGGGTCTGTATGTAGCAAGAGCTGGGAAATTTGTTGGAATATTTAACAAATTTGCCTCAACTGTGTTTCCAAGCTGTTGTTTTGCTTTCCACAGTCTAGCAAACGAGTTTATGCACAGGAATGTTCACAGGAATAGCAGTTCTTAAAAAAACACTGAATATTTGTAGAATAGAGTGTTGAGATCATAACTGCAAATACTTGCCTAGGCAGCCTGATTTTAAGAATTACGCTCACAGAACTGAAATTCAGTTGATGGGTGAACTCCAACCCTCTCCAGAGGGCCTATGAACAAGGGATATGGCACCCTTTAAGCCCTGCTTAAGTGGGACTTGGGCTGGCCCTCTGCCTAAGGGTGAATTTCATCCCAGTGGAATGACATGTCCAGTCAGAAGAACTGAGATACTGAGCTATTTGCAGATAAGTGCTTGTGTATGGGCTACAGAACAAGAATTACTTGCGGGAAGTATGAGGCAAATACATTTGAACAATGACTAAATTTGAAAAGATCACAACCACTTCACCAAAAAAGAAGCCAAATTTGAATAAACTTGTAATTCATTTTTCACTCAGTTCTTACATTGGTTGTGCTGCTCACACACATGGATTGATTCAGCTCAGCTCATTTTATTTTCTTAATCATAGGTTAGGTAAGTCACGTACAGCACCAAGCACATTGTTGGAATTTAAATGGTGAATAGTATTAACAAGTACTAGGAGTTACAGTAATCCCCCAACTCCAATTAATGCCTTTCTTTTAAGCTACAAAGCCCTAAGCAGCTTCGAATCTGCCTACTTTCCTAATGCATAACCCCCCAACTAAGATTGGCTGGAGTGCCACCTTTGTAAATAATAGGGAGCTCGTTACAGAAAAACCCTTAATGTTGGAATTTACAGTAGTAACCCCTATGATAGATGGCCTGTCCTTTTGCCAGTGCAGGAATGTTCCCTAAAACATTACCTTGTGATTTCATGTACTTGAATATAACCCCGAATGTATGAGCTTCCACCCCTTCCCTTCGGAGGCAATTCTAGGCATCCAGATACCATATCGATGGGCTGAGCCTACAAATCTGAATAAAATTCCAGTCTAACAGATCTCTCCGTTTCCTGTTTTAAAAATCATTTTAAAAAGAAACAGCGTTTAAGTCTGAGAATGACTAGTCCAACAGTGAGCCTGCCATAGTTTGCTCTCTAGTTATGACAACTGAAGTGGCTCTGTAAATAGTTTGGATAAAGATGCAGCAGCTTTTAAGATAGACAGTGGAAACTTGATCAATATACTGATGTTTTAATATCTGCTCCAAGTGTCTTAGAAATAGTCCATACAGCCTCCTCTTAAATGTATACTGCTGCCTCTTTTTTGAGAGAGAAATCTTTTAATATCACAACTGATATACTTATGCAGTGTAGGTGCAGGTTATTAGAGAGACAATGTGGGTGAGGTAATATCTTTTATTAGACCAACTTTTGTGGGTGAGAGAGACAAGCTTTCCAGCCACACAGAGCTCTTCTCCTGATCTGGCCACTCTACTTTGAAAGGTCCCTTACAATATGTGCTAACTACTTACGCTAAACAGTCTGTTCCAGCTTGCATCTTGCTGTGATACTCGGAGTACCTTTCCTGGACCTGAATAGGAGCTCGTGTAGCTCAGAGGCATGTCTCTCTAAGCAACAGAAGTTGGTCCAATAAAAGATATTACCTCACCCGCCTTGTCTCTCCATTGATATACTTAATATTTGGTGTGAATACTGAGGTCACCTACTGGTTAACGTGTGAAATGCATGATAAGTTAAAAGTAAAAAAGGGATGGAGATAAAGGAAGAAGAGGGATATACTCTTTTCTTTCCAAATTCTTTAAAGGAGCAGCACCGAATAGAGTCAAAATGTTGCTACACAGTGAGATGTGAATGTTTATACATTGGAGTTTAACTTTTTAGGTCTACGTTTCCTATCTTTTAGAGTGATAGCCGGGTTAGTCTGTATCAGCAAAAACAACGAGGAGTCCTCCATGCAGCTGATGAAGTGGGTTTTATCCCACAAAAGCTTATGCCCAAATAAATGTGTTAGTCTCTAAGGTGCCACAAGGACTCTTCTTTGTTTCCTACCTTTGTTATCCCTCTAATTTCAAAAGCATCCAGTTATGCACTCTTGAATACTATTGTGAATTTGGAAGGGAAAAAATCTTCTAAAGTTCCTTTTATAAAGTGTTGTCTGGTCCCTGTTCAATTTTTAAAAGGGTCTTTTCAACAGTGAAACTGGCAGTATATGTGGAGTACTCACATTCTCAAAGTAAACAGAAGGCAGTATCTATTTTTGCTAATTTCCTTCATGTATAGTCATCTTAAGGGTAGATTGTAACTAGAGTAGGTGCTAGGTCAGACTAATGTGGTTTTCAAGTTTGCACTGTCCCTTCAATAGAGAATTATACACATCCTACAGCATCGATAGGCTAGTTAAAGGAGTCTGCCAGAAGGCTGTCATTCTATCGATAGGGCTGCCAGATTCCCTCAACCCTTCACCTCCCCAAAACAGTGGGGGGTAAGCCCTACAACTCCCCCAGCTATAGTATCTTCTCAGAGGGGCCCTAAGACTTAACCGTTTCCAGGATCTTCTTCTGCCATGTGACCTTCTCTCTCTCTGTTTGGTCTGCTGCCAAATGGCTGCACATGTTATTTGTGTACCAGATAGACCATGTTAGGTTGTTTGGGTCAGGACGGCCGAAGACAATGTTGTTAAGACTTGGAATAGTTTCAAACTTCTAAAAATTAAAAACCATAAGAAAGGCATCGGCAGAATTTGACAAGATTGATTCAGTTTTTGACGTGTGTACATTTTAGGAACTCCCAAAGTTGATAGTGGTTTTTATTTTGTTCTGCATATGTGAAAAAATTTAGTGTAACACAGTAAGTTCTCAGAGTGCTATTTGGTAATGCTACCCTAAATAGACTGCACTTCTACTGGCTGGACTTTGTGAACAGAAAATTAATCCTCCCAGGTGCATGCCTGTATAAAAACCTTTAGGGTGGTCTGAGAAGATGCACAGGAAACTTCAAACTCACTCTGCTAAAGAAGGTAATGATACAACTATTCTTCAACTAACATTGTTTGGAATGTACCTAAATGTTCCTATGATAGCAACTAACAAGGAATGTGTTACATTTATTTATCTAATGCCTTTTTAAATTTGGAATTGTCTGACGTTATCATTGGTCAGAGGAATTAAGTTTACTGAATTACTGAGAAATGTAGCACTGTTTCAATGAGATCACAGCATCAGTAATGATGGCAAGTTATTTTCCAGCTATGTTTTCCCCCCCAATATACTCAAGTATCCACCAAGAGGTCTAGCATAAAAATAAAGTCTCCCAGGATTTATTAGGGACTAGATTTTTCTAAGAACATTATCTATTATTTAATGCAAGAGAGCTTGATTTAATTGCATGGGCATTTAACAACAAATGTTCTTACCCGTGTTTGGTATGTGAAGTCCTAACAGAAAGAGCTACATTTTCAAGGAATAATATATAATAATCCAACTGCACTTCTGTGAGTGCAACTGGAAGTGGCTTTTGACTGATGAAATGCAGTCCTAAAACATGCTAGCATACAGATTCATGCACAAAAGTTTCAGATTAAAAAAAAAAATCTGGGAAGGGTTGTGTTCACAATTGAACACTGGTCAATGCCATGTTGCTCATTCATCTACAATCAGGGGCTCTCAAACTGGGGGGTCGGGACCCCTCAGGGGGTCACAAGGTTATTACATGGGGGGTCATGAGCTGTTAGCCTCCACCCCAAACCCCGCTTTGCCTCCAGCATTTATAATGGTGTTAAATATGTTAAAAAGTGTTTTTCACTTATAAGGGGGGGGGGTCACACTCAGAGGCTTGGTATGTGAAAGGGGTCACCAGTACAAAAGTCTGAGACCCACCAATCTACATAATCATCTTATTTGTATTTTCATTTTGTTAACAACAGGACTTTTAAATGAAAGATTGTCAGGCAAAACTTTTTTCTACTGAGAACAAACTGTTACCTTAAGATTTATCCACCACACAAATATCCCTCTGGTAGCTTCTTCAATATTTTACTGTCATGGTAGTGATGCTAAACATGGTCAAGTAGGTACTTCCATTGAAACTCCATAGAAGACTTCTTCTTTCCACCAGAATAATTATACTCTAGCCTGAAATCTCGCAATTCCAACCGTAATTGTTGTAAATTGACTCAATGATAATTAAAAAGACTTTTAAACACTTCAAATCTACAAGACTTGAATTTAGCATTTGCCTATCTGATCACTTTGCAAAGAAATCCAGATACAGATAGCAATGTGTAGAGGTGGTCAAAAATTAGTGGATACAACTGTTTTCCATCTGAAAGTGCAGATTCAATGAAATCAGAACATTTTGCAGGAACATCTCAATTTCAGCAAAATTTTTTACATGTAATTATCAACATGTTTCATTTAAACTTTATTGACATCTGTTACATTATAATTTATACCATGATGAAAATCAAAATGACACAGCTGAAATGAAGTATTTCAGGGTATTTTATTTAGTGAAAAATTATCATGTTTCAACTTTTCATTTTGATTCAGAAAGAAACAAAATTTCAAACTCTCAGAATTTCCCATGGGACTTTTTTTGACCAGCTCTACTACTGGGTGTTGGGAAATTTGCACCAAGAAGATGCATGTATTTAAATGTGAACATTAAACTGCACATTCAAATATGTGTATTATGCATGTCACTAATGCAAGTCATCTCTTCAGTCTTTCAGTTCAAACACACAGTATCAAATAGCACTTTCAAGTTTGCCTCTAATGATTTCTGAATTAGGAAACGACACTGGTGCCTCTTCTATTCTTGACTTATTCCTTTTGTGTTAAAAAAAGGCAGCACATACAAGGCAACAGGGGCGGCTCTAGGAATTCCGCCGCCCCAAGTAGCTGGCGGTCGCCGGTCCCGCGGCTCCGGGGGACCTCTTGCAGACGTGCCTGCGGAGGGTCTGCTGGTCCCGCGGCTCCGGTGGAGCATCCGCAGGCATGACTGCGGGAGGTCCACCCGAGCCACGGGACCAGCGGACCCTCCGCAGTCATGCCTGCGGGAGGTCCACCGGAGCCGCCTGCCGCCCTCCCGGCAAAATGCCGCCCCAAGCGCGCGCTTGGTGCGCTGGGGTCTGGAGCCGGCCCTGCAAGGCAAGGAACGCAAATATACAATCGACATTAATGCAACATTAAGGTTTGGATTTCACATGCACAAAATTCTGAAAATCTCCCAAAGCAGCCACATGGCACACAAGGTATTTAACAGGAACACACTACTATGTATTTGCAAATGAGCTGAGACTTATGCTTTCTACAACTAGGATGTGCATTCTGTCTGCCTTGTGTTTAAAGTCTCAGGCACAATTTTGGAATAGTGTAGCTTTTAAAATATAATTATTGTGGCATTATTAAGCCTATGCTACTAAAATAACTGCATCTCTGACAATTATAAAACCAAATCCTTGGTGTAGTCTGTACCAAGTTAAAAATAATTAAACACTCTTTTTAGTACATAAAACATCATCACCATAATTTATGGAAGTACATTTGGCTGCTTTTTTCTTTTTAAACTTTGCAGACAAAAGGATATAAAAGTCTTATTACTCAGACTGAGAATTGCAATTTAAGCCTCTGTTACAATGAGTTACTAGCTACAGTATCTAAAGATTTGATCAGACATAAATGGTTACTAGGACTGTATTCGTTATTGTATGATTTTTCACTGGTGATACATCGTCAAACTGGAATTTTGGCCTGTTGCAATAACATTTAGGCAATGAATGAATACAGCAAAGATATATGTATAGCAATGCTACCGAGTCTTACTGTACACTGATGAATTTAAGCACACAATTAACTATACACATACCCATGTTTAGATGATTATTCCACCAGGCCTGCTTGGTTTTTGTGCTCTCATAGCTTGCACCTTCTCCCACTGAAGTCACTGATAAAATTTCCATCGGCGTCAGTAGGATCAGGCTTTCATTTAGGTGCAGTAGATTTTATGTTCCAAAGCATCACCAAATAATAAAGTATATCCAAATGTAGTTGCTTGTTAAATTCAACATGCAATTGGTAGGAACACTGGACTTGCCATACTAATCAGAACACTGGGCCTGCAAATCTGTTGCTTCCAGCAGTAGTGGCCACTTAACTTATGCTTCTGGGGGAGGCAAGTTGTATCCCTTCTCCCTCCCAATTACACACCTAGTCAATTGTGCAACATGGAGGCTAATAAGAACATAAGAACATAAGAAAGGCCGTACCGGGTCAGACCAAAGGTCCATCTAGCCCAGTATCTGTCTACCGACAGTGGCCAACGCCAGGTGCCCCAGGGGGAGTGAACCTAACAGGCAATGATCAAGTGATCTCTCTCCTGCCATCCATCTCCATCCTCTGACGAACAGAGGCTAGGGACACCATTCTTATCCATCCTGGCTAATAGCCATTTATGGACTTAGCCACCATGAATTTATCCAGTCCCCTTTTAAACATTGTTATAGTCCTAGCCTTCACAACCTCCTCAGGTAAGGAGTTCCACAAGTTGACTGTGCGCTGCGTGAAGAAGAACTTCCTTTTATTTGTTTTAAACCTGCTGCCTATTAATTTCATTTGGTGACCCCTAGTTCTTGTATTATGGGAATAAGTAAATAACTTTTCCTTATCCACTTTCTCAACATCACTCATGATTTTATATACCTCTATCATGTCCCCCCTTAGTCTTCTCTTTTCCAAACTGAAGAGTCCTAGCCTCTTTAATCTTTCCTCATATGGGACCCTCTCTAAACCCCTAATCATTTTAGTTGCTCTTTTCTGAACCTTTTCTAGTGCTAGAATATCTTTTTTGAGGTGAGGAGACCACATCTGTACACAGTATTCGAGATGTGGGCGTACCATGGATTTATATAAGGGCAATAATATATTCTCAGTCTTATTCTCTATCCCCTTTTTAATGATTCCTAACATCCTGTTTGCTTTTTTGACCGCCTCTGCACACTGCGTGGACATCTTCAGAGAACTATCCACGATAACTCCAAGATCTTTTTCCTAATACTCCTTCGTGGCTGCTGTAGCAATCAACTGAGATGTGATTATTTCTATTTCAGCAAATGTAACTACAGAAAATATTGGTCTTATTCTGGCTATGGACATGTGACGACCAATTTTGAAACTGTAGCTCCTGTTCAATGAAAGGGCAGTTTTCCGAAGCGCGAGAGATTACAGTGGACTTATTACTGTACTGGAGAGGTCAGGATACTTTCAGAGTGGACTGAGGCTGCTAAGAATGTGGCTACACACACACACACACACACGCACATACATGAGGAAAGGAAAGCGTCTAACCTGCAGCAATGTAATCATGACAAAGTTTGCACCATGCCACCTCTGATTGTGATCATATTACAGTAGAACTTGTAAGTGGTGCAGGCTCAGGCCTAATCAGTAGCTGGATGGATGGGAGATCTCCAAGGAAAACTGAGGTTCTGCAGGAAGTGATTCACTTGATAGCACTCGTCCTTCTGAATCAGTACAAAACCACTTCCCCTCTCTGCTACAAGACACAAAAGTACTACCACAGGGGAGTTAAAATAGAAGCCCAGTCTGTGAGATCATTGAGAGAGTTCTCATGGCATTTTTCACAGGAATAGGAATGTTAGCCCTTGTATCTGGCCAGATCTGACCTCTGGTTATTGCACCTCACCTGCTTAAATTCCCACTGTACTATCAGTTAGCAAAGATTCTTCAGAGTGTGTGTGTGTGCTCGATATAGGATTGGTAAAGCACTTTGGGAATCCTTCAGTTGAAAGGAGCTGCATAGCTAAGTTATTATATAGTGAACATAGTACCTTGTTACTTTACATTTTTTTGTTTTTCCTCCTTCAGCATTCCTGCTATGATCTCCACACAGCACCGGCCACTCCGCAACGAAATTCAAAGAGCAATGGACTGCCCAAGCAGAGAGAAGGAGCTTAATGAACAGCAGTCTGAATGTCAGGATGGGTCTAATTGCCCTGACTATTCTCCAGCAACAGCAGAATCCAATTCAGGTTGCTACTTAATAATAAAAACTACGGCATGCCAGGACGTTGTAGCATATTGGATTTTCCTAGGTACACAAATCCAAAAAGTCACCCAAATATCCCATTTTCATTTTTGATAGGATTACTCTCACTTCAGTTTTTTACTTGTTTCTTAAATGTCATTTTTTTTCTTCCAGGGCCAGATTTATAGAAGCACTCAGCACCCACCACTGAGGCAGATTTTGAAAAGAGCTCAGCTCTTATTTAGGCATCTAACTGAAGTGGCTGGATTATCACTGAGAACAATGGGAGCTCTTGCCTGCTGAGCTCTTTTAAAAACCTGGCCCACAGCCTATTAGCAGATTGCCCTCTAACCATTTTTTACCACTCCCAAAACCGGGACTAGCTAAAACACAAAGTAAAGTACAAATTGCAACTTCTGAAACTGACCACTGGAAAATAAGAATATTTTGCTGTGTTTTGTGGAAGAAAACACGAGTCTACTTCTATTCCAGACAGTTTTCTTGAATGTGTGATAGTTCTTAGCATTACACTATTTAACATTTTTATCAATGACCTGGAAGAAAACAAAATCATCACTCATAAAGTTTGCATGCGACACAAAAGTAGGGGGAGTGGTAAATAATGAAGAGGACAGGTCCCTGATACGGAGCCATCTGGATTGCTTGGTAAGCTGGGAACAAGCCGTATTAAAACTATATGCATTTTAATACGGCTAAATGCATACATCTAGGAACAAAGAATGCCAGCCATACCTACAGGATGGGGGGCTTCATCCTGGGAAACTGGGACTCTGAAAAAGATTTGAGAGCAGTGGTAGATAATCAGCTGAACATTAGCTCCCGGTGTGACACTGTGTCCAAAAGCATTAGTGTGATTCTTGGATGCATAAACAAGGGATCATAAGGAGAGGTTATTTTTTCTCTTTATTTGGCACTGGTGCGACTGTTGCTGGAATAGTGTGTCCAGTTTCTGGTGCCCACAATCCAAGATGATATGGATAAATTGGACAAGGTTCAGAGAATACCCATGGGAATGATTAAAAGGATTAGAAATACGACATATAGTAAGAGGCTCAGAGAGTTCAATCTATTTAGCTTGACGAAGAGAAGGTTAACGGCTGACTTGATTAGTCACTAAGTACTTATATGGGGAACAAATACTTAATAGTGGGCTCTTCCATCTAGCAGAGAAAGGTATGACACTGGGGTGGGCAAACTTTTTGGCCTGAGGGCCACATCTGGGAATAGAAATTGTATGGTGGGCCATGAATGCTCACAACATTGGGGTTGGGGTGTGGGCTCTGGTTGGGGCTGCAGGCTCCAGGGTGGGGCCAGAAGTGAAGAGTTCAGAGTGCAGGAGGGGGCTCCGGGATGGTGTGGGGGTGCAGGCTCTGGGATGGGGCTGGGGATGAGGGATTTGGAGTGTAGGAGGGTGCTCCGGGCTGGGACCAAGGGGTTCGGAGGGCAGAAGCAGGATCAGGGCTCGGGCAGGGGTGCAGGCTCAGGGCAGCGCTTACCTCAAGCAGCTCCTGGAAGCAGCGGCATGTTCCTCCTCCGGCTCCTACGCGGAGGCACAGCCAGGTGGCTTTGCACACTGCCCCGTCCACCGGCACTGCCCCTGGGACAGCATGCAGATTGGAAGCCTCTGGCTGCCCTTACGCGTAGGAGCCGGAGAAGCCATATCGCTGCTTCCAGCAGATCTGGCCTGCAGGCCATAGTTTGCCCAACCGTTATAATATGATCCAATGGCTGCAAGCTGAAGCTAGACAAATTCAGACTGGAAATGAGTCATAATTTTTTTAACAGAGTAATTAATCACCGGATCAATTTACCAAGGGTTGTGGTGGAATCTCCATCACTGGCAATTTATAAGATTGGATGTTTTCGCAAAAGATCTGCTCTAGGAATTATTTGGGGGAAATTCTATGGCCTGTGTGATACAGGAGGTTAGACTACATGATCACAACGGTCCCTTCTGGCCTTGGAATCTATGAATCCTGCACTATAGTTTTCTGCTTTTTGTTTTAGGACTACAAGATGTTAGTTCTTGTCACATTCCAGTATCATCAGAGATAGAGCTGTTCATTTTTCAGTGTTGTTAAGGATGACATTAGGAGGAAAGGCACGTTAACATGGCAATACTCTGCAGTTATTCTATGCTGGGCTGTGAGCTTGACAGATCAAATGGGACATGATGGAACCGGCTGGGTTAAGATAGGAAAATGCAGTGTTTCAGATTCAGAAGATGACACTGTCCTCTGCATCCCTAGTTGAAACAATGCAACACCTGGTGTCAGGGAACACTGTACTACTGGCAATGCTCACTTTTGGAAGATACAAAAATAAAGGTCCAAACTATCTGTGGTTTAAGAACCCTGTGTACTTCTGCCAGAATCAATGCTAGCCAGCTATCCTGTGCACAACTGTGCAGTTACATTAGCAACCTAAAAATCTCCAAATAGCTTCATTTAGATATGGTATTAGCATGACTTGCAATCCCTGACCTGGGATACCTAAGTCTCAACCTGGTAACAGAAAAATATATGCCAAAAGAGTGTCCTAAAATTCCTCACCACGCAACCTATGTTGCTCCATGACTTATGGGAAAGGAAGGTTTTCTCCTTCACTTTGATTGACAGCAGGCCCACCCACATTTGGGATCCAGGTCTGGCAACCCAGTGAACCATGGTGTACATGATCAGCTCACTAGCAACTTTTTTAGAAAAGGCTGCATACGCATTGCCTTGACTGTAGATAAGTCTTGTATGTTTTCTTTTCCCAGTTATGCAACAAAATGCATGTATATGCTCCTACCTACCAAATAATACAGATATGATCTTTTCTCCCACAGAATCACCAAGAATTCTTAAAATACTGCAGAAGTGGATTCCTACAGTTTCTCCATATTTTGACAAGGAGCATTATTGTTATGCAGACCACCAGATCACTATTCAAGAATCATTAGACCACTTCGGAGCTATAGTATGGCCCGGTGTAAGTTTTACCTATGTACTGTAATCAAGTAGCAAGTTAAACTCGAATTATAAAATAAATGTGAACAAATGGAACGTTGGAACTGAACTGAACTGAAAATAATGGTCTTTGATGAACATCCCCATTGCTCACTTACTGTCAGGCTTCCATCACAGTGCAGAATGAAGGTAGTTAACTATTTTAACAAAGAACTCTGGCTTATGTTCCTCCTACTGCCACTTTGGGCCAGAACAGCAGCTTCCAAAGGTGTGAAATGGTAACAAATGATTGAACTGTAAGTCCTCTATAAAACTGTGTACGCCTCTCCCTTTGAAGAGTGCAGAAAATAGCTGGTGCTATTGATTGAGCATATAAATGAATATGGGTGCAGACATTAAATCATTAAGGAGGTGTTAGTACCGTTATACAAGGCACTGGTGAGACCTCATCTGGAATATTGTGTGCAGTTCTGGTCTCCCATGTTTAAGAAGGATGAATTCAAACTGGAACAGGTTCAGAGACGGGCTACTAGGATGATCCGAGGAATGGAAAACCTGTCTTATGAAAGGAGACTCAAAGAGCTTGGCTTGTTTAGCCTAACCAAAAGAAGGTTGAGGGGGGATATGATTGCTCTTTATAAATATATCAGAGGGATTAATATTAGGGAGGGAGAGGAATTATTTAAGCTTAGTACCAATGTAGACACAAGAACAAATGGACATAAACTGGACACTAGGAAGTTTAGACTTGAAATTAGACGAAGGTTTCTAACCATTAGAGGAGTGAAGTTCTGGAATAGCCTTCCAAGGGGAGTAGTGGGGGCAAAAGACATATTTGGCTTTAAGACTAAGCTTGATAAGTTTATGGAGGGGATGGTATGATGGGATAGCCTAATTTTGGCAATTAATCAAAGATCAATTGCCAAATTATCAGCAGGTAAGTATGCCCAGTGGTCTGGGATGGGATGTTAGATGGGATGGGATCTGAGTTACTACAGAGCATTCTTTCCTGGGTGCTGGCTGGTGAGTCTTGCCCACATGCTCAGGGTTTAACTGATCACCATATTTGGGGTCGGGAAGGAATTTTCCTCCAGGGCAGATTAGCAGAGGCCCTGGAGGTTTTCCGCCTTCCTCTGCAGTGTGGGGCACGGGTCACTTGCTGGAGGATTCTCTGCAGCTTGAGGTCTTCAAACCACAATTTGAGGACTTCAATAACTCAGACATAGGTTAGGGGTTTGTTATAGAAGTGGATGGGTGAGATTGTAAGGCCTGCATTGTGCAGGAGGTCAGACTAGATGATCATAATGGTCCCTTCTGACCTTAAAGTCTGAGTCTATAAAGAAAGGAAAATTGGGAAGAAGTGTTGTGTTCTCTCAATGACTCCAGTCAGTCATGTGGGGATGTAAGCACCTGGCAAGACAGACGGGAGAACAGAGAAGAAAACATGGAAAAGATCCAGCATGCAGCATTTTATAGAGAATGGAAATTTATTTAGAGCAGAGTAGCGCAATCACATCCCAAAATGAGTCAGTGCAGAGGCCTGAAGGTCTATTTAACTGACTGTATGTAGACAAAACCTTTTCTACCCAGGATATTACCTGGGAACCAGGAAGTGTGTCTCATTGCTCACAGGTACTGTCCAATTAGCACCACTTGTGTTCCCCTCCTGCAGCATTTGATCCACCATGCTATGGAAGATTTAGAGAACTTGGCTCCTTCACAATTTTATTGGAAGGCAATCAACTGCTGAGAACTTTCTAACTTGCTCAGTTTGTTTGAGACAGAAGACTGAAGGGAAGTCAAGATTTATTTTATGCCACAGGATTTTTTCCTTCTTTTGTGGTTTGGGAAAAAAGTGCAAGACTCTCTTAGGACTTGTGAAAGTGTTCTAAAATACAGAAAAAGGTGGTGTTTATACTTTATCATAGGAAAGGCAGAAAAATTCTTGCAGGGAAAAATAGCTATTTTGGCAACTATTCTAATTTCTTTCACAGCTAGCTACTGGAAAAGCAAGCTTCAGTGCAGACAAAGCAGGGACTTGATGAATTTAAAAAGAGATGAGTCTGAAGACCAGTGAGAATATTGGGTCATAAGTGGTCTAGCTATCTAGGGTGCCTTTAGGAATCTGCCAACATAGAAGCAAAATGCTAGGAAGGACTTATTAATACACTTTCCAGGACTGAGATGTCAAGATTCTTCAGAAGGCATCTTGATGAAACAACAATATGGATGGGATTGTAGCATGATAGGCTCAATGCTCCTAACCTTACACTATAGAATTCTTTCCCCAGATCATAAGTCTATGCTTTCAGGAAACAGTCTGGAGCGATAAGAGCATCCTTTTTGATGAGGATATACCTTTCATCACAGCGTCTGTCACATTTACAAAGTCTGGGGGCTTGGCTACACTTGAAACTCCAAAGTGCTGCCGCGGGAGCGCTCCCGTGGCAGCGCTTTGAAGTGCGAGTGTGGTCGCGGCGCCAGCGCTGGGAAAGCTCTTTCCCAGCGCTGCAGGTACTCCACCTCCCCGTGGGGATTAGCTTACAGCGCGGCTCCCAGCGCTGGGGCACTGTTTACACTGGCGCTTTACAGCGCTGTAACTTGCTGTGCTTAGGGGGGTGTTTTTTCACACCCCTGAGCGAGAAAGTTGCAGTGCTGTAAAGTGCCAGTGTAGCCAAGGCCTGGGTTTTGGATGTAGAGAGTCACAGGCAAGGGGATTCAACCTGTTGACGATCTGCATGTGAGAGTCATCTCTCAAGTCTGAAAATAAAGTTCTCTTTGGTGTTGTGAGAATGACATTTACCTTTTTCTCAGTTTATTTTTAGGATTGTTTTTGACTTCAGAGGTGATGGCAGAAATGCAGAGAGAGTTTGGCCATGGGGGGGAGGGGGAAGAGAGAGTACACTAGTGAATAATTAGGAAATTGCTCGCTGGGACCACACATTTGACTGTAGGTAAGTTTGCTGCTGAAAGGCCACTCTGCTTAGTTGAAGGGATTGTCCGCTAAGCCTGGATACTGTAATTCGAAAGAAGGAAAGTAATTCCTCAGAAGAGCAAAGGAACTCAAAGCAAGATACTGATCTCGCAAGATTTAAATTGAGACCCTCATAAAAAGTCAACTTTAGATTTAGACTTCAGAACTGAAGATATTTCCATAGTTCACAGACATGTAGATTAATTTAAATATTTTTACTGATGAGGAAACTTTCTACTGGTCCCTGCTTATCCCATTGTTGAATTAAAAAACAAACTGTACTTTGTGTGTAGTGAGATTTGGATAATTTTTTCTCATCTGTAAAGTGGCCTTCTCAAGATAAAAAGCATTAGAGCAACTGATAAAGACATGAGGAAAATATTCCAAACTTATTTACGCTATTTATTATGAAGACGGACGAGGACTGGATTTCAACTCTAGAAAGCTTGTCAGTCTAGCGATCATATAAAAACTCACAGAAAATGACAAAGATTCCATCTCAAGATAGCACAAGAGAGAAAGGGGAAAATGTCTGTCTTAAGTCTTACTATGAACTGCAATTTCATCAAATCTCAAATTAGTCAGGTGTTAGTACGTGGATGGGAGAACTCCAAAGAAAACATAGCTACTGCACAAACAGTGCTGGTGATTCATTAGCGGCACTCACCCATGATGAGTTGGTAATCAATGCCTCAGCGTCATGTTACGAAACTGTGTGATTACATGAGCTGTAATATAGGGTTGTGATGGAGGAAGCAGAGGTAGTTCAGTCACCAAGCCTATCTGTTCTTTGACCTCTGCTGTGCTTGCTAAGAAAGCAACCAATTGTCGACTGTTTTACTGATATGGTTCCATGACAGAACTCTGTCACTTGAACTGAAAGGTACCATTTGTCTTTTCCCTCTCCATAAAGTGGTTGGAATTATTTCATCATGCCTGCACTATGACTAATAGATAGGAGTCAAGTTTGGATCTGAATATCTAGAGTGACAGTGACTTTGTAGTAAAATCTCTCCTTCTCTAGACTGACTATGCTCAGTTCCTACAGTAACTTAGAGGTCAGTGGAAAGCAACAAAACTGTGTGGCATACAGCTTTGTGTATTTCTAGGGAAACCCACATAAAAATAAGCGGTTTGGTTGTTTTTACTTGCCTAATAATGTGGAGTTTTTTGTTTTGTTTTGTTTAAGAGGACTAATCTTGTTCCTTTTTCCTAATTTGCTTTTGTGCTATATACTTGAATATGTTCAGTCTATACGTAAAAAACTTCTTAGAAAATGTTTTCAATGATTTAATGAACTGCTGGATGGCTGTTAGAAAATTAATGCTTTTTATGGATATATTTTAACTGTTCTTAGGCATTGGCTTTATCTCAGTACCTGGAATCAAATCAACAAGAGATCAACCTAAAAGACAAAAAGGTACTTGAAATTGGTGCTGGAACAGGACTGGTATCCATTGTGGCTAGTATACTAGGTTGGTAAATTCTGCTTAAATTCCAATAATTCACTTTCAAATATATCAATTGTGAGGTGGCAGCTAAACAAGTTCTTTGACACTGTAGTCAGTGAAATTATAACTAAAATTAAAACTTAACTAGCAGTTATGACTTTGGCTCTCAAAATTCTGTCGGGCTTGTCTACATTGCCCCCCAGTTTGGACTACAGGAGCGCAAACAGAAGTGTGCACCCAAGTGCTGCACCTTAACGCCCCCGTGTGGATGCAGTGGGTGCAGACTAAAAGGTCTCCAGTTTGAAGAGGATTATATTAACAGGAGCCTTTTAAATTTGTACCTGTAGCATCCACACGGAGCACATGGGGCAGTGGAGACATGCCCCAAAATAACAGTCCTTTATGAGTAGTTACGCCAATCCAGGAAATGGGTGGGCAGTGGTCTATTTACTGACAATGATGATCAGAGAGCCAGCATATTCAAAATTGATAATTGAGGCAAAACCGGGAAGGTTTATACACTAATCATTTGCACATTCTCTTTAGGAGCTTATGTTACAGCTACTGATTTGCCTGAAGTACTTGAAAATCTCAAACTGAATATTTCAAGAAATACACAAAATATGAATATACACCAACCTGAAGTGAGGAAGCTGGCGTGGGGAGAAGACCTCAATGAAGACTTCCCTAAATCAACTCACCATTATGATTTTATTTTGGCAAGTGATGTTGTCTACCACCATACATCTCTGGATCCATTACTAACAACCATGGCATATTTATGCCAGCCAGGGACAGTATTATTATGGGCAAATAAGTTCAGATTCAGCACAGATTTTGAATTTTTAGAGAAACTTCGCAATATATTAATCGTTACACTTCTAGCAGAATTTCCAGAATCAAATATCAAGCTGTTTAAAGCCACAGTAAAAGAGAATTAAAACAGTCACAGTTCTGATGCCCCTCAAAATTTATGAGTTTTTAGTTTTTAGTACATAATGCACACTGAGTGCATTAATGTCCATAAACCTGTCCCTGAGTCTTTGAATTTTGCACTTCAATACATGAAAAATTAAGATGGATGATGATATCATCAGGACACTGCTTAACTGTCTGATTTGTCTCATAAGCTTATACATGATTTACTCAAGCAAATCAATTTATTGCTGCCAGAGGGTCCGCAGTAATAAAACACAACCAGAAGGTAAAGTTCCAACCTTTCAAATCAACTATTAGATCTAGCTATATCTAGCTATACAGTAACTCCTCGCTTAACGGTGTAGTTATGTTCCTGAAAAATGTGACTTTAAGCGAAATGATGCCAAGCGAATCCAATTTCTCCATAAGAATTAATGTAAATGGGGGGGTTAGGTTCCAGGGAAATTTTTTTCACCAGACCAAAAAAAAGACTATATATGAATATATATATTCATATATTACACACACACACCCCTGTATCCATTTTAAACAAACAATTTAATACTGTACACAGCAATTATGATTGTGAAGCTTGGTTGATGTGGTGACGTCAGAGGGTGGGATATTTCCCAGGGAATGCCTTACTGCTAAATGATGAACTAGTACTCGGCTGAGCCCTCGAGGGTTAACACATTGTTAATGTAGCCTCACACTCTACAAGGCAGCACAAATGGAGGGAGGGGCGACAGCATGGCAGACAGAGACACAGACACACACCCTGAGAGAGAGAAAAAGAGAGAGAGAGGGATATGTATTGCCCCTTTAAGTACGCTGACCTCACTTTAAGTACATTGCCTTTTTAAGTAGATCAGCAAGTTGCTTGCAGCAGCTGCTGTCTCAAGCTCCTTCTGTCCTGAGCCCTGTTGTGTCATCTCCCCCATGTCCCCACTCTATGGAGATGGGGTAAGCGGGGGGCAGGAACAAGGGAGGGGGACACCCTGACATTAGCCCCCCCCCCACTTCCTCCCGGGAGCAGCTCCAAGGCAGAGGGCAGGAGCAGCACATGGCAGTTGGGGGAGGGACAGCTGAACTGCCAGCAATTGGTAGCCTGCTGGGCGGCTGCCGCACAGGGAACTTAAGGGAGTGGGGAGCTGATAGAGAGGCTGCTGGTCCACCCTGGTTCCAAGCCCCCACCAGCTAGCTCCAATGGGCTGCTCTTTCTGCAAGCAGTGGACAAAGCAGGCAGCTGCCAAACAATGTTATAAAGGAGCATTACGCAACTTTAAACGAGCATGTTCCCTAATTGATCAACAACGAAACAACGTTAACCGGGAAGACTTTAAGTGAGGAGTTACTGTACATTTATATCTGTTTACATTGCATTTCTATATTATTCCTAAAGCTGTCTGCTTTAACACATTATGTTTATGTACTCTTAAAAAAACAACAGTTTCCAGCTTTATTATTTGTTTTTATTAATTAAAAAATCCTTTAAAGTATCAGAGTGCACATGGTGGTTTTTTATCTTCAATTTTGCACATTTACTCTGTGTTTTACATTTTTTAAACATTATTAAACATTTGTATGTATAGCTTTACAATACCTGATTAACCGTCTGGCACTTTTATACATGTATCAGTCCAACCTGATACTCAACTTCACATGGATTTTTGAAAGTTTGCCTGAAATATCTCAAAGACGAAGATTTACAAGAGCACCTATGTATCAGCAATTCTGAGATACACACAGAGACCATCTGAAAGGTGGTGGTTGTTTAAAAAAATCATAATGTAAACTCTTGCAAACAGTACAGGTAATGGAGTTCCATTACTTTATAGTCTAATAAATAAAATTTTAGCTATGATGTAGCTTTAAGGCCTTCATACAATTGAAAAAAGAAATTAAGATTAAACAAGTTAAAACCCTGTTCATTGTAAAAAATACAGAGCTTTTACAGGTTTTCAGTTAAAATGAACAGTTAAGAACCTAACATGCATGCAAGAAATCTTTTCCAACCCAGTTCCAAATCCTTGGTGCTGGCAATTCTGGCACATCCATTGCCAGCAATAGGATGCACACGAAGTAAGCTCCCTGATGTCAGGAGTCAGGTTAACAGGTATTAAGCCACACCAGGGTGCCTTTCTGATAAATATACACAATTTAATAATCAGCATTCAGTATTTGATGAAGACATGCGTTCTAATTAAAAGGTAAAACTTATCTTTCCTATCCTGTCAGTATAAAACCATCTCTGTATGTTTATAACTGTTGGTATTTCAAAACACGCAATAATCAGGTGGATACATGACAGGAAGCCAGTTTTCAGAGAAAGATGCACAATGGGTCCATCCAAGTAACTTCATTAACTAAAGAAAAAAAATTGATAAGCAGAAAAATTAGATGATTCTTTTGACACTGATATCTTCTCTCATTCTTTCTTAATCTAAAGTGCCATGTTAAAGAGGTTCATTGTAAGAAGCACAACTTCAATGTATTGCTTTCTGGAGCTCTAAACTTTCCTACAGAATGGTTTTAGTTTTTGAGGACTGGTATTTTAGCTTTAGTGAACAAAATGTTGTCTTAAGCAGCACAAGAATCCTAGTAAACTTGGGGATTCTCCCTGCCCCCATACCAGTTTTGAATAACTGTATAGTTAATTTAACTTTAGGTAAGCAAAGTGTCCGTAGGGCCCACATTTTCTCTATGCTGTTCAACTTTAAGTACTTCAGAATAAAACACACGGAATTCATGTGCAAGTCTAGAGAGTAGTCAGGGCACAATTTCTTAATTTAGATACAGTGGTAGAATGAACAAGCCACTTAAAACATTTTGGCCTCAATTTAAAAACTGTCTTTAACTTTAAAACCTCACAAAGTAAAGTTAAGTTCCTAGACATGGATTTATGAGCCTAAATAAAAGTGGGCTGGTTTCCAAAGGTGGCGAGTACCCACAGCTTAGACAACTTGCCATTGCTATGAGCTTTGCTAAGCGACTGAGTGGAATGAAAAAGTACCTTTTCAAAGTGCTCCTTGAAACTGTTAAGGAGCACCCTTAATATTATACTGCTGCTTGGGTAAGCTTTGAGGAGAGGCAGTGGTGGAATTATTAACTGAGCATCCGCCAGGTAAGAACAGCTAAGGGGAAAGAAAGAGGTCTGGCTTCCCTCTCTCCCGCCCACTTTGCAACAGACTGGGAAGAGGTTATTGAAAGGAGGGCTCTGAAATGAGTGAAGGAGACAAGCCCTTTCTTCCTTTCAGCACCTGGGGGGGGGGGAGCTAAGAGGCTGATATAAAAGATGGAATTCCCTTGAGACGTCCAGGGAGCATGCCCAAATAGGAATCCCAGCACCCTCCTGCTTCCCAGAGACTAGAGAACTGGGCTTCTGGATATTGCCTTTGGACCTCACAAGTGCCACCCCCCGCCACATCTTTCTTGCACACCTTTAAGCTAGTGAACTTAATCCCCTGGCTAACTGGTGCCAGATAAATTAATTAAGTCCAATCAGAACCCCTGGTGAATCTGGGGGGAGGTAAAAGTGTTTCAGATTTGAATATTCCTGGATCAAACGCCTATCCAGTACGTTCTGTTCCAGAACCTCAGTGAAAATTTTCTGAAACTCAATAGTTTAAGCAGTATATAATGAACATACATTTACATCTCCTAATATTAAGAGATTCTTCAGCATACATAACAATACCCCTCCGTAATTAAATGGATTTATTGACTACCCCTTACCTGTATACAATTTTTCAAGTTTTCCTTGGTTGGCTTCTCTTCTGCAAGTTTTGTGGCAAATTTGAGACCTCTTCCATACATTTTATTTGCCAATGCATGCTTATAGGCAAACGTTAAAACCTACAGTACGTTAAATAAAAAAAGTTAGAAATTTACCACCATATTAAAACTAGCATTGTTCATATAAAAACAATTTAAAGCAGACAAGTCAAAGTTAAATATTTTACCAGACTGTTTTGAATTTATTCTTATGTTGATGAACACAGATGAACCACAGCAATTACTGTACTTGTGTTTTAATTCTAAAATAAGAGCAAGTGTTTGTCACTATCACGAACTTCAGAACATTTTATGAGGATTCAGAGATCTCATTACTCAAACAGCTGTACACTGGATCACATTTATAGCTATTTAGATTTTTCACCAACTGCCTAAATACACAGTAAATACTGTAAATAAATGATAAAACAGCAAAGTTTTTTTTTCACCCATGGAAAAAAGTAATGTCAGATTGTGGGATATGAATCCCAGCAAGTATTAAACTGATTGCATAACAAACACGAACAAAAACAGTATATGGTGTGTACATACATGTACATAATTATAAACAAGCAATGAAAACAAATAAACATGAAGACAGGCCTCAGTTTTTGCTTAAATATATTCATCATGAGAATTTGCTTGCTAAGAGATAAAAGCCAGAGCCTTTGTTAATTAAGAGGGTCAATAATTTATTTGCAACACTGAGCTTTTAGTACCTTATCAACATTACATATAAAACGTGCAGGTGAACACCACCTGCCCACCACAGAGATGTCAAATAAAACTGGTTCCTTAACAGCCTAACAAATAATTAATGAAGATTTTGGTAGATTCACCATGCTACTTTACTGTTACAGAAATTAGAGCTTGTGCTAACCCAAGTCTTTCACCTCTGATACAATCCACTACATATATCCATAGTGAATATCCTATTTTAATTTCTTATATAAGTGATACACCAGTACAACCACAGGGATATGGCAAAAAGGCTTTAAAAAAAGCTAGTTACTTCAATCTGGGATGCAATTTTTTCCCCACCCCTATTTGCAACCAAATGGGGGAGGGATAGCTCAGTGGTTTGAGCATTGGCCTGCTAAACCCAGGGTTGTGAGTTCAATCCTTGAGGGGGCCACTTAGGGATCTGGGGCAAAAATTAGTCCTGCTAGTGAAGGCAGGGGGCTGGACTCGATGACCTTTCAAGGTCCCTTCCAGTTCTAGGAGATTGGTATATCTCCAATTCTTTCTTTCTTTCTTTCATTCAAAAATCTAGTTTTCCCAGCTGACAGGTCACCAGAGTGACAGATATTGCATCCCCATGCAATATCTTTGGAGACCACTGTATAGATTTATTAGTAGTATAATATGTGAAGTACTGTAAGATACTACAAGTTCATAAGCGCAGAAGTTTTCCGTGGCATAAAAGGAAACCTCCAGCTTCAGCATCTGTGCATACACCAGCCAAATTAAGTCATACTGTAAAAACTGCAATGTAATAGAAAGATTGTAGTCACTACATCAGATAACATAAAAGAACAGATAACACAAGAGTAAACACACTTAGTTTTTATTCAGTATGAAATACAAAATAAAAATCAAATTGGAAGCAGCATCTTGATAGTAATTTATTTTCCCATGTGAATGCATGACAAAGTAAGCAGACAAACTCAATTGCTTTTTTGGATATCATTACAAAACTTTTGGACGATGGGAACATAATAGGTGTGATATCTGCATTTTTACTGGGCGTCTGATACAGTCTCAACATTTTAATCAAAACTTGTTTTTGATAGGAATAGTAACATGGATTGAAAATTAGCTGGAAGACAATAAACAAGAAGTAAACAATGTAATCAGTTGGAGGAGATGTCTAGTAGGGCACTGCATGGATTAGAGTTGGATCTTAGATTTTACACTTATGTTCTTAAGTGTATCCAGTTACCACACTTTTTTTTCATGCGTTTCTTTTGAAATAAGAGCTCTAACTCGAATACGTGGGAGTACTACTGAATGTACCACCTACCTGGGTCAAAAGCATATTATGCACAGCATCATGTACCTGGGGCAACATGAAAAAAAACAATGGTTACCTACCTTTTGTAACTGCTGTTCTTCGAGATGTGTTACTTGTGTCCGCTCCATTTTAGGTGTTCGCGTGTCCACGTGCACAGTTGTCAGATTTTTGCCTTCGGAGTATCCGTAGGGCTGGCTGTGGAGCTCCCTTGCCGTGGTATATCAGGCACTGCCAGCTCTGCGCGCCTTCAGTTCCTTCTTGCTAACAACTGTGACAGAGGGGCAGAAGGGCAGGAAATGGAATGGATATGAGCAACACATCTCTAAGAACAAGAGTTTTTTCTTCTTTGAGGGTTTGCTCATGTCAATTCCATTGTAAGTGACGAACAAGCAGTATCCACAGAGGTGGGCTTGGAGTTCACAGCTTAGTGGGGCTTAGAGCAGTACTGCTCTATCGAAGCCAGCATCATCCCGGACCTGCTGGGTCAGTGCATAGTGGAATATAGAACTGAGGACAGAAGACCAGGTGGCCGCTTTACAGATGCCCTGAACAGGCACATGGGCCAGAAAGGCTGCCGAAGAAGCCTGAGCCCTGGTAGAGTGGGTGGCGACGACTGCCAGTGGGAGCACCGTCGCTTGCTCATAGCAGAAGTGAATGCAGGCAGCGATCCAAGAAAAAATTCTTTGAGTGGATGCCAGGTGACTTTTCATCCTGTTGGCCACCACAATGAACGACTGCATCGACTTAATGGAATGGTTTGTTCCTATCCATGTAGAAAGCCAGAGCCCTCCAGATGCCCAGGGCAGGTAGCCTGCGCTCATATTCTGATTTATGCGGCTTCGGAAAGAAGACTGGTAAGCAAATATCCTGGCTCAAATTAAACAGAGATGACGTTAGGAAAAAAGCCGGCGCAGCCTTAGCTGGACCTGGTCCTTGTAGAAGATGTGTACGGTGGCTCCGAGGTGAGCGTCTGTATCGGATATCTGGTGGGTCGACATCACTGCAACCAGGAATGCGACCTTCCAGGAGAGGAGGAGAGAACAGGAAGCCGGGGCTCAAAGGGAGGACTCGTAAGCTGAGACAGCACCAGATTCAAGCCTCAAGGAGGGATGGGGTCCCTGACGTGCTGGTAAAGAAGCTCCAGGCCCTTAAGGAATCAGGCCATGATATCCTGAGCAAAAACAAACCTACCTGGCAACAGCGGGTGGAAGGCGGAGATGGCTGCTAAATGGACCTTGACTGATGAGAGGGACAAGCTCTCCTGGAGCGCAAGATGCAGGAGGTAGTGCAGAGTAAACTGCAGCGAAGCCCTCTCAGGACAAACACCTTTGTCCACAATCCAACAGGTGAACCGTTTCCACTTGGCCATGTAGGTCGCTCTGGTGGATGCCTTCCTACTCCCCAACAGAATGTGCTGAACCTCAGCTGAGCACTGCTGCTCCTGCGTGTTTAACCACGCAGCAGCCAAGCCATCAGATGTAGTTGCCAGGTTGGGGGTGCAGAAGACTGCGCGGTTCTGGGACAAGGAGGTCCAACCTGAGCGGTAGCTGGAACAGGGTTGCTACCGAGAGGTCCAGCAGGGTGCTGAACCAGTGTTGGCGCAGCCACGTTGGTGCTATGAGGCTGATTCTCACCATCCTGTTTGATCTTCATGAGGACGCTGGGCAGCAACAGTACTGGAGGGAAGGTGTATCCAACCAAGGGAGCTGAAAGGTGTTGGACAGGGCTCTTCTGTCCATGCCCCCAAATCGAGCAGAAGATGTGGCACTTCCTGTTCTGCCTGGATGTGAACACGTCCACCTGAGGAGTTCTTCACCTGCGGAAGATGGAGCAGACCACCTCCAGATGAAGGGATCTGACAACTCGTGGTGAGATGAGAACGTCCTGCTGAAGCGATCTGACAATGCGCTCTTGTACGCCAGAAGGTGAGTGCCTATGAGATGGATATTGTACTGTAGGCAGAAATCCCAGAGCCAGAGGGCTTCCTGGAAAAGTGCCAACAACCTGGCTCTACTCTGCCTGTTGATAAAGAAAACCGTAGCCGTGTTATCCATCAGGATCTGGACGACGCTGTCTTGCACATAAGGTAGAAAAGCCTGGCAGGCCAGTCGAACCGCCCTGACTTCCCTAACATTGATATAAAGGGAATGGACGTGACTGGACCAACGGCCTTGAGTGTTGAGATCACCGAGGTGGGATCCCCAGCCAGGGTCCAAGGCGTCGGAGACAAGAGTCACCAACAAGGACAGGGCTGTGAAGGGAACCCCTTCCAACACTGACGTGGGATCCTGCCACTAGATGAGGGATGCAAGTATGCTGTCTGGAATCCTGACCACGCGGTCCAGGCTGTGCCGGTTGGGGACAGACTGATGCTAGCTACGCCTGAAGAAGTCTTCAGTGGAGTTGTGCGTGCTGGACCATGCAAGTACACGCTGCCATGTGGCCTACTAGCCTCAGACACATGTGGGCGGTGGTGAGCGGGTGAGCCCACAGGCCCACAATGAGGTCCGCCATGGCCTGGAACCGAGTCTCGGGGAGGAAGGCCCTGGCCCAAGTGGAATCGAGGACCGCTCTGATGAACTCTATGTGCTGCACCAGGGTTAAGGTTGACTTTGTCTTGTTTATTATCAATCACCGGTCACCACAGGTGGAACAAAGCAGGTTAAATTACCTCCGCACTTGACCCGGAGACCAGCCCTTTAATCAACCAGTCGTCGAGGTACGGGTATATTTGGACTCCCTAATGTCTCAGATAAGCAGCCAGTGGCGCTATAAATTTTATGAATACCCTTGAGGCCGATGAAAGACCAAAGGGCATTGCCGTAAACTGGAAATGGCACCGGCCCAACATGAAGCAGAGGAAGCGCCAGTGCTCAAGCATCCTCTAAATCGAGGGCAACAGCGGGTGGAAGGCGGAGATGGCTGCTAAATGGACCTTGACTGATGAGAGGGACAAGCTCTCCTGGAGCGCAAGATGCAGGAGGTAGTGCAGAGTAAACTGGTAGGCTGCCCTCGATTTAGAGGATGCTTGAGCACTGGCGCTCAAGGGAGGTCCAGGGAGGGGATGATGGAGGCCAGGGAGACTATGCAAAACTTCTATGTCACCTCAACAAGTCCCTCCAAGAAGTTGGTCTAGGATAGGTCTGAGATCCCCTTTTGCCTTCAGAATTAGCAAATAGCGGGAGTAGAATCCTCTGCCTTCCATGGTCCGAGGAACCTTTTCCACTGTCCCCAGGCGAAGGAGGTTTTTGATCTCCTGAACAAGGAGTTTCTCGTGAGAAGGGTCCCTGAAGAGGGACGGGGAAGGGGGGCAGGAGGAATGTTCGGCTGCAAACTGCAGGGTGTAGCCTGAAGAAACCGTATCAAGCACCCTGTGGTCTAAGGTGATGTGGGACCAGGCCAACCGGAAAGGGCGGAGGCGGTTGAAGAAAGGGAGGGTTGGATCCAATACATTGGCTGGGGTGCCGTCCTGGAGCGCACCCTCAAAATAACTGCTTCTGGGAGGATCAGGTTGGGCAGGTGGGTGGGAAGAGGATGGGTAGTGTCTCTTAGGCCCTTTGTCCTTGTCCTTTCTCCTGTAGGAGCCAGACCTGGGAGCCCACCAGGACCTGCACCGGAGGAGGAGAGCGGAAAGGCTTCCTGAACTGCCGAGGCGCGTGCAACGCAGGGAGAGGACGGTGGCTCGTGAGCCTAGACTCAATTAGCTCTGAAAAGAGCCCCGAACCCTCAAATATTGTGGTTTGCATCTCCTGGGATTTCTCAGTATGCTCCCCGGCTCACACAGCCAGAGAGTCACCTAATGCGGCGCGAGTGCTGGGCGCGCTCCGGGCCGCAGCATGTTAGGGCTGGGGGAGGAGCACCTCTCACATGGATGCGGCAGGTCCAGGCCAGGCTGGGACCATGGGAGAGGCATCTCTCCTTGCCCAGCCCAGGTGCTGCTGCTGCGGGGAGTCCTCTCTCCCTGTCACAGCCCCGGGGCAGCCTGCACCTAAACCCCTTATCCCCAGCCCACCCCAGAGCAGCCCCCCACCCCCGAAACTCTCTGCCCCAGCCCTCATCCCCAGAACCTGCACCACTGGCCAGAGCCCTCACCCCAACTAGGGTGACCAGATGTCCCGATAAAATCGTGACCATCCCGATATCTGGGTGGTTGTCCCAATATTTCGCTCCACCGGCAGCACTGGTTTCCCCCCCCCCCGCCAGCGCAACCCCCCCCCCCCCCCCATGTCCTGATATTATCTTCATCTCATCTGGTCACCCTAACCCCAACCCTCTGCCCCAGCCCTGAGCCCCCTCCCACACTGCGAACCCCTCAGCCCCACCCCCGTCACATGAATTTTGTTGTGTGCACCAATATGGAGGCAATGTGTCCACATCACCAAATTCATTCTGCACATGGGTGGGAAAAATTAGAGGGAACACTGAAAGGAAGACAATTTTTTAAAATACTTATGTCTACACCCACTCATACTCCCACCCACCCCTTTGCTTCCCAGTAGGTGGAGCAGTAAACACTATGCCCTTGACCATCTTTATAAGCTGGATAGGAGAAGAGGAATGCATGACAACAAATAAGCTAGCATGCCTGTCACTAGAAGGTCTAAATGTAACTTAGATTTCTGAAATATGGTCAGATAAGAAAAATCAGTAAGAAATTATTTTCCTTCCCACAAACTACATAGAAAAAGATAGTTTATATCGTATGTACGGAATAGTAGTACTTAAAGATTAAGCTATTATAAAAATGTCTGTCTAGAGAGTAGATCATCGGGTAGAATGGAGATAAAAATTCCATGTCACAAAAATATCCCGTACAATGGTATTAGTGACCCATGTATCAGAATAGTAATAATTAAAATAGAGAGTATTGAGACCCTGAAACAAAATTAACAACAGATAACTTTAGATCCCTAAATATCAAGTGGATAAATGCCAACTATGTGCGTCACATAAAATTTTTCCAAATAACTTTCTAAAGCATAGAGTTATGGCTACTCTAGATTTAGTTTAGATTTTAATTTGGCGGTGCCTCTTTAATAGTATGTCAGTTCTGATCACCAGGAAGTACTAGGAAAGGGCCAAGAAAATGCACAAACTTGATAAGAAGTAGAATATGTATAGACGGGGGAAGGTTTTCCCCATAAGAAGAAGTATTAAAGGGTAAGACTACTATTCAGTTTGTAAAGGAGGAAAAAAGTACAAGGATATATATGAGGTACATGGAACAGCAAAGAGCTGATTGGAGAACAACAATTCTGTTCTCCAGCAACTTTCAGTGCTTTGAAATTAACAAAAAAAATCCTCCAAACATTTTTGTGAAAACTTAATTGTGTCAACATAAAATCTAAATGTCTGCGTGTGGAGAGAACTAGTGGTTAGGGCACCGGCCTGGGATGGAGACTCAGATTCAAGTCCCTGCTCTGCCTGATTCACTTTTTCATTTCAGGTATCACTCTGAATCAGACGGAGCAGGGAGTTGCATCTCGGTCTCGCACACCCCATCCCAATTCTCTAGTCCCTTACAGTCTCTCTGTCTCTGTCTCTCCCAACAACATCTTGCTCAACACCAGTTTATCTCCACAACATTTTTGGCTTTGATGAAACAGAATGTTTTGACAAAATTTCATTTTGCTGAAAATGGTCCACTGAGCTCTAATACTAAATGGTATAAAGAGAAGGCCAGTTGGACACTCCTGAATGTGTTATGTATCCTCTTTCATAATATGAAAGCACAGTTGAAATTAAAAGGCAAGAAAGTTAAACAAACTGTGTAGCATGTTGTTAATGCAGAGCACAGCACATCACTGTGGCTTAAGAATCAACAGAGGAAGATGAAAGACATGTACACAAATAAGAACATCTACAAAGAAGCTATCTTGAATAAATAATCATCAATCTTCCTGCTTCAGGCTTTAGGCTGAATCATCAGTGGGGGTCAGGAAGGAATAAAGGAATAACATTTCTTCTGATTTATTCAACAGTTTTCATCTCAAATGATTCCAAAGCGCTGTACTAACTGAAATTCATATAAATATATGGAAAAAAATTCATTCACCACTGAAATACAGCCATGTCTGATGTGGAACATAGCAATTATTCTAACAGTGCATAGCAACACACCAGTTTAAGAAGGAAATTTGTAATAACTCAATCAGTTACATAATCATATGTATTACTGGGATTTTATGGTTTCCTCTGAAACAGCTATGCTGAAGGACACAGGGACCTTACCCTGATAAGAACTTGCTAACAGGTTACAAGTGGTAATTCAACTTCTCCCATTGCAGCCCTTACTCACAGCTAAGGAACACAGGGTTTTCTTTCATTCTTAATGTAGAAAATGCTATGGACTCATGACCAGCACAGAACAGGGCTGTACACATTTCTGTTGAAGGGCTAGAAGTGCTGTATTGGACAGCAATTGAACTATTCCTTGAAGGGAATAGTAAACTAGAAACTTGATAAATGAAGCAGGTTGTTAATAAAAGTCTGCAGTTACTGCTCCATACCCTCCCCATTTGTATACACACAGAGCAGACAGATTTATTTGCCTTGGATTTAACAGCCTAGGAGAGATCCCACCTGAGGAAAAACGTTTGAGAGAGGCTGGCACAACATATGGGGACAGAACTAGGGAGTGGAAGGGAGAGATGCCTGGAAGCCACACACAAAAGTGGTGTTAAATTCCATCACAAGAGTGCAAAATTTAGAATTTCTGCTGGTCCTCTTACCTTAGTGTCAAAAAGATCAGTCCATTTTGTTGTTTCCCAGAAAGTCTCTGACAGAACACCTATGCAGCTCTCTTGATCGTCATCTTTACCTTCAGCATCACTTGAAACAGCCCCATCTTGGGCCTGCAGATGGAGAAGTTGGTCTGCTAGTGCGCTTCCTTTCCGACAAAGGGCATCCACTAAGGTAGACTTCTGTTTTTCCATATCACTACATTACGAATTTGAACACAAATACAAGGTGTCTCTTGCAGCTATTTGTTTTAATCAAGAGCCAATAATTTAACTTTGCCTTAAAAATCACAGTAAACTAAACACACTTGTTGATTAGTATTTACACTAGAAGTAGAAGCAATTTTCAGCTACCCTATTAAAATACAGCATTTCTGAAAATAAACTATTTCCCATCATTCTAAACTGGCTCAAAATATAGTTAGTGTACATTACACAACGTACAGATTCTAACCAAGCCTATAGGTTCAGGCGCAACTGAATTGCCTCTGGTATTTGAACAGAAGTGCAAGCCAAATTTTAAGAATTTAACAAGAAGTCAGGATCTAGTAATATATTTTATTAGTTCTTGGTAGTATGGAAAGAGGGCCAATCCACTGTTAATGTAAGCCAACATGGACTTCAAAGGAACTGCATCCACTTAAGCCAGCACTGAATTTGGTTCTCAGTTTCAGATGTTAGAAGATTACCAGATCATTTGGTTGACTCTACCAAGAAATGCTTAGAATGGAAATGCTTAATTATTTTTAAATCCAGCAAATACAGTGTTATGTACAAGCCACTCCAAGCAACTAGGTTAATGATTTAATTAACCAAGGTCAATATGTAACAAACCTCCGTTTACAGCCCCTAAACTTCAAATTAGCTGCTCTTTGCTATTCTCCAGTCAAAATGGATCAGCGTAAAAGGGGCTTTTGAAATCAATCATTAAAAAAAATGTAGTGCATTGTCATCTTTGAAGTGCTGACCTTCTACTGAACATACTGACACTCCAAAAGAATGTTACTGTGTACTAACTCCACAGAGAAAAAGACCATATTTGAATACAGATATAGCCATGGTTACCAGTCTCTTTTTCCTGACTCACTCTATAAACACTTGTGAGCTCTTCAAAAGTGGCTTTATCAAACAACAAGTACTGTTCTCTAGCATCTTGGAACCATCCTTCAAGAATTTTGAGGATCCCATCGTATCATGCAAAACCCTGCACTTATTCCTACAGGAGTGCCTTGTTATCCAAATACTACCAGTTCACTGATTATTCTGAATGTTTATGAATTTGATGAGACTAAGCAGAGTACAAACTTTCCCACACAGCTTTGCCCATGTATCTCAATTCTGATCTGAAAGCCATCCTTTGTAATCTTATCTGAGCTCTTCTGAGCAAAATTAGTTTTTCAGTGTCTTTCTGCATTCTGAAATGCACAAAACTCTAAACGTACTTGTCTCAAATACCTGTTTCCACTTGAACTCAAGTTTGAACCCAAGTCTCAAAATATTACAATTCTAGATCAGCGTTCAGAATCCTTTAGAATACTTGTATGTAGAAAAGGCAACTATATTTATAGACTACAGAAATAGGATGCAAGAAGGAGTATTTACTGGTTAGGTACTTTTTTATAGTAGCTGCATCAGGCCTGGGATCAGTCTTCATGGCAAAATAAACTGCTAACGCTGTTTGATCAATATGCGAGATAACAGTATTTGCAGCTTCAATAATTTCATCGAGCCTTTTCATTCGTTCCTGAATGAAAAAGGAATAAAAAAATGTGAGACTGGCAAAACGAAGTCACCCCATTTAACACTTAATATTATTAAACATTACTGAAGTCACAAGTACATGGCAATACAATAGTTTCTGAAATCTATTTACTTATTTAACATTTCTACAGTCTAGACAGGATTGAGGTCATATTGTGCTTAGTGCCATACAAACCCATATTTTAAACGTCCTTGACACAAAGAGGTTACTATTTTCTTTATATTCCAGTAGTGCCTATAGGCCCCAACAAGCTTCCCATGGTCGACATGGCTCAGGAAGGAAAATATTTTTCCCCACCTCCAAGGTGCTCTGGGCTTGTTTTGTGCCTCTGAAGCACAGACTGCCACGGCTGGAGATGGGATATTGGACAGGCAGGCTGGTGCTCTGAGGCAGTAGAGAAAATTCTCTCATATCTGGCTGGTGGATCTTGCTCACATGCTCAGAGTCAAATTGCCATTTCAGGTTTGGGAAGTAAACCCCTCCCCTCTCCCAGGTCAAACTTGGATTTTTCACCCTCCTCTGCAGCCTGGAGTGTGGGTCACTTGTTAGGATTATCAGGGTATCCTGCCAAATCATTTCCCTGACATTCATTGCAAGGCCTTGGGCACTGGTGGACCTCAGTCCCGCCTATGCTTTGCCTGTGCCACATGACAGTTTAGTTTCCTGAGGGCTGTAATACTTTAATCCAGGTTATTGGGCTCAATTGAGCAGGAACTGGACGGCGTTTAGTGGCCTCTGATGTGCAGAAGATCAGATGATGATCTAGGTCTCTCCTGACCTTAAACTCTTAAGATTTTAAATAGTAAGATGGAGATCCCAGCTTCAAAGAGCTTGCAATCTAAATAAGCAAGACAGACAATGAAAGTGTCAGTACTTATTTTATAGATGGCAAAGACCCAGTACATCACACAAGGTATGTGAGGGATCTGGGGCCTGATCCCAGATATCCCAAGTCACAGTACAGTGCCTTAACCAGAAGGCAAAACCACAAGACCAACCTTACAATCTTAGTGACACAAGAATGATGAAGAATGGGGTTACAGACAGCATCCAAAGAGCTGATCATGATTTGAGACAAGCCAGCTAGGGATACAGAATCCAGCCTTCCTATGCATAAAGGAAATTATGCTTCTGAAGTTTTGTATAAAGTGTGAGGTGGTGCACCCTGCAAAAGAAAGAATTAGCACCAAAAGAAGAGGAAGGAGGTGGAATGTTAGGAGCTCACACTATCATGGTGATGAACATGAAATAGATGAACAGAGAGAATTTGTGCAACAGCTATCTGCTATAGGAAGAGGACAACACCACCATCTGCTAAGGATCACAGCAGTGTACCTTTGAAAATGGAGGGTAAGCACTTATTCACTTGAAAGACGTGAGCAGACCCTACACCTCAAGAACAGTTAGTCTATCTCATGAAGAAACCATCTGTAAGGGCGTTACAGTTTATGGCTAAGCTCATTGATTTTTGGATTAGATCTCCGAAAGCAACATAAGTCACTATTAAGCCAAGCCATTGCTAGATGATCCATTCCCAGAAAATGGAATTAACAAGAAGTCACCCGACCCATACATCAGACTGTACTAGGTCTTGGAAATAAGATTTAATCAGTGAGAGACTGCGAAAATACTTTGCTCAGCTGTGTTGACAACGAGAAGGAAGGAATCGCTCTCCATCCTTCAGCCAGTATCAAATGATGGAACAGGTTCCAACTGTATACATCTGAATGGCTATTCAAGGGGAGAAGAAGGTGTCATCTGAGGGAGCTCTCCTAGAAGCTAGAGCTACAAATACTGAGTTCAGTACTTTGTAAGTCTCCCTAGAGTAAAACAAAACCAGAACCCTTTTATATAAAAGGATATTGATTGAGCATTCACGTTTGAAAAGTATACACATACAGAAGTGCTTTGATATACTTCAAGTATCTACAATGAGCAGCGGGACTGAAACATTCTCTTTTTAAAGAGTTCAACATTAGACACTAATCTGTCCACAGTGCTCCTTGCATTCACAGACTCCAAGCTTGATTATAGCAACTCATATGTAGAAATAAAGCCCTGGAATCTGAAAAACCTACACCTGGCACAAAATGCACCAACCTGTGTAGTTAGCAACACTGGTCACACTGATCTGACCCCAGTGCTCTGGTTTCTGCAATGCCTCCCCAGGTAAATGTCACTGGGTTTGGTCCTAGCTACCCAAATCAGCCACATTCCACTGGAAACTGTCAGTCATCATGAGGAGTTCATGAAAGCAAAAGACATTTAACAGGAGAAAAAACTAAACGATGAAATTCATTCCCTCAATAAATAAGCAACTTTACTCCTTTCAGAACTAGATAGAAAACTCATTTCTTTAAATTTTACTTTACCTCACTATTTTTTTCCATAAACAACCAATAAGCCAATCAAGCTGTTTCTCTGATATGCTGGGAACAATGAAAGAGATGCTAAGCATTCACATTTATAGCCTTGTAAAAATGCACTGGTTTGTAAATGGTAAATGCTTTTGATTCTGAGTAAGTTAAAAGTATAGCCACAGCAGTCATGTCAAGTCTAGGCATCTGTGAAGAACAGTAAAGGAGAAATCTTCAGATTTAATCTCCTGTCTCAAGGCAAGATAGAGTGAAACAAATACTGTATTAAAAAAACAACTCACCTTTTCAGAATCCAGCTGATGGAGTCTTGCAACATACAAGGGAAGATGATTAGGAAAGGCTTCTTTCAATTCATTATACATGTCACTGGTATCCAGCCTAGCCAAAAAGAGGGATGAAATGAATATGCTGGTTCTGCATGTACTAATCAGGAGGCAGTGCAACAGTGAGAGACTGGTCTTCTGATATCACAAGTTTAATTATCCTAGTACTCAAACTTCCATTTCTTCTAGTATTAACAAAATAGAAAAGGTATAATATATGGAGATATACCTATCTCATAGGACTTCAAGTCCAGCCCCCTGCCTTCACTAGCAGGACCAAGTACGAACCCTGACAGATTCTTGCCCCAGATCCCCAAATGGCCCCCTCAAGGATTGAACTCATAACCCTGGGTTTGGCAGGCCAATGCTCAAACCATTGAGCTATCCCTGTTATGCTATGACTGGTTACGGAAACTACAAAAGACATACTTAGTCATCCATTGTATCTTCAGATCTCTCAAAGCTTCAGCAAATTCCTCCTTTACGTCTTTTTCTTTTTCTGGTTCCCTTTCTTTCTCCTTGCTGCCATTCTTAGTCTTTGTTGGTGATGGTATCAGATGATAATGAACAGTAATTACATCCTAGTGGTAGAAAAAAAAAATCAACTACATGGTGGAATGGACTACATTTCTATTCTTTTATCTTACAATGCAAAAAGTGCTAAATGATTGCAAGCAGTTACATGCCTGGAAGTTGGAGCCTGAGAGCAAAGGATTAGTCTTTAGAACCTCTGAATGGTTCAACTTTCTCTGGAGACGCACCCAATTTCCCACCTCCCCAGGGTTTCTTCCAAGCAGGGGTGGCTCCAGGCCCCAGCACGCCAAGCGCGTGTTTGGGGCGGCATGCCACGGGGAGCACTCTGATGATCGCTAGGAGGGCGGCAGGCAGGCGGCCTTCGGCGGCATGCCTGCAGAGGGTCCGCTGGCCCCACGGCTTCAGTGGACCCTGCGGGAGGTCCACCGGAGCCACGGGACCAGCGAGCGGCAGAGCGCCCCCCGCGGCATGCGGCCGTGCTTGGGGCGGCGAAATGTCTAGAGCCGCCCCTGCTTCCAAGTTTTCAGAAATGGGCTTGTAACAAGGTGACTGACCCCTGCAAGAAAGGAAGCAGGCCAGTGCCCCTGGACGGATTACAGGCTGCCTACCTGGTCTTAAGGGAGGGCACCTGGGTCTTATAAAGGGGGAGACAGCTGGAGATGGTTTGCAAGATGCCTGCAGACACTGCAAGGAGGAAGAAGGCTCCTGCAGGGCCCTGAGTCAGCAGCGGGGAAACAACGGCAAGGAAGGCCTGTGGAGAAGGGCCAAGCTCCAGGCAAAAGGTGTTGGGAGAGCAGGAAGGCAGATTCTCAGGGAGGATGGGCTGCGCCCAGCTTGAGATTGGGACAAAAGAAATGAATTTTAAAGAGTGAGGACAGACCCCCGCTCAGGGGGAGGAGCTGGGCTCAGCTGAAACAGAGGTGAAGACTTTGTAGGTTTGACCTCTATTTTGAAAGACTTTGTGCAGGACTTAATAAACTGGACCCCAGAGGGGGAATATCTGAATATCTGGACTGTGTGAACTTTAAAGGGCCTTCAGTGAAGCGGAAATTGAGGTAGGGTGCAGCCGAGTCATGCTGGCCAGCAAGGAAGGCTATAGGGCAGGCACACCCTTTTAATATGGCTTTAACTATCACATGGCCTCAATGCGCCTTAAAGCAGTTCTATTTTCTTTACCAAGGTGTCAAAGCTTAACATTTTTGTATTCACATACTGTTAAAGGGAGTTATGGAGACGGTCTTCAGGAAAGCAGGTAAGTGGGGTAAAAAGGTAAAGATAAAATTAGGTAAAGCTCCTGTCCTCTAAAGTTTGGGGACAAAACATGTGAGTGAATAAGGGTTTTTTTTTTGTTTATTTGGGGGGGGGGGGGGGGGTAATTATTAACAAAACGTTTTATTAATAAAGTCATCAACATGCCATAAAACTCATAAGTATATCTCTCTTGAGCCACTGAAATTTCTTCCAAGCTGCTACTACAGGACTGGTGTATTCATATTCAGATAAAAAGCTAAACAGTAACATTTTAAAATTATTTTCTGTTTTCAAATATAGGAAGACTACAATAATGTGGTTTATGGAGATATATCAATCTCCAGACCAAACCTGATATATACAGTCATCAAGGTGTGAAAAAAAATCTCAACTGAAAGGATCAATGTTGATCTCAACAAACAGCTGTTTTGATACACACATTTTTCTTGTGTAATTTAAATCCCATCACTTCTGAGTAAACCAGTGTCAGGTTTCATCACAGACCATCTAACATACATTACAGTACACACTATCAATTTTTTGCTTTTAATGATGTTACAGTATTTAAACAGGCTCCCCCCAAAAAGAATATTAAATCTGAGTGTACAGACCCACTACATTACAATACTAAGCTTGTGCTAGAAACATGTAGATCAAAAGCTTCATCTTATTGCTATATAAATAGATAACTAGGGCCCTACCAAATTCATGGTCCAGTTTGGTATATTTCACGGCCAGAGGGATTTAAAATTGGTCAATTTCACAATTTCAGATGTTTACATCTGAAATTTCTCAGTGTTCTAATCGAGGGGGTCCTGACCCCAAATGGGATCATGGGGGTGGGCAGGTCTGCAAAGTTGCTGTTTGTGGGGAGGGGAGGGGAGGGGGGGTCCCAAGATTGCCACCCTCACTTCTGTGCTGCCTTCAGGGCTGGGCTAGAGGTGGTTCCCGGAGGTGAGGTGGGTAGATGCTGGGGGTTCCTAGCTGCTAGTCCAGGCCAGCTAACATCTCTCGGTGAGGTGGATTATACACTGACAGGAAAAACTGCACTGGTGTGGCGCTGTATGCGAAAACAAGATCCTAGTTTCATTAATTTCTATCAACTTTAATCTTAACATTTAAAAAAAATTGGTGGCAGATACAAATGCATGAAGGAAATGAACTGACTGACTAGGACTAACAGCTATGACTTAGATATTGAATAAACTTTTTTTTTTTTTTTTTTAAAGCAGCACTTTTTCAAAACCTTACTCAAAGAACATGTGCAAGAGCCACTGCTGGACAAATAATGAATTCTTGTTTATATAAAGGTGGTTGTTTTTTTTTAAATTATGTTATATCATAGCAACTGAGTTACTATGATATACTGTAAAACTGAATTTAGACATTTAATATATTATCTTCAGAAAAAATTACCTTAATAAAGGAAGTCTCTCAATGTGTGGCACTTACTCTCAGAGTTAAATGTCACAGCTATTCTCATCTCTCACGGCAAACTAAGAAATATTACAACTTATGAAATTATTTATATAATATGCAACTAGAGTCGGTAAGTCTCAAAGTGTTTTTGCAGAACTACAAACTGTATACATACAAGAATTACTTCACTTGCCATCAAAATATAGGCAACTGTGGAGTGGAATTTAACCACAATTGTTTGCTAAATTTGGTACAAGTGGAAGAAATTGAGTTATATCAGATACAAATCAAACATCTTATTTTTGAGTCATAGCAGACATTAACACTTTTTCAGATCTGCCTCATCTTAAGATTTTATGTAACTTAATCATAGCAGCTAAAACCTTGAAGGAAAAAGTGCTCCTGGCCTGATGCCATCTGTGCCAAATTAGATGCTGAAGAAAAATATTTATACCTGTATTACATCATCTTTAAACAAGGATTATAATAGAAGTGTCACCAAATTTAATTATGATAGCATACAGATAACATTAAAATAGTATTAAGATTTTACCATCTATTCCACCAAATTTTTCCCCCCACTACTCAACAAAAATTCAAGTGGAGGTCAGATGTCAGCTTCATGACACACTTTTTTTAGTCTCATTCTCTTTTCTCAGTTATATCTGTCTACTTTCCCTCTCATATCTGTCTAGTTGGACTAAGATTTTCAAAACAGAGACTTTAATTATACATTTGTCTGACGTACCAGGCAAATAATTACATATAATAAGGTTATTCTAATTCACCATCACAGTTTTCACATGAAATACTCCAGGAGAACATGCATACACATACAGTTGGCTTACTAAAAAAACCATTGTCAGCTTTAAAATTCAAGCAACGTATTTCACATTGCATTTTTCCATTGCACAGGATCTCTCTCTAGGCCATCTGAATGTATGCAATTTCTCATAAAGGCACCAGCTGAATTTGCAAATAGTAAAAGAGGCTCAGAAAAAGAAAAATATAAATATTTAAAACACAAACACTCCTTCCCATTCTTATCCAAAGTTCTCCAAAAACAGGAAGATGGGGAAAGGCATAGGCTATGCCAGACCTCCAACACATTAAGACATCCTTGCCTACATTTCCCTCAAGGAGAGGTTTTCAAACTGTGGGGTGCGCCCCCCTCTGGGGGGGGGGGTATGGAGGAATGTTTAGGGCAGCTTGGTGAGGGGAGCACCACCTCCACCCCAACTCATCTCAGTGGACCGCCCAGCCCATGGGTCAGCGTCAATGCCTCCATGCCCACTGCTGGCTCTGTCCCCAGATATCATCACATATGTCTTCCCACACCCTGAACTCAAAAAGAGGGCGGCTCAGCTCAAAAAGTTAAGACAACTGTTGCCCTGAGCATAGGTTTTCACAGTGTGGGGTGTGCTGAGGTTATTGGGGAGAGTGATGACCTGTTGCGAAGCAGAACAATAGTGTCTTGCTATTTCCGAGCAGCAGAAGCAGTGGCGAAGGCAGCTAGTGCACAAGGAAAGGCAACGATGAAGGGTTTGAGAGCCCCTCCACCTCACACCCCACATGTGCCCTGGATGCTGGAATGGTGGCAGCAGGCAGCAACAAAGGGAGTGAGGTCTGGCCAGCAGCAGCATGGAGGATGCACCTGGAGCCAGCAGATGCAGGGTCTGCAGAAGAGGGCAGCAGGCTGGGAGAGTGAGAGCAAGAGGGATGGGCAGGACTGTGGAGGAGAGAGAAGGGGAACAAAGAAGGGTTGTGCATGGGACATAAATCTCTGAAGGGGGGCACAGCAAAAACAAGTTTAGGAACCTCTGCTCGAGACTTCTGTTTACGCAGATGGCCATTTAAAACCAGTTGGTGCATCCCTTGCTTTTACACAAGAGTACATGAGAGACACATAGAATCCATTTTCCTGATTATTCCAAGTACAGCTCAGCCATTATGCCCTGCTGCTAAAAAGCCCACGACGTGAGTGGGGTACCAGAACAACTCTCTCACTGCCCAAAAGAAAAATCAGTGGGCTTCCATCTTCATTCCAATTCCATGTGCCCAAAACAGCTGATGTAAACAATTGCAGTTGGGTTCTGTGTGGATACTGAATACTTTGTCCTTCAGGCCATGACATGTGGAAGAACGTACATGCTGTAAAATCAATTTATTCTTCTCTCAGTTGACTGGCAGAAACTCTCTGCTAGGGACCAGCAGCCCTGAACCCCTTTATGGTGGGTTCAACCCCAGAAACTCATCTGTTGTAACCACAGCCAATCTGAAGCCACCTCTAAGAGAAAACTTCTATGAGTCTATAAGTCCTGCAGCCACCAGAGATAGGAAACTGTTAAGTCTGGGTTTGCTGAAAAGCAAGACAGGAAAAGCCCTGAATGGAGAAAAACAGTGTCTGTGAAGCTACAGTTAGAATGGAACCCATACTTGGGACATCCTTTTCTACTTTGCATCCAATCTCACTCCTCAGTCTAGCCTTTCAGGGAGAAGGTGCAATAGTAAACATAGTGCCCTTCTTCATAGCTCCAGTGAGGATTAGACCACTGCTCAACGCATGAGTGGTTTGTCTCAAGGTTTGTCTTCACTGGGAACTTACATCAGCATAACTACATCTCTCAGGGGTGTGAAAAATCCATATCCCTGAGAGACACAGCTATGCCACCCTATCCCAATGTAGATAGCACTAGGTGGATGGAAGAATTCTTGTTAACCTGGCTACTGCCTGTCAGGGAGGTGGATTACCTACACCGATGAGAAAACCCCACCTATCAGCATGTCTGCACTGAAGTAAAGCTGTTCCACTATCGCGTTTTCAGTGGAGACATACCCCGAGTGATTTCTGTAGTGAAGGTATAGTTGGACAAAGAATACCTCCTTCAGGAAGGCTGGCTACTATAGCCACAATGATCTTGGCAAACACTTGGAAGCTGTCAACAGGTGAAAGACAAGCATTTAAACTACCAATAGCAACTCTGATACAATGTTTAAGTGACCTCTTGTGGGCCACACAAATGGAACTATGCAAACAGGCATTTTACAGATCCAGGACCACAGGAATTCCCTTAAACTGGCCACTTTGATCGCAAAGCAAAGGGCCTCCATAAAGATTAACTGAACTCAGAGGAAGAAATTCCTAGTCTTAAAAAACATATGAAACACAAGCTGTCTGAGGAAAACAGAGTAGAGATAATAAGTCTCTTGAATCTGCCTTTTGGAGTAAGACTTGGGAGACTGCTCCAGAATGGATCATTTAAGCAAGTCTCCTGCAGTAGAAAAGGGGTTTTGCAATGCCTTGATGGAAACTTGATAGAGTGGCTTAGAGAAACAGTGTTTAAGGAACACTGACTAGAAATTTTGCAGGTCTACATATAAGTGAACCTACTGTCACCTTCTGATGGGTTGTTGTAGACCCATGACACTTCAGGCAAAGATGCTTCTGAAGCACAGCAGACTGATCTCTCTTACTACAGCATATCCTGAAGCAGCCAGAAAATGAGTGTTTGTTATCATGGCTTGGAAAATGGGAACCCCAAGCATTTCTGCCTAAGTAAAAATCATCATCACTTTCTGCCCCAAAACACTGGGACTTTGTAAGTGGTTCCCTCTTGCAGCAAAATGTCAGAGGCTGGGACACAGACATGCAAAGGCAGGTATGTTACCCCTTCTCAATATTTCACCAAAGGGGGTTATGCGTGGTCTCTGTCGAAAGCTAAGAAATAGCCAATTGTGCGATGTTTGTATGGAAAATAATTTTAGAATTACGTAACATGTAGGATATTGGGTTTCAAAATTACTGAAGTGAAACTTATCACCTGAGGCAAGAAGGATCTCAGGGCTAACTCAATCAACACTGAGAACAATGGACATACGTGAAGCCAGCCCTATGTTTACTGTCTGTACCACGTGCAGGCTTGAGGATTTACAATGACAAGAATCCCGAGAAAAGTCTCTGAATAGGGGACCCCTGAGGTAAGAGACAGCAGTCTAACTGTATGAGAGAAGCAGAAAAAATACATGACTTTATCCATTACAAAGGAGAGACTCCGTCAGCAGGGATGTCTCATGAAAGACGGATCCTATCTTTCTGAACTGGACAAGCACTGTAACAACTGACCAATGGATGAGAAATACCATATCTGTTATTAAGCACAGGTGTGTTTTTCATGTTTTTCTTTTACTTGTAACCTTATGTTTCCAAACCCTTATACTTGTTTTTATTTGAATCTGTCTCGAACTCTGTTAAATAAACTTCAATTTGGTTTTACTACAGACACAGATAAGTGCCTTGTATGAAGGAGAGTGCTGAATTAAGATGAAACCAGCAAATTGGGATGCATTGTTTCCAAGGAGGCAGAGGATCAGTATATAATGTGCATGTCCAGAAAATAAGGGACTGGGTACTCAGTGGTATGTAAATTGCAAGCCTGCACCGGGAACAAACAGGGCTTATGGACTGCAGAACAGAGTGCCTGCATTGCCTGCAACCAGTAGTTGGGGAGGGTTTCCCTGGCAGACACAGACAAGACTCTCTCACTGTAAGTAGGAGGTAGTGATTCACCCCGGACACCTCAGGTAACCTCCAAAAGTGTCACACAGGCTACCTCTGAAGAGGATTAACATGTAAGGGAATCTTGGTGGCAAAGTCTCTGGACCAGGCCTATAGCTATAGAGTTCTGAGTGACACTGGATCTTCCACACACCACCGGGACACTGGAAAGTAAACTAGTAGCCACCTCCAGGAGGAGGTGGTACATCTGTTCAGAAATGCTCTTCTTCCGTAGCCCTAACCAAACATCCCAAGGGCATATAATACCTTTTCTGGGCAGTTTCCATTGTATTGTATCTTATTATGGGACCCACTATTCTGTCTGTATAGAGTGTAGTTCCACTACCAGACACGAACCATCCCTGCTGATGGAGGGGGAGCGCAGAGTGAGGGCAGCTGGCTTCAGCAGTGTTGCCAAGTATGCTCTGTCTATGTGAGCATGTTCAGTACAAGGCAAGCAGCAAATCTGGGGGGTGGAGGAGGTGTGCCAGTGTGACCCCGCATGCTGCCCTCTCCTCCCCTCTGCCTCTGCCCACTACCACAAGATAGGAAAGTGTTTCCCGGAAGCCAGAAGTGTAGCATTAAACTTATACTTTTAGTACCTACCATGCCCTCCTAAAGGACCGACTAAGGACTAGTTGTGAGCCTAAGAGCCCCTTTAAGCCAACTAGCAAAGGGCACACCCAACAGACTATAGTTAGAACATTTAGCCAAACAGTGTCTTGTATCACAAACTGGTGACAGATTGTTTATTAATATTATTGTGTGATGTTTGTATGGTTAGTGTACATAATGCTTTACACATGTGCTAGAAATAGGTTACTAAAATATCTTCCAATCAAGCAATGTAAGTAGAGCGGACAAACAAGTTTGTCACTGACAAAGGAAGGTTGTTTTGTCTGTCTCCAATGTAAACTGAGCAAGGTGAAGCCGCAGACAATAGAAGTACATTTACATTTAATGTAAACAAAGTGATTAAGATAACTGAAAAAGCAGATTCACCAGTGGATGAGGAAGATTAGTATGGCATCTACACATCAAGAGAGGAGAGGAACTTTGTCAGGGTTTACTTTCCAAAGAACACATTTCAAAGGTTTACTGGACTATAAAAAGGAGGTACCCCATAGGTACCCATTACTTAGGGGACAGCACTTTCCGATTCTGAGAATGCTGGATCCTCCTACCAGGAGATGCCGTAAGTGAGAAAGTTCTTTAGACAAACTTGCTAGACTTAAGTTGTAGGTACGATAAAGCATGTTTCATTTTGTTTGTAAGCATTTTCTGTTATCATCTCTGCTTATTATCACTTAAATCTCTGTTCTGTGTTAATAAACTTATTCTTAGTTTTACTATAAACCATCTCCATGCTGTTACATTTAAGTACAGAGTGAGTCCTCAGCTAATCTAACAGGCTAGTGTGTATACCATTTATTTGGAGACAGCAAACTTAACTTCTGTGAGAGTGTCCTGTGAGAAGGACTGGACACTATAGTGACACCCCTCGATGGAACTCTGCTTCATTGATTTTAAGATTGGGAGACTCTCGAGGAGTATGTTGGTGAGGTGGACACACTGGCGTGGCAGGGAACTGACTGTCTAATCTCCAGGAACGCGCACTCTTGCTAAGGTAGTGGGGTGACAGCGGCTTACTGTTCTGGGCAGCCCTGAGGAGAGCATCACACTAGTATCCAATATACCCTGCGTGGTTTTATGAATAAGTACTATATTAGCTCCTTTATTGTGGATTCACAATTAATGTGATCAACACATCCTAGCCTGTAGGAAAAGGATCCATTTACATGGGGATTTTTACATTCTTTCTAAATGAGCTATAGTTAATTCTAGAGATGATACAAAAGTGAACACAGGAAAATGGCAGCAGTCTGCATCAAAGTTCTTTGATCGTCTGACCTTCTCCTTGTACTGATATATCCATACCAAGACCAACAAAGATAGCAGCCTCTCAACCTTACAGGCTCTTAGCAAATACAGCAGAGGTGTAGAATATATTGCATAGATCTGGTAATTTCCATGACCCACATCCTTCTTCTCTTCCCCAGTCAAAACTCCAACCCATCAGATTAATGAAAGGTAGAGATATGCAACTAGGTATGATTTCCTTCCCGAGCCTGGAAACAGACTCCACAGAGAGAAAAGAAAATAGGAGGCAAAGTAATCATGTCACTTTAGAAGAGGCAGATGAAAGGGTGGGAAAGTAAGTTAGCCAGACATAAGTAACCTACATCAGCTGGGAGTCAGGAAAGAACTGAAGTGAATGACGCAGCCCTTTTAAAAAAGATCAATCATCTTCCTTTGGTTTTCAACTGCCCATCTGCTGGCAGAATGTTACAATACGTACTACAATAAAATGCTCATTTTACTGAAAACACTTACACATTCCAATGTTACTTTATCATTTAATTTCTTTACATGAACGATACTAGATAGGAAAATGACAGTTTTTTGTAGATTATACAATGAGCTCCAATTATGATTTCTACTGTTCCATGAACAGGCTGACTTTGTCAAAATTAAATTAATCTACATTAAGCTATGTTTATGCTTTGTTTAAGAAGATCACAGAAGCTAGGGCAGGTCTACACTAAGAGCGGGGATCGAACTAGGGTACGCAAGTTCAGCTACGTGAATAGTGTAGCTGAATTCGAAGTACCCTAGTTCGAACTACTCACCCGTCCAGACGCCGCGGAATCGAAGTCCGCGGCTCCAAGGTCGACTCCGCCACCGCCTTTTGCAGTGGTGGAGTACCGGAGTCGACCCCGGCGCTTCCGGAGTTCGAACTATCGCGTCCAGATTAGACGTGATAGTTCGAACTCCGAGAAGTCGAATTCACCGCGTCGACCCGGCTGGTAAGTGTAGACTAGCCCCTAGAGATGGAAAAGTCTATTAGGTCATTTAGTCCCCCTCCCCGCAAAAGCAGTGTTGTTTGCTGCAGTATGTTTTCTAGTGCCACATCCAGTCTACGTTTCAGTACACCTAAGCCTCAAAGAAATACATCCAGTTAGTGGTGAGGAGGGATTGGATACCATGCTTTATATCATAAACTTTAAGTTAAAATTTCAGTGCATTCATTAAGAGACAAGATGGAAGGCAAAATATTTGCCATGGAAAATCTTGACTCCAAGCACTTTAGAGAGAGAGAATGGGGGAGTAGTATATAATAAAGAAAAGGAGTTACAGAGTGACTCATTATACACGCATTTTTAAGGCACTATCACAGAAGTATCTGGGTGCTCAAGTGTAACTTGATATTACAGTAATATTTTGTTGGTCTAACAGCAGAGGTTGCTTAAGGCGTGAAGTGGATAATTCAAGACTACATAAGAGAAGGCAGCTGAGGGAGACAATGAAAAATTAAGTATAATACTAATAGAAAAATTCTCTAAGTTATATGCAAAAAGACTTAAGCATATCTTTTCCAAAAACTGACATTCAGTACCTTTTTAAATTTTCCTTGTCGTTTTGCTGCAGACTGCCCCTGGGAGTTAGAATAACATACCGTAAGAAAACATGCACACACTACACAGGATGGAGACACCTTCTCTGTATGATTACGGTTTATTTTCAACCTAGAGAGCTCAAACTACTAAAGTGCCAGGTCTGTGATCAAAACATGCTCTTAAAGCATACAAATATTTTAATGCCTTTTAAATTAAAAAAAAATAGTAATGCATTTTTGTGTATACAGTTTGTTGTTCCTAGTAAGACAGAAGTGTTGTTAACCACTTAGCTCAATGAAAAATGGCAAAATGAACTTTAGAATGCAACACAATTGAGAGTTTTAGATTAAAATGGAAATTAAGTGGCATTGTTCCGTTTTATAATACTTAAGTAGAATTATTGTACAAAAATTCTACTGCTTTTTTTTTTGTTTTTGTTTTGTTTTTTTAAGTTCACACTTAGTGGACTAGAATAACACTGTTGCCTATTCCTCCCTTCTGTCACTTGGTGCACAGTGATGTTCACTGATGGCAACAGCAAGAATGTGACACTATCGATGGCACCCATCCAACAAACTGTTCCCATAACATGATACACAAGTGCGTGATTGTGTAAAGAACCTGAAGTGAAAATTTCTCTTGAACCATTTTCAAGAAAACTGACTTAATAAGCAGTAACTATTGCATCACCAGTGGTTCCCACTCTAGAAATTACTGTACCTAATGGGTATTTAATTTGATGTAAAATAGCCTAGCCAAGAATTGCAACAAATTGTTCTGCTGAATTTCAGATGAAAGGGAAAATATCCTATACTATCATTATAGTTATATGTTTATCAAAACAGCAATAAATTTCCAATCTGGCTGTGAATTTATTGTACATACAAGTAAATATAAGCCAAACTAAAAGTTTAACATGCTGGATTAGTGGGTTTCTCAAGTTTTTCTGGCCCAAGAAAGTATGGCTTCCTAAATACAAACATTCAATTTTCTTGTAAATTGTTATCTAGACTGTAGTATTATATGCACCTGGATTTAATACATTATGTTGTCTCCATAATATGCCATAAATCAAATACATTTAATCTAACCTGCTTGAAATTATTTCTTGTCCTGCTACACAAGATTTCCTATGTCCCAACATATGCCTATGACTGTATAGAAAACATTTGACATTTAATCTTAGCAATAACCAATTTAAAAAATACTGGAGTATCTGAGAGAATCCTTCCTAAACTTAGCACTAAGTGAAGTGGAGACTGATTTGGCTTTTACAGCTAGAGTCAGATTGAAAATTAATTCAAGTCAGGAAATTCAGTTTCTACGTCTCTACACACTGACCAAGGAGGTACAGCTTTTCCATTATGACATAAGGAGGTAGAAAAAAGATCTTATGTCATTACATTGGCGCACACAGCTGTATTAGTGGTTTACAACATCAGAAGTCTGCAGCAGATAAGAAATCCTGCCCCAGCATTACAGTCTACAAAATAGATGTCTCCTAAGTTTTAAAAGTAAAATGTAAATAGGTGTCAAAAGGCACATTTATTTTGTACTTTTTTTGCTGGAAGCTGCATGCACGCGAGTAAGGAGTGTACCACATAAGTGACTAGAAAAGCAACATGCAAAAGCAAAACACATGAAGTAGTGCTGTACATTAAAAAAATGACATTCAGGTAGACAATTATACAAAGAAACCTATTCTTACAAGTTTGTCATGACCGTGAAAAAAAAGCAGTTGCCTCTACAGCAATTCAAAATGTTTCTGCATAGTTTAAAATAATTTTTGGAGACTTATGATTTACATGTTATAATTTCAAATTAAATTGCAGGATTACATTTTAAATATTCAGAATTAAGTTTACACTAGGACAACTGATTTTACAAAAACCCATGTGTCTCACTTACTACACTGAATACTCTCTTAACAGGAAGATTAAGAAAGTAAGGCACAATGATCGTCATCAAGACACAGAATTTCTCATTTAGATAAATAGGAACTTTTGAGAACAGAGTCTTTACTAGTTTCAAGTACTCACAGCTTTCTTTCCAAGCTCCGTCTTAGACAATGTCAGAGCTCCTACAAGATAACATCCTGGCCCTGCTCCTTTAGGTATTCTAATAAAAAATAAAGGAAAATACAAACGTACTCAAACAAGGATATGCTAAAATTAAGTTCCACTAATACTAAACATATAAAGAACTCAAAACTGTTAAAACAGCAACACTTAAAGTCACATTTTGTTAATCAGTTTACAATGTGGAACTACAAACGCTAGAAAGGTATGTATCACATTGATGGGTATCATTTTAGTTGGATTTATAGAAGCAGCTGGTTAAATCTACATTGGAAAATAGGTAACTTCAACTTACTTGTCATCAGGCAGAGATGTAACAAAGAATGGATGACTGTGTTTTGGTGGCAATGTCAAACTGTTTGATTTCTTCTTTCCTAAGAGAGCAAGGCTATGGTTTTCATAAATATCTAAGCTCAAAGTATTAGACAACCTGTGAGAAACAACGAACGGAAGGTCTTTGATGCGATCCAGTTCACTGTTCTGTTCATGACGGATTTGTAACCGAATAGTATAATCTCCTTTCTCCAGTTTCAGGGAATACTGAAAGAAAGAGGTTCTCATAAAATGCCAAGATTAAGAAGTTTTACCATGCATACACAATCCTACAAATAAAATCAGAATCACGTTCTTACTTAAGCTGCCAGACCTGTAATTGGTTAACAGAAAATCTTTTGTCTACATTTACATTAATGAGAAATAAAAGGTAGTAATGCCCAGTCCCTTTGCTGTCAGTGGAATTATTACCTCACTGACTGAAGGAGCATGTTGTACTATATACTGAGGATTAATGGCTCACTTTGTATTATTTTGGGGAACTGTAACTAATACACATCTTTGCAGGAAGCCCCTAGAATGCTCTGATTACCGGGGGTTGCAGATGTGTTCCCTTTCTTGCAGTATTGAGCATTCAAGCCTGAATATATATAAGCTGCTGCAATCTTGTTCCTTAGTTCCTTTTGCCACTTCAAAGACTACATTCTAGACTCCAAGAAGTGGGGATGGAAAATATTGTGTAGCTACGTGCACTCAGTGATCTCTAAGAATTACACCTGCAGCCATGTAGCCTACTGAACATTGGTTGTACAGAGTCACACTTTTGGAAGACTGATGAGCAGCTGTGTCTCAACAGGACTTCAACTGCAATACCACTCTTCCAAACTAGGCCTCAGATCTTGAAACTAGGAAGCAATATTGCTTGAAGGTATGGATAAAGGTGATGAAAACAAGTTTTCAGATACCTTTGATAAGGATGTTTCTAAGAAGCTACAGAAGTTGCCTTATTTCTAGTGAAAGCTGTAAGAACTTCAGGTACCAGTGACACAATCTCTGGCAGGTTGTACAATTTTTAATCAAGATGCAGTATCAGTCTGAATAATTGAGTGGATAAAGCCTCATTCCCATGAAGTACAATCTAGGGAATTTCCCAGTAAGCGTTGTCTTGTCACGATAGAGCAAACTCATAGTTACTGTGTCAAAGTTATGTAGCCCAGCTTCTCCTAGCTTTTGTAAGTGGCTAGGGAAGACTACTAGTAGATTAATCATCATCTTTCTTGAGTTAATCCAGTCAAACTGTGTCTGCTACTACCAGTACATTACTAGATTTGTTTATATGGAATCTGACAAACCAAAATTCTGGTTGTGGGCAAAGAGCCACATTGTCATTATGAAATATCAAATGAGTAGGGTCCAGTGATCATGGCCTGCACTTCATAGACTCTGTCTTTCATATAACAGCAGCAGCAAATAATCTTCAAGGAAAGGTAATAAAAGTCCTGATTCAGCAGAGCACCCACAAGTGTGAGCAATCCCATTTAAATTAATGGAATTTAAGCCCATTCTTGAAGTTAAGAAGGTGCTTAAGAAGGTGCTTTACCAAACAGGGATGGGATTAGTCATAAGCACATTCTCAAACTTAGGCATATGTGTTTTGTTGAAACAAGTTCATAAAGGGCAGTCTGCCAGAAGCTCCAAAGATACTCCATCAGCTCTCTAAGTACCAGATTTAAACCCCAAAGCAGGGGTTCTCAAACTGGGGGTTGTGACCCCTCACGGAGTTGCAAGGTGGTTACACGGGGGTCATGGGGCTGACAGCCTACAGCCCCCATTAAATTAAATTACCCCTCTCCTGTTTTTAATTTATAAAAAGGAGTCACACTCAGAGGCTTGCTGTGTGAAAGGGGTCACCAATACAAAAAGTTTGAAAACCACTACCAAAGAGGACCCAACTTGTGTATTGTTAGGAAGACGTGGAGGAGACCTTGGAAAAGTTGTTTCATTACGTTTCATGATGTCTAAGAAGTGGAACTTTGACAACGTTCACGGTAAACTGTTACGAAGCCAAGTTACAGTTTAGCAACCTACTTTTTTGTTTGTTTGTTTGTTTTTTGAGGGGTGGGGAGGGGTTGAACAGCAAATGGATAATCCAATATGAGAGAAATAGAAGCAGATATTGTGTCAACTTGCTTTAGGACTGCCCAAAGAGAAAATCTCTCCCAAGTCAACATAGGTTTGTGTGGCCCTCTATCAAGAGAGTCTTAATAGCTAAAGATTGTGAGAGCTTTTTGGAGATAAAGATTTCAAAAATCAAGCAGTCAAATGCATGAACTTTGGGTCTGGATGTGGTATGCTGGCCTGTTTCTGTGAAAGGAGGTCTGGAAGTTATAACATCAAGTGTCTAATTTATATTCTCTCCATTTGCTGGTGATTATAAAGCTTGAGTGATGCAGTTTGTGTGTACAAGAACTTGTGAATTTATTTTGTTTCTTCAATTAAAAAAAAAAAAATACAACTATGGGTACCCATCATCCAGTACTCTAGTGAACAACAAACTTAAATTGATCTTTCCAGAACAGTAAGAATGATCAAAAGCTACATTAATAAAGGCCAACTGGGAATCTGAATTATAAGAAAATAATTCCAAGAAGACTTCCAAAAGACGACTTCCCCTTTTCTTTTTATTCTTTTATACCAATTCAGATATACAGCCTTTCCCAAAGAGGTACAGGAACCTATACAGAGGGTAGAATACCTAGAAAATCCACCCTCCTACCAAAGGCAGCACCAAAGAAGTCTTCCACAATCAGTCTCTCTCACTTAAAAAGGCTGTTGAAAGACATTGATGGAGGCTACCTTAGAAATCTAATACAGGTGCCTCTGATAGGACCAAAGGCAACCACTCTGCTAGACAAATACACCAGCACTAGGAAGAGCTTGAGGGACCCTTTCTGCCTTACACAGAAAAACTGAAACTGTGCAACATCTTAGTAAAAAGACAGGGACTGCAATTCACTTCTCTGGTAGCACTGGTCACACTAAGGCAAGCAGTCACATGGTAAAAGCTTTTTGTAGTTAAAAAAAGAAAGTCAAATATTTCAGATCTTCTTCCTTACTCTACAAGGAAAGAATGACATGTTCCACCAGAAACACTGGCAATTTCCCGTTAGCAAGTTCCTTTTACAAAATACACCTACTACATGTTGTGGTTATCTGACGGCAGGGTCTATCTATACCCATAGGTCTGGATTGGAGACAGATGGGGAGGGGAAAGAGAATGTAGAATGTCTGATGAGGGTAAATATCTGTACCTGGTGTGGATAAGCGTCACCTGACCCCATTTGTCTTTTGTTCTGGTCAAATATAATCCACAGCTGGCTGTCAAATTCAGATTCATACAATAATTCACAAAGCAGTGGACAGCTTGGAGTCACTTCCCCACTCTTAGGCTATAAAAAAAAAGTCAAAACACAGTTGAATATTGCGTAGTGAAAGGTACACTTCTGAAGTAATGATTCAGGAATAAGTCTATATTAATCATAGTAAAACTTAAAACAATCCTTCCAATTTATGATTAATTAGAATCCCTGTTCTCGCAGTTTGCATTACAACTGGCGTCAGCTACAGAAACACCCCAAAATTCTGCGATCCAGCACATCCTACCCCTTTTGTTAGGAAATTCACAAAAAAGTTCTAGAGATATGAAGTTTAAAAAAGTGTTAAAGAACCAATTAAAACTTACTTGATGAAAGTTGTATGTCAAAATCATCTCATATAGTTGCCGATTATTTGGCAAAACATCTCTGGATCCTAAAGGTTTTATTTTAGCGCTCACTGGTCTGCAATTAAACACAGCAGCAAGTTTCAGGAACAGTTTTCCTAAACAATTTACCTTAACAGTTTGTCTAAACAGAAACTCGCATGCATTATAATACAGTCTTCAATTACATGATTGATCACATGCTATTTTTTCACCCCGGTTCCTTGTCCTAATCAGTCACAGTTTCTCCCTCACCCACTTCACAACTCATCAGATCTCCCCTCTCTTCCTCTGCCATTTGCCCTCTTCTCCCCCCGGTTCTCAGTTTTATTGTCCAGCCAGTCCCAATCTCTCCCCCTCCCACCCAGCTCCTCATCCAATCTCAGTGTTTCTCCTCCATCCCACCAACTGTTTCCCAGTTCCAGATTCTTTCCCCAACAATCTCTTAAGCTTTCAGTTCTAATCTTCTCGCTCAACTAGTTTGAGTCTCTAACCCCTTCGGGATCCTAGTAACAGTTTCTATTCCTCCTCCCGCCAGCCCCAGTCTCACCAGGATCCCTGTCCCTATCTACTCCTTTTCCTCTCCCCCTATTCAGTTCTAGTCCCTTATGCATTTGAGTCAGGTGGCTTCCTCTTCATCCTCACTGGGACTCGGACAAGGAGCCCAGAAGAGGAGACTAGGACTGGCTGGACATGGCAAATGTGATTAGGATGAGAAGTCTTTCTAGGCACCATTAGGCAGACCCACTTAACACAGGAGAGCCAGTATCCCTGCTCAGTTCCAGACTCCCGCCCTACTCTGGCCTGAAGTAACCTGGAGCTGCCATTATAAAGAAAGTCCTAGCACATCCTGCTAACCCTGGGATGGAACATGCTCAATTGCTGTGTGACACACGGGCAGTCTGGTCAGCACTAGACACTCTGACGTGCTGGAACATGCTCAGTGAGAATTGAATCTTCAGAGATTTTAGCTACTAAACCCTACAAAGGTTGAGCATGGGTAAATACATTTTCTGAAAGGCTTGTAACTTGGCCAAATTTGGGTAGATTTTTACAGGAACAGTAAAGGCTATCCCCAGCCAAATTTCAAGTTCTTGCTCCAAAGCACAATGGCACTACGGATTCCCAAGCAAAAAAAGTTCCCAGAGTGTTAAAAAACAAACATACATTGCAGAACATGTTTTTTCACCTTGCCTTGTTCTCTGGAACAGCTGCACTGTTCAGGTTGATTTTTTTTTAAGTCAGCCTGAAGCAGAACACGGCATGGACATTTTCAGTCCAAATGGTTAAAGTTTGGAAAAGGCCTGGTATGCACTGAGGCAGGGAGGGGAATGGACGATCTAAGTTATGCAATTTCAGCTACGTGAATAACGTAGCTGAAGTTGACGTACTTAGATCTACTCACCGCTATGTCTTCACTGTGGTGAGTCAACTTCTGCCTCTCCCCCATCAACTCTGCCTGCGCCTCTCACGGCGGCGGAGTACAGAAGTCAACGAGAGAGCACTCGGGGGTCGATTTATCGCATCTAGACTAGATGCGATAAATCAACCCCTGCTGGGTCAATTGCTGCCCGCCGATCCAGCGGGTAGTATAGACATACCCAAACTTATTCATTTTACTGTTAATTCATGTTTATTTTCAGAATTACTATTTTAATTACATGCTAAGTAACTTTGAAAAATTAGACAATTTTCAACAAAGTCCCCAAAACAGCAACTGTACCTGAGCGTTTGGACCCAGCTTTTTAGATTTATGCAAGGAGCAATATCTTCATATTTCAGTGTGGATTGAACATCAAAACGGACAATGCCTTCTGAAGCATGCTTTAAAAAAAAAAAAGTGTTTAATGGTTAATTTGGTTCCCAGCTTTATTTATAAATACATATAAAAAATTGTAACCCATTACTGGCCTTTCGTCAGAATAGAATCATAGAAGTGTAGGAGTAGAAGGGAACTCAATAGGACTTCCAGTCCAGTCCCCCACACCCAAGGCAGGACTATTATAATTCTAGACTATTCCTGCCAGGTGTTTATCTAAGCTGCTCTTAAAAACTTTGAATGACAGAGATTCCACAACTTCCCTAGGCAATTTATTCTAGTGCTTAACTACCCCGATAATTAGGAAGTTTGTCCTAATGTCCCAACCTAAACTTTCCTTGCTGTAATTTAAGCCCATTGCTACTTTAGGTATTTACGTTTGAAAAACTGCGTCCTAGACCATTATTTCCTGTAAATACTTGGAAGTTTAGTGGATGAACATAGCAAAAAAAGATCAGGTTTCTCAGAAGTGTTTTAAATTTTTTATATACTTTGTAATCCAAGCTTTTTTGTACTTCTGTGGGTTCCCGTTCCTATTACTGTGCATTTAAGAATTATTAATCACTGACATATATCTCAGCTACATGTATAGTCTGAATTTTCTTCAAAGGTGCATTTAACAATCTTTTCATCATCAAAGAATTTCTCAAACTGATCAACAGAAACTAAAATATGAAAAAACTCACTATGTTTAACTGAGGAGTAGCACAAACTATGCCATGGAAGGAAATTGTGTAATCAATGCTGACGTCACTAAGGCTTGCCCACCAACGAGCAATACAAAATTCAATGGTTTTTCCGCCCTGGATAATAGAAAAGACAAAAGTTAGACATATTCAGACCCTCACCTTCCATTCTCATGCCCCACCCACCCTAAAAATAAATTCATAAGAACAAAGGAATTTGCACGCAGTTCAAATGTACTCCAATTATGCCAGTAATCCAAGGTTTACACAGAATTGGCCAGGACACTATGCTTGTCCTGCAAATGCAAGACAATTCCAATAAATCATGTCTGATATCCTAGCTATGACCAAAAATGAACACAACACTCCAGAGATAGGTGCAGCATTTTTCTATATAAACAGGTTTTAAATAAAAATACATTTAAATAATACTTCTTCCTTCTTTCCCAGCTTGCAGGAAAAACTGCGTGATTAGTTTACAGAAGACGGAGAGACTGTTGCCTATCCATATGTAGAATTCACTGAGGGAAAGCTAAAATGAAGAAATTAATATTTAGTTTTGAAAGCAGTGAGGTCCACAGTCTTCACTCTCTCTTGCAAGAGTTCCATAATTTAGGTACAGTTCTATGGCATTTTCAAAGAGGCTAAGGACTGAATGGACACAGAGCATGAACGGTTGATATGATGTCCAGGTCATGGATGAGGCATGTGGCAACAGGAGGAATCTTGCATTATCATTGCCTCTACTGTGCCTGTTCTTCAAACAATCTGATTTTGGATTACCACTCTGGCTTCTTTAATACGCATTAAATTAATCCAGCAACTGAAAACACCAAATTCGCTTATGTTCAGTTTTAATAACAAAATGATAAAATATGGAGTAATTAAGACGACTAGTGAAAGAATGGAAATATAGTGCATTAATTTTAAACTAATTCAACATAATAATTCCAAATAAATCCAGGCCCTGCTATACCGTGCTTCGAGTTCTCTGAATAACACCTCAACAAAGCCAATTTTCTTTCATGATTTACTGTTAATTTTTGTACATATTGATATTGAAATTCAAATTAACTTACTAAGACAGGAAATGCTTCAGTCACTGATCCTTTTTCTGGTAAGGATGAGAATTTATAGAACTCATGGCTTCTGTATGCTTTTTGTTTCACTAGTTGAACCGCATGAAGAACAAACTTGGCAGTCACATCAGTTGAGCAGGAACATACTGTAACTTCTAGATTAAAGAAAAAACTTTTTCAAAACAAAGCTTAATTTCAGTAGCCGAAAAAGCTAATAAGAATGGAAAATGTTTAGAGAAAAAAATTTTAGCCTGACAAGAAAAAGAAAATGACTCCACATTTAAAAAAAACAAAAAAAGACCCAGTTATAATTCAGCACACAAGTGCCTATGGGTGTGACTACACTGGAATAAAAGATGTGTAGCATGGTCGGCCCAGGTCAGCAGACTCAGGCTCGGGGTGGGAAAATCTAGAAACAAACAATAGAGAGATGTGTCACAGCCATTTTTATTCATGTGTCATATTCCTCTTTATGCTGCCTAGCCTCTTACTCAAGTTATTTTGTAGTTGGTTAGAAATGAGGCAAGAAATTCACAAAAGAAAGTTAGTTTTCATTGGCATTTTTTTGATCATTGTTCAAAATATGAACAATATGGACCAAGATTTGGCTGACAGCGGAGAAAGACCAGGGGGTGAGGGAGGAGGAGGAGCGAAAGCTGCTCAAGCGACCGTGAGAAACTACACAGACCTTGCACCTGCAGGACAGCAAAACCAGCCGAGGGCTGCAGAGGCTGAAAACACAGACGAGACAACAAGAGTAGCAGTCAGCCAGGCGTCCATGAAACTAAGATGTTTTGGGAAAGGGAAAGAGACCAAAGCAAGCATGTTTGGACTGGGACCTGGAGCACCAGGAACAGAGGGCTCTGGACGAAAACACCTCCAAAGCAGCCCAGGACTTAAAACCCTCCTAAGAGCTGGAGCAATTTGGAGAACGCAGCAGATTCCCGGACGCCCTGGGCCCAGGACAGCACTCCCGTCCGCCTTCCTCTTCTTTTCTTCTGACATTACACCCAGACCTGGCCAAGTCTGGGTAGTGCGTGTGTGAGTATGAAAGTGGGTTAGGGCCTGGGGGCATTAACACTTTCATTCTTCCCCTGAGTGATGTGAGAACGGTCCCAGCACACTCTGCTGTTATTTTATTTTATCAATAAAGCTTTAAAATTTGTCTCCTCCCAAAAAAGATCCTGTGGTCCCAGCTTGATCAACTGTGGCCCAGGCAGATTGGTAACAAAAATCTGTCACACTAGCATATCCCTTGCAACATCATGTTCCTACATGGTTTTAAGCCAGACAAAACAGGGTCAATTATAGTATTACACACACACACTTTCCATCAGTGATGCAAATATACCCATTTATTATTTAGTAATTTTTTCTTGTCGTGCCACAAACCCAATCAGAATTAGAGTTCCAGTGTGCTAGACAATATAAAAAGACAAACTCCCCCCCGACCCGCAAAGGAGCTTTAAAAAAAAAAAAAAGCATTTCACAAATAATTCGTTGATCTAATCCTCAAGTCTTACTCATAATACTCCCATTGAAATCTGGGAGTACTGCCTGTTTGAAAGACAGATAACTTTGTATTTTTAATTTTCCTTACCAGCCCATGTAGCTCCTTGAGGAACTTCAATGAAGTGTCTTCGGATTTGACCAGGCTTAAAATGCACATCAGTATATGAAAGGTCATAGTGTGAAGATTCATCTATTCTGTGAATATAATTTTAAAGTTTAGTAACTTTAAAACTGAATAATCTTTTTAGAAATAAAAATTGCAGCTAGTGAGTTTAAAATCCCCATGGCTCAAATACGGATAGGACCATGGGACATTTGTCACTTTGGATCATGATGCCCCTTGCTTGCACCCCTGCTTATTTCAAAGGGAACCTGTGTTCCATAACAATGTGCTTCACTATTATTGCATGGAAAGTACATCTTTATGACCAGAGTCTCTTCAGAGCCCATCAGCACTGGTCATAGTAATTCATGACAGCTAGTTTTTGTCAGACATGAGCTCATCCCATTTCCAACAGGAGCTAGATACACCATGTTAACAGGCAACATTGGCTTTAGGATTTTGGTGACTCATGGTGTTCCATCAATACATTATAAATCAGCTTGTGACTCATCAGTACCCAATCTTTATGCAGTACCACTGAGTGAGGACAATGGCATTACATTTACATTAACTCAGCTTCTCTCTCTCTGTGGCCATCTCTGTATTCAGGATGGGGGCAGTCTGCACTATTCCTTCTGGCAGAGGATTTATATTGGCTTGGATATTGAGACACCTGAAACCAGAAATGCCTGAAAGACCCAAGAAAGCAACTAGGACAATACATCATACTCAGGTATTTATGTAGCCATGCACGGGAGTAAAAAAGAAAAAAAAGTAAATGTTCACTGACCTTGCTGGTATAATAAGAGTTATTGGAACTCGGAACAAAGGGCCTGCATTAGGCGCTGCTATATCATAACCACACACCTGACAAATTAATCAAGATGTTATTTAAGTAGTTACACAGCATCATGTTCTAAAGCAATTTAAAAATGATGTAATATGACCTGGGTGAGCTTCTATAGATTGGCTGTGGAGTATTTTGATTCCATATCATTATTGCTCAATGAACTTAGAGGGGCTACAGGTTGAAGAGGCTTTAAGCACTGTCACATGAGAAAAACATTTAAGTACCACCAGTTTAAGAATTAATACTTTTTTTAAAAAGTTCAACTTTTAAAAATGTTTTTAACTAATACATTCAGAATCCCATAATTTTTCATAGGTTTCTGCACTGACACAATCACATATATCAAGTTTAGTTACTTGGTTAAGTAGGGACTAATTGCAGCTTAGACCTCTTCCTACACCGCTGCCTTGTGTTCACTCTCAATTCTGCACCCTCCAACACTTACATTTCTATTATTGCTCTCCACATCTTTATTTTTTTGTGACACAATTCATCAACATTGCTTAAGTCCCAGCCTTAAATATCAGCGTAACTTAAACCAAACTACCTCCAGACCCTTTGACAAATTTCTTCACTGCTACTGCAGTGCAATCAGAGATCTTAGTTTTTTTTATAATTGTTCTAAAAACCTGAAGTGTTTTTTTCTAACAAGGAAAGTTATTTTTGTTGTTGCACCAACATTTGAGGATTCCAACTGCAATGCAATGGAGAACTTTTAGTGCTATTCTAAGTTTTGGACTCTTTTGGGGGGCTATTAAACTATTTTTAAAAGGATCAATGGGGCAAAAATGAAGGAGAGAACAGAGAAGAGAATAGCAGAACATCTGAATTGAAAACAGCCTCCCCATTTAATTCAATAAGACACACTTTGAACGCCAATCTTCACTATCCTTCTCCACATACAGTGAAGTATTAGCCACACAGGGCACGTCTACATTGGAATAAAAAAGCCTGAGCATGGCCATGGCTGGCCCAGATCAGCTAACTTGGGCTCTAGCTGTGGGGCTAAACATTGCTGCACAGACACTTGTGCTGGGCATACTCTGGGATCCCTCCTGCCCCCAGAACATCTACAGAGCAATTTCACAGCCCTGCAGCCTGAGTCCATGAGCCTGAGTCAGCTGACCACACCAGCTGCAGGTGTTTATTTGCTGTGTAGACATACCCTCAGAGGTTCAGATATTTCAAGAGGAGATAAAAATGCTTAAATTTATTTTAAAAATCTAAAAAAAAAACATTTAAGTTATAAATATTTAGAGTTAAGACACACTGAACAGCTATGGTAAGGCTCTTATAGTAATAAATTACAAGAGCTAATTGGAAAAATGATCTGAAATGTTAAAAAAAAATCTACACTTACTAGTCTGCAAAAAATGTAATTGCTTTGTGTCAGTACTACGAAATTTTGTAGAAATAGGGGGCAAGGTAAAGAACATGGTTTACTTTTTTCTTACATGAAACCACAAGTTTTTCCAGTTTTAAATAAACTAATTGTGCAACAGCATTTGCTACCCAGGACAGGAGAAAGTAAAATAAATTAAAAGCTTTGGATGCTATAATCTACTAGAAAAATGATTTCTAAAAGTTAAATGAAAATGACCACAGGAAAGGGAGACAGCAAATCCATTTATAAACAAAAGTAAGTACTTTCATACCTCTGTGTAGTGTAGTCCTTCTCTCAAACCACGTGGGTCCACACGTACATTTATATGCCTACACTGGTTCATGAGCTCTAAATGACTGGGACACTGAACCCACGCCACATTTGAAGTTAAAGCTAAATGAAGCTGAAGAGAGATTCTTTTGGTGTTTTCTGAAACAAGATGCAATTTTTAAACTTTTAATACAATAATCCAAACAGAATGTTTAGGTGCCACTGTAACAAAAAAAAATTTATATTCCCACTAATGTGTACATACCCTACTATTACCGGTGGGAACCCACTCCTCGAAACCTTTAAAGAAGCTGCTTTTATTGTTAGAAGTGCCACTGAACATGATCTTTCAAAAACAAAAAAAAGATGTTTTACTTGATAATGGGATGCACTCCCTCAGACAAAAATGGTTACTGTTTCTCTTGGATAGGCAGCACCATCACCATGAGTGAATTCTGGTGCTCTAAGCTGGAAACCCTTCTTCCTACCCACCCTCAATGAAATTCTCATAACCATTAAGTAAAATAGTGACAATTTTTTTTTTTAAATGACTTCACCCATGATCATCTGAAGTTATGTCTATATTTGGAGCTGGGGCTGTGATACTCAGCTCTCGCTGAGCTAGCATGCAAACAGTAGCCAAAGAAGCAACAGCAGCACAGGCTTGTCCCCCCAATTACATACCCATGAGGTTCAGTCAGGTTTGTACTTGGCACAGCTAGCCCATGCCATCACAGCCCATGCTACTATGACTCCACTATTTTTAGCATGCTACCTCCATGACAGCTAGTGCAAATATGTCTACTCAAGCTGGGAATGACACCCCTAGTTCCCTGGGCAGACCTAGCCTAAATGCAGAAATAGGAGTTTTCCTTCCCCACTCCTCTTTTTCAGGTCCACCACTGCAGAGCAAAATCAGTGCATTCACCATGCTGTGACATCAGATCTAACATAACTAAGACTAAGATTTTGTCACACTGTTTTAGTAAACGTCAGAGAGGTCACAGGCAATTAAGAAAAAGTCATGAAAGTCCGTGACCTATTCGTGACTTTTACTAAAAATATGTATGACAAAATGGGGAGTTCCCGAGGCACCCCCCTGTACCTGCTGTGACTGGGAGCTCAGAGTCCCCAGCCACCACAGGTGGCGGGGGGACCCTGCAACTCCCAGGGACCATGGGCTCAAGTCACAGAGGTCTCTGGAAGTCACGGATTCTATAACAAAAATCACAGCCCTAAACATACTTTGATCTTTTAGTTCTCATCAAGTTAACAGAACTATTCAATATTTAAGAATTGTACTATATCCAAATTTGTATGAAATAAGTTTTGAAAACACTGATACTCAAACTTCTGAAAGGAACACTTCCCAGTGACAGGTTTCAAACCAGACCTTCAGCGATTAACAGAACAATGAGAAAGAGGAATGCTTCCTTCTAATCACTACTAAATGCAACATGTTGAGCATTTATCTTAGAAATCTGCCAAATTAAAAATATTGGCCTTTATTTTGTTAAACTGTGGTTTATACCTGTATCTTGGAAACAGTCCTGTATGAAGCAGAGGATAAAATAAGAAAGTCCCAATGGTAAACAATCTTGCTGTGGCTCAGCAAGCCAGTCCCTCTTTTGGATGCAGTTATCTATGCTCCAGAATCTAGAGGCTTGTCTATTGTAGAAAAGTTACATGAGGTTTAACTAAATTAACGTTAAAGCTTGTATTGGTGAATTACTGAATTAAACTAAACCAATTTAAGCAAGGGTTAAACTGGTTTTCATAGATTTAAGAACCTCTGTAAATCATCTAGTCCCACCTCAGACCTTAGGACTTCCCTGAATTCGTTTCAGTTTGAAGCAGAAAAACATCCAAACCTGATTAAAAGTTGCCAGTGATGGACTTGACCCACCCCTTGGTTAAGTTGTTTCAATTGCACTGCCACCCTGGCTCTGCCCCCCACCCCACCCCACCCCACCCCACCCCCAGCCAGGGTGTCAAGGCTCAAGCTTTGGTCCCTCCTCCTGCAGTGGTGTAGTAACTTTTGTTGTCAAAAAGGAGTCGTGGTGCAATGAAGTTTGAGAACCCCTGCTAATCATTCTCATGGCTTTTCTCTGAACACTCCAATTTTTCAGCATCCTTCCTGAAGTTTATACGTGACAGAACTGGAGAGAGTGTTCCAACAGCAGTCACACTACTGCCAAATAGCAAGGTAAAAATCACTTCCCTACTCCTAGTCAATATTCCCATTTATATATCCAAGGATTGCCTTAGTTCTTTTCATCAAAGCATTGCACTGTGAGCTCATGCTCAGCTGATTATTTACTGCGACCACCAAGTCTTTTTCAGAGTCACTGCTTCACAGGACAGAGTCCCTCACCCTGTAAATATAGTCTATATTCTTTGTTCCTAAATATATGACCTTACATTGGCCATATTAAAACGCATATCAACTGCCCAGTTTACCAAGCAATCCAGAATGCCCTGTATTAGTGACCCATCCTCTTCATTATTTACCATCCCCCAGTCTTCTAGAGGAGAGCCCCCTCTTGTGAGACTTAGGCAACAAAATATACAGATAAATAGTGAGGAATCTGAAAGCAGCTCAAAGTGTGGCAGTAACATACAGGACTCTTGAGCGTACAAGTCAGACAACTTGTACCAAATTAAGGGAGGCAACTGTTCCAGGTATAAATGCCCACACAGAACCAAATTCAAAACAGTGTGCTTTATTCTCGGGAACCAATTTTAAAAGGCACCCAAATGAGCCAATCAAGGTGATTTACCCTTGAAACTAGAAGGAAAACACTTACTAAATTACAAAGTAAAAAAGAGCAACAAAATTATTTAGAGATTAAACAGAGGCAAATTTGCAGACTGAATATATTTACTCTTACAAAAGCCATGTCTCAGGGTATAAAACTACACTCTGTAAAACAATAAACTATGTATTGATATGGACTCCTCCCCTTAAAACAGAAAAGACACTTGGGCTGGACACAATTGAGAGATGATGAAGGGCAAAATATATACCTCCTGAATCCAGACATCAAAAGATCCAAGTATTGAATCATGATTTAAGTGCACTACGGCACACACCAATACTAAAATCCCAAGGCTACCCTAACTTAACTATAAGTGTTAAGAGAAAAAGCTAGAAATCTGATTTTAAAACTTTTTAAAAAGGACTTCTGCAACTACTGATCACAGAAAAAGAACTGATGGAACTGTAAGTCCTTTATATATAACTTTGACCCTGAAAGTTTGTGGCCACAAGAGGCCATGCCCAGGAATTAGTTATTTCTCAACTAAGTGCTTTCACCTTTGAAAAAGTATACATTCCATAGAGGGCTACATAAGATGCAAAAATTGAAGTTTTAAATTCACACAGATTATTCAAGTCAGAGGAAATTTTAAAACATTTTGAATATTTTCCCCATGTTCATATAAAACACTTGGTATATTTCATTTCAAATTTCTCTAAAATAAAGACACACGAGTTAAAAACATGAAGGACTTCACCCTCCAAATGAAACTGTGAAAAAGCAGAGACTAAAACCAAGGGTTTAGAATGGAAAAGCCACCTTGATTCAAACTATAATTAAGAGAAGCAGATACATGACATAACTCACATCATCATATTTTTTTTCATTTAAACATACAGTATTGTTTCCATGTGTTACCTAATTGTGTGATCTTTAGACCCAAGTCCTCATTGAATTTACACAACATTCCTAAACGCTGGTTATATAACCAGCTTCTCCCCTACCTGTATTCTCAGGAAAAACAGGTTCTATGCCAACCCCTCGGTCAGAAGGTGCAGCTATCTGGACAGGATCTCTGAGGTAGATTCCACGGTTGTTTCCAACAGTAACAGTAAAACCTATGTTACTTGTGAATGATGAATTTTGAATGAGGTAGTCATAGGCTTTATCAACCTATTGAGAAAAGACAGTGTTCCAATATACTCATTTAACCCTACAGTAGTCACAATAGAAAATACCCAACTTCTAGATGAAGTTTCTAGAAAGCATAAACACTAATGTTCCAAAGAGAAACTGCTGAACTTGAATTAATATGCAAACTAGATACTATTAACTGTGGGTTAAACAAAGACTGGGAATGGTTGGGTCATTACACCAATTGAATCTATTTCCCTATGTTAAGTTCTCCTCACACCTTCTATGGGTCATCTTAATTATCACTTCAAAAAGTTTTTTCCTCCTGCTAACGACAGCTCATCTCAATTGATTAGACTCTGCCTGTTGGTATGCATACTTCCACCTTTTCATGTTCTCTGTATGTATAAATATCCCCTGTCTGTGTGTTCCATTCTATGCATCCGAAGAAGTGAGCTGTAGCTCACGAAAGCTCATGCTTAAATAAATTTGTTAGTCTTTAAGGTGCCACAAGTACTCCTGTTTTTTTTGCGGATACAGACTAACACGGCTGCTACTCTGAAACTAATGGTAGGGCAACACAACGGTTTGGCATTTGAATCGCAATGGTTATACCTTATCTCCTATGCCAGCAGACATTGTGAGTACTGCAGTGTTCTAAAACAGCCTACAGTGGCTATGCACAATATTGCAAGTGGGAGCTGCATTCAAGATGTCTTGATGAGGAGTCATGGCTGGAGGTTGGGCATATTACATAGAATGGAGAAGAAAGAATTCACCTTCTCCAATGAGGAAAAAATAGTCTAAAGATATGGGGCAAAATTTAAAAAGTACCATTTTCAAAAGTGACTTAGGAGCTTAACTTTCAGTGATTTCCAGTAAGACTTATAAGCCTAAATATAACCATTAGGACTCACATGCTGATCCCCTGTGTTGCACTACCATTAGTCCCTCTGCTTTGTGAAACACCATATGCTATTTTTAGGAACCCAAGTCTTGCTGAAAGCCAATGACTGTGGTATTATTGAAAATTTTACCTGTAATTAGTTTTCAGATAGGCACTATAGCAGGGATCGGCAGCCTTTAGCACCCTGGCAGGCTGGGCCAGTTTGTTTACCTGCCGTATCCGCAGGTTCGGCCGATCGCGGCTCCCACTGGCTGTAGTTCGCCGCTCCAGGCCAATGGGGGCTGCGGGAAGCGGCACGGGCCAAGGGATGTGCTGGTTGCCACTTCCCGCCGCCCCCTTTGGCCTGGAGCGGCAAACCGCGGCCAGTGGGAGCCACGATCGGCCGAACCTGCGGACGTGGCAGGTAAACAAACTGGCCCAGCCTGCCAGGGTGCTTACCCTGGCAAGCCACATGCCAAAGGCTGCCAATCCCTGCACTACAGTAAATATAGATGGTGTTATGGATACTGCGGTCACTATTGTCTTAGTATATTTCGTGTGTGTGTGTGTGTTTTATTTTGCCATTAAAAAAATATTGGTGAACTGGGCTCCAATGAAACTCCTTGCTAGGAAAAACAAACAAAAGAAATAAACATGAAAGCGAAGAACCAGGAAGCAGCAGATTCAGCATAAACCCACAAGCTAACTGTTAGGATGAAACAAGTGATATTTTCATTCAATGCTTTTGTTATCATACCTAATGAAGTCATTCTACTTAAATACACAAAGTAATCTGAACAGTTAACAGCTATCTGAGTTTATAATCTGTTTTACTGCAAGAACTTCTTTAGAGCCAGGTTCCTATTTGTGGAGGTTATTGCACAGCAAAGAGAAAAAGCGATTCAGAAAGAAAAGTGTGATTATAATGGACTTGTGTAGCACTTGCAACTACTTAGTGGCCAGATTTCAAGTTGACAATATTCCTTTAAAGTTGATGGTTTGCATAATTTTTGCATCTATGCTGTTAAGTACCTGAATAATACCATGTCCTTGTGCAAACACTTCTATATTTTCAGCCTTCACTGCAGTATTTTCTAAAGCTCTTCTGACGGAATGAACAGTGTAATGAACATCATTAGCTTTGAGTCCTGAAATTACAGTGTTATTGATAAAATATTAAAGAACATGAAGATTCAACATTATTAACTCTTATTAAATGTAAGACATAGGTTGCTTCAGTAATATTGGATTTCTATTTATAAAATTGTACAATAATGAAAAGACAAAAATTTATCTCTAACAAAGATAGACAATATTCATTACCTGACAGTACTAAAGCAATGCCTCCACATGCATTAGGTGAAGACATAGATGTGCCATTCATGAGCTGTGTTCCTCGTAAAGTCCAGTTAGGAACAGAAGCAATAGCTCCTCCTGGCGCACTGATACTTACTCCAAGGGCTCCATCGGTACTGAAAAGTTATAATACAATTATTATTATTATTATTATTTTAGCATTTTCATACTATTCAGTCATGACTTGACTATAAAAACTTCACTTAGGAGAAAATAAATATTAAACCCCTATAGCATTGAATTTTTTGGAACTGGTAGAACAGATGATTTTTATTTATCTATCACAGACTCCAGTTTGTCAAAAGGAACAAATTTCCTAACCAAAATTTAGACATCCAGTATTGTATTTCAAGTTATTTTAGATGCCTAATCTGTTAGGTACTCAAGTATGACGGTCAAGCACATGACAAATGTACTCACCCCTAATTTTTTCCTACAAAAATGGTAATAGTGAGGGAGAGCAAAAAGGGATGCAAAACTAAAATATTTAGTTTCTGGTTTGTGGTCACTCCCACACTTTAAAGTTTAAAGGCAATGTCCTGAACTGAAGGACAGCACAGAGGCCTATGGTGGCTTTAAGATGGTTCTGGACTGTTTCAGGGACTGGAGAGACCCCTGGCACAATCCAGACAGCACTGGGGCCTATCTTAAGGCTTTGTCTATGCTACAAAGTTAAGTTGACCTAAGCACAACCACCAAGTAATTACCACCTGTCAGTGGTGCCCGTCCTGACCAGAAATTCTTCCACCAACTTAACTGTGAGAGATACTGTAGGGTGGGATGGGGCTCCTGCTGTGAGCCCCCAGGCTCAAACCACTGAGCTATCCCTCCCCCAAAGCTGAAATTCGAGTTGCAGTTCTCACTGTCCCCAAATGAGAGGAAAAGGATTACCAATTCTTAATCTAAACCTCTGCATTTTCCCTCTTCAATGGTAAGCTTGCTGCAGAAATCTGAGTTGTATGAGATGCAATATGTCTAATCATTTAGCCAAGCAAAAGGAAGAAAAGTAGAGGCCTAATATTTTGCTGTTTGCAAGAACACACAATTTCTTTAGATCTTTGAGGCCATACTTATATTCATAAAAGGCAAACTATTTTTGCTTTGCAATTCACCTTTAATGGCCTATGCAAAATCCTCAGACAGGTTTTGCATGTTGAGCGATGTGATCAGTGCCAAGACAAACTAAGCATCAATCTCGCTTGTAGATCCCTTTTGCTCACTCTCCAAGCAGCATTCAAAGTTACTGGAAAGCTGCAACTACACACAAACTAACAAACAGAAGCCTGAGATAAACTCCAGAAAAGGCCAAACAGAATCTTCCTCACAGTAGTGTTTGTTAGCTTCAACAGCTTTTAGCAGTATTAACATTTTTCTTTAAGGAGGAAATAGATGACAACCACAGATAGCTACAGAGCAAACTTTCACTAACCACAGGAACAAAGGAATGAATAATGGAGAGCACTAGTATTCTACATTTCCCTGAAGTATACCCTGAATGCTTTGTGAAAAGGCAATTTCAAGTGCTGCCACATCCTAAGTATCAAGAGCCACAGGAGGTTTGATATCTAAGAATGGGAGTCCATACTAAATGCTTCTTCTCATTGGCAAGTTATACTTCTCTGCTACTGTCTTCCGACAAACTTTGATTCTACAATTAAAATCAGCCATGCAGCCTTGGAACTTGTGGATTATACATAACCTACCTAGGACCTCTCGATGACCAAGTATACTGATTCGCTGGTAGTTTCTCTCTCAAAGAATATTCGGCAACCATCATATCAGGTGATACATATGCACCAACACCTATAAAAGATTTCAGTATTCTCAACTTTAGAACAATGCAAGATCTTAAAGACAACCTTGTCTGTAGCCTATAGCATACACAAAAATAGCTTTAAGTAAGCAGTATGTATATTTTAACTGTTTTAGTGTGGAAAACAATTACATTTTTAGAAACACTGTAAGCTTCAGCTAGCATAAAGTTTGACAGCTATTGAGAAATAGTTAAGTTTTTCCTCAATAAAGTTTTGTACTTTAGAGAGTAAATTTGAAGGCCAAGCAGGTATTGTATATAGTAGCAACTGTGCAATATTCTGTGCCTATTTCAGTGTATACCCTTTGTCATTATAAAATACTATTTAACTTGTAATGTGAAAATACACACACACACACACACACACACACACACACACACACAGAGTAGAACCCCATTTATCTGACCCACCCTTAACCGGCTCTCCGCATTTACCAAAACAACCAGGACTCCAGGGCCAGAAATGGGAGATCTCTCCTGCAGCCAATAGATGGTGCTGCAGCATCACCTTTTCACATTCTCTGGTTTCTCTGGAGTTTTTATTATTTGATCCGGCCCCCAGTCCCAATTAGACCGGATAAACGGGGTTCTTCTGTGTATTTTTTATATATAAATAAACACATATTTATTCAAGTGCAATAGTACACATTCACTTTCCAAGTTCTTAATTGTCTCAGATGATAAATTCCAATGGTCTTGGAGAAAACAGAACCTTGACAAGACAAACATGTGCAAAGTAAAGCCTGTAAGGTTTCAAAAGTCACAGGCTGTAGTAAAATGAGACATGAGAACAAGTGGTACGGAAACAATTTACAATGTCAGTTACAGCACAGCTATACAAGTCAACTATGCAGGGTTCCTCATTTTAAGCAAGCAACCCTAAATTCATCTAGTTGGAATTTGCACTCTTGCCCATGTCTGTCCTATAGCCAATCCTTTAGAAAAAAAGATTTCCCAGGAATACCAAGATTTACATGTGAGGATTTAGTCACACTGATGTTCACAATTTCCTTTACTATTAATGGGATAAACAAAATTATTTTCACCTGCAGATTTCAAAATACTAAAAAAAAAATATCCATGAGGTAAGGGCTTGTCCTCACTGCAACAGCATGAATTACTACACTTGAGCTACTTCATTTGACCTAGACTTAAGTCAGCCTATCTTGAGTGAGAGTAGGCACACTGCAAAACACTTGAGCAACAGAGCTGTAGTGCCATAGTGTAATACTTCCCATATCGATGGAAGGGATTTCTCAATCAATGTTGTAAAGCCATCTCTCTGAAAAGCGGGAGAGATTGAATGCATAATTCTGCCATTGACCAACCTGTGTCTACACCAAGGGTTAGACTGACCTAAGTACAGCACCCAGGATGTGAATTTTTTCATAGATCTGAGCAACATAGCTAAGTCAATCTAATGTTTAAGTGTAGATCTGGCCTTAGTCTACATTACAAAGTTTTGCCGGCAAAGATATATCAGTTATATCCCCAGTGTAAACATAACTATGCTGACAGAAGAGTGCTTTTGTCAGAGTAGTTAATGTCATTCAGGAAGATGGCTTATTTATGCCAGCACAACTCCATGTGTCGGCTTATGCTGCATCTCCACAGGGGGGTTCTGCTGGCATCTGCTGTGTAGCGTACACAGAGAAGCCCGAATTCATGGAAGCAACACTCAAGATTCAACCCATATCAATGATGGACCAACCAGCTTGATTTTAAAGAACCATTAAACTTGAGCTAGAGAGATTTGTGTGAGTGAACGGAATTTGAGTTGCGGCAACACCTGAGTTATATCTCGGGCTAACACTGCAGCACAGACAAGCCAAAAAAAAATTATTCCCATTATGCTGACGGGCCAACTAAACCTCTCTATGTTCTCTCAAGGTGAGAGTGAGTCACATGTAGACCTCTGAACAGAACCCACATGTTCAACTCCAGATCTAATTATTAGACATGCTAACTTGTCTTTTAAAAAAAAATAAAATGTTTAGTGATAATTCCATTAATGATCTTAAAATGTGTTATTCCTTTAAGAACGATGTTTTCAGTATTTTCATTGACTATTAGTTTATCAGATGTATCACTGCCAACAGGAAGAATAAGTTTTGATTCCAAGAATACCTTTTGACAGATGTAACATTGTAGTTGGATGGATTCCCCCCCCACCCCGAATATCTCTGGACAAATGCCAAATTTTAGATCCAAGTTACAAAGCTGGGATTCATTAGGAAAGGAAAGAGGCAGCATATCAGGGTATCTGACCAAACATTAGAAACAGTTTTTTTCCCCAGTCAAAATATATCTTCTGAGTCTAAGAGATTCTGTGAGAGATAAATTGGGATCAAACTTAGTAAAATGTAGTTTGTAGAAACAGCTAATAGCAAGATGATCAATGAATGGCATGGGTGAATCAGTCTTTTTTTAAATACAGACAATTACACTTATGAAGCATTTTAAGACAAGTTTGACTATTTGCAAGGCTTGCCTTCTACAAGTTTATTAAAAATCAAAAAATCAAGACAAACTGTCTAGCAGCCTCCTGTATTTTTATGCATAGTTAGCAGCCAGGTGGTAGTAGTAGTAAATATTGTTCAATTCCACTCCAAGGAGGAGGAAGAGGCTGCTCTTTGTTTACAGGACAAATGTACTACACATTCAGACTAGACAGCAGGCTTCTGAACATTAACAAAAAATCTCAGTTACCACACATGTACCTAAAGAAATACACCAAGAATGTGGCTCCATTTAAGACAGTTGCCCTCGGGGACATACAAAAGATTTTACAATCCTGTAAATCTTAATTTGTTTGCTTTGATAAATACAAGAGATTTACAAGGTCTTATCTCAATCGCTTAATGTAAGTATATAACGTAAAAGATCAGCTATTTATATATTTTCTAAACTGTATGGATTTCTCTCCTTTTTTTAAATTTTATTTATTTATTTTTAAAGAGAGCTACTTGCCTATTACACTAGATGTAGTTCCACCTGGACATCCCACTGTAGAAAGGCAAGGACCATTATTCCCTGCACTTGAAACATAGATTACGTTGTGTTTCCATACAGCTTCATTAATTACTTCACAAATTCTCCTAAAATAAATACAGAAAACATCATTTAAGCAACAGAATATTTTCTTCCTCCTTCTCAGTATCCAGAATGCAATTCAGGCAATGTTGAAATCAACTGCAAAGCTCCCACTGATTGATGGGGCCAGGATTTCATACCCTACCTTTGTTTTTGACCATAGTTGAGTAATGTTCAGCCTATTTGCCAGACCTGAAAGGGTGGCAACTGAGTAGAGTGTGGGAGTGACCCCTGAACAATTTTAAAAGGAAATTAATTAATGAGCAAGATAAAAATCTATTCTTGAGGAAAGATTCTGTAGTAATCCACACATTGTAAAGGGATTACTACTATTTTTTTTTCCCAAAAAGAGTATTGCAGCATACTACAAAATATTGACAATTTCAGTAGGCTCACTTAATCCATAGATCAAGTTCAGCAATTTGAGATGTACGGCAGCAGTTTAATATCAATGAATTATTAGCATCTAGATTATTAACTCCTGTTGACAGTGCCACTACACAAATGCAACAATTTTTAACACCAGTGTTCTTCAGTATTAAACCTGGTTATGGTAAACATAGTATACTCACCCAGAATTTGGCCAGTGTGTTGCTTCTCCATAGCTGTAGTTGACAAGATCACACTTGTATTTCATTGCTTCTATCATCTGTTAAAGTTTAAGTTAAAAAAGTTTACAGCTAAAAACCTTAGATGGCGGCAAATAACACCATTTATATAAATGAAACCATCATAAGCCTATTTATAACACTGATGAATTAATGTTGATGAAGATTCTGATGAAGATTCATGTTTTTGTTAAAAGGCAGATTTGTTTCATTTCCAGCTTGTGTCTTTACTAAAAGTATTTCTCCCTGTAGCCAATAAATGTTGCACAAAGTCCAAGCTTTGCACAGTTGAACTATCAAATTATTCTCATAAGTTATATAGTTAAGAGAATGTGGGTATATAGGACACTAGGGATCATTAGTTCTTGGCCACTGTATGTTGGGTAATCAGTACTGCCCAGTCTTCTTTTGCTGTGCAATCTAATCAAAACCCAGTGCAGTGCCCCTTCATTCCAGTGTCTTGTTCTGCTGGTCATATGGAGGTAGTTCTACAGATCACACATGTGATTGGGTTTTTTTATTCCTTTTTGGATGGAAAAAAAGTTTACATCTACCTTCTTTTCCTTTCTCCTTCTCTTCTACAGATATCTAGAGTTCTGAGAGAGAAAATAATGGAGGTCCAGTGCCCTTGCTGCTGAAATGGAATAATGTCCAATTCTCTCTGAACAGCAGTTGTGAAAGTAAGTCCTCTAATTCTTAATAAGATTGTTGGATGCATCTCATTTCTCTCCTGGGTTTGTTTTGTTGTCTAGTGTACCAGTAACTCCATATACCAGTGCTATATGAAGCAAAGAATGTTAAAATAATACACACTTATCCCATGTTAGAATCTTCTCCAGTTTTTCACTGTACCAGACTGAAAAAAAATAGTATGCACTTCATATGACACAAAATATATATTGTGTATTAAAAAAGAATGTGTCTTATGAGAGGCTTGTAAAGTATTCTCTATTTTCACTAAAGAGTCTGGCACCTCAAGACCTGTAAAATACCAGAATGGCATTAACAGGCTGGTATCCTGCTAAGAGCAATAGCCTACACAGCAAAACAAAGCCACATTACCAAAAATACCCAATGCATTGGACTTATCCCTGAGGTATTTGTGAAGTGGGATACAGAATGTTGGGCTAGACAGCCCATTGGACTGTTTTCATAGTATAATTCCTACGTCAACTGTGCCATGGAGTATTTTTTTCATGAGGTAAATATAATCTTATACCTCAGTGCCTGAAACTTCATATCCTCTCATTTTCTAGCTAGTAAAAATGTCCCATTTCACTTTTTTTGGTTTCAATTCTTACTAAACTTCTCCTTTGACTTTTTCCAAGTCTAGGAAGCAACAACTGATCAAACTGAGTAATGCCCTTTCCTAACAGGCAAGTTACTTTTATGCATATGCTTTTATGAGTAATTTTTAAGCTATGATTAAAGTATCATCTGTTTTAGGAGTTAAGCTTTTCCGGAGGCAACGTTGATGATAAATTTAGCAATACAGTTTTCCACAAATCTCTCAAATTATACTTTACTTTCTCTCCTAGCTATTGAAAAGATATACTTACACATTCACGGTCCTGATGTCAAGCAGCTTAACTTAATTAGCTATTAATTCAGCAAAACACTTACAGCTCTTATTAGGCCAGTGCCAGTTTCCATTGTGCTTAATCTTGTATCACCAATCTTGATTGCAAGAATCTGAGCTCCAGGAGCCACACCATTTCGTTCCGGCTCTTCTGGAAAATATCCAGCAGCAATACTAGCTACATGTGTCCCATGTGCTCCTGAACAAATTAAACAAAAAGCATACTATTGCATGTACTGAATGCAACATCCTAGCAGAAACCTCAGTTATGCCAATTTAATATGCTATAATCCGATTAATTTTCATTTACTGAGCAATTTGTACCATAAAAAAAGCTAAGGGCTTATGTCGAAAGCTAACACCACATGGAATTCAGATTCTTCAGAAGTGTCCTTACTAATTAATTTTGACATCCATCTATTCTTTAAATCTTGATTATCAATTGTCACTGTCAATTTTGTTTGTACCTTTCCCTGTTGCTTTACATTTTAGAAAGCAAGCAATTATAAAATTAAATTTTATATGATATTTATATTATATTTATATAAACTGCACAAAAATGGGATAAGAGTAGATGGAGCTGTAATTATAGTGGTATAGTTGTCATTTCAAAGGAAATTTGTATAGACAGACAAATTTAGCCATTGCTTTGATTTTCCAAGGCATAATGAAGGCTAAGTTACATATATAGATAGTTATTTTCATTTAGAAGCTGCCCTCCATTGGTAAGCATTCTTTAATCATGCAAGCTGCAGGGGAAAGCAATTAAATTTAGTCACTCTCTATTTAAAGTCATGCGGAAGCAATTAAGTTTAATAGCCTGATACTCTTCTCCCTTGTATCAGTGAGACTCAGGAATAACTCCACTGAAGTCAATCATGTTTACTTGTAAGAAGCCAGCATTAGCAAGAAGAGTATCAGGACTGCAGTGCATAGAACACAAGCAGGAAACCATCTACTCATTTATTTTAGCTATTTCTATGACTCTTGGGAGCTTTTTGTGGGGCACCATTGATAATGATCTATGCATTTATACCATACTCACAAATGTGGCATTTAACTGTCTGATCAGAAAGCTGTACCCCAAAGGTGGAACTATGCATTTAAGAAAAGATACGTAGCTGCTTGTGTGCTAACTGCAATTTTCTGTATTTTGATTTTTGACTATAGCCGTTTTATAAAATTCAAAATAAGATACCTCACATCAGCAGTAATTTTTTTTAAAAAAGCATTTATAATTCATTAAAAATTATCAAAAATGGCAAAAACATATGTTTTCAAATTAATTTTACAAAGCCTCTTCCTGATTTAAACAATTATTTTTAACCAACATTTTAACTGCCTTGATTTAAATGGCTCCTCCCCTCCCCCCATGGTGCAATCCAATATGGAAGTTTAACCAGTCACACAGAGACACTTACATTTTGACTAAAATGCACCGTGAAAATGGAACCTACTTTATTTTATGAAAGAGGTGCATCACCTCGTTTCCTTGTTGAGATACCTAAAACAGATTTCATTTGCAATTGATTAAAACAAATTACCTCCACTGGTCACAATAGAAAGCAGGTTCCCCTCATCATAAATGTTCACAGAGTAATTCAACATTTCTGAGATGCCAAAAGATCCATATTCTTGTCTCTCTCTGTAGGTTCCCAACACAGTGCACTTAGTGAAGTCACCGCATTCACTTGAATCAATACAGGCTCTGTTGATATTGAAGAGTATAAAATAACCCAGATCAATCTATAGTAAGGACCCCTGACTTGTTCTTTCCAATATAAAATGACCACAGAGTTTGTAGATCGCTTTAAGTTGTCTAGTTTTTTGTAAGTGATAATGGTCAAAATTTTCAAACCCAAATACCAAAAGTCAGGCTCCTAAATCAATACATAGAGGCATATAAGTAAGAGTATCTTGACTGTGGGAAGGGGCAACATCCTATCGACTTCAATGAGCTTTGTGGTTGCTTAGCAACTCCACGGGGAAAAAAAGGGAAAAAAAAGACATGCCACTTTTATTCAAATGCCTCAACACTGACTTAAAAGTCTAATTTTAGGTACAGATTTTAGAACACTGTCCACAGCTTTATGTATTTAACTACTTAATGTAAAATTTACCATCCACAAAAAAACGTGACTTCAGAAATATGAAGTTATAACACCAGCTAATAACTACTGGCAAAATGTTTGACTATTTGGCTAAATCATGACAAAAATACTAAACACAAGACTCTTCTAGATCCCCCTCAGCCCTAAACCTTCAACAGGACGCTGCTCAGGCTCAGGAGTCCGCACTAACAAGTCCTGATGCAGGATCAGGACCTACATTCCTAAAAATGAAATCCTGCTAAATATAGCAATTCTTTTTACAACATCCTTTTAGTAAAAAAAACTTCATTACATAAATGTTTTTACAAGGTGATCATCAATAACTACTACTTATATTTTACAGCAATGCAGAATACAGTTTGAACCAATATTTAAAGCATGTAAAATTCAAACATTTTAGTTAGATGCAAAAGCAAGAGTTTACCTCCAGGTCTCACCATCATGCCATACTAAGCAATCATATACAGGGCCAGGATCATTGTATTTTTTTTCCAAAGAATTCAACAGTTCTACTTGACTCTGAAATTCTTCCTTCATTAGTTTAGTTGTCTTAAAAAAAAACAAAAAAAAACTTAGAATATATCATTATTTTCATACTTTTAGCAATACACACAGAAGCAAGTTGTGCAACAAACTGCTTTCCTAATAAAAAAATCAGTATGACCGGATGTGTCAGGAAAAGTTCCCAACATGTTTATGTATAATGTGCTACCTAAGCATTAAAAAAACATAAGAAACATCCAGTTACTCATCTGTCATGATTTTCAGATATTGTTGTAGAGATTCTTTATAAAGTTTCCTATGCAGAAGTGATTAAGTATTGTAGAGTCTATAGAAAAATGCTGGTATCAATTTACAGATTAAACAAAACAATCTCTAATCAAATAGATATTTATGGCCCTTTAACAAGGATACCCTTTTCTATTTAAGTTACTTTTTATGTAAGCAATGTTACGATACATATGTTCTAACATATTATACATTTAGAGTTCTGTCTGTATTATATTTAACTAAATCTTAAAATATTTTTGGCACACATCATGACCAGTAAACCAGTGGTTGCTACAGAAGTAATAGTGACCTACACTATGTATAAAATTTGCTGCATGGTTCACATTCTTTGCTCTACTCATCAATTACTAGAAGTTAATACTGGATGTAAAGTTATAATTCCTTCCAACTTCTGTCACCTGCAATCTTCAGAGGAAGTACAGGAATTCTTAATTAAGACAGAAGATTAGGACAGTAAGAGGGAGCAATAACTCTGCATTAATTTTATTTAGAAAGCAGGATCTACCACCATTTCACATGGCAGAAGAGAAAGGATACGTTTTATTGTTTTGTAGTTCTCTAGTAATCAGTTCAATTACTGATAAGTCTCTCTTCCACCTTTTTCCTCTGCCTCTCTCCTGAATAAAGTTGTAACTAATACTATTCTTCAATACATCTCCATAACACTTGCAAATATGTTGGTATGCTCAGTTTTGCTTTACACTAGTGTGTTCTTCTGAAGTAGCCGGAGTTTCCATTGTTGAGAAAATTATAAGTCTTGGTTGGGTGCCAAAATAGAACAGAAATGAAAAGAGGAGGTAGGAATGATCAGCAATAACTATTTCCTATATTTTACAGAAATCCAGGATGTGCGGGTACAACCCACAAACCCAATGAACAATTGGTAAGCCTCCTTCAAGACCTACCAGCCTTAGTAGCATCTTACAGATTTAGAACAAATGTGAACCATGATACACTCCTTAAGAAGTAATAAATGCCCATCATGGAAGGTATAAACAAGTAACATCTGAAAATTTAAGATGTGTGGTCTTCAACAATGACTACCAATGCTTCTGCAAATGAATACAATATAAGCATTTTATCCTAGGTCCTTTATTCATAATATTTCTGATTCCTGTATTCTTAAGACACAGTGGCCTGAAGATATACTGACTGATGGACTTAATATGCAGATGACTTGAGTGCCTTAAGGGGCTGACAGCACTTAGCTTTATTGCCCTTCCCTTCAACTGAGATGATAGAGAATTTAAATGAAAGCTACTGTAACAGATCACTGACTTCAGAGGAGAGACAATATGATCTAAAGACAATGGAACCTTTTCACTAAAAACTAAAAGGAATTTGATAAAATGAAGATAATATTCAAGACCAAATAAGCGTTCATGTATGCATTCTATATCCTGATTTCAGAACAAGATGCAGTGACATTCACTCAATTTATCTGTTAAAATAACCTTGTCTCTCATTTTCTAAATTATCAAATAGAGCTTTTTAAAAAATCTCCTAAGCAAGTGATTTCTGTATAAAAAGTTGTTCAAAAAAACTAATACAAACTTGTGAGGGAGAGTTATGAACTGCATCAAACTCATCTAGTTTCCTACAAGCTTCTGCTAGCAGAAGCCTGTGAACAGGATCCCATTGTTTTTCCTTGCGTTCTTTCTGTAATACAAAAAACAAAAACAAAAAAACCTCAATATGTTAGTTTGCGTAAGAGACACTTGTACCTTTTATGAACACTATATCTTTTAAATCATTTGACACTCCTGATTTGGGGCACGATAACTATAGCACAAAAAAAACCCTTGTTATATCAGCAAAGAATTAAAAGAAAAATCTACTCTATAGCAATTTACAAGCCACAGTTTTCTAACAAAACCAAAAAAGCAGAGTTAAAAATATTATAATATGAATACAAAATGAAAGTAAAAAATAAATTACCTGAATCCTCTCCTTAAGAGCTTTTGGATAGAAATCATAGCCATTTTTTATACCAATGTTATATTTGCCTGAAGGATTTACCCAATTTGTTGGAATCTAGAAAACAGATAAAATTCAGAAATAGAAATATTTCTTGCTCTCAACAACAGGCATTGCGCACTAGATGTTGAAGTTCTCTCTCTCTCTCGAATACACGGCTAAGCAGATTTATAACGGTTCAGTTTGTAAAGGCCAGTGGTTCAAGTCCAGACCTAGAGAACAGTAAATACCAACTTCTGCGAGATGAGGTGGCAGCCTCAATCCAGTTCCTAGTGAAATGACATCACAGCAGCCAGCACTATAAAACTGAGAGTATCAGAAGGGCCAGATATGATAAAGGTATGGAGAATGAACAACCCCTTTGCAGAACTGATCTCTCTACCTCTAAGAAACAATGCCTAAGCAGATGCTTTTTGTTTGTCATTTTTAAAAAAAATATCAATATAATAAGCAGGTCTGCTTACCATGGTAAGTGGTAGCAAACAGCACAAGGAAAAAATTCAACTTAATCTCCTGTTGCTCTTTGACTCTTAAGCCTGGTCTACACTGCGGGGGGGATGATGCGGGGGGAAATCGATCTAAGATACACAACTTCAGCTATGAGAATAGTGTAGCTGAAGTCGATGTATCTTAGACTGACTTACAATCACTTACTTCACCTCCTCGCGGCGCGGGATTGACGGCCGCCACTCCCCCGTCGACTTTGCCTCTGCCTCTCCCCGAGTTAGAGTTCAGCAGTCGACGGGAGAGCGATCGGGGATCGATCTATCGCGTCTACACTACAAGGGATAAATTGATCCCCAATAGATCGATTGCTACCTGCCAATCCGGCAGGTAGTGTAGACATACCCTTAGTGAATCAAGCTCACTGGCCCTATAGCTATAAGATCATGAGGGCAGAGGCCAACAGCCTCACATAGTGGGGGAAAGCTAATGGGACAAGGATTCCATGTACAATCATGAAAAGACAAAGCACAGGATGTACCAAGGGGTTGACAGAATCACTTAAGTTTCAACTCCTCCTACTAACTGCCCCTCTACAAGGCTATCAATCTGGCAACAATAGCAACAGTCCCAGACATCTGAGACCATTGTTAAGATTTTACCATCTAAACCAGCTGCCTTCCAGAAAATCATTCTCAGACCTCCCAGATGCTGTTAATATTGAAGCAATGGGATGGCTGTAAACAGAACTCCCTCCCTGTTCCTCCCCCACAGCTCCAAGACTCCTCAGTGACCTGCTGGCGTTGATTATATCGGTCTTAATTATGTTAATTTTTAATATGATAGTTATTCCTTCATTTTACACAGCTGGTCTTCACTAATGCCAATATTTTTCATGTGTTTCCAAACTGGCATCTATGATCATTCTAAAATTTTTGAGGGGTAGTTTTTTCTGAACCAGCCTTCGAAAACCAAGCAAGAAACCTTGGATTTGTCAAAGTGAATTTTAAGTTATTATGTTTATTAAAGTAGTGTCTTTGGGTTAAATATGTGGTTGGTCCCAATGTGATCAACACTGTAAACACCCCATATCAGGCAATCCCTACCCCAAAGAATTTACAGTCTAAATAGATAAGCCAGACAAAGGATGGGGGAAGAGATATAACATACAAGAAGAATATACAGTGTGACAATCTAGTATAGGATTTCACTAGAAGGGAATAACTTACACAGACAGAAAAGGAAAAAGAGGAGAGGTGCCATTAAATTTGACACCAGAAAAAAAATAAAAACCGACAGCAACAATACAGAAATGCTTACCTTCAGAGTTCTTCCAGAAAGACCTATAATTTCTCCATCTTTGGGTTCTACTATGGTGCAAGTGTTTACATCACCACTACCTGTTGTATCAATTATGTCAATTATTTTGGGTTTCCCATCAGTTGTAATCTGAAAACATAAGAAAATGATTATCTGAGATTAATATGTGGCTGTTAGAGTTACATTTTTGAAACAAACACCCAAGAAACTATACAAACCATGAACTTTTAAATTTATATAATAATAATAATAATCATAATAAAAAAAAAAATCTACCCCAGCATCCAGGAGCCCCTGCCATTTCATTAGCCACCTCCACAAACAAAACAGTTTTATATTATTTTTAATGCTATAATAGCATGGGAATGCCACTATAATTAAGGTTGCATCATGACATCTGTTTACAGATGGACCTAAGTCCTCTAAAATCAACAGGCTTGGGGCAAAGTCTACACTACAAAATTAATTTGACCTAAGTTACTTCGACATACAGCCACTGCCGTAATTAAATCGCATTTGCATGTCCCCACTACGTTCCTTGTATTGCCGGAGTCTGTGTCATCACTACTAGCATTTGCACCGATGCAAAGAGCAGTGCACTGTAGGTAGCTATCCTCCTGTCCAACTTGCCACCATCTGGCACAGGGTGTTTTGTGAAAGGCTTGCACCGCCTCATGTGGGCAAATGAGTCAAGCAGGGGTGACTGGGAACATGATTTCTGTATCTCATGATATAGTTTTCTCCATCCCATAATTTTATCTACATCCCATAACGATTTGCACCTCTTTTCAAAAGCCCTGCAAACCCACGTGTCAACCATGTGAGAAGCGTGGATACTGCACAGCTCTGCCCTATTGCAGTGAACATTGTGAGCACAGAGTGCCTGATCCTGCAGTATTTGCAGAGCCACAAGAGGAGGCACGGGGAACATGATGATTCCTTGGAGGCTAGATTGCTGTGAGACATAGAAAGAAACAATTCAAAGTTGTTGGTGGCATTCATGTGGAGCTGCTGCAGACCGTGGAGTGCCGATTCTGGGCCCAAGAAACAAGCATTGATTGGTGGGATCGCATCACTATGCGGGTATGGGATGACGAGCAGTGGCTGCAGAACATTTGGATGCACAAAGCCATATTCCTGGATGTGTGCACGGAGCTCGCCACAGCCATCCAGTACAGCGACATGAAAATAAGATCTGCACAGATAGTGGCGAAACAAGCGGCAATCGCTACGTGGAAGCTTGTAATACCAGATTGCTACTAATCAGTCAGGAATCAGTTTGGAGTTGGGAAATCCACCATGAGGTTGCTGTAATGCAAATGCTCAGGGCCATGAATCACATCCTGCTATTGTGACTCTGGGCAATGTGCAGGACACAGTGGATGGTTTTGCAACAATGGAGGTCCTGAACTGAAGAGGGGTAATAGATGGCATACCTCTATTTTGGCCACTGGACCACCTTGTCACAAAGTGCATCAACATTAAGGGCTACTTTTCTATGGTATTGCAAATGCTGATGGATCACCAGGGACATTTTACCATCACCATGGGTTGGTCAGGGAAGGTGCATGACGCATGCATCTTTAAGAACACAGGCCTGTTCACAAAGCTGCAAGCAGTGACTCTCTTTCCAGACCAGAGGATTGCCATTGGGGATGTTGAAATGCAGTGATCCTGGAAGACCCAGTCTGACCCTTGCTCCCAGAACTCATGAATCCCTACACCAGCCACCTCGACAGCAGCAAGAAGCAGTTCAGCTACAAGTTCAGCAAATGCAGAATGAGAACTGAACGTGCCTTTGGCCATTTGAAAGGACACTGGCGCTGCCTACTCATGAGATTAGACCTCAGTTTAAAAAAAAAAATCCCAATGATTACAGCTGCCTGCTGTGTGCTTCATAATATCTGTGAAGCAAAGTGTGTGTGTGGGTGTGGGTGGGGGGGGGGTGGGAGAGTTTTTCACCTCAGTGGAGGCAGAATGGCTCTCTGCTGATTTTGAGCAACCACATACGAGGACTATAGGAGCTCAATGGGGAGCTATATGGCTCAGGAAAGCTTTGAAAGACCATTTTAATAGTGAGTCACATTAACGTATGTCGCTGTAGTGTGCTCTGCCTGGCATTATTTTTTTGCACCCTGGTATGAAGCTCGTAATGAGTGCTGTGTGTTTATTAATAGAACATTGCAAACGCACCGATTGCTATTATCTGTGAATGATAATGTCAGCCCCAGCCTGCATATATTGGGAATAAAGATGAATTAAGTTTCCATAAATAGGTTTTTATTCCAAACCTATTTTAACACATATTTATAACTGAATGAAACTTTATAAATATGGGGAAAAGAACAGTCATACACATACACCAACCATGTCTCTGAGGTCAGCATGTGTGTGGCTCCCTGTTCTCTCCCCCTGGGTGGAGTGGTAGGGGGTACTGCAGCAGCCCTTGCTGCCAAGTGAATGGGAGGGGAGGGGGGGTTGTACAGCGGTCCCGGAATGCAGTTCTCTATGGGCTGCAGACAGAGGCAAGCATAGATCTGCTGAACCTGAAGATCAACAAGAGTCTCCAGCATGTCTGTTTGCCACTTGAGAAGTGCTAGCATCTCCTGCAGCACATCTCTCTCCGTTTCCTGTGCTCTTCTTCTCTCCGCTCTATCTTTGTCCATTCTGTCCATCAGGGTGATCCTCCAAGACTAGTGCTTGGTATCTGAAGCACCAGAGAGGCTTGCAGGATCTCTTGGAACAGGTCATCCAACATCCTCTTCCTTCTCCTCCTTAAGTGGCTGAGCGGCTCCACTGGTGTGGACGGAGAGACCCTCGAGGGTCCATCTGCAAAAGATACTCTCAGTGCATAGAGGCACTATTGTGTGTTCACAAGATAAATGGAAACTTGGTGTACTGAACTCATTCCCCTTGATCCGCACAAGTTGCAAGCACGACATTCTCACTTATCCTTGAGATTCATAGAGCACAGTGGCAGTCTCGGCCATGGTGAATAGGGTCTGGGGGTGAGTTGGGACAATAAGAAGGGGATAGCTCACGGTCATGACTATACACATATAGGACAACTGAATTGAATGCAGGCACCGTTTTCCAGAGGTGGTGATGATTTTAGCTGATATTTCACTCCTGATAGTAATGGAAGCTGAAAGGGAATAGGCTCCTGCAGGCATTTGGCTGCACACTGGGTCTGCACGCTGCTAGCCTGTATGCTGCAATGGAGCTTACTGAAGTAATTGCTGAGTGGCATGGGAAAGTGTCCAACCACAGAAGAAGTAGTAAGGCAGCCCTCACCAGAAACTTTTGGCAGAGCACTGCAAACTACCTTCAGGGAAGTTTCCTTGAGATCTCTATAGAGGATTCACAGGACATCCCGGTGCATCCCTGATCTGCAGGGTCCCCTCTGCCTAACTGTACAGGGAAATGAGAAGCAGATAGCAACTCTACCTCTACTGGTTGTTTCACTACCTCCTCTAGCATAAGTAAAAAAGAGTAAATGAATAGAAGTGTCCCTGCAATATCAACGCAAACTCCATATTTACCAGAGATTCCTTCCCCGTGCATTAGGCTCACCCATGCTGGACTGTAGGTACTGGCTCGACTGTCCAGGAATCAAAAACAGGTCTTGGCTTGCTGTGCCACTGGATTCCCCAGTCACCTGTTCCCCATACTACTCCTCCTCTTCGTCACTTCATAGCGGAAGCCTGTGACTCCTGCTCTCCCAAAGTATCCACGGGGGTAGTGGTGGGGTCTCTGCTGAGGATGGCATGCAGCTCTTCATAAAAATGGCACGTATGCAGCTCTGAACTAGAGCAACTGTTGCCCACCTTGCCTTCTGGTATGCCTGCTGCAGCTTCTTGGCTTTCACGCAGCGTCTCTCTCATGGACCTTCTCTTCCATGCCCCAGGCGATCTGCTTGTAGATATCAACATTTATATGGCTCAATCGGAGCTGTTCCTGCACACCCTCTTCTCTCACAGACCCCGGAGATCCCCCACCTCTTGCATACTCCAGGAAGGAGCGCATCTGCAACATGTATCTGGCACAGTCACCTGGGCAGTCACTAGGTGAGCTCTCCATGCCGAGCAGACAGGAAATGGAATTTGAAAAGTTCACAAGATTTAGAGGAGAGGGGCGTATATCTGCGTACCTGGTCACTGGGCAGCAGAGCTCAAAACAGTGACCAGAGCGGTCAAGGTGAGGCATTGCAGGACACCTCCTGGAGGCTATGAAAGACAACGTAAGTAATGCAGTGCAGTGTCTACATAGGTGTGATCCTGGAAAACATATACAGAGAAAGGGCAGGAATGAGAAAGAGGGAGCAGAAACAAAGCAGTGAGGAAGTGGGTTAGACTGGTTGCTTAATGGCAGCACACAGTTCAATACCCAGCTTGGGTTTCTTCCACTGATTCCAGAAGAAATTGGGAGTACCACCATGCTGTCTTCAGTTATCTTAAACTAAGTTCGTTGGAACAACAACTCTTTCATAAAGTGCTAACACCTGTATTGCTATACAAATACTATGGAAGGAGGGTATTTTTTTCAGGTGGGTGGGATGAGTCACTGGTTGGGAAGAGCGTATCTTAACTTAGAATTCATCTCAAGCTTAAATGAAAAAGCAGTATCATTAGACTTAGAAAGTCACCACATCCAGCCCTCCTCAATAAGGAGAGTTCTTGCCTAGCTTGCTGTTAAGGAGAAAGAAAGGAAAATAAGGAGATAGTAGAAGACCTCAAGAGAAGGGGCAAGCCTGAAACGAAAGAAAGATGCCACAGCTGCTACAGAATCCAGCTGGAATTGATCTACAAAGTATGATGGTCACTTGACAAACTGAGTTTAGCAAGTTTGTCTTTTTGCCCAAAGTTATAAGAATGGGAAAAAAAAAGTTTCGCAAAACTGTACATTGCATTAAAACCACACCTTTGCTTAAACTGACCCTTACAGGCTCAATCTATATGCCAGCTATGTTCTATGGCAGCTGTGACATTGCCAGTATAGCATACCCTGGAAAATCTCAGAGTAAGAGCTGGCAATCTATGGTGTCAGGGGACTGCAGGAAGCAGAAAAAGAAAGATAAGTGTAAAGTCACTTGTGCACAGATGCCCTCACATTATATAAAACACACAGGAAAACATTAGTCCATGTTACTCTTCCTTCTGATACTATGGCACTTCACCATCTGAAGAATGGTAGGAAAGCAACCCACCATTCTCCTACAGACAATACAACTAATATGGGTAAGATTGTCAGGGCTTAGCAAGAAAAATAATGTAGTCACATATGGCTGTTCCGCACACATTCTAAAGTTGATCCCTAAAAATTTTAAGGCAAGAATACAATATCTATACCCACAATCCTGCAATGTGAAGCTTGTGGTGGATACCCTTTGACTTCAATAGTACTCCGAACGGGTATAGGGTTCCTCACTATGAATCCAGTTGAAGGATCTGGATCTGGGACTTAAATTAATTCACAGTCCCTTTGCAGCTGCCAAACAAACATGGTCATGCATATATCATGCCTCAAAAGAGTATGGTTGAATATTTATGCCGATTGCATAAAAATTTATGTTTCAGAGTGTCCCAGGTTAATGAAAATCTATGAAGAGAATAGACAGGATATTGACTCTTGTCTGACAGAAGATAAAACATTTTGAAGAGGTGTGCTAAAGAATTTCTCCAAATACTGAAGCTAATAGCAATGACATTGATTCTGTACAGAGGAATTCATGTTCAACTGCTGAAGTGTGGAAGATTATAAAAATGTTTACTGAACTTCTATTACATAATGGCAAAAATGTGTTCCAAGAGTTGTGACTAGGCTTTAACAGCACCATTTTCTAGCATTTGTGAATGATCCTTATAGGTACAAGTTTACACTTACAATAGAAGAACCAACAGTTGCTCTTGAATAGGTAGAAGAGGTTTATGCTGGAAATAGATTTCCACCTATAGCAAATCAACTGGAAGCCAAGTCAAGTTTTCCAGTGAATACTAAAAATGTAAAGGCTATTCACGGATGAAATTGCAAAAAAGCATTCTAGAAGAAAACAAGGATGAGAATATAAGCCATGCTTATTTCCTCCACAAAAGGGAGTTACGTTGCAACAGATGGCCAATACAGGAATTTGAGTAGCAATAGTCTTGTGGCACTTAGGGAGAGCTTCACCTGCCAGGAGGAATGTGTACCCTTACAGTGTGGCGCTCTGACCTCTAGTTGAGAAATGACAGTATTTATGAGAAAGTAGAATTTTTGAGCTAATAGATCTGGGTCTTTCAGCTCAAGCAGCAAAGACTCAGAGTTTCAAATCCAGAGGTCCTGGGTTCAAGCCCCACTGCCCATGACCCAGCTAGAGGATTCATGCTACTTTCATGCTCAAGTAACATCTCAAGTATTACCTACTACGCCTTCTTCCGCTGGAATCAACTGAGCATTTTCTTTGAAGGCATCAGGACAAATAAAGGTTAGAAACTACAAGGCAACACCTGGGGCTTGAGAACTAGTTTTTAAATGAAGTATTTTAATTCTGAAAGCAATCTCAGTGAGTCTGAATTATAAGACTCAGTGGTAACTGACTTTTTTTTAAAATGGACTGCAATTATATTTTAAATACTGCATTATGAAATTTATATTGAGATGATAATGTTTGGGAATTCACGCATGTAAAATGAAGTTCCCCAAATTTGGTCTACATTATTTTAATTAAGTTATAAATAATTTTGCTGCATGACGACAAAGATTTCTATGCCATTTTGGATTTATAAGAGAAAACAAAAATACAATTTTATTATTTGATATTCTGTGCTTTGCCTACAGCAGTTTGATAAAATTCAAATAAAATAACCTATCAGCGGTGACCCTGAAGAGTTTATAAAAACACACTTATAGTGTTGTTCATTTTATATTTAAACCTAAATTCATTATTCAAATTTCTCCCCCCTTCAGGAAGGTCCTGCAGGAAATGGGAGCAGAGGTGTATTGGCATCAACTGTGAGAACCAGACTGTATTGAGAGTCTATAAATGAGGGTTGTGGTGTTATATGGGGCGTTATATGTTTAAAAAAACAACCACCGTGGCTGGCTAGGTTCTTGTCAATCCATCAGGCATTTTATTACACAGTAAATAAGTAGAAACTAATTGTTCTTGCCAAATATAATTACTTTGGAAAAAGCAATACATTTATGTTGTGACAATTAAACCCTTGGTTATTTTACAGCACCTGAAAGTGTTCAAGTCACTTTACAAAACAAATTGCAAGCTCTTTGGAGCAGAGACTATGTCTTTCAACTAACTTGAAACATTACAAGCCAAGCAAAGGTAACAAACAATATGCAGAAAATGAGGTGGGGAACAAGTTTATGGAGTTACCCAATTTAAGCATTTGTACATCTTGAGGTCTCAATTAATGGTTTTTTTCATGTGCTCAATAATAAAAAACAATTCATGGTAGAAGTGTGTACTAATGAGGAATCTGAATGAGGGTGGTGACTTGGTGGATAAGAACAGGTAACGTATTCCATACATAGGGGTGGGATGGGGGCGGGGAACACAGATGGTCGTGGGAGCATCAGACTAACAGGACATCAAAACTAGCATCAGCAGCAAGAGTGGGAGGCATCATGATGAGACAGGTCAGGGAGGCAGGCACTGCTACATAGCGCCCTCAAGGAAAAGACAAGAAGTTTGAACTCGGTGCAATGAAGAAGGGCTGCCAATAGAGAATTAAACGTGAAGAACAGAACGATATTGTCAGATCAACTAGTGAAAAATTCAGTGGTCTCATTTTGGGTAAACAGGAGCGGGAGGAAAGTGGAAATCAGAGGTGCTGCTGGCCGTGCTGGACACCGCAGTGTGCGCCGCACTACAAAACTCCAGGATAAGCAGCTCTCCTGAGCGCCCATATAGCACCTCAGCAAAACCCCAGCAAGCATCGCCACGGGCTCAGACCGGGCTCTCTCGGGGGATGGGTCGCACGTCTGCCGCGTAAGTGCCACCACACCCGCTCTGGTGTCAGAGAGGCCGCGGCCCCCGTCAGCCGGCACCTGTTTCCCCCCCGCGTGTCTCTCACCCCGGCCCCTCCAGCCCGCCCGAGCCACCAACCCCGGGGTCCGGCAAGTGCTGCGCCGCCTCACGCCGCTCGCCCTCCCGCTGCCCCAACTTCCTGCCCTTCCTCCTCCTGCTCCGCCCGGCGCGGTACAACGCCCCGCCCGGGAGCCGCTCAGCCCGACCAGCCCGCCCCCTGCGCGGCCCCCGGATGGGGGGACGGACCCGGCCCGCTGCTTCCCCGGCCCCGGCCCAGGCCCAGTTGCCGCCGCGGGTACCTGCATGCCGGGCGCGCCGGGATCCACGCCGGTGTCCAGCACGGCCAGCAGCACCCCGCGCCCGTCGTACTCCGGGTAGCGGCCCAGGAAGGAGGCGGCGCCGGTCTCTTTCTTGGGCAGGAGCCCGTGGAAGGGGAACGGCTCCTCCGCGGCGGCCGCCATGATGCCCAGGGACAGCGCGACGGGGCTGCCCAGCCCCCGGCAGCGGCGCCTGGGACGCACCAAGGGACGGGCAGAAAGCGGCCGAGGGGCGGGAAGGCGCATGCGTCCACCCAGCCAATGGTCGGGCGGCAGGCCCGCGCCTTCTAGAGCGCCACGGCGCATAGGCTACACCAGCCAATAGGACGGCGAAACGCACTTACGCGCGCGCCGGAGCTCGGGGGCGAATGCGTCTAACCATCCAATAAGACAACAGGACACGGACCTTCACGCGCCGGAACACGCGTCCCGTTTGGTCCCGTAAGGAAACCTGCGCCGAATCGGCCAGTCTTAAAGAAACAGGCACCTATTTCCGTCTCTATCCCACCCCGGCCGCCGACCCGCTGGTCAATATCACAGCTTCCTCCCCGTGCGGCCCCTTTAACGGCTCTGCAGGGGGAAGGCTCCACGGGCCTGTTCCGGGCCGCTCAGTTACCGTCACAGAGCTGGGGAGGGGCCCGAAGCGCAGGCGCTGGGCTGGGCAAAGATGCGGCCGCTGGAGCCGGCACAATCCTGACCAGCCCGCGCCCGCTGGAGCCACCGCCAGGGACATGTCCCGAAACGGTGCGTGCAGAGCACAGCTGGTGCCGGCCCCCCTGCCTTGTGCCCAGTGGCACCAGGCCTCGGTGCCGCTCTCCGTGCACAGTGCACAACCCCTGCACACAGGTAGCTAAGTCCAAAGCAACAAAGTGGCAGATGAAATTCAGTGTTGATAAATGCAAAGTAAGGCACATTGGAAAACACAGTCCCAACAATATACACGTAACAATGGGATCTATAGTTGCCGAGACCACTCAAGAAAGAGATCTCGGGGTGATCGGGGATAGTTCTCTGAAAACATCTGCTCCGTGTGCAATGGCAGCAAAAACCCTAGCAGCCTGGTAGGAACTATTTAAAAAGGAATAGACCAGGGGTTGGCAACCTCTGGCACGCGGCTTGCCAGGGTAAGCACCTTAGCCAGCCAGGCCAGTTTGTTTACCTGCTGTGTCTGCAGGTTTGGCCGATCGCGGCTCCCACTGGCCGCGGTTCACCGCTCCAAGCCAAATGGGGGCTGCAGGAAGTGGCACAGGCGAGGGATGTGCTGGCTGCAGCTTCCCACAGCCCCCATTGGCCTGGAGAGGTGAACCGCAGCCAGTAGGAGCCGCATCAGCCGAACCTGTGGATGTGGCAGGTAAACAAACTGGCCCAGCCGGCCAGGGTGCTTACCCTGGCGAGCCGCGTGCCAGAGGTTGCTGATCCCTGATCTTGCTTCTGCCTTTCAGAGCAGTGCATTAACTGTATTAATTGGAGAAATCCTTTTTCACTGTTGGAAGCATCTACAGCAGGGGTAGGTAACCTATGGCACACATGCCGAAGGCGGTACACGAGCTGATTTTCAGTGACACTCACACTGCCCTGTCCTGGCCACTAGTCTGGGGGGCTCTGCATTTTAATTTAATTTTAAATGAATCTTCTTAAACATTTTAAAAACCTTATTTACTTTACATACAACAATAGTTTAGTTATTTATTATAGACTTATAGAAAGAGACCTAAAAATGTTAACATGTATTACTGGCACGTGAAACCTTAAAGTAGAGTGAATAAATGAAGACTCGGCACACCACTTCTGAAAGGTTGACGACCTCTGATCTACAGTACTGAAGAGTTCCTTTTACATATAATGTTATTTTCTCTGTCACGCTATAGAACCTTAGTTTCTCATTTTGTGTTCTATCATTTTCTTCCAAAATGAACGGATCATCAACTCCTTGCGATCATCCAGGTCCTCAGAGATCTGGAACATGATGCTTTTGTGCATGTCAGGTGACGAACCAAACCCAAAAAAAAGTACTGTATCCAAAAGAATAGAAGGTGCGGTATTGCACTTTTTTGAGTCAGACCCCTCCTTGGCTTGCATTCAAAAGTGAAAATAGTTTTTAATTTTGAAGTATTGATATGATCCCCTCAGCTATTCTTCAGGAGTAGAGTTGTTGTTTGATGGCCTCAACCAGTAGGGTTGCCAACTTTCTAATCGCACAAAACTGAACACCCTTGCCCTGCCCTCTGCCCCATCCCTTCCCCAAGGCCCCATCCTACCCCACCGCTTATCTGAGGCCCCACCCCCACTAACTCCATCCCCCTCCCTCCGTCGCTGTGCTCTCCCGCAACCTCACTCCCTTTCACCGGGCTGTGGCAGGGCGGTGGGGTGCGGAAGGGGGTGAGGGCCCCGGAGTGGGGCTGGGGATGAGGGGTTTGGGATGCAGGAGGGGGCTCTGGGCTGGGGCAGGGGGTTGGGGTGTGGAAGGAGATTCAGGGTGCAGGCTCCGGCCAGGTGACACTTACCTGGTGGCTCCTGGTCTGCGGCACAGCAGGGCTAAGGCAGGCTCCTTGCCTGCCCTGGCTCCACGCAACTTCTGGAAGTGGCAGCATGTCCCCCGCTCCGGTTCCTAGGCAGAGAGGCAGCCAGGGGGCTCTGTGCACTGCCCGCACCCGCAGGTGCTGCCCCACAGCTCCCATTGGCCATTGTTCCTGGCCAATGGGAGCTGCGGAGCTGGCGCTTAGGGCTGTGGTAGCACGCAGAGCCCCTGTGGCTGCCCTTGCACCTTGCCACCTAGGAGCCAAACATGCCACCGCTTCCAGGAGCTGCACGGAGCCAGGGCAGGCAGGGAACCTGCCAGCCCCACTGCACCGCCAACCGTACTTTTAGTGGCCCGGTCAGCGGTGCTGACTTAAGCCACCAGGGTGTTGTGGTCGAAAACTGGACACCCGGCAATCCTATCAACCAGCTTTTTAAAAATTGTACAAATCCTTAACTCGGTTGATTTTATTACAATGGCCATAGTTAATCCATTTCCTTGGTGTCTATGTTTCTTTCAATAATATCAAATTTTACTGTGCAGTGAAGTTCAGTTTACACTACATTAAAGCCTTTCAGCATAACAATATCCCAGCTCATCTTCGCTATAGAGTTTAGTATGTTGACACCCTGAATGATATATCTCCTAGACAAATAATAATGCAGGAATGAGTAAGAAGAGAGGGAATAGGGGCAATGGGTGGGTATGGGGGACTCAGATATAGATATGGGGGAATGGGGCACACAGAATCCTGGTAAAAGAAGAGATTGGGGGGATCCTGGTATGGGAAATGGGGGCATGGGACAAAGGGACTGCACACAGATCCCCTGCCATGTGGTGGGGGAGAATAGGGAGCTCTGGTTAGGAAGAAGAGGGAATAGGGGTGTATATAGAACTTCTGGCACGGGTTGATTGGGGGAGTTGCAAGGACCCTGAAATAGAGGGAGATGGTAGGGTGACACACAGGAAATTTGTGGGGGGAATGGAGGAATGCAAGAAGCCCATGTTGTTGTGTGCAATAAGCGCAGAACTATGAAGTATGGGACCATCTAGTCCAGGGGTCGAAAACCTCTGGCACGCGGCTCGCCAGGGTAAGCACCATGGCGGGCCGGGCCAGTTTGTTTATCTGCCGCGTCGGCAGGTTCAGCCAATCGCGGCTCCCATTGGCCGCGGTTCACTGTCCCAGGCCGATGGGGGTGGTGGGAAGCTGCGGCCAGCACATCCCTTGGCCCACGGTGCTTCCCGCCGCCCACATTGGCCTGGGATGGCGAACCGCGGCCAGTGGGAGCTGTGGTCCGCCAAACCTGCCAACGCGGCAGGTAAACAAACTGGCCTGGCCCACCAGGGTGCTTACCCTGGCGAGCTGCGTGCCAGAGGTTGCCAATCCCTGATCTAGTCCTATTGATTTTAACGGAATCTTTTGGGAGTAAAGGTATCAGAATTTGACCCAAAGTGAGTGGCTCCTCTGGCAATGTTTCTTAATAAAAGGCAACATTTGCTTTTTGAGAATAAAATTCTGCTATTGGTATTCTTTTAAAGACAATATATTCTTAGCCTCTTTGTCTTAATTAAGTTATTTATCTGGGAATGTTTTATTTATTTTTTTTTCAGATTCATCCCTTGTGAAATACAGAATAGGAGGATTATTAGTCAGCTGGCTTTTGTTACTGTCCCACATAACTCCCACACGCATATCTGAAATACGTTTATCTGAAGCCAAGATTCATGAGTGCATGTCATTCTCTATTCACAGACACTTGAGGCCCAGCTATTGGTGTTACACTACATTCTTGTTTGCTAAATCCAGAACTGTTCATATCTCAGTTTAAAGACTTTCTCAACAATGATGCTTAAAAAAATCATTGTTGCTGAAGATAAGGAAGGTCATTGGGTACTTTTGAATTGATAGCCCGAGCAAGAGACTAGAAGTGAGATTCAATCCCAGGTCTCCTTTTAGGGCAGTATATGTCATTTCCTTCAATGTTACATTTGTGACAAATATTTTTTTATTAATGTTGGTTGTTTTAAATTTTCTTTCTCTAAGGTCAAAGACACATGAATTAAAATACTTACACTGTCTCCTCAGGGTGACTAAGGCCTAAGAATCCTTTCTCCCATCCCCTCATTTATCACTTTATTCCCAGGACACTCAGAAGAGGAATTCAGTGTGGTGAATTCCATCACCAGCCTGCAGTCCACAGCCAAACCCTGTGTTCCTCATTAAGAAGATAATTTGCAGTCAGATGCATGGTATTGAGTTCCATGAACAGACCGAAAACCAGGCCACCTGCTTTCCTCAGATGCAACCAGTTCATATGCCAGAAATTGTTGGACACACCTAGGAAAACATGACTCACCACCTGAAAATCAGACTTCCACCCTTTGTGATTGGTAAAGATAAACTATGAGTAATTGGAACTCTTCTGGCTCAGACTGATAACACTTCATTGGAAAAGGAACCTATCTTCACATTTTAAGGCATTTTGATGTTCTCTGTGGAAACCTTCCCTGAATGTTATAAATATGGTTAGCTACTGTCCAGTATCTAATCTCCTGTTCATGAGCCAGTTTAATCAAGAAACTAACAAAATGTACAACATATCTACACACAGCTAATATCCCAGAGCCTTTGCAGTCTGGTTTCAGGCCAGAATACTGAACAGAAAAATCATAGGGGCAGCGAATAAATGATTACTTGCTACCAATGGATAAGGGATTAGGGGCAGATTTTTAAGAGTATTTAAGTGCCTAATGGGATTTCAGAAGTATCAAGGTGCCTAGCTCCTGTTGAAATCAGAGAGTTTTAAGGCCCTAGCTACTTTTGTAAATCCTACTAGGCACCTAAATATCTTAAAAGATCCAGCCCCTAATGTCCATTCTTATTTTCCTGGCTTGTAAAAAAAAATTGTGGGATATTAAAAAAATACTTTTAATTTTTTGTCCAAATTTCTAGCTCAAATATTTTGGTTTTCTTCAACAAAATACTGAGACCAAAACCAGGGAAAAAACCTCACCTCTTGAAATCTTAAATTTTTAAATCAATCTATTTTTAACTGAAATAACCCCCAAAACAATGAAAAAACTGTTTCCATTTTTGAGTGAAAAACCACATTTCACTGGAACAAAATTTTAAGCTAAAATGTTAGCTTTTCATGAAAAGCCCCTTTTAATTTTATTAACTTGTTTAATACAAAAAAAGTTGGCCAGCTCCATTCTGCTAATTACAGGCTTTTGCTATCCTGCCTGCGGTGGTTGGGGTCCAAGGAAATGCTCTGACAAGATTTGACTCTCTCCTACTGCATCCAGAGGGTAGCCATGATAAATTGCACCTCTGTCACCAAGCTCTTCCCTTGTGGAGAATGGCAAAGATCAAACTCTTTTCCCTGGTTCTATGATGTATACACTTTTTATTGTCACCTACCTCTGTAGTATATGCATTTAGCTGCTAGGAGAAATGGTGAGAATGTGTGAGCTTCAAATGCCAAGATATATAGATGACATGAGTTGATGTATAGTTTACAACCTATATTAACACCATGGTCCCCAAATTATCCTAGTGTCTGATTGAGATCAACATGTGAACGAAGGGGAGGTGGCAGAAGTTATATCCTATGAGAGAGTTTATGCTTGTAGGAAATGATAAACACTCCTGGCACTCCAGGGCTGAGGGTGCTAGCCTGGGGCGGGGGCTGGCAGCCACATTGGGGGAGAAGGGGCTCTGGGTTCTGGTGGTGGGGAGGGTGTGGAAGGGACAAGGCCTCGGGAGGAAGGGGCGGGGCTGGGGGCTGGCATTCCCCTGCCAGCAGTTCATGTGCCACCCATGTCTACCACAAATTTAAGATAGCCCTGTATGCTGCACAAGTTTTCTCATAGACTAATGCCCATCTGGAACAATCTCCCTCAGGAACTAAAAACGTCCACATACTTCACCCCATTGTGTTGCAACTGCAAATTGCATTTCTTCAATCTTGCCTTCCCAACACAGTAAATACAGGGTTTTCTCATCCCATGAGAGTTTGAGATTTCACATTTTTTTCCATCCCAAATAGGAATGAAAAGTCAGTCTCAAATGTTGGGAACCAATAATAAAAATAATTAAAAAAAATAATAATCAAAAATAAAAAAAAATAATAAAAACAATCTGAAATTGAAATGAAGCATCTCTTTATTTATTGTAAATTAAATTTCAAACAAAAACAACTTTTAATTTAAAAAATGTTATTGACAATTTGAAACTTTTTTTTAACAATGTTTGAATTGGGAGAGTTGTTAAAACTGACCCCTTTCTGAGAGTAGTCTTGATTTTAATGAAATAAATCTTAGTCAATAAATTCCCAACTAGCTATAATTTTGCCGTTGGAGGTAGGAAATAAGACAGATTTTTCAGAGGAACATAAAGGATTTAGGGCTATTAACTCCCTTAGGCTCCTTTGAAAATCTCAGCCAGAACAGAGAGAAACCCCAGTAGATAGATGAAGATGTTAGTCTCCTGGCTGAGTTTTCTAACTGGAGGATGTTCAGAAACCACAGTGATAGGTGCCACTTAAGAACATAGATGAAATGAGAAAAAAGACCCTGCACTGAGGCAGCCATGCCATTTGAGGAGGACAACAGTGAGCTGATCTATTGGGACCTCTATAATGCTGCTCCTAAACGGGCATAGAGGTCACTGCAGCAAAATCTGATGTACTCCCTACTTCTAGTGCTGAGTGTGCATCTTCTCCAGGGTTCCCATTTTCTGCTGATTTTAGAACAAATAATCAAGCCTTTGTCCTGCACTTGGATCATTGCTCGGTAGAACATTGGTCTATTAAAAGGTTGCCAATCCAGTCAACTCTACCTAGAGTTTATATTCTGTGTTATAGTCTGATTGAGTTTTGATACTTGCAAGTAATTATTTTCTATAAGAGCACAATCTTTTTATAACTTCTGTATTCTGATTTTTTTTATTGAAAAATGTCAAAGAATAGGTTGTGAGTATAGTAATTCTATTTTATTTGTGCTAAACTCTGTTGATCATACATCCATATAAATTGTTCCGACAACTTCTAACAACATCCCACTCAAACTCTAAAGCATCTGTTTCTTTTAGTTTGGGAACAGAAAAATATAAATATTCCTCCTTTCTAATTCTAACGTTGCCTGTGAGAACTCGAACCTCAGCTTTAGAAATGTTTCATGCACTTGAAAAATTGAGGCTCATGGAACTACATATGCAGTCAGGAAAGAAGGTAGTGAAACTACTAAAGAATCTGCATATTTGGCTATAACCATTGTTACAGTAACTTCTGAAAATTGCTTTTATTAGAGATGGGTCCAAACCAAAAATCCAAATTCAGTTTTGGGGACAGTTTCAAATTCCTAGCTCAAACTGGTTCCTGTAATGGGGCAAATCCAAACGTTGACTGTCATGCTGACATCCAACAGAGGAGAACCTCAGGGTTCCAAGCTTTAAACTTTAGGGATTTGCTGGATTAGGGGCTAAAACACCTGTTTCTTCTTTGGGGGAAGAAGGGAAGCATAGAAATTCTCCCTCACCTGAGGTTTTCCCAAGGCATGCACTACCTACTCAAAGTAAATACAATTTAAAGAGAGGTGGCAGGAGGCAAAGAGGGGTTGGCCTTCATAAATGTGTAGTATGTGAGCCTCGAACTTACAATTTTGAACATTCTAAGATTGCAAGAACCTCTAACAACTAAAGAGGACAGGTAAGGTTTGAGTGACCTCTGGAATTTAACCTGAAACAACTTGGATGCTTTTCCTGAATTGGTTCCTGACTTTTGGGCTGCTCTTCTAATACCAAATTTACAGCTGAGCTATAGTGAACCAAACTGTAGTCATGCCTCACAGGGAAGACAAATAGCTGGTTAAATAGGAATTTCAGAAAGTTTTCTAAAGCCACTGAAGGAGCTCCAGCAAAAGGATCTTTTGGCTTACTGTATGTATGCTATGATATCTCTGCCATTCTTAAAAATGCTGAAAGTGACTTTTTGACAAGCCATCCAGCTTTCAATTTTTTTCAGTTTTTCACGTTTAGGGATATTGATACCCTGCACATTCAGAGTCCACAACTAGCTCTAATGATATTATATTGTAGGAGTTCAACAATTAATTTAAAATATCAATCCACATTTTAATCTCCAAGAGGTTGACTACTAAGAAGAGAAAACACCTTCTCCTATGCACTGGGATTTTACCTTCTTTTTGAACATCCACCCAAGTCATGTACTATGCAGACCATTCTGTTCATTCATCAGATCATTTGGGGAAATACTTTGTTTTGAAACCACAATCAGCACATTTGATCATGGTCAGAATAATATATTTCAAAGCTGTATTAAATTGTTTTTAACTTCACTTATATATGATAATTCAGCATTTATAGAATTTCATTATGATCTAAGATTAAAATCTACATCTTTTCTGCAAAACAACCTCTTACTTTCAGTAGTTCTCATGAGCCCAACATTTGTTAAAATCTCCCTCTTGAGGGCAGCAAACATTCAATCCTGAAGTGATTTTTCTCCCTTAATGGTGTGAAGAGATGAATTTGAGATAGAATAGGATTAACATTCCCTGGCTTCCAGATTTTAGAGTTTGCTTTGATCTCACCACTTTGATCTTATGTCTCTATTCATTCACCAAAGGACACAGCCTGAAAGCTTAAGTCAAAGATACATCTGTCTGATTTGAAGGGAGAATAGCAAGGCATCACCTGCATGCTGACTGAATGTAGAATAATTGAGAAGCGGAAACAACGCTCTCTCGATCTTCACCACCTATCAACTGTCTGTCATTTTGTCAAGTCAGGTGAAAAAATGTGCTAGTCTACTGAAAGTGAAGCAATTTGTTCTTTCAGCTATTCTATGCGAAGTTCCACCTGATGTCATTCTTTGCAAGATAAAGCTAAACTGTGGTCTGCAAACAGGGATGTGTAATAGTGGAACTCAAGAAATGTGCTATGAGAGCAACTCCAGTGCTGACCTCTGACAGTGCTGCTGATTCTGTAAGAATTTTCAGACGTCCACTCACGATAAGACATCTCTGCTATTTTACTATCTCTAATTTTTATGAATGCAGTATAATGTGCTATACTAGAAACAAATACTAATAATAGCAAGATATTAAAACTGCTAAATACTGTTGGGGTGGAGCTGAGTGCCTTCACCTACCACCGATCTGTTATTCGCTTGTCCCCTTATACATTACCTATTGCCCTTTGTTGTAGTCTCTCCCTGTATCATATGTCTCAGTTCAAGGTCAAACCTGTACTTGTTGAAATCAGGGCAAACCTGCCCCCTTGCATAGAATGGTGCAAGCTCATAGTTTATAGACTCTTTAAGTCAGGAACACTGGCCTGATTCTCCATTGCCCTACACCTAGTTTAGTCATTTACATCACTGTAAAGAAGGAGCAAAATGCTACCAAATCACTCACTTTCCTCCAGAGTAAATGTCTGTAGAACATGCAGGGCAATGGGGAATCAAGCTCTGTATCTATAGTTTGTAAAACATAATATTCAGTTGTGGCACTGGACAAATAATTGACTTAAGTGGGAGTTGAGAGCTTGCAATACATTGCAGAAAGTGCCATGTGCCTCACAGGATATGGCCCTAAATTTCTGAAAGTGTCTTCTGCTGTTACTTCTAGCACCAAACCAAACAGAATAACAGGTACTGCATCACAGCATGGCAAATTCACTTACATCTCAGTGTTATGTAAATAAAATTCAATGCAAGTCTTTAAAAATACTGTTTGTCTAAATCAAGGCTCTTTAAAAGAGCTGTCAAGGACATTTTTTCACTGCTGCTCTATTTACCATAGCAGATAAGGAGCCCCATGTAATCTTGGAGATTTATTTATTACATAAATAAATACATAAATAAACAAACCTTTTAGGCTCCCATTGTGGCAGTGCCGCAAAGCTAAATTTGCTTGTCACAATGCATTGTTACATTGATTTTGTTATTAGAAACACTGTGGTTCAGAATAGCTCTCCTTGTTCTTTGCCCAGAAAAGAAACCTGACCCCGAAGCAGTCTGTTTCCTAGTAATGTTTCTCATGTAACTTGTTTTAAAACCTCATTCAGCACAATAATAGCCACAAACTTTGGGCCTGATCTAAAGCTCATAGAAACCAGTAGAAAGACACTGATTTAAATGGGCTTTGGCTTGAGCCTCTTATTCCTATTGTGGCTCATTTTGGTGCTCCCATAGGATCTAGAGATATTTTTCTTTTTGACATAGCCAGACAATGTCATCACTGTATGCTGAGCTACACACTAATATGGAAGCACTTTACAGCCTGAAAGCAAGAGTAGTCCCTGTAAGCTGAGTGGCTAGCCAAAAATTTGGAATCTAGTAGGTTGTTCTAGTTAGAAGGCAAAATTGGGGATAGTCAGGTATTTCGTTGCTGTGGTTTTGTTTATGTACCAAGCTGTTTCTCTGAACACAGAAGGAATGAAATAGCAGGAAACAGCATTTTTTGCTCACTGCCCCTAAAAACACACTTTTCAGCTTGCAGCCCTTTGCCAAAAACCTCTCCGCAGGTTTCTTCCAAGGTCATATACATCATGCTTTCAGTTGCTCCTTCAGGCTGTCTGTGTCACTCTGTAGTTATCTGTATTCTACATTCACACATACACATACCCTTGCCCAAACTGCTCAGCAAAGCCCTTTACCCATTCAGTCCAAAACTCCTGTGTGGATTTACATAATCCTTTTGTTTTAGATGGGAGCATGTGATAACTTATCCTTACAGTTATGTTAAATGAACAGTTCACTTCACACCCACCAATCTCAATGAGGTTTGTGTCACCATGCAGTCACCAGGGCCTCTCAGCATAGCACTCTGACAGCTGCAGTCACTGAGGTTCATGGTACCCAATACCACACTTGCAAAAGTGAACTAGCAAAGCACATGTAATTGGGCCAAATCCTCTGTCCAGAGTGTTTGTGGGAAACGAATCTACTCTCAGCCCTTGCATGACTGATGCATTTCTAGGGCAGAGACAGTCCATGGATTTGCATAGCCATGGATCCTCCATCCCCAGCACTTCTGGCTAGCTTGTCCAGGGCAGAGCAAATGTGGGGAAGGAAGCCCCCCTGGAATATAGCACAAAAGTGCACAAGAGGAATGAAAATCATGCTGATGTGGAGGGCCACTGCAAAGTCTTCACATCTCTTCAGTCTCTTGCTGAGGCTGTACAGGGTATCAAGAGAGGGAATTCAACATCTCCATGCACTGCAGAGTGGTTCTGTGTGCCAGGCTGAGTACTGTGTGGAGGACAGCAGTGGTGGCAAGCTGGGTTCAGGTCAACAGAGGGACCATGAGATCCACATTTATGGTCATCCACTAGCCCCAGCACTCCCTGTAAGGGACCAGAGTATTTGCTGCTCAGCCCTTTCTTCCCACTCTAACTGTACTTGGAGAGTGGGGAGTGGGTTGCTTGGACTGCAGATGTTATGTCAGCTATTAGTTTGGAGTAACTTCTTTGGCGCAACTCTGATCCACGGGGAGGATTCTTCCTCCTTGTCCCTTGCAGAGTTCCCCAGCACCAGGCCAAGTTATTCTGGCTAGGTGCCTGGGAAAGAAATTTGGCCTAAATACTACAGTATGCTCAAAATTAATTTTTAAAGAGTCCAACTGTATGGCGTTATCTATACCAAATAATATACCGCTTTCACTTACAGCTACATAAAAGCTTCCAACAGTTTATCCTCTTGAATATCTTCTATCTGTCACATTTAGCTTGGTTCATAACCATCTACGATATTTGTGTCACCTATCTCAGTGTCTCAAAAACATTGTTATATTTTTCAGAAACTCTTTCCTTTACCTCCACTTTCAGTCTTATTTGCAATATCTTCTTCTCCAGATAGTTCTTTATACCCTTTTAAACAGCTGTCTGAAATATTCCACATTCTTACCTCTCACCCTCTTCTAATATAGCTGCAAAAGTTATCATCACATTGTGCAAACCCTTTGCTTTCTCATCAAGCATGCAATACTTTAAATGCCCTTTGTATTTTTTCTATGGTGTCCCATTTTTTGGCCTAATATTCAGAATTACAAACTGACATTCAAGCACATTTATGGATGCAGTATGCTTGGATGGTGATTTAAAAACTCATTAAAATTCTGACTATGCAGTTCAGACAGGAAAGAATAGAATCTGATGTGCAGTGTACAAAATATCCTGCAGATTGGCCTCAGGCAGGACCACTAATGATTAACTTATCTGGCCACTAGGTGTGACTGTTGCTCTACGTAAATAGAGCTGGAGGGTCATTCTTCTAAAGTGTAGCTTCTTAAAAGAGCTGTGTGACAGTAAAAAATGTGGGTAGTTTAGATTTATGTTATGCTAGTGCCAGAGCAGGGCAAAAAGTTTCAGAGTAAACTTTTTTTCCACTGAAAAACAGAGATGCAGGTTGACTGAAACACTTTGTGAATTCATGTCAAATTTGTGGAATTGTTTCAGTTGAAAAGAAATAATACAAACTTTTTTCTGTAGCTAAGAAAAATCATATAAACATTTATATAACTTGCTTAAAAAATCAGGATATCAAATGCCAGTACAAGAACAGGTTATTACTACAATTTATTTTAAAACCCAATATTACTTAAGTTTCTAAAGCGTAACTGTGTATCTACTAGCTGTTAGAACTGAAATGTGCCTAGCCATGAGATGTTTGCTCTAAGTGCTGTAGAATATTAGAGAGAGCACAGACAACATACTACAAGACTCAGATGGCTGCCAATGTGAGGGTCTTTGAGAAGAATACTGGATTAAGATAGAAAAATCAGTAGTTAAGAGTGCTCTCCACTTCACCCCACCCCCCAAAAGGAAGTAAGTGTATGATCCAGTTTTTCTCCCTTTCTCTCTTTTTAAGTGCTTTAAGCTACAGTGCAAGCCTCTTCACAGTTTCTTCACAGCATTTAATTTGTCCTTAAATAGAAACTTTATACATGTTCCACATCAGTCTGCCTTTGTTCCTTTGGCAGCAACTCTCTATAGAAGTTATTGCTTCTTGCTTCAGGATGTCATCTCATTTGTAGGAACCTGTATTATGATCCAATGACTCCCTTCTTTTTAATTTTTTTTTGCATGTTCTGTTTAATTCACTCCTCTCAATCACAATATATGTCACAATATGCCTGTTTAGCACCTCGTCTGATCCAGATATCAATAGGAAAGCTGATTTGCTGACTTATTGTATTACCAGCTAAGAATCCATTAAAAAAAACCAGTTTCCACCAGCAGATCAAATTGTTTATAGTAATGTAAATATTAGTCTTATAGCCTTGCTGTATTTAAAACAAAATAGTGAATATTACTTCTCGAAACATTTGTTGAAATCAGACTGATAGGTTAGTGGACTCCTGAATAAGCCAGATAATACACACACTCAGAGAGATCTCACTTTTATTGTACAAATTACTGACTGATCATTCTCATTGCAACTGTCATTATAATAAACTTTGCAATATTCATTCCCTGCCTGTAACCTTCAGACACCTGATTTCTTAACTGCAGTGGGTAACATAACTGTACAGAGAAGGTAAGAGAGCCATTCCTTCTTATATCTCCATTCTCCAATGTCCCATTATGCCATTCACAGACTGGGCATAAGTCATATCAGCAGGCGGAGATGGGATAATATGAAAAAATTCTGTTACATTTAAATTTCTGTTAACGATAACTGATACTCATCAATTATTTTCGTGTTTCCATCAGGTAGATACAATCTTATGGGTTGACTCTAAAAGCTATCTTTCAAATGGCCATCAGCTTAGTTGGGAAACTGAGGGAACTTCCCGATCTGTGTGCAGAGAACTCTGTCTGGTTTATCACTGAGACAAAGCTTTTTTCCTTATCTCCTCCCCAAGGTGGCTCTGTACTGTAAATAGCAATAACCCCAGACATTTTTATTGCACCTTTCAGCACAGTGAACCAGACTCCCTGGGGATTTACATTTAATTAGTACACCAAAATGGTTTTTAAACCATATTACTTGAATGGTTCTTTACAGAATAACTCTTCATCTCTAAAGAGGGGTAAAATCAATATCATTAATTATTCAGGTACATGGGACATTTAAAGCCTTTTAATTATTGGACACTGAGAAAAGGATGCATTGTATAGTGAAGAGATTTCTCAGTCTTGAAACGCCAGGTGCTATCTTTACAAAGAGACTGATATTGAATTTAATTGTATGACCCACTATAGCATACAAAGTGCTCATTCCTGACTGTGGAAATTGAGGTTGCTCAGTATCTGATAGGACTAAAGTTAATAGTATTAAGAGTTTACTTGCCCTTTATCAGGTTTTGGGAGTGTCTGAGCCAAGCAATGATTTTTTTCCCCATCATTTGTATATATTCTTAATTGTTTCAATCTAACCCTTTAATCTCTTCTGTATCTTATATTAACCAAACTTGTTTTACATTTCTTGCTCCTTAAATGTTGTAGCAATTAATATAGGCAATGATGGAGGAGGGAAAGGGTAATGTATTCTGCATGAAACTGCACTTTTATCAATATTTTCAAATCTGAGTGCTTAAAGTTAGGTACCTAAATCCAGTTTGTTTGTTTTTTGAAGTGTTGCCTAATCACATTTCCCATTTACGCTGTTTGGCACTGCACTAACCAGTTATAGAGACAGGCTCTGCCTCTGTATTTTTGAGTTTACAGTCTCAAAAATAGAACCAGAAGAGACAAGATATGCCCCAGAGGAAGGATTTCTTAGATTTTTCCTCCATTTATTTCAGTGTTTGATGTGGGTTAATAACTGCATTTGTGAGCAAGAATTCTCCATGCTATGAGGGAATCCATACTATGGGGAACTCCCTTCAAGATCTTCCTCAGAATGAGTGTGGAAAGCCAGTCCTGCTGTCCTTTTAAGACAAAGGTTACCTCATGAACAACTCAAGAGCAGGGAAGGAGCCTGATGACCACTCTTCAGAATGGGATGTTGCACATTACCCAAATTATATCAAACACAAGGGCTGTGGAAAAAGCAAGTGTCTTTTGGAAGGAGTTCACTGAGGCCCAGGGGAGGGATAGCAGCTGTTTGGAGGAAAAGGAAGCTAGCCCAAATCTTCTCCACGGTTCCCCACCATTTACAAGGCCGGAGATTCCCAAAGCCCAAAATCAAGTGTTTTTTGGTCTGGTCTCAGGTATGATGCACAAAGTTTACACAGCACAGCTTGCCCCACAATCTGGCAGCACCATAATCCTGGATTTACACACTCCTAGAGCACTCAGAGTGTTTTGATCAGTAGGCACATGCACACTCTTTCTCATTGCTTTGCTGTATTTGTGAAAGCCAGCAGGACACTGAAGCTTAAAACTCTAATGGGATGTGAATCTAACAATTCTTGTCATTCAGCCCCCTGCTATCAAATAGCTAAGAGAGCAAGTTTCAGTTGAGAAGCTTAGCACAGCTGAGGAACCTCTCTTGGTTCCTCTAGTAGAACTGTTGCTTTTGGACCATGAGTGTGTGAGGAACTGTGTGTATTAAGCTGCAGACTCTAAATAGACAATGGACACACAGTGACTGGCCTAAGTTCTCCTCCAAGTTAACCCACTGAAGCAAATGGAGTTGCACTGGTGTAGCAGAAGGAAAACTTTTCCTCAGGGTTTCCAATTAGGAACTCATTCCATTTATTCCTTTGCTGCAGGCATTTCTCTTTAGGTAGCTGTAGTGGCCAGTGATTATATCAGTGTACCACGTCAGTGATTGTTTATTTAGTATGGCCAGGATAAGTTTCTTCTCACTTTGCTGCTCACACCTCTCACATGAATTTACCAAATATTTCTGGAACCATTCCCACTCTCCATTCCCTTCCCCACCGAAGACGTTATAGCCTCACTGCCTGACTTTCTTCTTACAGGTCTCTAAAATTCTGCTTCTCTAATTCCTTTAAATAATATTTAATACTTAGCACATACACAGCACTTTAATCTTCAAAGTGCTTTACAAATATTCTCTAATTTTGCTGTGTTTCCTGGCATCATCATGGAACCATAGAAAGTAAAGATGGAAAATGCTTTGTCCACTACACTTCTAAGTGACTCAATGGGGCAGCCCCCACTTCCTTGGAGACTATCTACAGTCCCATTACTCATTGTTACATCCTGTGGGATGAGTATCTCCCTTCTTGGGGTTTGTGGAGAATGAGGGAGATTTTTGCATGAATGTCATATGAACCCTCCTTTACCTGCTAGATATTATTTCTGTCTGGCCCCATGGAGTTAAAGCAAAGGAAGTTACTATGGAGGAAAAACAGGAAAACAAGTGTCAGAGAGATAAGACATCTCCAGGTAAACAGCTACAAGGGAGTTAAGGGAACAACAGAAGGGCCGTTAATTGGGAAAAGTGTCACTGCTGTTTTGTCAAGGTCAGAGCCTAGAGCTCAAGAGGACCAGAACAGTTGATAGCATCCTCTGGAGAAAGAAAGGGAAGGAGCCGTGTGGATTGATTGAAATCAAAGCCATTTAAATCACAGATTTTCATCATGATTTAAATCAGTAAGCTGGAAACCTTGGCTTAAAATCATCAACTTTAATCTCGTTGTGCATTTGTACTTTTAAGTTTTTCCTAAGGAAAGGTTGATTCTTATTGCTGGTAACTATTAAAATATGTTGATTTGAAACGAAACATAACCTTTACACTAAGAGTGGCACTACTTTTTGCTAACCAGGAGGATGTACTATATCTATACACATTTAAGATATTAGGTAGCTTAATGCACATTTATTCAGATTCTTAATTTTTATTTTGTATATTAGAAAACAGTGAATGATGTTTTACTTGTGATTTATGTCAATCTCTAGCTGGATGGAAATTAAAATTCAGTTAAAGGCATAGAGTATTTTAAAGTTTTAGTTAAATAAAGCTACCTTAAATGTGATCAGTACATAAGATAAAATATTTATTGAAAATGTTATCAAAACACATTTTGCATTTAAAAGTAACCAATTTATTAAATAAAGGAAGTCTTCTCTGTAGTTAGTGAATTTAACTGACTGTTTCTGGTCTCCCTGTCCTTCATCATTTTAGAACTAGCAGGTCTCATCCTCTCACATCTTAATTTTATTAATAGATTGAAAATGGAAAACAAGCTTTTTTGTTCCCATTGGTTTCTTAATTTTGAATGAACTGGTTATTGAACTGAACTAGTTAAATTGAAGAAAGTATGCTCTCTGCACCTGCAGAAGAAGCTACTCTAAAAAGCTGCAATAGCACATCAGACTCTGGTTCCAGGGGGTTAGCTAGTTCAGTAGTCTCACTCTCTTTAAAAGTTCAGCAGAAAACATGTACTGCTTAATATTTTTTTATTTAAACTAATGATTTTAATAGATTATAGTAAGTTTCAACCCCAACATAGGCTGTCAATTACATATTTAATTTTAAATAGTTTATTTTTAAAAATGAGTCTAATTTAATAAAGAATCCAAGTGAAATTGATCAAATTTGATTTGTTAATATATATTTTTAAAAAATCATTTGTTTTTTTATCCACCGTGGGAAGGGGGAGTTGCCAGAAGCTGCTCAAGGTGAGACACTGACAGGGAAAAAATGCAACAATACAATTTCTCTCCCAGCTTAGAGGTGGGGTGTCTGTGGTGAGCAGGGACAGAATAACGTTTGGTTAAGACCAGATGCATATAGGCTCTTGTTTTAACTCTTTTCACTGATTGCTGTGTAATTTTGTGGGAATAAATGTTTATTTCTGACAAAACTGTTGTGAGTCACTTTAATCAGCTGCTGGTCACAGGCTCCAGAAAGAAATTCCTTTCAGATGCCACAAATAACTGGGCTTGTCATATATCAGAGGGGTAGCTGTGTTAGTCTGGATCTGTAAAAGCGGCAAAGAGTTCTGTGGCACCTTATAGACTAACAAACGTATTGGAGCATGAGCTTTCGTGGGTGAATACCCACTTCATCAGATGCCCACGAAAGCTCATGCTCCAATACGTTTGTTAGTCTATAAGGTGCCACAGAACAATTTGCAGCTCGGGCTTGTCATGTTTACATAATTGGGAAACAAGGAAGGCTGCAACCCAGATATGCAGTTTGAGAGTGGTTCCACCCTTGAAAGAGGTGAGAGAAGCAAAACCTGTCACCTGTGGGGTGCATTCCAGAGGGAGAACAGAGAAGGTGTTTGAGGGAGGTAGGAGACACAGTGAGGGGAATGAAGAAGTATGAGGTGTAACAGAGAAAGAAAGGTTGAGAAAAGTGAGGAGGTTTAGGGAGGAAGCAGAGATTGAAGGATTTGTTGGGGGAAAGATAGTGCTTGGGGGGCATCTTTCTGGGGAAAAGAAATCAGAAAGAGAGAGAGAGTATTTTGGTGTGGAGGCAAATAAAGAATAGAGGGATGGATGGGAAAGGAATGTTTCTTGACTGTTCCTGGAAAAAACCTGGAGATATAAAAAGGGGGTTATTTGACCAAAGAGATTTGAAGAGCCTGAAGAGGGCTAAAAGAGGACAACCAACACCAAAGATAGTGCTAGGGGAAATTAAACTCTTGGAAACCTCACAGATACAGGGTCTCATTGTATTGACGAGGAAGAGCTTTGTCCTCTTCTCCCAATTTTTGGGGCAAAATTACCCAAGACTGACCATCAAAGGATGCTATACATCCTATCTGTCAAGGCCTTCCTGCAATACCAGAAATATTGTACCACACAGAGAAAGGGGCAAAACCCAGCAAATTAAGCTATTAAGAAGTTGGGAGATGCATAGAATATAATTTGTAGTCATGTCCATTATGGACAATGCTCTGTGTTTAATTTTTTTTGTTCATAGATGCTATAGTGACAGACGGTCAGATTTACAAAAGTGTTTAGATGCCTAAAGATGCCGAGAGGCACATAGCGCTATTTACAAAGTGCCTAAGCAAGTTAGATGCCCAAGTCCTATTGACTCCAATGGAATTAGGCACCTACCGTATGTATTTTTGTAAATTGTACTAGGTGCCTATCTGCATATTTAGGTGTCTAAACACCTTCATTAATCTGGTTTAGAAGGCCTAGAAATACCTAAATTAGATAGTACAGGGAAACCCCGCTATAACGTGCCCCACAATAATGCGAATTCAGATATAAGGTGATCATAAGGTGGCTCCAGCCTCCCCAAGAAAAAAAAAAAAGAGGCCGGAGCACCGCGGAAGTGCAAAAAAGAAAAAACTGCTAGAGCGCCGCCAAAGCGCAAAAAAGAAAAAAGAAAAAAAAAGAGGCTGGAGCACCGCTGAAGAAAAACAAAACAAAAAATGGAATGTGCCTTCCTCACTGCTGCTTCTGCCCTACCCCTGCTTCTTCTTTTGGTGAGAAGAGCCATTCTTCTCCCCAGGTGATCCTCGCTCTTCCTCTGCCCCTTGCACGTCTCCCCTGCTCTCCCCAAGTGTTTCCCTCTCTCGCTGCATGGCTGAGAGCCCCCGCTGCTGGAGCTGCACCCTTTCAGTTACTGTTATGGGCAGTTTGCAAACGCATGTTGTTCTTTGCCCAAGAGAAATTGACCAGCTTGAAACTGACCGGCTTGAAATGGTAAACCTCACTATACCGCAACCCCACATTTATCGCAATCAAATTTTTTGGACCCCAATCATCGTGTTATAGTGGGGTTTCACTGTAATTTATAAAAGTGGAGCCATCTTATAACTATGTAAAATTGGCATCTTCATATGTGGATTGATGTTGGTGACAGAGATATATTTTAGCTACTTTTTTCTCCTGTAGAGCAGCCAAATTAGGAAAGAGTGACCTGGATTCCATTCTGGCTCACATCAACAGAACTGCTAACTATATTCAAACTGAATAACCTATTGGTTACATCTGTGCAAATCCAATGATGACTCCACTGGGTTGCAGATGTGCAGTATGGGTAGCATCTGGCTTGCAGAATCTCTATTACCGGGGAATATGGATGAGCCAGGAAGAACCCAACTTCACATTCAGATTCCAGGTTGAATTTGCAAAATAGGCAATCAAAAAATAAATTCTTGTCAAAGTTTCTTTGCTAACTGTAAAATAAGCAAATTTGATGTGAAGCTATTTGAAATATGGTGACCAAGGAATCACAATATGCCATGTTTGCAAGGTACAATACTGGGAAAAGTATGATCTGATCAGGTCAAGTCAGAACTGCAAAAAGATGCTTTGATTCAGAAGAAAAGGATGGAAAATATAGACAACATAGCATTATATTCAACTCGGATTGGACATGATGTGCCTCATGAGGGTCTATTTTGGACTCTATTCTAAATAAGAATAGATGAAATATAAAAAGTCTGGAAAAGGACAATGAGGTGGTTAGAATAAGAAATTGCAAAAACTATAATGCTTAGGCTGAAAAGTAATCCTTCCATGCTTCAGAAACAGTATTTAACAGTTTAATGGAATGTTGATATTTTTTAAAGTTTGCCTGACTCTATTGCCACACTATTAAGGAATCCATACTTAATACTGAAACTGCTTTAGCTCATCTTGTTTTAAGTATTTATTAGTTTGGCTCATAAGGCTTCCAATATACTACAAAGGTTATATACCATTTGATGTGCATCTTTTAATATGCTTATCACGCGGGTATGGTAACTGTCTCAGAAAAGCTGGCAGTAAAAATCCTCTTTACAGTACATATGCCATCAGCTCCATATATAATAAATTTTCTGTGAATCAAATTTGAGTCTACCTAGATCAGACATCAGTTCCCTAAGGCCTGGTCTACACTAGGCGTTTAAATCGGTTTTTTAGGCGTAAAAACCGATACGCCACAAACAAATCCACACTAGGGGCACACCTATATATTTTTTTGGCTCTTTAAAATCGGTTTCTTACTCCTGCCGATGGAGAGGAGAGGCGCTAATATATATGTATTATATCGAATAGGGTAGGTGTGGTGTCGTGCGTCCAGCGATATTGGCCTCACTATGCACACACCACACAGCACCACTGACACTGGATTCTCATGCACTGGCTGTGGAGGTAGACACAGGAAAGAAAAAAAAACTTTTTGATTTTTTTTTTCATTTCCTTGTGTCATCAGTGTCATCACTCATCCATCACAGACAGCAGCACAGCACACAGTTATCAGCAAAGTTGAGAGTCTCAGAAGAGCCCGAAGAGCCCCAGCATGGACTGGGAGAGGTACTGAGATCTATGATATCTATATATGAGATGATTCAGAACTAAAAAGAAAAAAAAAGAAAAAAAAAAAAAAAAAAAAAAAATGAAAAAGGCTAAAGACGGATAAGATAAAGGGCAGGGAGGACAGGCAGTGCAGCAGAGTGAGAGTAAAAAGCAGGCAAAAAGCCAAAAAAAGAAAAAAGAAGCAAGCGGAAGGGAACAGGCAGCAAAAAAAACATGCTACTTCTATGCTGGGCCTGCCTGCGGGGGTGTACTGGGGCCTGCCCACACCCTGACCGTGGATTCCGAGTGGGGGGGGTGGAAGGGTATGAAGAAGAGGGATGAAGAAGGGAAGAAGAAGAAGAAGAAGAGAAGAGGAAGAGAGAGAGAGCACTCACAAGAGACCCAGCAGCCAGCAGCCAGGAGCCAGCTTCACGCCCCTAATTACCACCCTCCAGCCCTCAGCCCTCACAAACCAACTATTGACGCCCTGGAGAAGAGGAAGGATGAGTGAGGTGTTTGTAAATAGCAAACAGTGTTTTTTTTATTTTTTTTTTTTTTTTTTTTTTTAGATTTTTAGTGGAGACTTGACTTGGACAGTATGGTTAGCAAAGTTTATTAAAAGTTGTTTATTAACATGGGATGTCCTAGAGATCCTCCAGGGACATCTCGCAGAAGCGCTCTAGTAGAAGGTCCAGCAGAAGCCTGCATTGGGCAAAAGACCACCATGTCACCACATTGGCAAACCACACCATGCCATGCATGCATGTGTGCAAGCAAATCAGTATGCATATCTCAAGCAGCATCAGCTGTAAGGTCGGCGTATGGTCGGGGCAGGCAAGCATCCAAGAAGCATCTAAGTTTATCTTCTTGTTTGTTCCTCAGCAATTAAATCTTCAGTTTAAAAAATAAAAAAAAAAATTGGGTTCGGGAAATTGGGTGGCTTTTTTCTAATTTTTTACTGGTTTAGGCCAGAGGCAGCAGCTTAAAAATTTAGCGGGGAGGGGAGGAGGAGTCCCATGATGTTTGAGGGGAGGTTGGTTTTGGTTGGGGAGGGGGGGGGGGTGTTAGCCATGCGGGAGAGGGGAGCGTTAGCACTGATTTGGGGGAGGTAAATCACTGTGACAGTGGCTTGAGATGATGCAACCTGAATTGTGATGCTGATCCCTGGTGCTGCTGGTCTATGCATGGTAAACCAAAACTGTGTGTCACTTAAGATGAAAAAAAATGAAAAAAAGTATCAAATGGTGAATGTGAATGTGAAAGTTGACTAGTGATGTTCACTGTGAAAATAATGTAAATAAGTGTTGTGTAAAATATGTCTTTCTAAATATTCTTCTGATCATTTAAAAGATTCTCTCCCCTCTCCCACCTCCCTCATGTGGGAGAAAGGGAGAGACGGAAGAAAGAGCTCAGGAAAATGATGGAAGAAGATGATTTCAGACAGAGGAGAAGAATGAGAGAAGGATGAAGGAGAAGTGCAAGAAAGAGGACAAAAAAAATGAGTGACAGGAGGTGAGGACAGACAGGAAGGAGGCGACAGGAACGACGGACAGGAGGGACGGAGCGGCAGCGGAGGGCGACAGGGCGGAGCGGGGATGGGCAGCGCTGGGCAACTCAGATGAGTGCGGCTGATCAAACTCACATGCTGCGGCGTCTTGTAGCACAGCCCTCTGCAGAGAGGCTAGAGCCTCTCAGAGACCTCACAGGCTCCCCACCCACCCCCCCCTCCTGCCTCCATGTGTCTCTTCCCCCCTTCCACCTGCCCAGTGAAACCTCCTCCTCCCCCGTGGACAGCCCAACCAGAAGGATGGCCCCAGCCAGCCTTTACCCCAGGAATTTTCCTTTCCTTCCCCAAAATTCCCTTCCTTTTCTCCCCTTTTTTCCTCCTCTTTCCCACCCTCCTCCTCTTTTAAATTTAAATTTTTTCAATTTTTGCTTTAAAATGAGAGTATATTTATTTGCAAGCTGTTTTGTAAGGGTGACTGAGAGGTGGGAAGTAGCTGCAATCCTACATCAAAGCAGGGGGTCCCACACACATCAGAATGGCCATTGTTCAGCTGTGCTGCCATAATCTCCCTGGTGTCTGGCTTTCTAATTGCCATTGCCCTGGTGCTGACCTTCTGCCTGTCCTGGTGTGCGGCTATGGTGTCATCACCCAGGTGAATTGCCTCAGCCTCAGGCCCCTCCCCCTCCAGAAACCTCTCAGGTCTCTCCCAGAGATTCACACAAATTCAAGCAGCACAGAACATTGGCAGTACTGGTTGGCCTGTGTACATGTACTGACCATTGTGCACTTGCTCAGCCTGTGACCCTACACAATGCATGCACATTCCACCACCCACCCCAGCTGGCTTCAGCCACCATGGCATCTGTGCCACTGTGCATGGTCAGGTATGCCAGCCATGGTCAGGGCATCCAAGGGGGGCGCTAGGTCCCCTGGGACCATTTTCAACTGTTGAACATCCACGTCCTGGGTCTGCAAGTAAGTCCCTAGCTGCCACCGCTAAACAGCATTTTAGCTTCTGTATCCCTGGAATCTGCCATGAAGAGCCCTGGATGCTCCCAGCCAGATCCATGTGATGTTTGTGAAACGTCCTGCAGATTCCATTTGCATACTGCTTCCCACTGAAACAAGTGCTGGTCTGGGTGCAGAGTTAGGAAATGCTTCGGTGGAGCATCCCCTGCCACAGTGCCATCCATCATGCCAGGCACAAGGAACATTGGCAGCTGCACCATCCCATTCCTTTGTTGCAAGCTTTTAGAGTCACAAGTTTTTTTTAGCAACATTGTCACAGCAGCTACCTAGTGCATCACAGCCAGTTTGTAGCCGCTCTCACTGCCTTTCATTCTGGCGTTGCAAGCTTCAGTGACAGAAGCTTCATCGCTTCTTGGCTGCTCTATGCTCTCTGCTCAGGGCTCTACTCTCCAGTCACACAGGGCAAGGGGCTTCTGCACCAAAAAGTGCAATGTAAAGCCACATGAAAAAAGTCCATCGCCACCACACCATGGCAGCCCACCTGCCATGCAACATTCCACATCCGGTCAGACACGGTTTCCAAGGCAAAAATGCCAATCAATGGATAGAAGTTGCCCCATTACCATCAGGATCTCTCGGGCGCAGGGCATCATAGAATTCATTGTCATCAGGCCACATCCTCATCGCTGTCCGCAGCCAGCCCCCCTATGTCATCGCTACGCCTCGAGGTTCGCTGGTCCGGTTCTATAACAGCTGCGTTGTGTTAAAGGGTCCAGGTGTACGAAACATCCAGTGAGCTGAGCAGCTTGAGTGCAGCTTGCGCGCTGCTGTAGCAGCAACCAAAGCAAACCGGGCAAAAGGAAAGGGCGCTGTCAGTCTGTCGGAGGCTGCGGGGAGGGAGGGACCAGGCTGTACCCAGCACTGGATTTCGCCGGGGAGGGGGAGGGGCTCAGGCTGGAACATTGGGAGAGGCGAAAAGCTGCGGGGCCCCACAATGGAGGAATACGGATAGCTATCGGGGAAATGCTAAGAGGAAAGCAGCTCTGGGAAATCTGCGGGGCAACGCGATTTAATGTGTTTAGTGTTACGCTCCTGTTTAGCGCCTCCATGGATCATGGAACGCACCACCCGATTTTATGCGTGCAGACATCAAGTCTTCGATAGTTTAGATGTTACAAAATTGCATGTCTTAAAACAAAATTTTGGGAAGCTATTAATATTTTTAATTATGAAAAGCTAAATCAGAACCTCTTTCATCTGTAAATTCTATAACCGGGCATCTGGAATTCAATGCTTGGTACCATTTGTGTTTTACAGAAACTTGAAACAGCCCTACATGGTAAAGTACTGTAGCAGCATGTTGCTTTCCTTTTGTTCTTTCCAACCTGATTTCTGACAGACATTGCTGTCTCAGGAGATCAGAGCACATCCTCTCCTAGGGACTGCTCTACAAATATGAAAGAAAGCGTTCAGGTACCTTAGCATAGTGACAAAATTCTCACTGGATAAAATGAGCAACAGGTTTTCCTCCAAGGCAGAAAGACTCTGTTTTTAAAAGATCAGATGCCAAAGGACTGTCTCATATAAAGACATGTTGCAGAGTAAACATGACTAAACTCTGAAATGTTCAGAATTAAATGTTAGCTATCATCTCAAAATTGTATATGTATCTACAAGTTAGACATTTTCTAGATGTGTTTCTAAAGTCTATAATTGGGGAAGAGCTAATTAGAAAAGACAGACAGTAAGTAAATAAGCTCCTACCTCTAATATACATATGTCACACTCTTTGTAAGCTTCCATAGGAATTGCACACCTGACCTGATCTGGGTTGTACTCATCTTGAGCAGAGACTGACATTCAGAGTAAGTTATGTGCTGGACAGGACAAACTAGGGCTTGGATGAGCCTGCCAAAGTCATTTAATTTGTGATTTAGGCCTGAGATTGAAGTTCAGACTATTATTCCATTAGTCTACCTTGAAACTTAATTTTTAAAGAGGCAGATCAAAGTTAAACATGGTATTTGGTTCCAGAGTGTAGGTAATTTGTTGCTTACTAAAAAGAAATATACCATCACTAGTCAATCACTGCAAAAGTGCTGAGAAGAGGCTGGTAGTTGACACTTCACTACAGTAAGGTATCATGCGCCACTATTATTCTGAGTACAAGAGAAAGATTTTTCAATATCCACTAGAGCCAAGTTCCTTAACTGGTCATTTGCCATTCTGTTCCTTAGGTAATCTTTCACCTGTCAAAAGCATGAGAATGTTCTTGTACATGCAGCACTTGATGAGGAATGCTCACACCAATCGCACACACACTTTGTGTTGTTTGTAGAAGGCAAGTTTGCATTTATCAAAAAAACCCATCAGGCACAGCAAACTGTCAATCTTGGACTTCTGCTCTCTCTTTTTCATAGCATTCAGTTACTTTTGGCAAGAGTTTTACCTCATTCTCCACACTGTCTATGGCACATCCATAGTGTTCTGTGAGTGTTTTTTATTTTAGAAAGTAAAGAAAGTTTTCATACTTTAGATTAAGGCAACTGACAACAACAAGAACATATTTATTTTCAGAATTCTTTGAAGTCCTCCAGTTATTTGATCAAGCACTGGAAAAAAGGCACATTTCCTGAAGTCTCTTTTATCTAAAGAGGCCTGTTCTGCACTTGATGCTTCAGTCAAAAATATATTCCTGAAGTTTTTTAGGCAATGACTGTATTCCCTGAACTTCAGGCAGCTTCAAGTCATTTCCTGAAGCTATGGTAATGGCTTAACTCCATGTTTTAATCAAACGTCTCTTCTGAACTGCTTCTGTTCAGAAATTCACTGATTAGGGTGTCCAAAGATAAGCACGTCTGAAACAAGTCATGCTCAACTGCTTGCAAGAGTCAAATATAACTTTAAGCAGCTGAAGAATTTTTGTGAACTTGCAAAGGAGGACAATAAATGCAAAGTCTAATACTGAACTAAGACCTAATACACCCACTGCCCTGTCAGCTCTTGACATCTCAAGATAGTAAAGCCAGTGCCACAAGAATGGATGACATCTTTTTCACAGCATTACAAGCAGAAACTTGTCCTAAAGCTTCTTCAAAGTCCAAGGCTTTATTTTTGGGTTGTCTATTTTCTTTTGAGTAGCTATGAATTTAGCATGTGTTGCTCATCCAGAAAGAAATTTCTCCAGGATAGTGAAAAAAAATCCGTGTATGTTTGTTTCCTTTGCATACGTCCACAATAACTAAATTGAGCCTGGGACTGAAACAGTGAACATACAGTTCATGAGTAATTCTTCCCTTAAGAGAGTTTGCGCATCATTAAGTTTTCCACTCATAACTTTGGCACCACCATAGGTCTGGCAATACAGTTTTGTACATCAGTACCACATTGTGACAATGTGTTCTTCACGTACTGAAGGTAATTTATTATCCTCCTTAGCATGAAGGAGACTTTACATCAAGTGACTCAGCAAGATGGAAACCAAGAAATCTTTCATAGATAGTGCCATGCGAATAATTGCCGCACTACTGACACTTGTTCCACTTTGCTAATGTCTTTAATTTCGTCCGCCATTATAGAGAAATCATTAGCTTTTCACTTCTTGGCTTATGCATTCAACCACCATTTCTGATAATGTGAGTGACGTCATTTTGTACTGAGGAATAGGTGTATTTTGCATTTCATGGTCCACTTTCAATTTTCTTTCTTACCATGTCATTGTATTTGGCTATTAGAGTCAGGAGCTCCAGGAATTTGCCCTCATTGTCACTGTTTTGGCTCATCTTTTCTTCTTTCAGCAATCCCCTGGACAGCAGTGAGTCAGGGGATATCTGCCACAGCTTTGATATACATGCAGTTTTCTTGCACTAAAGCAAAATATTCATCTGTGATTTGTGACCAAACTGAAAGACTAAAGATCTTTGAATGAAGCCCATACCACTTGACAGGGCCAGTGATTCTATTTTCATGCTGTTGGAATTCTGCATCCTTTTCCATAGTTTTTCCAGTCGCTGAAGTCACTACTAATAAACACAGATTTTTCTACAGCAGTGGATGTTGAAAAAATTTGCACGGAAAACAATAAACTGCATTAATTATTTTGATATATTTGACCCATGGATATAAACCGAGCCACTCCTCTGAAACTTCTCCACTCATTCTTGTATTTTGTTTGAGGATAAGACCTTAGCTGTGGTTGTTTTGGGCCATCAGATACAATTTATGCAATAACACTTGGCTCTGGTGGAATGTTACTCGCTGGGCTTACTTTATTAATAGGTGCATTCTCTTTCACTTTCCATTCCTGATAACGTATTGCCCAGTCCTTTCCTTCCACCTCCTCATCTGATGAAGACTCTGATGCTGAATGTTCCGCTTCTGATTCTTCTATGCTACAATCTTCTTTGTCATTATATAAGATCAAAGTAAGGAGGTAATACTGGTAGAGCATTCTCCTATGAGTTTTTCCAAAATTTAGCCTATTTTTGAAATTGAGGGCAAGAGTTGTCAAATTTCAGAATACTTACTTTTCTTTAATGCATTTTGTTTGCTGAAAACTTCTGAAATGGTCAATGATCTTTTTTTAAAGCTACTTGAATTCAGAAACAGAGGGGACTCAGCGGTGGGGGCTCAGGTCATGCCCCACTGGCAGGCAACTGTTTTGGACTAGTCTAGGCCAGACGTCCCAGTCTAGCTTCCCATTTCTGGTTAAATCGATGCAGCAGGAAAGGGGGTGGGGGGCGGAAGGGGAAGGAGGGAACCAGCCCATAGCCCAGCCCTGCAAGGGGATGAGATCACCTGGGAAAGGAAATGATGCATGCACTAAACAGCCCTGAACAAAGACTCAACCAGCCCTGTCCCTGTCCAGGCAGCTAGGGATTCTGGCCTGGCTGGAAGCAGCCTCCTTACCAGCTATCTTTGCTGGCTCCTGCTTGCTGGAGTACAGACAGGGAGGGAGGGAGCAGTAGACAGATTAAGTAAGAGAGAGACAGAGAGAGACTGTTCATTGCCGTCACATAAACTTTGGTGATATTCCCAAAGCGAGCAGGAACACAGGATAGTCATTGGTTTGAATCTCACTTCTGCTGTGTGTATCCTGTATGTACACTGTTCAATTCAGAACAATCTCCTGGCCCTGAATGAGTCTGAACACAGAGGACTGCAAATATTTTCATGTCAAATTGCACTGATATGAAGTGTTATTTTCTTAGATTATTTAAAGCAAAAAATTATTCAGTCTGAATCTAGACAACACTACAAAGTGTTCTGCAGGGAAGAAACTGACACTGGAAGCAGGATGATCTGACAGATGATCTAACAAATCTTTTCATACTCAAAAATTTGTCATTCTGTTGAATCTAAAGATAAACTGTAAAATGGCCAGCATATCCATATTGTGCTAGGAATCTTTCAAAGTCAAAGCTGGCAAATTCAGAATAGAAACACGGGTCAATGGAAAGTAATAAGTAGCTAATGCTTTCTATTGCTCTCTTACAAAAGGTTCCAGGCATGCCCATGCCAGAGAGAATATAGATTCCATGAGACTAGAGTGACCAGATGTCCTGATTTTATAGGGACAGTTCCGATTTAGTTTTTTTTCTTATATAGGCTCCTATTCCCCCCCCCCGGCAGCCCCCCACACACACCCTGTCCTGATTTTTCACATTTGCTGTCTGGTCACCCTACATGAGACCAATGCCATTATTTGCAGTGAGACTTGGAAGTCAATGGAAGTGCAAAGGATTTCTATGTGAAACTTAATTGCCCGACCTGTTTCATATAAAAATGTAACTCCATTAAAATTGATGCATGCAACAATTAATAGGTCTGTTCTGTCCTCTATGATCCATGCAGGATCTCAAAAGACAATTAGGACAAAAAGTGTAGTTCACAGACAAGTAGCATACTCAGACTATCATTGTTATATGAGTAGAACAAGACAGATACTTTGTTTAAAGTATCCCATAATAATAAATACCTAGCTATCATAGCACAATTTTCATCAAAGGTTCTCATAGCTCTTTACAAAGGAGGTGAACATCATTATTCCTATTTTACGGGTGGGGAAATGGAGGCACATGGTGGGAAGTGACTTGTCCAAGGTCACCCAGCAGGCCAGTGGCAAAGCCAGGAATAGAGGGGTCTCTTGAGTCTCAGCCCAGTGCCCAATCCACCAGGCTATACAATCTCTCTGTAGTTCTCAGCTGTTTTGTGACGTGGGCGCTTTCACAGATATTTGCACTGTCATTTACGGCTAAAACAAATATTTCTAACTAGCCTCAATAAAGTCTAAAATACAAGACCTGAGAGAGAGAGATTAAAGCCATGTCCAGAGCTGAATGTTTTTGACCTTTACAAAAAACAAAACAAAACCCCTCTTATTTTCAGGGATATAGATGTACAACATATCAGATGAAGGTAGCACTTCTTCCACACAAGAGCATCTTCTGCAGGTACTACAGTTCTCATTAAACTATATAATATTCAAATATAAAAAGTATAGAATCCTCTGACCCCAACCTCCCTACGTCATAACAATACAATAAGAAGGTTCCAAAGATTCCATCACATATTACTCTCTCCCTCTCCCTCCTCCCCTTTTTGGATTATTATGGGGTGGAGAGGTTTGAGATATAGGAATGGTGTGGTGGGCTACACAAACCCCACATGGGGCCTGAAAGGATTAAAAGGCAGTACTGGGCCCAGGTAACCCTTCCCCTCCAGGCCTGCTGAGCATGCTGTGACTGGAGTCATGGGTTAAGAGGAGCTCAAAAGCCCAGGCAAAGATGGGAGGGTGGTCAGGCTGAAGGAGAGAGGAGTCCCTCTCCGGGAAGCCAGACAGAAGGTTGAGCCTGAGAGGGGGCCACAGAGCAGATAAGGCCCACAGGCAGAGCCTTCTCCCACCACCCCTAACCTCTAGGAGAACAAGCAGGTTCTGCAAGGCCCTGCTACTTTGGACTCATTAAGTAATTGACGGTTTGGCCTCTAGGGGCCATGCCCCCCTAACTGAAGGGACATATAGGTAGGAAGTAGCCCAGGGCAGTGGACTTAGACTCACTGCAGGGATGACCCTGCTGCTGTTGCTTCCCACCGGGTCATGGGCTAGGACCCAGTGGAGAGGAAAGACACAGATCCTCCTACGACACCCTCCAAAGGCAGAGGCCCAATTGCAGGTGGAGAGCTGAAGATAACCAGTTTAGGGTCAGCAAAAGGCAGCCCTACAACCCTGACAGAGAGGTAAAGATCTGAAAGTTGGGTGTGCTAACCATTAGGCTGCTCAGCCCTCTGAATACACTATCACAAATAGGTTTTGTGGGCAGCTTGTTAGGCTGGAAGAGGGAAGTAATTTCAGACATAGAAAAAAGCACAAAGGGGAGAAAGAACAAAGAAAACAATATAAGAAGAGTGCACAGAGCACAAGGAGTGGAAGGAGTATAAGAAACAAAGGTAAATATTTAGGAAGGAGCAGAGTTATCCAACATCTTGGAGGTGAAGACAAGGAGTTTGAATTTTGTGATGAGAGAGGGAGCCGGTGAGGGGACACAAGGAGTGTTCTAATGTAGTGAGAGTGGTGAGAGAAGATGGCTGCAACTTGTTGCAGCCAAAACTACTAAAGAGAGTGGAAAGTTGAGCCAGGGAGGCTGGAGAGGGAGGAGGAGGAAAGTAGTTGTCTTGGAGAGAGAGGACCATATAACAAACTAGGGTTTTACCAGTGGGAATGGATTTGGAAATGTTATAAAGGAAGAAGTAAAACATTGTCCCAGGAAAGGAAAAGAAGGAGTCAAGGGACAACAAGAGTGGAAGCTTCTTTGGCCAAGAGGACAGTTGAATTGTCAACTGTGATGGCAAAAAGGGAAAGGACAGAATTTATAGGAAGAAAGAAGGGAAGCTCCATTTGAAATGTTGAATCTGAGGTGTACTAAACCAGAGAAAATTGTTAGAAAACACACAAAGATGTGTATCTGGGCAGAGGAGGAGATGTTGTCACAGCTAGGTCATGGGCAGCTAGACCTAGTGCTCAAAGCCAAGATCCACAGTCACAGGATGGGAGCCCAGAGTCAGCTGGGTCAGGATACCAGAAGATCAGAAGCAGGAGACAAACTGGAGAGCAGAATCACGAATGGGTAACCAGAGTTAGGCCAGATCAAGGTACCAAGAGGTCAGAGGCAAGAGACAAATCAGAGATCAGAACCACAAGTTGGACACCAGGAGTCAAGCCATGGGAGTGGGAAGCACAAGGCATACAATCCAGAGCAGGGTGGATCCCAATTGGATGGACAAATTCCTCTTCCTATGCTGGGTTTATATAGAAGTTGTGGACTAATAAGGACCCTCCAGCATTCTGCCAATCAAGTTTCAGGACTGGAGTCCTCTGTCAGGGTTCAGCTTCTGCCGTAGTAACCATTAGCCCCTCAGTGGGTGGCAGTTGGCACTTACTAGCACCTAAGAGTGCTGTAGACCAGGGTTTAAGACTGGTGGTCCCTGACAGATGTAGGTTTTTAAGATCCATCAGTATGCAGCTGTTAACAGAGACTATGGGAATAAGTGAGGTCACACAGGGGGCAGGAATATCAAGAAAATAAATAAAGGAACTGAGGCTAGATTGCCGGGAAATGCCAGCAGAGAAATGACAGAGTGGAGAACAGACAGAGAAGGAAGGTCAGAGCAGCAGAGAAGTCAGAAGAGAGTCTGATGGAATGAGAGTGACCAGGGGGAAAAAAAGGGGGTGGGGAGGGTGCTGTCTTATATCAGTTTCAGAAAAGCTGGTCAGACAGAACCAGGAGGACTTCATTGAATTTGATAAGAAACGAACTGGTGGTTGGAGCACAAATTGGGCCACTTACGTTCCTGTGCAGGACTGGCATGCAACACCTTCTGTAGGAACCAAAGTTTTAGATCTTTGAGCTAGGGGAGTTCCGAGTGCCAGAACACAGACCCAAAAGTGAGGGTGTCAGAATAGTGTTATTGGGAAATGTCTGAGAAATTCTGTGAAATAGTCCTGCAGCACTCTTGTGAGACTAGAAATTCTGGGGCAGCTTGACATACATTAATAAATAGCAGATTATAATTAATTAAATCAGAAAATAAATACAAGCAGTATTATAGTACCTGTGTTATTTATTTTGATATTCCATTCAAGTTATTTTATGCTGTCCAACATTTTCAGTTCTCAAATAGGCTGCAGAGTTTTCTATAGACAACATTGTGGAAGTTGTAAGGGGAAGCTGATCGTTTTGGCAGCTGAGTAGGGACAGCTGGAGCTTTTGGCACCTGAGAGGTGATTTGGGAGTGTGGGATTAGCACATTTGCTTGGTGCTTCTGCCAAAGTCCTTAATCCAGTAAAACAGAAACACATGCTTAACTTTAAGTACATGAATAGTCTGAGAGACTTCAGGAGAATATCACCAATTTACGCCATCTGAGGATCTGGCCCATGGTTTCTAGATATAATAAATATAATTGTTTCCATTAAGAGATTTAGTTGCATAATATTTGGTTATAGTTGACACTAAAGTAATAATCAATATAATTGATAATAAAACTTGCAGTAATTTTAAACCTATATATTTATTTCCTTTGTATGTATTCATCTGGATCCCAATTTCAAATGGCCCCAAAGTGAGAGACTTTTCTTAGATAGTTTCCATTTTGTGAAGTTCAGATCCAGGTTTAGATTTCAGACTTCTCTAAATTTCGGTAGTGTTTGGACTCCTATCTAATTTTTATTAAGGAAGACAATGTAAAAGGTTTTGTTAAAGTGCATCTTTTGAGTGAGTGTAGCCTACAGCATGTTGAAATTAGGTCAAATTCTATATGCATCTGGCTCTACTTACAAAGTCAATGGAAGTGTGTATCTAAGGGCAAAATTTGGCCTTGGCCATGTGAAAATAAGCTCTCAGTACAGTTCATAAAGGTAACTTACATAAGATTGTAGTGTGGACAAAAACTTATATTTCTCTCCATAAAATACAACAGTTGCAATAAAAACCTATTAAATGCAAAATGCAGTAGATGTTCAAAATTAGCTAAAATACATTTTAGATAGTCAATCACAACATTTTCTAATGGTTGATTAGTAGAGTCACTCACTCCTTAACTCTGAGGTGAGCTGCAGAGAGACAGTGCGTAGTAGCACAGCTCTGGTTGGAATGATTATGCAGTACCTGTTCTTTGATTTGGTGATCAGGCTGTGAAAAGTTGTCTTTGTTAGGAATTCATGGATAGGAAATGAAATGTAGTAGCCTGAAACAATATTGTTATAAGTAGAAACAATTTTTGATTCAGTTAAAAAAATTGATTTGAATATGCATCTTTTGAAAAAAAACAAACCCCAAATCTGTCCCATTCTGTTTGTGTTTGCCTTAAATTCATTGGGAACTGGTGAGCTACATAAGCTCTTTCTTTCAGGACACATCAATTTTTAACCAAAAATCTTTATAACTAAATGAATTATACAGTTCTTGAACTCTTACATCTTAAAAGAGAATACTTAATAATACCATGTGAGAAGTTGTGCTTACATGGTGATTTTCACAGTGTCTCAAGGAAAATTACACATAAAGAACACAAAAACACAAATTTAGTTCATTCAGCAAAAGCCAAGGACAACAAATAAAATTGAGGTCTAGATTTATAAGCACAAATGGAATTAACAATACAAATCTCAGTGGGCAACCAGTTCCAGATGGGAGGAACATAGTACCACAGCAAAATCTACAGATTCCAACAAATGTTACCATATAATTCAAACTAGTTTAAAAAATAAACAACACAGCTAGTTCCAAGGTAACTTTTAGGCAAGTAGTTGGGCAAAAAGTTAGCAGGTTACACTAGGCTAATATAGAACATGGTTTTAAAAATCAACACAGCACATTTATAGATGATACAAGATTCAATAAACAACATCTGTCATTGGTGGGTGAAATTCCGAGTGTCTCTAAAACAGGACTAATGGGCTGAAAAACTTAACATGTGTGAGAAAATACTAACCTGTGGCATTCTGCATTGACACTTGTACAGAGAGCTTTCTAAGAGACTACAATGTAATGCATTGCAATAATGTAGTTTAGCAGTGACTAGAATGTTGATTGCTGTCTACACATCAGACTGGGTTAGCAAAGGCTGAGCCACAATCTTGCAAAGTATCTGAAATTGTACAAAAGAGGATTTCCCATCCTGATTTATATGATATTCATAAGATTTTATGGTTTGCTTGTATTTTGCTTGAGCAATTACATACTATATAAATAAAATGTGTTATTGGTAATTTGTTCCTGATTAGTACCACAAGAGCAACGTAATTGTCATCAAAGATGTTTCCCAAAGAGGCCATAATTCCCAAAAACCAATGATCAAAAGCTGTGTCTTTGAATAATCACTTGAATGCTTCTGCCCGTATCTAGGACGTGCGATACCACACAAACTGAACAGAGGCAATGGAATGTCACCTATTCTAATTAGCTGGAAATCCATCATGGCAGGCTGTCACGGGGCGTGTGCGTTGTTACAGCCCCATGCCTAAGTCTGCGCAACCACTCTGGGTCTCAGGGTAGTGTGGCCAAAAGTCAAATGCCTGCCCTCAGGTTTGGGACTGCGTGGCCTAATGGCCAGAGTCTATATATCTGCGTGGCACAGCAGCCAAATCTATATGGCTGCTCTTCTGCTGAGGTGGGGTGGCCTTATGGCCGGAGTCAATATAGCTGTCTCTCCTGTCGGGGCAGGGTGGCCCAACAGCCCACGTCAATATAGCCGGAGTTAATATAGTTGCACTGTCTCTCAGGGCGAGGTGGCCTAGCAGCCAGAGTCAATGGCTTCCTTTGCGTTCAGGGCTCGGTGGCGTAGGGGCCGGAGCCAATGGAGCTGCCTTCTTCTCAGGCCTGTGCGGCCTAGTGGCCAGAGTCAATAAAGCTGCCCATTCTGTGAGAGCTGTGTGGCCTAAGTCAATAGGATTGATGAGATGGGCCGCCCGCCGCCCCCCCTGTGGGTAGCAGCCAGGATGGGTGGCAGCCAGGATGGGGCTACCTGGGTCCTCCCTCCCCGCTAGGTCCCAACCCAGGGCCCTGTCAGTGGTGTGGTTGCCTGCCACCAGCTCAGTGGGGTATTGCTGAAACACACTGAGCTAGTCTCTGGTTCTATAACCGATTCCCCGGGTCACTTCCTACTTGTTTCTCCGTGGTGTGCTGTCTTGGGATTCCCACAGTCACTCAGGGGGCGCCCAGACTCTGGGGTTCATGGGTCATCACTAACTGGCTGGCCTCCGCATCATGAAGTGCCAGCGGTCCTTCCGCAGGAGCCTGCAGCACACCTTCCTCTCCAGTGGTCAGCCCTGATCTGCTGGGTTGGTCCCTTTTATACTTGGTTTCCAGCTGGAACATGCCAAGCAAGGTTGAGGGGATGTGGCCTCCTCATCCCAAAGAGAGGAGTTAACCCCTGCAGTACCAGTGCGGGGCATGCATGCACCATCACACAGGACATTGACAAAAAGAGACCAAAAGGCATATCAATAGGATAAATAAAGGAGCTCATATCTGAATAACAGTAGTAATGTATCATCAAATAGAATCATGTAAGCCTTAAAGTACATGGATTTAGCACAAATTCCTGAAGAAAATCAAGACAGGTCAGATATATTAGAAGGACTAGTTTTATGCTCATTGATGTGCTAGCAAATTAGTTTTTTCTGTTATCTTTATTCAATACTGCCTCTTCCCACTCAGGCCTGGTCTACACTGTGGGGGGAGGGGTTCGATCTAAGGTACGCAACTTCAGCTACGCGAATAGCGTAGCTGAAGTCCAAGTACCTTAGTTCGAATTACTTACCTGTCCTCACGGTGCGGGATCAATGTCCATGGCTCCCCCGTCGACTCCGCCACCGCCGTTCACGGTGATGGAGTTCCGGAGTCGATGGGAGCGTGTTCGGAGTTCGATATATCGCGTCTAGATGAGACGCGATATATCGAACTCCGAGAAATCGATTGCTACCCGCCGATATGGCGGGTAGTGAAGACGTACCCCCAGACCTCCTTGTTTGGTATCTCCTGCTCCAGCACTTAATTGTTGTTGTCTTGTTCACGATAGGCCATTCATTTGAGAACGAATTAAACTCTTACAGGGTCCTTTATAAGGGCTTGATCTGGTTTATTCAAAAGGAACCAATGTGTGATACTTGCTCAGGGCATCCAGAACTCAAGGTCACCATGTTATTCCCCCTACCTTAGGTAGCGACTTGCTGGTGCTAAACTGGATGACTGCTCCCCTTCGTCCTAGTCTACTAGCCCCCCCAGACAAACTTCTCAGGATGCTGCCAGCCCTTGTTTTGCCTTGCAGCTTAACATTTGTTGACCCCCACTTCCCAGACTTCCCAGAAGCAACCTCCTATAGTGTCCAGCCCTTGTCACTGGACACACTCACAGTAATTACCAATTTTGCTGCCTCCAAAGAGACACTGTATACTTGGTTCAACTGAGAAGGCATATTCTACTTAATATCGCAGCACTGAGATGACTTGATAGTAAAGAGAGAATAAATTTATTAATAAAGAACAGAGATTCAGATTCAAGTGAGTAAGGATAATGGAAACAACGATGGTTACAAATAAACCAGAAGTATAACACACTCTTAGAGTCTCTTCTTAACTTATAACAGGCTAAAATCTTTGTCCAAGGTAAGTTTCTCACCTAAAGCAACATCTCAGCATCACCAGCTCCCAGGGCCAGAATCTAGCTTTCATGGATGCAAAAAGTACTGTTCTTTTTGCTCCCTCAGAGATGGATAACCAAAGGGTTCTTTTCCCTCCTCCTTATAGTTCAGCAGACCTTTGAAATGTATCCTTTTGAAGTGTTCCCCAGATAAGATCCTTCTTCCCTGCTGCTTGTGCTTTGGTGTGCTGATGCCATGTTGCTTTCTCACCCTCCTGTTACCTTGTTCTTCCTGTTTACCACAGATGCAAATGAACTCCCATTGTATTTGGTGTAATCTGTTTAATTTATATGAGAGATCTAGGCATACAGGTAAATCAACATTCATTTGTGTGGGAGAACCTTGTTTATTTACCCTGCCTGGCTACAAAGTTTAAACATACTTTTAATACATACATACAACTTCTTGATTAACACCTCACAATGCTTATGACCACCAGTATGATATAAGCTTTCCTTCGATACCTCACATGACATTTTTTAGATAAATACTATGATGGCAATGTGTTAGATGTAGTGAGTTTGTCAGACCTGATAGGAGTTTATTACATGACAATGAACCCTTTGCCTGTTGGCACTGAGGGGCTCTCAGGGTCACATGAGGATTGCCACCTGTGGGTCAACAAACATCACAATTGTCACCTCTATTTCTGCTCTGTGTATATCTTGCACTTCAATGAGAAGCTATTCATTTCAGCCATAAAATTTGAGTGGATACATTCCAAACCAATGCTCTTTCTTGTACATTGTCTATTTGGCCACTGACTGAAGCCACCTGCTGTATGGATTGTGATGGGACATGCCCCACCCCCATCCCGCTGATAGAAAAGCTAATGAGCATTCCTGTGCTCAGGCAGCACCAATTCGGCACAGCTACAGAACACGCTGCACTTGGAGAAGGGGAGCTTAAAAAAGTGAAACTTGCCACAGAGGGGAGAAGCTTGTCCAGGGGGAGAAGCTGCTAGAGATCTCCAGTAGGAAGGGGAGCCCAGCCTGAGGCAGTGGCCAGCCTTTCCTTTTCCCACTCCCTGGTGTGGCGCAGACTGACACTACAAGCCTGATATGATTGAGGGGATCTGGAGGAGGTGTGCTCTGAGGAGCACCGCCAGGGACTAGATGTAGTTGGACTTGGAAAGGACCCTGGGAGTGAGCTGAACTCCTGCCAGGAACAGAGAGATTACCGAGGAGTGGAGTCTCCCATAGGAGACCAAGGCACAAGAGACTCAAAGAGACCATGCTGGCCGTTCAGCCGACTACATGGATATTGATCTTAAAGGCCTAAAGAATTAAAGGTGTTTATAAACTCTTTCACTGTCAACTTGACATACTTTCATGGTTATTGAAACATTTTATGAACTTTCACATACTTTTTACAATTGAGCTTAGGTTAGGGATGCATTTTGTAGGTCTCATCGTCACAACATACACAACTACCATCTTTGAAGGATTTGTCTGTCAAACCATTAGTGTAAGCATTTATGTATTTGCTTTGTGACGGATACTGTTGCATGGTCTTTTCTGTAATTTTCCTTAGTGTGACCAAGTCTGTATGCTCCTTCGAGCAAGGTGCCCAAAGGGAGAGATATTCACTAAAGTAAATAGGTTAATGTGGAGGCATTACTGTGTATACAAGCTTCTTCGCTCACTCTACCCTCCTAAGATTATCAAAGCCTTCAGTTTCTTCAGTAATTTTTTTACACTCCATTTAAAACAAAGTGATCATTTCAGCCCTGGTTTGGTTTTCCAATTTCTGAACAGTGAGGACATTCAGGTAGGGGATGAAGAGTATTTCCATACTAAATTATCTGTTTTTTATGCTTCAAGAGGTTGAACATTAGACTCTTGTTCACAAATTGCTGTTGGAGTAGGTCTTACAGGTCCAATTATGTGTACTACAGATGACTGCACAAGGTCAAACTTAGCAAGGTTCCTGCGAGAAGCAAAGAGAATCACCTCGTTGTGGTACTGGGGCATTTACAAAGGAAATCTCTGGCTAACAGGGCTCTGGTACCTATATTCCCACAATGATCTGTGGAGATTTCAGTGCCAACTGTGAGGTTTGGGGAACAGAATCAATTGATTAGAAAGGAAAGTTGCAAGAGGATTTTATTGCTAACAGTGATTTAGTTGTCTTTAATGTTGGCATTGTGACTTGTACATAAAGAGCATATGGCACGCAGTCAGCAGAAGCGTGTCCATGAGGTACACATGGAATATTTTGGAGGATGTTGGAAGTGATCATCAGTCTGTTCTCACATGTTGGAATGGGAAGATTGTTCCCATTGCTCCTTCTCTTCTTTGCTTCTTTTCTCTCTTCTCCCCTTTACCCCGCTTGATTCTTCTTGTTATATCTGGTAAAGATAGGATGGGATGATAAGAAAGTAGGACAACTCTTTTTTAATCACTCTTAGTTCCGCTATGAGCTGTTTCCCCTGGAAGCAATGGTTTTCAATAAAAGGGTTTAACATGGGGATTTAAGCAGAAAAAGCCAGAATTCTACTAAACATGCAGTTACTGTTTGTCACTACTAAGCCCAAAGGCAAAGTTATTGTAGTGGCACTTGGTTTAGCAAAAAGATAAGGCAGGAACATGTGACAAATCATTAATAAATATAGTGCAATATCACAAAAGCAGAGAAGATAAGAATATCAGTGTGTACCTTTATCAGTAATGCAATAAAATGAATCAATTAATGGTGTTGCAGTAAAATGGTAGTGTTTTTTAAGTGAAGTACGCAGATGCTGCTCTCTCAGGTATATACAACCTATTTCAGATGAAGCAGACTTGCTTTGCTGTGTCCAGTATGTGCTAATTTTTAAAAAAAATGTTAACCACATGCACATACAAACACAGACACAGAAACACACAGAATGCAGGAGAGAAAATTCATCCATTTTCCAGGGACCCACACTTCAGCACAGGCTGCTACAGACATTAATTCATTAATTTCAATTCTTTGCACTTTTTAAATGGATGAACATTGGAAAGCCACCCTTGGCTATGCCCACAGAAATTGGGCAAGCATGAATGAATCAACAAAGGAAGAACTAAATCAAAGAAATAGGCTAGATGGAATATTTTTAAGTTCATATCTATCTAGTTGAGATATTTCAAACATGAATACCACTTTTCATGTATTTACAGGCAACTGGAAGCCAGAATTCCTGCATTTTATTGCAGGTTCTGCCACATGACCCTAGTCAAGTCATTTAACCTCTTTGTGTCTCATTTCCCCCACCCATAACATAGGAATGACAATTCTTACTTGCCTCACAGGAACGTTGAGAGATTTCATTTTATTCATGAAATAGATTGAGATGATCATAAGTGGTATTTTAATGCTGGATTATTAATGATCATTATTACTACAATTGATTCCATGGGTTACAGGTGTAACCAGAGCTACCGAATGCTTTGATGGTCACAAAAAGGCCAGAGAAAGCTCAAGTTATTGCTGAATCGGCCACCTGCTATGTGGAAGATGGCACATGCTAAATATGTGGGGCTTAGAAAAATGAATTCCCCTATGACATGTAAGAGACATTTCCAGGCAAGTGCCGTTACATTCTGAAGAATTTAAGATTTATTAAAAATAGATTAGCCATTATACTTTAGAAGAAAATACTACCAAATGGAAGCCAAGAGTCACTGATGCAGTGGTGTCTTTCTTGAGCCTAGGGCAAACAGCTCCCAGTGCTTTTGCTGCTGTTCAGAACTTTCCCAATGTGAAAACTGATTAGATTCTTGACATTTTTCATTACAAATATTGGGCAGCTGTGAAGCTGACAAGAATCAGGCCAGTGTCACTCTGTTTAAGCTTGGGAAAGCTCTGAGCAGCAGCGGCAGACCTTGGAGCTATCTACGCCAGAGGAAGACCCAGAACTAGGATGGAAGAGAGCTAGATTGTCAGAGACCTCACTCCTTCAAGAGGTTGAAGGCTCCAGCATGTAAAGTGGGGTAAATGGAAACAGAGTTTTCCCTTCTCCCTTCCAGGAGTCAGAGGAGTCACATTTTTCAGTTTCTTACATGTCAGAGACCACAAAAAAATGAAGTCCTTTAATAGGGCTCAGGGACAGCACAGCAGCCTGGTAGAAATGAGGATACTTTGCCTCTCATTTGGTATGGACCTTGACTATTGGGATTCTTCATCTTATGTTAGGGTATAGAGATGGGTGGAAGAGAGACTGACTGATTAAGTTAGAGAAGTAATGTGAGTACACACACAGAGAGAGAGAGAGAGAGGGTTGCATTTTAAAAAGCATTTTAAATAGAAATTGTACAATGTTATAGACTTGCATCAAAATATCAAGGTAGAGCTGGAAACACCTTGTATAGTTAACTTTGCCTGACACTTCCTAGTAAAAGACACAATTTAGTTTATAACTTTGTCAAAATTTAATGGATGTGTTTCTCTGGCTGATATACAAGTTTCAGCTAAAATGATTCAGCCATTTTTGAGATTGAGGGCATGTCTACACTACAAAGTTAGGTCAATTTTATGTAAGTTGACATTGAGCCTCTGATTTAAGCAAGTGGATCTTGCATGTCCCCACTACGCTCACTGTGTCAGCAGAGCGCATCCTCACTAGCAGGGCTTGCATCGACACAGAGAGTGCTGCACTGTGAGTAGCTATCCCACAGTGCGTGGAGCCGAGTGGAATGTTGGGTTGGGCTTGCAATGCCTCAGGGAACCAAAACATTTGCGTGGGTGTTATAGAAACATGACATTAGCCTCCCATGATGCACTTACCTCCCTCCCTGAAATCAATAGCAAAGAAATCAAGCCTTTTTTTCTCACCTTTCTTCCTAAGCCTGGGTTACCTGGGCAGACACCATAGCATGGCAAACATGGACCCTGCTCACTGTTGTTGTGAGCATTACAAACACCTTGTGCCTTATCCTGCAGAATTTACTCAGACGAAGAAGGAGCTGCTGCACAGAACAATTTGATGCCACAGCGCCACGCAAGCAGCCCTGCTGGAAGCCATGGACCGGAGCAATTTGCAGATGCTGGTGACAGTTGCGCATCACCTTGACATGGTGGAGCACCGCTTCTGGGCCCAGGAAACAAGCACTGACCGGTGGGATCGTATAGTTATGCAGCTATGGGATGATGAGCAGTGTCTGCAGAACTTTCAAATGCATAAGGCCCTGAAGCACAGTGTAAGCTTTCCCCGGCCCTGAAGCACAGTGTAAGCGTGTGGGCTCACCCCTGCGGCGCCTCCTACTGGTGACTTCCGGGAATTAGCTCGTTCCAGCTCCGGAGCGCCCTCTGCAGGCCGGTGATCTGCCTTACCGCTTGGCCTCGTGTCCCTCCCTGGATTCCGGTGCCCTGTTAGCTGGGGTGCTGCCCCCTGGCAGTAACCCCTCAGTCTTAGGGTATCCCCTCCCCAGGGAACCTCCACCCACTATCCCCACGTCGCCTCAGTATACGGCTACTGCCAGTCATCGTCTAGCCCCCGCACCCTGGGGCAGACTGCAGTATCAGCCACTCATCACTGGCAAGGTTGGGTTTGGACCTGCTGCCTTTGCCTACCCCTGGGCTGCCCTCTGCAACCCCAGTACCTATTTGCCTTCTGCTAGGCTACAGCCTGGGGCTTTCCAGGCTGGAGCTTCCCGGCTCCTCTGCCTATCTCCAGCCCTTCTCTACTCAGGTACCCTGTCTCTAGCTCCCTGCAGCTAGGCCCTTCTCTCTCTACAGGCAGAGAGAGACTGTGTCTGCCCCTGGCTTCCCTGCCATTATAGGGCCAGCTGAGGCCTGATTAGGGTGTGGCCCAGCTGCAGCTGCTTCCCCAGTCAGCCTAGTAGCTTTTCCCCTGCCACAGCCCTCTCCCAGGGCTGTCTTTAAACCCTTCTGTAACCACCCTGCTACACACAGCAATAGTAAAATATGAGCTGCTCTGACAGTTGAGAAGCAAGTGGTGATAGCTCTGTGGAAGCTTGCAAAGCCAAACTGCTATTCATCAGTGGGGAATCAATTCGAAGTGGGTAAATCTACCAGGGGCGTCTGTTGTGATCCAAGTTGTCAGGGCAATCAATAGACTTCTGCTAAGAAGGGTAGTGACTGGGAAAAGTGCAGGACATAGTGGATGGTTTGTGCTGCGATGGGATTCCCTAACTGTGGTGGGGCTATAGATGGAACATATATCACTATCTTGGCACCAGATCACCTTGCCAAAGAGTACATAAACCGAAAGGGGTACTTCTCAATAGTGTTGCAAGCACTGGTGAATCACAGGGGCCGTTTCACCGACATCAGCGTGGGATGGTTGGGAAAAGTGCATGATGCGCGCATCTTTAGGAACTCCAGTCTGTTCAGAAAGCTGCAAGAAGGGACTTTCTTTCCTGACTGCAAAATAACCATTGGTGATGTCGAAATGCCAAATGTGATCCTGGGAGACCCAGCCTACTCCTTGCTCCCATGGCTCATGAAGCCATACACAGGCAGCCTGGACAGCAGTAAGAAGTGGTTCAACCATAGGCTGAGTAAGTGCAGAATGGTGGTGGAATGTGGCTTTGGACATTTAAAAGGCCACTGGTGTCGTTTGCTTACTAGGTTAGACCTCAGTGAAAGCAATAGTCCCATCGTTATTGCTGCGTGCTGTGTGCTCCATAATATTTGTACAACACAGGGAGAAAAGTTTCTGGGGTGAGGGGGTTGAGGCAGATCACCTGGCAGCCAGTTGTGAGCAGCCAGACACCAGGGCAATAAGAAGAGCATATTGACACTTTCTGCGTCTCCATGAGGCTTTGAAAACTAGTTTCAGCAATGACCCACAGTAATGTTACACTTACGTATGTTGTTCCTTACTAAGCTGTCCCCTTCATTGCATGTACTCCCCTGTAAACTCCACTCCCACTAACCAGTGTGCTGAATGAATAAAGAGCCTTTTCTCCTCAATCCATTAAGTTTTATTATGCTCACAAACACACAGAGACAGCAAAGAAAAGTAAGATAACCTGGGGCAAAAGGGCTGATAACACTGCAGCAGGGGCGAGGGGGGAGAAACAAGGACAGCTTGCTTACAACTGCACTGCAATAACAATCAAAGGTGTGGGAACAGGCACCTTCTAGTCCTTGTACCTCCCCTGGAGTTGATTGCAAGGGATACCGGACTCCCCTCCCCCGCATTCTAGGACGTCTGGGAGAGGAGGATGTGGAACTTGGCGACGATGGCAGCAGGTTCAGCACAGGCTACAGTGTGACTGTCACGTCCAGTTGCCTTTCTTGAACCTCAACCAGATGCCTCAACATGTCTATTTGCTCCCTCATACTCCGCACCATCTCATCCTGCGTGTCACGCTAGCGTTCCTTGCATGCTCTTCTGGCCTCACGGTCCTTGTGCAGGCTATCGGACAGTGCAATCCTCCATGCACTGAGCTCCGTCTTGTCACTCTCGGAGGTGCACATTAACTCACGGATCATGTCCTCCTGAGTCTTCTTTTTCCACCTTCTAATCTGGGAAAGTCTCTGTCCCAGTGTGGAGGATGCACCGATGGACAAGGTTTCAGCTGCAAAGAATACAAAGCACAAGGGTAGCAGTGCATACATTGTTTCTGGTGCAAGATTAATTATTTTTATTAAAGAAACACCCCTCAAAGCACTTCCGTGCAAGCCACAACGTAATCCCAACCACTGGCAACAGCAAGAGTCAGTTTGCTGCTCCAGCCATGGTGAGTAAGGCCCTGAGGCATGGGCAAGAGATCAAGTGCTGCAGCTTTTGGGAAGACATCCTTGGGATCAGTGGTTCCAACCTCAGAAAAGCCCCCTTTCCTCCAGCAACCTGGATGGTGCTTGAGGACAGGCACCAGTGTAAAGCCCCACAAATAGTTGATTGTTACAAAAGCGGTACCAGATTGAGGGAGAAGGGAGACAAACAGGAAGTGCCCCCTCATTTTTTAAATGCTGGCTGCAATACGTAGTGATCCCTTCCAACCACAACCAGGGCACACTCAGGAAAGCATGGTTGTGTGACCCAGAATTCACCAAACCAGGACGGATTACTTGTCGAATTGCTTGTGGTTTAAGTGCTGGCATTTGAAACTTCCTCCGTTTCCCCTAGGGGACCATATGCAATATCACTCTCCTGAGGGTAACAGAGGTGGAGAGGGAGCAGATGCTGCAATGCTGTGTGCCACAATGATGCCAGAAGAGTTATACCAGAGTAGTGCAGGAAAGTGTCCTACTGTGGTGGATGAAATAAGGCAGCCCTTCCCAGAAACCTTCTGCAAAGAATTGCAGAGTACCTCCATGAAAGCTTCCTAGAGATCTCCATGGAGGATTCCAGGGCCATCCGCGTGCACATAAACAGTCTTTTTCGAAGAGCATCCTCTGTGTAGCTGGAGTGGCCACCGATAACCACTATACCTATCTTTTTATTCAGATTCAACATTAAAAATAATAGCACAGACATTGCCCACTCCACTGGCTCTGCCTGAATCCCAGACACCAGCTGGGCTGTGAGTTAATCACTCCTTCTTTGTCACAATTCTAATAATTTTGGCCTTAACCTCTCTATACCTCAGCTTTCCATCTATAGAAGGGGGATAACAATGCCACCTAATCTCACAGGGGTGTTGTGAAGATAAGTGTATTCATGTTCGTAACACACTAAGATATGATGAAACCACCATAGAAACACCCAGGAAGAAATTTAATAATTCTGTATTCAGTGCAGGGCTTGGCTGGAACGCGTTAAAGCTTAGGCCTAGGCCCACACATTGGATGAGGAAGATAAAAAGAAATATTGAATAGCAACCCATTCCCTGAATGAGGCAGGGGTCCTGCGGGAACAAAACAGCATGTGACCATGTAATTAGAGACTATCATATGTATTGCCAAATGCAAAGAGGCCAAATTAAGGTGTTACAGGCAATTTGAATTCTGACATTTCCTAACTTTTGCCTGCCTAACTTCATAACCTGAATGTTCTTTAAACTTTGTTGTCTTTAATATTACATTTAAAAACTAATTATAGCAATTAACACGTGGGAACCTAGACATGCCAAATACCCAGCAACCACCACAGGGAAAGTGGGAGAATGTTGTAACTTTTCTCTGATGTTGCTCCCTGCAGTGTGTCATTCTGAGAGGGCAGGAAATGTAAGGCTGTTCCTACTCAGAAACCTAAGCAGTGAGAGGGCTGTGAAGAAATATAATTTCATTCTGTGTCTGAAACTGATGATCAAAATTTTAAGCCTATCTGCTCAGTAAAGTAAACCAAAGCATAGGAATATAGAGGCAATCACATCAGCTAACATATGCTTTTTAAATTGAACACCAAAAAGCAACACGTCATCTTTGCACTTACCAATGACAATATAATTTGTGGTTCCAGCATATGGTGATATCAATAATAATCATCTTGATATTTTGGTCAGTCTCAGACCTTTACAAACACTGGCCGGGAATGAAGAGACAAAAATGGGTTTCGTCTCTTTCAACAATTTCCAGATGCCCTGTATTTTCCTCAGCTGCAAACTGTATGCGAAAGTGACAGAAGCCTTTTCTGCCTGAAAACCTGTGTATAATTTAAAGGGAGAGACAAGCTGGAATTTTATGCATCTACTTATAAGTTTATCTTACCCACAAGACTTGGCTTTCTGAGTTAGTTAGTAGCAGCAGTCAATCCAAAGGTGCCAGTGACACCTTTCTAGCAGAAAATTATGCATTAATGCATTTGGATGTATTGGGAAAATATCTGTCACATACCCGTATGTGTCAGCATAAAAATCATAGGAGATTGACTGTTTTATTTCCCCCCAGAAATCCTATTACTTACTTGTTTTCCTAAAGCCCTGCTTCCTTAATGGAGAATAAATTTATCACTTATACTCTCATCTTAATTAACTCTGATTTTTATTTCAATTAACAGCAAACTAACCATAGTGATTGCAGGCAGCCTGGGAGATGGATGGTAATCTTCATATGAAGTTCTTGTAAGTTCATTATGATATGGTATGTATTGATGACATCTCCAAATCTGCATTTAAAAAAAACACCACTGACCACTGTATTTTTTAAAATGTTTTATAACATTTTAGTAGAAGCCAGAGAATTACACATGAAAAATTATGTAAAAAATTTAAATAAAGAGATTATACATGACAACATATGTAGATAGCTCAAAAAAGCGCCCCGCCCAGTTCATACTCTCTTCAGCTTGTGTGACCATATTTCCCCAAAGTAAAAACTAGATACCACCCGGGGCTGACCGCCGGAGCCCCGCACCACCCAGCACCTTGTGGTAACTGTCCTGGCCAAAATGGGGTATATGGTCACCCAATCTCCTTGCAGTCTTTGAAACCTGGAACTCTCCTTCTAATACTACATCTGAAGCTGCACTGTGTCCTGCACCCTCTTCCTGTTTGATCTGATATGTCCATGTCACCCTGTCCTTTCCATTCTCTCCTTCTTCACGTCCATTGATTCCATGGTAAATTATAATTTACTGATTATAATTATGTATTATTTATTTAATAACTAATATCACATTATATATCTATTGGCCCAGCCTGTGGGAGCTGGACTGGTCCCTCCCTGTACATCAAGTAATCTATTGAAACATCAATAGAAAAGGGAAATCATGAACTTGGTTCTACAACAACTATTTAAAACTAACAATGTCAGGAGAAATCTGTTCCTGTATTTCAGTTTTGCAGAAATGTAGGACCAACCGAGTTGTTTTTATGAATAATTTCTTTTTCACATTACAAAATATTTTTAAATACAAGTAAACATTCTTCTGCAGTGTTTGTAACCCAAACATTGCAGCACTGTGCTATCCTTTAAATCCTACATTTCAAGATGGAAGAGGGGGAAAAAAGCCTGATTTGTTTTTCATACCAGATGTCCACTAATACAATTCAACCATCTTTTTGTTGTGTGTGCAGTACCTAGCATATTAGGGTCTTGGTCAATGACTATGACACCACCACAATACAAAAATACACTATAACAATTTACACCAGTGAGAGAGAAGGATGAAGCAGAGAGACAGCCTCTGAATAAAAGTGCTGCTATATGCTTTCCTTCATTCAAAAAAATATTTGGTAGAGATTAAAAGAAAGCAGCAGAGATTCAGCAAAGATGTGTTCATCACACACTGCTTCATGAAGCAGGATTTTGACATTTGTATTTTGAGACGCTTCAAATAGTCCCCCGACATGCTTTGGTGTTTCTTTATCTCTCTTCCCCCCCCAGGCCCCGACTTTAATTAGAATATTCATCAGCTTGGTTAAATCCAAGAACCTTTTAAAGGAGAATGACAATTTGTAGTGTTCTAATCACCCCACCTACCTGTAAAATAATTTAAGCCACTAATATTTAAAATAAAATTGTGTTGCTATTTAAAAAAAGAAAGCTGTCACATCTTGTCATTGGGGGTTGGTCCTGCACCCACTGAAGTCATTGTCTAAACTCCCACTGACTTGCGTGGTGCAGGATGAGGCCCAATGTGCTGACACAGGTTTGGGACTTTCACTGTGAGCAAGTGGCTGGGCTTACTCTTGTCTTGTTGCTCACTGTACAAAGTCTCAACCTGATTCTCCATCCCACAGCTAAACAAAAAACCCTAGGTACATGTTAGAGAGTCTGGTCGCAGGAGAATTTAGCAAAGGCCTTGGGAGGGCATTTCAGGCAGGGAAAGATGCTCGCTCTCTGCACTAGTATATTCTTCTGCATCAGCCATGCCCAGATTTGATGCTTCCTAGCCCTGTGTCTGGAGCTGGCAATAAGTGGGGGTACATGTACTGAAGTTTTTCCTGTGTATCACCTGTGTTCAACTGCCCACACAGCTACAGTCAGGGAGTTTTCTGTCTGGTAAATAATTAAATTCATGCTAGAAAGAGAATGGACAAAATCCTTGCACTGCAATACTTCTTAGGGAATACTCTGTCAGAAGGCTGACTAGGAAAGACTGCCTAGTCGGTTGCGGTTCTAAGTCTCACTGGTGGTGGTTTCATTCCAAACAAACTGTTATTTTGCTTTTGAAGTTCCAGATAATCCATCAGTTCTGGATGACAATCCCACCCCCTGTTTTGATTAGATGTGTTCTCCTATTTCAATCTGGTGTTCTCTGAAGTTTTAATTTCAACTGTAATTCCCTTGATAAAATGATACAGTACAGGAGCACCTTACTTGGTGACTATCTGGCTCCCTACTCCCTCTCTCTTATAGGAACTCTTCTAAGCGTGTCTATTTTGGGACTGGTCCTTTAAGTTCCGCAGAGAGACACAGCTCCAGTCTTAAAGTAGCCAGTTGGTTCATGTTCTTGATTCCTGTTACATTATCCCTTTCTTATTTCCTAAAGGACAGCCCTTGTGAATCATCACAACTATCCCACTATAATTGTAATTCCTGCTGTTAACAAGTCTCCCCAGAAAAAGCGGACCCTCATTTGTTTCAATTTTCAACGTTATCCCAAAGCAAACTTCTGTGAGAGTTCTGGTGGTTGATTGATTATGTGATACTTGGTTCTGAGTCACTTTCCCAGGGGCAGCATCATCTGCCACTGAGCGCATGCATGGTTGTATATAGCGGAATGGCCTCCCAACATGGAGGGCAGCTGCAATATAAGCAGGAATCCTGTCGAATAAGCAGTCAAGAACAATCTGATGGCACTGGACATGGCAAATGCAGGACTACATTAAATAAGTCTGCAGTCAATCATAATTAGCTCCATCCAGTTCAGTACCCCCTTTCTTCCCTTCCACTGTTGCAGCTCTCCTCCTGCTCATAGATTCTCAGTACGGTCACTTTGCAACTCAGCCCTCCAGTCAGATCACCCTGTGATTTCACCTTCTGGGGGAGTCTTTCAAAATCCCTCTGCACAAGCAGCATCAGGCGGTCCTCATGCCCACTGCTCTGACTAGGTCACTCCCATAGCGACTCAGGCAGTCTTCCTAATCACTGCCCCAAGCAGCATCACTCTGCAATGGATGGTAAGGGAACCCAGGCCTGCTAGCTACTCTAGGTTCCACTCCAGGGTCCTATAGTGAGCAGGGAAGGCCCAGACCTTAACTAACCCGGCTGCTCTCTTCCCTGGACTACATTCTACAATGCTTCTTTAAGCATCTCCTTCATCAGCTTTCCTAGTCAGAGCCCTCTGTCATAGCTCTGCTAGGTAAACCCTTCATCATGGGTTCCTATCTCCCCTTCCTTCTCCCTTACTTCAGGGACTAGGGTGACCAGACAGCAAGTGTGAAAAATTGGGACGGGGTGGGGGGTAATAGGAGCCTATATAAGAAAAAGCCCCAAATATCGGTCACCCTATCAGGGACAGAGAGAGCAGGCTTGCTCTCTGCTGCTTGCCACACTACTACCAGCCTCCTGGCTTTATGGAAACCTTGCCTGTTCCCTCACAGGTGAGCTTCCTTCTAATTAGCACCCTGCACACAGCCTAAATCTCTCATTTGCAGCTTAATTGGCCAATTGGGCCTACTTGGCCTAATTCAGCTCTTTCAAGGCCCGTGTGAGGCATACACCCCACCACACCGAGTCACACTTCTTCCACTGGTGGCTGGGTAGGGTTGCTGTAAGCATCACCATAGTGCTGCGCACCACCCAAGGCTACCACTACACAAGAATCATACTGTAGCTGATCATATGGGCTGTGGGGATGGTTTGATCTGGCCATGCAGCACAAAGCAGCCCTACTGCAGGTGAGAACTACTCCCCCAAACTCTTTTGCTTCAGGACATGTTGAGCAAATGTGCAGATTGCAGCCATATTTACTAAGCCTCACACCTGTATGACAACCGGCCTCCAAGGAGAATGCACAGAGTAGTTTCCTTTCAAGAGAGGTCTTCATGCCTCTTCAGTGACTAGCACTAAACAGCAAGTGAACCCATTACATTCCCCTTGTTCCTCCATTTTATCTAACAGACTTAAATAATTTATGCAATAGCTATAAAAATACAGAAAAGGAAAAGTGTTTTAAATTTTGCTTCCATTTGTGTACTTCAGTGCAATTCCGGTTAAAAACAGGTCCATTCAAGCTGAAACTAAATGCATTTTGGCTTTGGGATTTAACATGATTACACTGACAATGATCTAGATGGAATGATTCGTTTCTTCACTAAATGTTGTTATTGCAAAATGTCCCCAGTCCCACCTGAGAGAACAAATGCCATTGCTGATAAGCTTGTTGCTTTGAGTGCAGTAAACTCTTACCACACATTCAAAATCTGAAGAGAGCACTATGACAATATCCCCCAAGAATGCCTGATGCAATGAAAGATTGATGAGAAGAATATGAGATGGAGGTTCTTTTCTGGGATTGCTGACAAACTGTTTTTTCTAATGAATAAGCTATTTTCCCTTATCACAGTTCAGCCCTCCCCTTATGACAGCTCTGCCCCCAAACGACTATGGGGTTTGTAAAAGTGCTTAAATAGGTTTCTGGTTGCAAGCATTTTTCCTGTTTTTACCCAGATGACAGGAAATTCTGGCTGTCGTGTTTTGTGAATGATTTTTCATAGACTTCTTGTTCAGTTTTCTAAAGCAATTGGGTTGCTTTTGTTTATAGTAAAGTTTATTTGAAGAGTTTTTTTAGTACATAAACTATTTCTATATCTCACTTATTTCAATTAAATCCACTATTAAAAACCATATATATTTATAGATTCATCATTTCCAAAGCCAGAAGGGACCATTGTGATTATCTAGTCTAACCCCCTGTATAACACAGGTCACAAAACTTCTCCAAAATAATTCCTAGAGCAGATCATTTAGAAAAACATCCAATCTTGATTTAAAAATAGTCAGCGATGGAGAATCCACCAAGACCCTTGGTCAATTGTTCCAATGGTTAATTACTCTCACTGTTAAAAATTTACACCTTATTTCCAGTCTGAGTCTGTCTAACTATTGGATCACATTATTCTTTGCTCTACTAGTTTGAAGAGCCCATTATTAAATATTTAATACTCAGCGCCCACTGCTGGCCTGGGGGAAGGAACCACAGGCCGGTAGCGGGCTGAGACCTCAGCTGTCAGGAACCGGCAGCCAAAACCCCAGAGCGGTTGGGGGTTGAGCAGCTCCACAGGCTGAACTGCTTGGCCCACTACCGCTCTGGGTTTCCCGCTGCTGGACCCTTGCCAGCCGGGGTCCCACTGCTGGTCCCACTCAGTGCCTGCTTCTGGCCTGGGGGAAGGAATCCCAGGCTGGCAGCGGGCTGAGACCCTGGCTGTCAGGAGCCGGCAGCCGAAACTCCAGAGCTGGGTGGGCTGACCCGCTCAGCCTGGAGCCGCTCTGGAGTTCCGGCTGCTGGCCCCTTGCCAGCCGGGGTCCCCCGCCGCAGCCTCACTCACCTTGCTTCCAGTTGGAGTTCCAGCAAAGGCCCTCTGCCAGACAGGCTCCAGGCCTCTGGCCCTGCTCAGCCCTACCAGTCGCCAGCTCCACTCACCTCAGCTTCTGATCTGGGGTTCCAGCCAGTTAACAATTGATCACTCAAAAGCCTGTGTGCAGCTTAAAGTATCAAAATACGTGCCAGACATTGGAAAACTCAGCAAGGAAAGCAAGGGCAAGGATCATACTAAACTAATAAGATCTGTATTTTAATTTAATTTTAAATAAAGCTTCTGAAACATTTTGAAAACCTTGTTTACTTTACATATAACAGTAGTTTGCTTATATATTATAGACTTATAGAGAGACCTTCTAAAAAACATTAAAATGTATTACCAGCATGCGAAGCCTTAAATAAGAGTGTATATATGAAGACTCGGCACACCGCTGCTGAAAGGTTGCCGACCCCTGAGTTAGTGGGTTAAAAGAAGAATCTCTTTATCACGCCACAATTTGCAGAAAATTGTTTCCTGATAACTGTTCTTAGCTGACATGCCATTGTTGTCAGTAAGCAGCTCTTGTTCGATAATGATAACAGTCGGCTGCGTGCGTGTTCCCTCTGTGTGCTGCCCCGGCTCTGCGCAGATAGCTGACACAGCAGACCCCGAGAGAACCCCCAAAGACCACAGATTCTAGTAAGGTACAAAGGCACCCGGCCAGGTTTATTGTCAAACGATGCACAGTAATAGTTTCCTATAGACTCTACAGGACATACTACGAATATGTGCCCCCTGGCAATGGACACAGCTCAGTCAGTGGCGGGACTCTCCACTGCTCCCTAGGCTGGACAAAGATGTGCACTCCGGGACCTACTTTTATACAGTTACAGGACAGATTAGTCATCCCTACTGACGTATTGAGGTACAGCCCCTTGGCTCATTAGGGTGCTGTCTCCCCTATGATTATGTTGTTCCAGACAAACAGATCTATCCATCATGCTGGCCTGTCTTTAAAATGCACCTGCCTGTTCCTTGTTATGTCTATGGAGTGTCCTGATGTCATCTTGGCACAAGTTCCTCTTCTCGCTACTTCTGTGAGTGAGGCCTACCTCTGGCTAACAGCCCAGCTTTTGCTTAGTAGTGAGTACTTTGGTTCAGGGTTTAGGCCTCAGACTAGGTCTCTGACACAAGAGTTTATATTTCAGGGCCTCATCTTACTACAGCCATATTGTGTTTCATAATATCCCTTTATATTAGTCCTGCTGCATTCCATTACATGATCTGGCATAATGAGATGTGTGGCTGGTGTGGAAGGATTTGATATGTCTCAACAAGGCATAGCTGCCCCAGGAAATTTGAAAGGATCAACTTTTCTGAAAAACAAAAAAACAAAAACCCAACCTCCCCCCCTTACCTTCCAACCCACAATTAAAGAAGCTCTGGTTTTAAGGGCAAAAAAAGGCTTTTCATCTTTGAAAAAGATAATACTAGCAGCTAGCACTAATACTAATACTAGCAACTCCATCACTCTTATCCTCAAAACAAATGAGGATAATCCTCAAAACAAAACTACTAGTTAAAATGTGTTGGGGTGGAGACCACATGCAATGGGATGCACAAGAAGGAAAGTAGAATGAACACACAACTTTGATTCAAAGTTACAGAATGTTTTTGAAAGCTCAGTTAAAGCTTCGTGTTTACATAATTAATATAGTATTATTATTAGCATTGAGTTATGTATATTGCAATCCATTTAGGATCTGGGGTCCATTGTACAGATAGACATAGTTAGAGACTGGTTTAAACATGAGGTTTTCTATCCCTTCCACTAAAAGAATGGAACAGACACAGATGTAAAAGGGGTGGCGAGATGTACATATGTATGTAACAGACCCAGTGCTTTTGTTTGTTGGGTTACCTTGCTGAGGGGCTGAGATTTAAATTAGGCTGCAGCCCTGATTTTGAAATCTGATAGTTCCCACACAAAAATGAGAAGAAGGGAGAGCATTTTAAAAAAACGCACTTTTAGCTGGGGTCCTAATCTTGGGCTGAAATCCTGGAAATAATTATGCCCGTGCTTAACTTTACACATGTGACATGAGTAGTCCTATTGATGTCACTGTTACTGCATTTGTGCATTGTTAAGTACACATGTAAGTGTTTGTAAGATTGGGACCTCGGTTTTTCATCCCTGATAGAGTCTTCTTAATGAAGTTTAATGTGATTGGGATCAAATTCTTGTTAATCTTACTCACAGGACTAGGCCCTCCAGAACCAATGGGACTACTCATGTGAGTAAAGTGGACATGATTTGGCCCATTTGATTGTAAACTCACCAGGGCAAGGACCTATTTGCCTTGTGGATCTATTTGCCTATAAAGCACCATACACAACTATGGCACTGTACATATAAAGGTCTTATTCTTACTTATACTAAGGCCTCTTTCTATCACTCTGGCAATGTAAAATGACCATAAAGGAGGTATAAATGTAATTTGGTCTCACTTTAAAGCCTTTTTACACTGCCAGAGCACTGTAAAAGGGCCTTCATGTCAATGAGAATCAGGGCCCAGCAGTTTACATTCTTCTCCAGTACTATCACACATACCTCCAACAGATCAATAAATGCTCTATTAATAAAACCTCAGCTTGTTTCTCCCACTTGTTTTGCTCCTGGCTAAGGTGTTTATTTTTCAGCAACAGTGAAAGCTATCCACAATTAATCACTTTTTGCATTTTATATATGTATTTTTGTTTTTACTCAGGCTTTTAAATATGCCATAATGTCTCATTGCTGGAAATATCGAGTACTGATGCTAGAGCAGTGGAAATAACAATGCTATATTCAAAAAAGTGCTCTGGTATTTTATATCACACCATTACCCTGTAGACTGCTTGTGTAAGAGACTGTATAATTGTCAAAATAGTCATTCTGTCAAATGCAAAACTTCTAATCATGTTGTGAAATTCCCATTTCAGTTGGGCACTTTACAAAATAAGTTTTTTTTGTAAAATGACTGAAAATGAGGACATGAAAATTAGGCACTGGATAAAATGCTTTGACCACATGCATATTTCCTGTCAAACTGGAAAAATGTATCTAGTAGGGTCCCATGGGGGGGTCTGTCCTGGGTCCAGTACAACTCAACATTTTCATTAATGACTTGGATAATGGAGTGGAAACTATGTTTATAAAATTTGTGGATGACACCAAGCTGGAGCAGGTTGCAAGCACTTTGTTTGGCAGGAATAGAATTCAAAAATGACCTTGGTCATTCAGAATTGGTCTGAATTGAACAAGATGATATTCAATAAAGACAAATGCAGAGTACTTATGTAACCCTTCTGCCAGTCAGTGTTGGCAATAACCAGGGCCGGGTTCAGTATCCTTTCCCCCTCAGGTTTTTAAGTCCAGCAACCCAAAAGTCCCTTTAAAGTGCCCATCCCTTTTCTGCACCCCTCTCACAGTTGCTGTCCATGGTCCATGCAAACCCAGAGTTCAAAGATGCATCTGCAGAGTTCACCTCCCATCCTGGGCGGAGTCGGGGGTAAGGAGACACCTTACTCGCTCTGCTGCTCAGGCACTCACTCGCCACCTTTCTCTATCAGCTGCCCGATTGCCACACCTCTCCATCAGATGCCCTGCTGGCTGATTGTCAAGATGTCTTCATGGCCCACCACTTAACACAGCTCTCAGTGATGTCAGCTGTTAGTGGGGGAACCTTACTAATACTGGGCAATCTCTTGCATCAGAGACACTATCCCATAACAGGTCTAATACTTAGATCTAGGTATCACTGATTTCAGCTCTGCAGTATGTAACAAGACTCTCAATTGAGCCTAATTTAGCTGTTATATTACACAGTGGAGAGAAGAAGGGTCAAATGGTATCTACAATCATTAAGCAGGGCCCACCCCCACCAACTACAAGTACCTAGACCGACTTTCTCTCAACTCCCTGGGCTTTGGAACCCATGTCCCCTGCCTAGCAAGTGCCATTTAGTTGAGGGTGAGTCCCTCCATCAGGATATGCCAAGTACAGTTCTGCTGCCCTCGATTCACACAAGCATAACAATCCTGTATTACTCCTGCCCCAATAACAAGGAGATTGGGGATCCAACACCAGCCAGAAGTGATCATTTGCATAAGCAATCCCATCATGCTGAGCACCTAAACAGGGTAGGTGTGCCCATGCAAATGAGATCAGCTCCTGAAATCCTCTTCCACAGCTCATCACTAGATGTCAGGGGAGAGCTCATTCAGACTCTGCTTACACTTAGGAAGGAAAAATCAAATGCAAAACTTCAAAATGGAGAATAACTGACTAGGCAGCAGTACTGCTGAAAAGAAACTGGGGGTTATAGTGGATCATAAATTGAATATGAGTCAACATCATGCAGTTGCAAAAAAGGTTAGTGTCATTCTGGGGTGTTGTTGTGACAGAGTGCTGAGGGCTAGCACTTGAGCCAGCACTCTAAGTCGCTGTTAGTACAAGTTAGGTTCCCTTGGAGAAGGCCTAATTGGACAGAGGTGTACCTGGTTACCAGGCCATATTGGGGCTGGTGAGTCAATGACCCAATTAGCCCATTAACATGGAAGCCGGAAGAGAGGGGTAGAACCAGACACTAGAAGAGTCTGACAAAGGAGAACTGCTGAGTAGAGAAACCTTATCCACCCCTCCCCTTTTGGAGATGGAGATAGAAAATTGAGATACGGCTTGTAAAATTGTGGAGATGTTCTTGTGCGTTGGTGGAAGGATTAAAACAGTGTAAATAAATTACACAGGAGTGTTTAAAAGCAAGGAGGTCTTAGTGTAGTCTGTGTTGGTGGAAGAGGCGGGGCTGTGGCATGCTGTGTCACAAATATATCAACAGGAGTCTCTTAAGTAAGAAGTGGATGGTAATCGTTTTGTTCTACTTGGCACTGGTTAGGCTTCAGCTGGAGCATTGTCTAGTTTTGTGAGACACTCTTTAAGAAGGATGTGGACCTCCTGTGTAGATTGGTCCAGGCTGAGGTTGATGGCGGGGTGGAAGCTGTTGAAACTGTGGTAGAATTCTTCCAGAGTCTCCTTCCCATGGGTGTGACTGTGTGACTTCCAATGGCTAGCCAACTACAAAAGCGGTTTCTCCTCCCTTGGTTTTCACACCTCAACTGCTAGAAGAGGGCCTCATCCTCCCTAATTGAACTGACCTCGTTATCTGCAGACTGATTCTGGCCTGCATATTTATACTTGCCTCTGGAAATTTCCACCACATGTGTCTGACGAAATGGGTATTCACCCACGAAAGCTCACACTCCAATATGTCTGTTAGTCTATAAGGTGCCACAGGAGTCTTTGTTGCTTTTTTCAGGCAGAAGCTTTCTATCTTTTCACATATTATCAGTCCAGTAACTTAATGATTTGTAGTTTTACTCACCTGGTGAAATGCCCAAGTGAAATGGTCATTTAACAAAATGACTGGAAGTTTCAGTTGTTTGGCAAAAATGAATGGATAGACAATGCAGGCCATATTAATTGCTGGTGTAAGTCCACTGTCAAGAAAGTAATTTTGGCTCCAGCAGTGACTGTAACATACCTTTTACAGCATAATCCTTCAGACAGGGGCTGCAGATCCTGCAGAAAATTCCATTACAATTCACTGGCTTTACCCTGAGGGAACTGCAAGAACTAGGAGCCACTTTAGCTTGGTGTCATACCACTGAAGGCCAGAAGGACCACTAGATCACCTAGTCTGACCTGTTGTATAACATGGGCCACCAGCAGCGCCAAGCACTGGCACACTAAACCCATCAACCAAAATGAGACCAAAGTATTGCAGTCCTCAAGAGATTAGGCTATTATGTGCCGCAGGCACAGAATATGAGGAGACTGAGATGCATCAGTGCTTAATCCCACCTGCAATGACAAGGTAAATGATTAAGTGAGATATACCCATTTAATCCTGGCAAGTGACCCCATGCATATACATTTCATACTAGATTTTGAATCCACAAACAGTAAATATCATAGGGCAAGGCTGAAGTGGATTGCAGGAGACTGACTGAAAATACTGTCTACTCTGTTTTCATGAGTCATAGCATATGTATAGTATATTTCCAAAAGTCTTTATACCACTTACATCCTGTTTACTTTGGTTCTCTTTTCAAGTGACAGAGTGATTTATTAACTGTCTTTAAAAAGTTCCATTTCACTGAACAAATGATAAATATCAAAACCTGCAGCCTGACCTAACATCAATATCAAACTGACTCAAACATCCATAGGCTCTGTTTGTTTTCCAAAAAATAAACAAAATGGGGGTGAATGAATAGTCAATTTAAGGAAATCTGAGCAAATTATTATTTGTATTGCAGTAGCACCTAGAGGACACATCCCCATTATACTAGGCCCTAAATAACCATATAAGAAAAAGATGGTCCCTATCCCAAATAACTTATAATACATTATTTTAAAAGAAAGTAAAAGTTGTACAGCAATCAAACATATTTCTTGCTTTTGTTATCAAAGGTGGCTCTTCATATGGAATATCATTGGTGTCATTGTGGGCCTCACAGCCAGGAATGCTGGAAAGTGAGGCTGTATATAAGCAGATCCATTTCTTCACAGCAAGGAAGACTGGGAAAGGAGCAAGACCTGCTCTGCATCTTTCCTGACAGAAAATGAGATTTGGAAGGAGACAGGAACAACCATTCTCTCCCTGTTGCCAACTCTCACAATTTCATCACATGTAGCATGATTTGAACTGGAACTGAGCCAGTCTTGTGATGGCGCTGATGCAAGAAACTCCAGCCCTCTTGTGAATTTCAGCCCTGCCTGGGAGAAAACCCCCCTCTGATTGGCTGCCTGCCCCATTTCCTCAATCATTCTCTCCCCGATCCCCTCACAAGCTAAGAGCTGGTAAGAGATGGGGGAGGAGGGAGCAGGAAGAACCCAGCAGCTCCCTCATCCCACCTCTCTTCCTGTGAACAATAGATCTGTCTCTCTTTGCTCCTTCCCCCTCTGTCCATGGGACACTAGGCCTGGGAAGGGTGAGAAAGGACCTTGCTGCAACTATCCCCAGGCTTGGGAGAGGGGGATGGAAAGCCTCTTAAGCTACAAGAGGAGTAAAGGTGAGGCGGGGAGAGGGGTGGTATGTGGAAGAGACAGGGCTGCAGGGTGCATTGTTAATTTATGTGGGGATTGCAGTATTTTACTTATGACAGATGTCAAGATAAATCCGTTATTATGAAAGGAACTATGTATAGAAATGAGGTATCAAATGTTCTGCTACTCTTTGTAGCTGCACCATGCAATGGCCCTGTCCTCCTGGGCTGCTTTGTTTCTGCCCCAGCAGGAAGTGTGTCACCAGAAACCATAGACTGCATCTAGAGAGTACAGGAAGGGTTTCCTTCACAAAACACTCCTGAGATCACTGAAAACTTCTTTTTTATAGCGTAACTGGCAGGTGGGACGAGTTGGGTTTCTCCCTCACCCCTCTTTACTTCTCACTTGTATCACTGCAGTGCTTGCAGCATTTGCAGCTCCCATTGGCATGGAGCAGTGAACCTCGGCCACTGGGAGCCCCGATCGGCTGAACCTGTGGATGCGGCAGGTACACAAACTGGCCTGGCCCGCCAGGGGCTTTCCCTGCATGAGCAGCGGAACAAGTTTGGGAACCACTGTTCTAGGGTTATGGCAGCCAGGGAGATGCATATGGAACTGGAAACCAATCAGTTCCATGGTGTTGTAATAGGACTGCTCCCAGTCCACCTTTTGAGGCATCTGTGGAGAATCTTACGTCTTTCAATGGGTCAAAAAATTGCAGCATTGGAGCTGATGTCAGAACGTGCTTTAAATCATTGAAATGTTTCATGCTCTGGCATGTATGCCCATTCAGTGACCTTGTGGAGGAGATGCCTTAGGTGAGTTTTGCAAGCTGTATAGTTAGGTATGAACTTACTGACATAAGTCAACAGGCCTAGCAGCCCTTGAATTCCCTTTTTATCTTCAGGTCTCAGCATGTTCAGCATTGCCCAAATCTTTGATTCATTGGGCAAGATTCCCTTTGAGATCAGTCTCTTACCTAAATATGTTGTTTGCATTGTTTGTTTGAAATTGACATTTGGTTTTATTCAGTTTAATGTTATTATCTCTCACAATTTCCAGTACTTGCCTCAGTCATTCCTGATGTTCAATGGTGGTGCTGCCCCATGTATGATGAAATACTTCTGGAGCTGAACATATTCCAAATGGCAGTCTAAGGAAGCAGTGTCTGCCAAATAGTGTATTGAATATGCAGATCTTGGAGCTCACACTGTCCAAGGGGATCTGCATCTAATTGCTGAAGAATCCGGCTCCTGCCATGTCAGGCAATAGTTTGCTTCTTGTGGACAAGTGGAAGTGCTCTCCTATTATGTTTTGTTCAACTCCTTAGGGTCCACACACAGCCATAGTCTCTCTCTTCTTTTTTCCCTCTACAATTACTAAGGAGTGAACCCAATCTGTTGGTTCTTCTGTTCTCTGAATGATAGCATTTGCTATAATGTTTTGCAGCTCTTTTTCTGGATTCTTTCTTAAGGCTTATGGAACTTTCTGAGTGTCATGTACCACAGGTTGTGCATCTTCTCTTAAGTGTATCTTGTATATCAGTAGTTCTCAACCAGGGACCTGGGGTCCCCTGGGGGGCCACGAGCAGGTGTCAGAGGGGCGACCAAGCAAGGCAGCACTAGATTTGCTTGGGCCCAGGGCAGAAAGCTAAAGCCCCACTACCTGGGGATGAAGCCCAGGCCTGAAGCTAAAGCCCGAGCAACTTAGCTTCATTGGGTCCCATGTGGTGTGGGACCCTGGGAAATTGCCCTGCTTACTACCCCCTAACACTGGCCCTGGCTTTTATATGCAGAAAAACAGTTGGTGTGGCAGAGATGGGTCATGGAGATTTTATTGCATGGGGAGGGGAGGGGGGGAGCTCAGAGAGAAAAAGGTTGAGAATCCCTGTTGTATGTAATTGAGAGGCTCCCATTTCCTGTGAATACATCTTCCTACAGTGCTACTAATACTTTCCTATCTGGTTCCCTCTTGTCTTTCTATAGCATACATCCTTTGAACAAGACCAAGCACCTCACACATGTGTAGGCCCAAGACTGATGGTGTACCACCACAAACTGTTGTGTTACCCATTATATTTAAGTGTCAATGTGCACTCTCCCAATAATGGAATTGTTCCTCCATTACAGTCATTCACAGATACTTCTGATTCATCTACTTCTGTGTGCTCCCTACCTCTCTCTATTTCAGTTTCTGTTATTACATTTACTTGTGTCCCAGTGTCTATCTTGTGTGTCACATAAATGCCATTTGTGTGCATTTTGATTAGACAGTCTCTTGAGTTTTCTGCCTCTTCCATTATTGTTCTTAAGAACAGCTCTTTCTCTTCATTTGAGGAATCCCTTGCTGCACTTAACACGTTCACTTTCCTGCATTCTCTGCACATTTTAGTGTAATGGTTGGGTTTATTACAGTTTCTACATATTCACTTGAGTGCCGGGCATTTCCTATACTCATGCTGGTAGCCACATCACTAGCATTGTTTTCCTGCTTTCCATGTAGTCACAGTCATGACTAGTCTTTTTTTTCTAGTCTTTTTGTTTGTGTTTCTGTTTGTTCTGCTACTTGGCATATACATACTGCCCTTTCTAATGTCAGACCCATCTCCCTTAGTAACCACTCAGACCTTTTTTTATTGTTACACCCCAGGATAATTTTGTCTTTAATGAATGAGTCTTTTAATATTCCATGTTAGCAATTTTAGTTTTATGTCTGTGACAAACTCATCTATTGTGCCCACTGCATTCTATGTTGTCAAGCTGAACACAACTTTCAAAACCAACATTTCTTCCTAGGGACACAATGATCCTCAAACATTTTAATTATTTTTGCAAAGCTTTCCTCTTTCCAATGTGTGAAATGCATTGTAGACCTCTACACAGGCCTCTGTGCCTGCCATTGTTAAGTGCAGAGCAATCTTTTTGCTCATTCTCTAGTTTAATTGCCCCAGTGCCTTTCATATACAGCTCAAATTGCTTTTTGACTTTTTTCCAGGCATATTTAGCATTTCCCCTGATTCTCAGGGCTGGTGGAGGCGGGAGTTACTTGCAGGAGCAGTCATTTCAATGTTACCACTCACTGGGTATTCCAGCACACTAGGCCTTCCACTCCTGATACCAAGTAATATCTTCCTGATGAATAGACGGGTGTCATGATAAACCCTTTATTATGAACATCACTATATATAAAAATGGAGGTTTGTTATCCCTACTACTCTTTGTAGCCTGTGACTGCCCTGTCCTGGACTTCTTTGTTTCTGCCCCAGCAGGCAGTGTGTCACCAAAAACCGAAGAGTGCATGAAGGGTATAGAGGAAATATGGCATCACTATACTTCCTGGAGGACTTATTCTATCACACAGGGACTGTGGTGTAATAATTAACTGCTGAGCTGGGGGGCGGGAAGATGCGGGCGTGGGGAACACAGAGCAGATATTAGAATTTGGGATTTTGGGGAGAAGCTAGAAGCTCTGCACCATCAGGCAGCCAGCGTGAGCTCCTGCAGTGGGGAGCAAAATAGCCATACTCTATATATTTGGGAGTGTTGTCACACACTGGCAAACAGAGGCAGGGGGAGTTAAACAATCAAATGACAAAAATGCTATGCAGGGCTGCTGCAACCATTTAGGTGACCTAGGCGATCGCCTAGGACACTAGGATTTGGGGGGCGGCATTTTCTTCGGCAGCGAACGCAGCGGCTGGATCTTTGGCCGCCCCAGTCACCGCCGGCATTTAGGCGGAGGGAGCTGGGGCAGGGGAGGGCGGGGAGGGCCGCCTGCAGCAAGTAAGGGTGGGGGTGGCACGCAGGGGATGTCCCCGCCCCAGCTCACCCCTGCCCCGCCTCCTCCCTGAGCACACCGTGGCTGCTTCATTTCTCCTGCCCCTCAGGCTCCTAAGTTGATTGGTGCCACAAGCCTGGGAGGCGGGAGAAGTGAAGCAGCGACAGTGTGCTCAGGGAGGAGGTGGGGCAGGAGTGAGCTGCTTCACTTCTCCCGCCTCCCAGGCGTGCGCACCAATCAGCTTAGGCAGGAGCGGCGCCAGGGTTTCTGGCGCCCTAGGCAGAATTCGGGGGGTGGCATTTTGTGCGCTCCCCACGGGGCGCACGGGAGCTTCTGGTTCCGCTCCCATCACGCAGCCGAAGAAGGACCCTCTGCTGAAATGCCGCAGGCGACAGCGGCAGTCATTGAGCTGCTCAATTGCCTGCCGCTGTTTTCCGCGGCACTTCAGCAGAAGGTCCTTCTTTGGCAGCGCGACAGAAGCGGAACCGGAAGCTCCCGTGCGCCCCGTGGGAAGCGCACAAAATGCCGCCCCCCCGAATCCTGGCGCCCTAGGCGACCGCCTAGGGTCACCTAATGGAAGCGCCGGCCCTGAGCTTAGGCGCTGCAAGCCTGGGAGGTGGGAGAAGTGAAGCAGCGACGGCGTGCTCAAGGTGGAGCCGGAGCGGGGTGAGCTGGGGTGGGGGGGGTGCCTCATGGTGGAGGGTGGGGGTTGGGGAGCTGCCGCAGGGGTGGGGCACCTCAGGGTGGAGGAGGGGAGCTGCCGCGGGGGTGGGGCACCTCAAGCAGGGGCTCGGGGACGGGGGAGGGTGCAAGGTAGAAGTTTTGCCTAGGGCATGAAACATCCTTGCACCGGCCCTGATGCTATGACTTTTTTTAAATTAAAAAAAAAATCTCATTTTTTGGACCAGTCGCATGATTTTAGGGGGTCTGACTCATGATTTTTGAACGTTTGGGATAGGCAATACCATTTTCTCCATGCAAAAGGCCTGAGAAAGAATTTGGGAAGGGCTTTGAAAGAAGTATTAGAGAAAGCCTGGGTAGAATACTCCAAGCAGGGATGTTGTTTGGCCTTAAACCCAGATAGACTACTTTGAAAGGGAAGCAAAAGGACTGTAGCAAAGCTGAAGTAAGTAGTCTTAGAAGAAGAGAAGTGGGGAGAATTTGGGGTTGCATCTGGTGCCCACTTTGTCCTCTAAGGTCTAGAAATATAAGAGATGTGTATATATAGCAATCCCTGTTGAGTAGCCAACCAACGGGTCATAGGCTCTCTGGAGGATGGCTTCCATTTTGGGGTGTGTGTGTGTGTGTACTCCTCCCTTGCAGGAGAGGTTGACTCCAGGGGAAGAGTGAAATATATTTTGTAGGACAGCACTGCCAGACTCCCCCTGTGAGCAGCCATCCAGGCTTCTTTTACATTACTGGCAAAGAGTTCTGTGCCACCTTATAGACTAGCAAACGTATTGGAGCATGAGCTTTCGTGGGTGACTAGCCACTTCGTCGGATGCATCAGACGAAGTGCCACAGAACTCTTTGCTGCTTTTTATGTCTGACAAACTCATCTATTGTGCCCACTGCATTCTGTGTTGTCAAGCTGAACACAACTTTCAAAACCATTGGTGTCCTTTGTGATTGGATTCCCGATGGAGTCAATAGGCATAGTAACCATCACAGACTGCACCACATCACAGATGTTGCCCAGAGAGGTGAACTCCTTGCAGCATGAGGCAGACCAGAGCAGTTTGGGCCCCAGGAGTCTTTACACTCTGCACACTTCCTTGTGTCCATGTGGCAAAACAAAAATCAGAAAAACAAGCTCCAAACTCAGGAAGAATTAGCAAAGCTGCTCCAGGAAGAAGTGTGCGCGTAAGCATGTGGTAAAGAAGGTGCTCAGGCCGCCATATAAAGGGAACAAGCAAGCCAGATCCTGTCAGAGCAGCTTCCAACATGGACAGGCTTCTTCAGAGGCAGGAAGTGGACTACGGTAGGTCAGAGCCAGAGTGAAGGGGGACTGAGTCAGTGGCTGAAAAAGTGAAAAGCCTTCCTTTAATGTGGTTGGTGGCCTCCTTTCTAAATTTGCGTGCTCCCATATGGTCTGCACCAATGGAATTGGGCTACAGAAATATTAAATCTTAAAATATTAAAATTGTATTTTTTTTGTCAAGTATCAGAGGGGTAGCCATGTTAGTCTGGATCTGTAAAAGCAACAAAGAATCCTGTGGCACCTTATAGTCTGTTAGTCTATAAGGTGCCACAGGATTCTTTGTTAATTTTTTTTGTGTGGCTGCCAGCAAAGTGAACTAGAACAGGGAAGCAGGGTGTGTATGCAGCTAGCAGAACACTGGAGGTTTTTGATTGCAGCTGCTAGGAAAGGCCCCTGCTCTCCTGGAAGCTGCTGGGGGAGCAGAGGCCTCTGGGTGGTAGTGATGCACAGTACAGAAGAAGGGAGTGGACTTTTGTGTGTGTCATGGTACAGCTGGAGGGATTCAGATCTGGGTTTTTCTTTGAGGAAGATTAAAATAATAAAGGAAGAATAGCTTGTCATGCTGGTGCTAACTCAAGGCCAAACAAAGGGCTTTGACCTTCTCCAGAGTTTATTGGAATATAAGGGTACGTCTACACTACGGGACTATTCCGAATTTGCATAAACCGGTTTTGTAAAACAGATTTTATAAAATCGAGTGCGCGTGGCCACTCTAAACACATTAAATCGGTGGTGTGCGTCCATGGTCCGAGGCTAGCGTCGATTTCTGGAGCGTTGCACTGTGGGTAGCTATCCCGTAGCTATCCCATAGTTCCCGCAGCCTCCCCCGCCCCTTGGCATTTCCGGGTTGAGATCCCAGTGCCTGATGGGGCAAAAATCATTTTCGCGGTGGTTCTGGGTACAGCCTCACCTCCCTCCCTCCCTGACAGCGGCAGACAACCGTTTCGCGCCTTTTTTGCTTGGTGAACCGTGCAGACGCCATAGCACAGCAAGCATGGACCCTGCTCAGCTCCATACCGCAATCGTGGATGTTTTAAACACCTTGCGCACTCTCGTGCAGTATATGCTGAACCAGGACCTTCGAACCGAGGCGAGTAAGAGGCGGATACGGCAGCGCGGCGATGACAGTGATGAGGACGTGGACACAGAATTCTCTCAAACCGCGGGCCCCGGCGCTTTGGAGATCCTGATGGTAATGGGGCAGATTCTATCCATTGAACGCCGATTTTGGGCCCGGGAAACAAGCACTGACTGGTGGGACCGCATTGTGTTGCAGGTGTGGGACGATTCCCAGTGGCTGCGAAACTTTCGCATGCGTAAGGGCACTTTCATGGAACTTTGTGACTTGCTTGCCCCTGCCCTGAAACGCCATAATACCAAGATGAGAGCAGCCCTCACAGTAGAGAAGCGAGTGGCGATAGCCCTGTGGAAGCTTGCAATGCCAGACAGCTACCGGTCAGTCGGGAATCAATTTGGAGTTGGAAAATCTACTGTGGGGCTGCTGTGATGCAAGTAGCCAAAGCAATCACTAAGCTGCTGCTACGAAGGTTGTGACTCTGGGAAACGTGCAGGCCATAGTGGATGGCTTTGCTGCAATGGGATTCCCTAACTGTGGGGGGGCGATAGATGGAACCCATATCCCTATCTTGGCACCGCAGCACCAGGGCACCCAGTACGTAAACCGGAAGGGGTACTTTTCAATGGTGCTGCAAGCACTGGTGGATCACAAGGACGTTTCACAAACATCCACGCGGGATGGCCAGGAGGGTTCATGACGCCGCGTATTCAGAAGCACTACTCTGTTTAAACGGCTGCAGCAAGGGACTTACTTCCCAGACCAGAAAATAACAGTTGGGGATGTTGAAATGCCTGTCGTTATCCTGGGGACCCAGCCTACCCTTGATGCCATGGCTCATGAAGCCATACACAGGCAGCCTGGACAGTGGTCAGGATCTGTTCAATTACAGGCTGAGCAAGTGCAGAATGGTGGTGGAATGTGCATTTGGCCGTTTAAAGGCGCGCTGGCGCACATTACTGACTCGCTCAGACCTCAGCCAAACCAATGTCCCCTATGTTATTGCTGCTTGCTGTATTCTCCACAATCTCTGTGAGAGTAAGGGGAGACCTTTATGGCGGGGTGGGAGGCTGAGGCAAATCACCTGGCCGCTGATTACGCGCAGCCAGACACCAGGGAGATTAGAAGAGCACACCAGGAAGCGGTGCGCATCAGAGAAGCTTTGAAAACGAGCTTCATCAATGGCCAGGGTACAGTGTGACTGCTGTGTTTGTTGATGAACACCCAACCCCTTGATTGACTCAGTCCCTGTAAGCAACTCCCCTCCCCTTCGAGTACAGCTTACTTATGCAAATAAAGTCACTCTCATTTAAAAGCATGAATTCTTTATTGATTCATTATAAAAGAGGGAGAGAAGTAAGGGTGTGCTTTGGGAGGAGGAAAGGAGGGATGGAGAAGGCCATTAAAAAAAAATTCAGAGTAACGGCATCCTTCTGGTTGGGCTGTCCACGGGGGTGGAGTGGGCGGGTGCACGGAGACTCCCCCCACGCGTTCTTACACGTCTTGGTGAGGAGGCTAACGAACATGGTGAGGGCGGAGGGTGGATATACATGGGCTGCAGCGCCACTCTGTGATCCTGCTGCCGTTCCTGAAGCTCCACAAGACGCCGGAGCATGTCAGTTTGATCACGCAGCAGCCCCAGAGTTGCATCCCGCCACCGCTGATCTTCCTGCCGCCACCGCTGATTTTCCTGCCGGTCTTCCTGCTGCCACCTCTCATCTCGGTTGTCCCTCCTGTCCTCACGTTCATCCCTCCTGTCCTCATGTTCACTGGCCTCTTTCCTGTAATTTGAAACCACGTCCTTCCACTCATTCAGATGAGCTCTTTCATTGCGTGTAACTTCCATAATATCCTAGAACATCTCATCTCGCGTCTTTTTTTTCCTCCGCCTTATCTATGCTAGCCTTTGGGATGGAGGAGGGACGCTTGAAAAATTTGCAGCTGCATGAGGGAGATAAATATTTAGAAAGATACATTTTACAGAACAATGGTTATACTCTTTCACAGTGAAAAGCACTATTCACCTTACACAGCACATGTGATTTCCCTACAAGGTCGCATTTTTCATCTTAATAGTGACTGCTTGCATCTCTGGGGTTACAGATCTCAGACACAGGTCCAGGCATCAGGATTCAGCTTGCATGCGGACATGGTAAGCCACTGTCTCAGTGATTTACCCCCCCCCCCAACGCATGGCTAATACCACGCTAGCTCCCTGCTAATCAACAACCTTCCCCCTCCCCCCCCACCCACTGCCTGTCCAGTAGCTTGGGGAAGCTCGCCTCGCCGGTGACCAAACAGAAAAGATCATCGGCATTTCACTCCTCCTCCCCGCCGCTACGTGCAGGAAAGTGTTTTTTTAAGCTGCTGCATTCCACGAACCCAGTAGAAAAATGGCCACCCCCCTTACTTAAATTCCTGATTTTTAACCAGGTTATCCTGAACGATATCACTTTGCTGAGGATAACAGAACAAGATAAAGAGCGGATGCTTCTTGAATGCCAGCAGTCACCGGGACCATACGCCGCTATGCTTTGCCACGCAATGATACCTGATTACTTGCTACATGCATGGCATGGTAAAGTGTCCTACCATGGTGGGCGGAACAAGGATGCCTTGCCCAGAAACCTTCTGCAAAGGCTTCTGGAGTACCTACAGGAGCGCTTCATCGAGATGTCCCTGGAGGATTTCCTCTCAATCCCGGACATGTTAACAAACTTTTCTAAGTAACTATACTGTCTGCGAATGCATCCCAAGTCCTCTGGGCAAATCAATCATTAAAAAAGGCTTGCTTAAAAAACACTGTTTGCTATTTGCAAAGGTACACTCACCAGAGCTCCCTTCCAGGGCGTCATTCTCTGGAATAGTTGCTTGTGAGGGCTGGGAGCAGGGTAATTCCGTCAGGGTGATAAAAAGCTCCTGGCTGCTGGGGGTCACGGAGTGCTGTGTGCTCTCTGCGAGGTCTTCCTCTTCTTCTTCCTCTTCATCTTCCCCGTCTGCATAATCCTCAGACATGGCAGAGATTACAACCCCCACCTCGGAATCCACGGTCAGGGGTGGGGTACTTGTGGCGCAGCCCCCTAAAATTCCATGCAGCTCATCATAGAAGCGGCATGTTTTTCGACTTGCCCTGGACCTTCCGTTTGCTTCTTTGGTTTTCTGGTAGGCTTGTCTGAGCTCCTTAACTTTCACTCTGCACTGCACGGAGTCCCTGCTGTGGCCTTTAGCCGTCATAGCCTTAGAAATTCTTTCAAATACTTTTTCATTTCGTCTTTTGGAACGCAGTTCTGATAGCACTGAAGCCTCTCCCCATATAGCGATCAGATCCATTACCTCCCGAGCGGTCCATGCTGGGGCTCTTTTTCGATTCTCAGGAGACAGCATTGTTAACTGTGCTGATGAGCTGTGCGTGGTCACCTGTGATGATGAGCTCTCCACGCTGTCGAAGCAGGAAATGAATTTCAAAAGTTCGCGGGCCTTTTCCTGTCTACCTGGCCAGTGCATCCGAGTTGAGAATGCTGTCCAGAGCGGTCAGTGGTGCACTGTGGGATAGCTCCCGGAGGCCAATACCGTCGATTGCGGCCACACTAACCCTATTCCGATATGTTAATACCGATATTAGCGCTACTCCTCTCGTCGGGCAGGAGTACAGAAACCGATTTAAAGAGCCATTAAAATCGATATAAGGTGCCTCCTAGTGTGGACGGTTGTGGCGTTAAATTGGTTTTACGCTCCTAAAACCGATTTAAACGCCTAGTGTAGACCAGGCCTAAGTAATCTCTGTGTTTGGATTTGTCAAATGTGCAGGTATCACAGCAGATGGTGCTCCTTTGGTAGCTGGAGCAAAGAATGTCACGGTATCACTGCTCACTGCTCATCTGGGTGATCATGAAGAACAAATAATTTAGTATCTCTGAAGTATAAGCCCGTGAAAAATAAGGGAAAGACAGGCCTAAATGATGTCATGTCTGTTCTTATCCCTACAGTGAGTTTCTTTTAGATTATGTGGTTCAAATCCCCACCAAGTTAAAGTGCTCTACAAAGAAACTAAACTAAATATGTGAACTGCTGTGCTACTGAAAGGTCCAAGGAATCTGTGCAACAGCCATCCTTGGGCAGAACAGACCAAAAAGAGCCAACAACTGATTTTCTAAATGGTTCAGAAACTCTCAAAGAGAGCTGCATTCAGGTTCTGTGTAGGCCCATATGCAACTGAACCCAAACCTATTAAGTCCAAACTTAATTTAAAACTGATTAACCTCTATGAAGATTAGAACCTTGTTTGGAACCAAAGATTTTTCTTCATTTAGTCTCAGACCAAGAGATTTGAAAAGGAAACTACCTTGTTGTGACATGCAGCTCTTATGAGCTAGTTGTCAGACGTGGATTTGTTAGCAGGCACAGATGGTGTATGTGAGCTGCAACCACCACCACCACCAAAGTGCTTCCTAAAGAGAACTCACCCTCGAAAGAGAAAAAAATAATGATTTGGGCTACTAAATTAAATAATTGTGGGGGAGCCTTTCAAAGGCACAACTTAGGGGCCTAACTTTCATGGGAAGTCCATAGGGACTTAAACATTTAACTGGCATTTTTGCCTTTGGAAAATCTCTGTGTCCATGCCTAGTTGTCCATTTAATACAATCACCAACTTTGCAAGCACAACTGCTCATTTTTTCTCAGAGGCTATTTGGGCCCTCTTGGTGAATTCTAACCTAAATTCTGTTCCAAATAAGATATGTACAGCTATTTTACAGTCAGTGGCTAAACATTTTGTTCTTAATCAGGAAATATTCCCTTCACTTTGCTTGCACTACTGATTTGACAACAGCAAAAGAAGATCTGCATGTTCTTTAAACGTCACATAGCTTATTGCCCATGCAGTGGTGATGAATTGATGAGTATGATATAAATATCTACACAGACAGATACAGATATCACAAACTTTAGAAATGAATGTTCTTCCTTGGTTCCCTGTCTCAATATTTTTTTCTTCCCTTGAAGTAAGTATCTGATTATTTTCCAGATCTTTTCTGAGGATCATATATATCCATTTTTCAGAAAACTCCATAGAATCTTGTTTGGTTTTCTATATTCTTTCCAAACCTAATTTTGTTGTTGTTGTTCTGATAAGGTTCTCTGCTGACTAAACTATAGGTTCAATCCCTCAGTAAATATAACTCAGATGGTTCTCTGGAAACTTTAATCTTGCACAGGGAAGTGCAGTGCTATACAATTTCATGATAGTTTAAATGCAACCTCTGAGTTAGCTAGGGACTTGTCTTAGTATTGATTAGTTATCTACTAGTTTATCAGATTGCCTCCTTGAAACTTTACTAACCATTTAGGCCTGGTCTACACTAAGGGGGGTGGTCGAACTAAGGTACGTGACTTCAGCTACGCGAATAGACTGACTGTAAGATTTTATTTTTAAGAATCTTGTTTCGGGGTGTGTGTGTGTAAAACTTTATTTTAAATATGGTTTTGCACCTTGATATAAACACTTGGGCTCTGATATTTTCTAGGATGGCATTTCATAGTCAGGGTCTTGCTGCCTAGGTATGCTCTGTTTCCAGTGCCTGCTAGACAAACCCTCAACCAAAGCAAGTGCAGCCTAGTATCTTGGGAGAACATATAGGATAAATGTTCAGTGCAGTATAGAATAACACCAGTACTTTTGAAGTCTGTTCTGAAGTGAATCAGAATGTGATGGGGTGTAACAGGTGTTTGCTGTCTCCGGTGGAGACCCCACCACCTTGGCACACCCTATTCTAAGAAGGTGCCCTGCTGGAAAGGAAGAACAGTGAGTTCAGACCTCCAGGGGATACAAAGGTCTGCAGCAGAACCAGTGGCAGATTTAGAGTTAGTGAGGCCCTGTGGTCAGCTTCATTTTTGAGGCCCCTCCTTGGGACCCAGCCAAGAAAAAGAACATTCTCTCTTATCTTCCCCTCACCCCCATTTTTCATTCATTTTTTCTTGATCTTCCTACTATAAGTAATAGGAAGTAAATGAAAATAAAGTACCTTGTTTTTTTTGTAATCTAACTTTTATGTTTCCACAGACCACTTGAAAATTGCTGAGGGACTTAGAGTGCGGGAGGGGGCTCAGGGCTGAGATTGCAGGGTCTGGGAGGAAGATAGGGTGCAGGGGCATGCTGGAGCTTGGGGTGCAGGGTCTGGCCAGGAGTTAGGGTGTGGGAGGGGGCTCAGAGCTGGGGCAGGGGGTTGGGGTGTGGAGCGCTTAGCTAGGGCAGCTCCCATTTGGTGTGAGAGGTGCAGGTGGGGATGTTGGGGGGGTGTTGGATAAAATCTGTTTCTGATCTGTTTTATGTAATGTCCATCTTGGATTTGTAAAAGGACAGCTAAGCCTCCATCTTGGATATCCTTCTCCTGAGATGATTTAGTGTCCTTTCAGCCTTTTTCAAATCAAGGAGGGGAAAGGTCAGGGCAGTTAGTCATGTGACAGCCATAATCTACCTACCAACTGCAGGTTATTTAGTGAGTGGCACACCTGTCACTTAGGGCTGTCCATCTGAGTGGCAGCCCGAGTCCCATACAGTTCAGCTAGCTGCCAGGAGCCCCAGAGGGGCCAGGACTCATAGAACTTTGGATTCTTGGTCTCTATTAACATAATTGTATTCAATTGCTGCACACCATTAGTGAACACATCCTTGCACTGGACTACGAGGTCCAGCAGAGACTGCATGGGCAAGCACTGAAGATCTACCTGAGGGAGAAGATCTGCCCAAGAGGGAGAAGACCTGCCTAGAGCACCCGTCCAGAGGGAGAAGAATACCCAGTTCCTGTTTGGTGTCCAGTGCCCCTGATTTTCACCACTATTCCTGGCAGTATCCTGAGTTTTTGTCATTGTGTCTCTGTCTTCAGGATATGGTATTGTAATACCCATTGTGGTTTTCCTCTGTTTTACATCCGTAGGTTAAGGGGGTTTAAGGGCTCTGAGCTTCATGCTCTGGTAACTGTTAAAAACCGACTGTGTCTTCCTTATGTTGTTTATTGTATGAAGGGGGTCCTTGTCTAATTTACCTGACTAGTGGCATAATAAATGTGTGTGTTATATCTTATTCTGCCTCTGTCTTAATAAATCACCGGATGATAGATGTGGGAGGGGGTGGGATCTGCAGACAGCCCATCTTCTGATCTGTGTAAACCATAGTTAAACTGTTTTGGGCTAACAGGGGTGCAGGAGGCTGGGGTCGGGGGGTTGCAGGAGTCAGGGCTGGGAGTGTATGAGGGGGGTGCAGGGTCTGGGAGGGAGTTAGGGTGCAGGAGCAGGCTGGGGGCTGGGGTGCAGGGTCTGACCAGGAGTTAGGATGCAGGAGGGGGCTCAGGGTTGGGGTAGGAGGTTGGGGTGTGGAGTGCTTACGTGGGGCAGCTCCCATTTGGTGCAAGGGGTGCAGGTGGGAATGTGGGGGAGTGCAGGAGCTCCCATTTGGTGCTCAGGGTGGGGGTCGGGATGTGGGCGGTGCAGGAGTCAGGGCATGGGGTCTGGGGGGCTGGGCATGTGTAGGGGTGCAGGAGTCAGGGAGGGCTGGGGATGTATGTGGGGGTGCAAGAAGCAGGGCAGAGGGCTGGGAGCACCCCCACGACCTCAGCCCAGCCCCCTGCCCCAGCCCAGCCTCCTGCCCTGAGCAGCTCACAGCAGGCGGCTGGGAGGTTATGTGTAGGGGGAATGTGGGGGCCCCAGCTATGTCATTCTCCCTTAGAAAGAAGCACTATAGTAATGATTTGGAACAGTGATGAATACGGTTGTGATACTATACTAGCTGTTAACTCAATCTGCAAAACAAAGCTAGCACTTTCCTTGGGCTAATTAAAACAGGCCATTTAAACCTTGGTCCTTTACCGCCCAAGTGTAAAGTGTATATGTGAGAGAGTATAGAGGTAAAAAGTAATACATGTCTTTTAATGCACTTTAGCAGCTAGAAACAGATGTACTTTAAAAAAACAACATAAAAATGTTGTTCGAGAGTTGTGACATTGCACCCCATAATGCTTTATAGAAATATGGTTATGAGTGTAAATATGACATAACTGGAATATGTTTTATGCTAGATATGCCATGTAACATATCTTTGCAAAGGTTATGATCTACTGAATATATTTATCCTATTTGTATACATGTATCATTTTTATATTTGAAGTTATGAGTGTTTGCTCCATGCTTGTATTTAAAGTGTTTGTTGTAGGAAGCACATAGGGCAGATTTGGTCAACATACTGTGAAGGGGTTATTCAAGTAATTGAGAGTACTTAACTAGCAATGGACTTTGGGAGATATCAATCCACATCTGAGCTTTCCTGGGAACGTTCAAACTAACATGTAAACAATGGCGATGCCCCGCAAAAAGCTGAATCATTCATTAACATGTGACTTGCCCAGGTGGCTACAGACTCCATCTTGTTGCTGTGATTTTGCACAGGAGAACAAAGGGGTTTCCACCTACAAGAGAGAATATAAAAGGCCCTGGAAATCCCTCCATTTTGTCTTCAGCTGGCTCAGAAGATAGCCTCTCCACCCCCAAAGAAATTCCTGAAAGAAACTGGAACAAAGGATAGTAACGGGGGGAGTGATTGTTGGACCCAGACTATGAAGGAGTCTAGTCTGTGAAAGAAGCTTATTGGAACATCTCTGAGGGTGAGATTTACATGCATTTAGTTTCCTACTGTATTAGGCTTAGACTTGCATATTTTTGTTTTATTTTGCTTCGTAATTTACTTTGTCTGTTATTACTTGAAACCACTTAAATCCTACCTTTTATACTTAATCACTTTTTGCTTATTAATTAATCCAGATCAAGTAATTAATACCTGGGGGAGACAACAGCTGTGCATATCTCTCTATCAGTGTTATAGAGGGCAAACACTTTATGAGTTTAACCTGCATAAGCTTTATACAGAGTAAAACGGATTTATTTGGGGTTTGGATCCCATTGGGAACTGGGTGTCTGGGTGCTAGAGACAGGAACACTTCTTAAGCTGTTTTCAGTGAAGTCTGCAGCTTGTGGGGTATGTGGTTCAGACCTGGGTCTGTCTGGCTCAACAAAACAGGGTACTGAAGTCCCAAGCTGCCAGGGAAAATGGGCTCAGAGGTAGTCTCAGCACATTAGGTGGCAGTCCCATGGTGGTCTCTGTGACCCAACCCATCATAGGGGTGACTCAGGGAACTTCTCACCAGTGAGTGTTACTTCACTTCCAAGAGGTTAGCCAACTCTCTTCTTCTATTATTTTAATCAAATTTTTCCATAATACATTTTTCAGGGGAAAATGCCCCCCTCCCCGCCACCCAGTTATAATTTTTGAAAAAACTGTTTCTGTCAAGTTTTCAGGTTTCAATGGAAAAACCCATAAGTGAAAGGTTTGGGTTTTAGTCTTTCATCCCTCCTGCCCCCTCTTCCCCCTTTCACCCTTTTTCTACTGGAAAAGGATAGTGCTGGGGCAGGGGAGGAAAAGCAAAAAATGTGGATTTTTGAGAATAAAAACACTTTGGGCCCTGTCTTTCGTCAAAATACCAACAACCCCCCCCCTCCCCCGGAAATTTAAAAAAATGCTGTGGAAAAAGCATAGTGATTTTTAACCAGCTCTATTTAAAAAAGAGTGCTTATAAGACAGCTAATTGAACATGATATGATTGATCAGACCAGTGTGGCTATTTTAAGTACGTACTTGGTGGAAGAGGGGGTTGCAATTGACTTGTATGACAGCAGCCTCCCTCTGGGATGACTTGTTCCCAGGTGCTTGTCACCTGGGAATGAGCTTGGTGTTTTATCTTTTATGAGACTAGTGAATAATGTGATCGTATTGGAAGTTGATTCTTTCTGTAAATATCAAGTTCTATTTCAGAAAGCCTATATTGCTTGGGACCAACCCTACTCAGCTCCTCTTATGGCTACCTAGCATATCTGAAAATAGGAATTTAATTCAAAGATAAAATAGTCCTTTTATATAAATATCTTATGAGTCAGTCCCAGCCCAATTCCCAAGTGGTGACATCACTCACTATATGCTGTTAAGAAATAGTTAAGGGGAGCTACAACTTCACCAGAAAATGCTTTTATGGAATTTAATTTAAATAAAATGTTAAAAGCAACTGTATCATAGGATGAAAATGTAATTTATTCTGAAGGTAGAATGGTTATAATAGTTTGAAGAAATCAGTCCAAATATGGCTGCAGAAAAGACTCATACCAACCAAACTTGAGCATCCTAAAATACTTCACTGGGCCCAATCCTGTAACCTGCATGTGAGAAGGGGCTGCAGGAGTGATCTTCAAGGTCTTTGTGAATTTTGGAGTGGGTGTTTGACACTGAATGACTTGTGTAATTAATAAAAGCAAATCCTTCCAAGTATTAATCCATTAGGACCAATCAATTAAACTGTACAGAGAAACTTTAACGTGTGAGCTATATAATAGTTGTCAGCCAATTGTGTTTAAATTTGTAACTGGCAATCTATGCTAATTTTGACTTAATTCTCCCCCAATCAAGTTGTTTTATGGTAATTGTTTAGTAATCATAAGCTTTTAAAGACAATCTATTGTTTCTTCTTCAGTCTGTGGTGCTTCTTTGGAGTATGAGTCTATTATTCTGTTTTGCCACAAAATTAAAAAAAATATTTTTACAACTTTCTCATAATTTGATTTCCTGGGATATTGTCTGTGACAGATATTGCAACCACATGTAATATCTCTGGGGGACCATATTGTATTAAGTTGATCTATCACTGTGGGTCAGGGATTGTATACAACTCCGGATGAGTTACCACAGCACTTCTAGTAGTGGAGGATGATTAAAGTTGAATCACTCAGGCTGTAATATCTCCTGAGAAGTGGTACCACTGCTAAGAAGCTTACATATGCTGGTGCAAACTGGGGTTTTCCAGAATCCAACAAAGAAAGGCCTTTTGGCATAAAAAGACTGTGTTGAAACTGACTTAACGCTTTCTTTCTGATCCAACAAGTGAACAGGACCTTCTGTCAGAGGGCCCCAACTCTTGCAGAAGGGTTGGAAAGACTTGGCCCACTAGGCCCTATTAAACTGATGGGTGACCTCTGGCGAGCTTTTAGTATGGATATAGGAACTTTATTGATTTTTTTTTTCCCCACATATTTTCTGTTGGGATTTTACCTTAAGAATAGGTGTCTTTATTTAGAAAGAGCTGTGTGGAAACATATCACTGAGGGCAATACACTATTCATAGCCCTCAGAAAGAAAGCAGGATATAGGAACTGGCCTTTAGATAGCCTGGCTTGCTGGGGATATCACAGGGAGCTGGGCATCCTTAAAACCCCCGTCAGGAGGGAGGGACAGAGATGTAGGTCCCTGCCTAAAAGATGACAGCTGGGAGCCAGAAACCTTAAGTGAATGCCCTCAAGGGACCATGGAAAGGGGATACAGGTCACAGTTTCAGGGTAACTACACATTGTTCTTGGCACTACACTGCTTTTTTAGCTTTTAAAATGTATTGAATTGTCTTATTTTATGGGCCATATGGTATCTTAGGGCTTTGCTCTGATCAGTGATCCTGTAAAACGGATGTCATGTTTCTCATGGATTTTATATCACATGTGATCAAATACCCTTGTTCTAATTTCCAGTCATGCAAACTCCACCTGAGCTCTGGAAGTCAGCTATATTTCTGGCTTGAATAATGGCGATTTTGACCTGTCATTGGAATTTTGTTAAGAATTCTGCTGCTAATAGAATAGCCAGGTGTGGCAAACTCAGGACAAACGACTACAAAGGAGGGGGTAGTAATTTGTCCCAGGGGGTTAAAAGGCCTCTGCCAATCCACTGAGGAGAGATAACCATGGGAAAATAAGGTTCAGCTGGAAAAGGAGTTACCAGGGAACTAATTAGGTTCAGCTGGCTCCAACTGCTTGAGACCTTTTTAAACCCTCCCCGGGGGGGGGGGGAGCAACAGTAGCAGGGAAGCTGCAGCAAGGCTCTGAGCTCTTCCAGCAAGGAAGGTTGTGCCCTGTCCCCAGAAGGGAAGAAAACAAACACAAGGGACTGACCTGAGGGAAGGAATAGCCAGACCCTGTGCTACCTAGAAGGATTTGCTTTGCCCAAGCCTGTGTCTCCAAGGCTAAAAAAGACTGAGCCTGCTGAGGAGAAGGTACTTTGCCACACAGGATAGAATCCAGTTCACATATAGCTGTGCTGAATCTGCATTGCTAACAGGAGTAAAAAGCTACTTTTGTCACAGATGTCCTTTCAGGACTCTGAATACATACTGCGGGCAGATCTATTGAGTAAGAATGTGCCACTTTCTTGTCTCATACATTTAGGTCCTGGTTGCATAATGAATTCCATGCTAGTGCACCCCAGTGCCAAGCCCCACTGAAGTCCATAAGACTCCCCACAGAGGCAGGGGTCAGCCCACACAGAGCACATTGCAGGATTGAGACGTTGGTCACTTTTCCAGACCACGCTGTTGACTCAGATAACATTTCTCCTTGCATTTTACACATTACTATAAGGAACACTGTAGAGCAGGGGTTTCCAGACTTTTTCATAGGGTAAGCCACATTTTCAGGACTTGACCAAACACAGTACAAATTTTTATTCAGTTGAAGAGGACTCATGGTACCACTTGCTTCTTCTCAAGAGGGGAGAGAGAAAACAAAGAGCACTGTGGCTTGAGCATCACTGCTCTCTTAATAGAGTGGGTGAGGGGGGGGGGAGGAAGAAGCCCAGCCCTGCTAGTCATGTTTGAGGTGAAGGAGAAAGAGCTGAACAACCCACGCGCCACTAGTTATTTTTCAGGTGGAGAGGGAACCACTACACTTCTCAAACGATTGAAAGAGACCAGATAGGAGACTAAATCTGAGATGGAGAGAGGAGCAGAAATGTCAGTTCCTTTAACAATGGGAAAAGAGCAAAGGGCCCAGGTCAAAAAGGAGAAGTAGCTAAGAGCACCAGGTGGGTAGCCAGAAATAACAAACAATGCCTGCAAAGAGGCAAGATCTAAATTGATTTATATGGTGCAAGGGGAGGCTGAATGTTTGTTTATTGTGTGAGCAAGCACAAACTGATTTACTGTGGGACTGTTCAGCATTCATTTATTGTGTGGAGAGGGACAGCACTAAGTTTATTGGGTGGTAGGCCCAGTTTTAGTTGTATGTGTATAGTCGAGAGACAGCATTAAAGTGGGGTGCAGATTTCAGCTAGCAAGGGACTGGGGACGTCAGACCTAAGCAGCAAGGGATGTAAGATGGGAATACTCAAAGAGCAGGAGACTGGGCAGTAGGAGGTGTAAGCCTTCCCAAACCACAACTTGCCATTTGGATGTATTTCAGACTGTCAAGAAGATTCAGTCATTGGGCTACTGGGTGTTGGGTAATTTTTTCAAGCCCGGTGTGACACGCTGTACCTCGAAGCACACTGGAACCCCCATATTCACCACTGTCATATAATTATGATACGAGTTGTACTAAGTATGCCTTGTGCGGTTTCATTTAAAAAGTCTTGATCTGTTGAACATTAATATCCTGTTGGATTGTATGTGCTATCATTGTATGTAGACTTATGAAGTTTTGTTGTGTGTGTGTTACTCAAATATATTGTGAGGTTGGGAACACCTACAACCAGCTTTCAGGTACAACAATGGAGTAGCCAGAGGTTCTGATGGATCACTAAAGGGAATCCACTTTCCCAGAAGACTTCTCGGTGAGAGCACATAGACAATGGAGACTGCTTGAGCAATGGGGTCAGACCCCATATCACAAGCAAAAGATCTTTCCAGAAAGCTGGAAGAAACTTTAAAAGAGGGGAAGTGACATCATGACTTAGCCTCGTTCCCCCCAAAACTCAACACCTGGAAACATGTCTGGAGGACAAAGACTTTGAACTGAGGGAAGGTGGTCCCAGGCTGGAAGGCAGTTCCAGCCGGTGTATTGAAGATCTGTGACCTGTTTGTACCACCTATCTGGGTAAGACACTGTTTGATTCAAATCCTGTTTAGTTTATAGAACTCAGACTGAATTTACTTTTATTTCGTAGGTAACCAACTTTGATCTCTTAAAATATAAATAAAATATTTCTGTAGTTAATAAATCTGTTCTATTTTTTTTACCTAAAACAGTGTGTTTTGGTTGAAGTGCTTGGGAAATCTCAACTCATTTACAAAGGCCAGCGTGTCCTCCCCACATTGAGGGAAGGGCAGACTGGGTAATGAATTTACACTGCTCAGGCTTCTGACCAGGGCAAGACAGTACAGTTTTGGGGTACAAGGCTGGGGAGATGAAGGGGAACTGGCTGGAGCCTCTCTGCTGTTGGTTCATGAATGGCCGGGAGAAGCATTCATGTAACTCAGCTGGGTGTGTCCCTGACTGTGGATTCTGTGCAAGTGCAGTGCCTGTCAGAGGTTTGTAGTTTGGCAACAGCATCACTGTGTGAGAGGAATACCCCAGGTTGGAGGGACAGAGGGCTCAGTGGTCCCACAGTCCAGGTTGCACTCTGGGGAGCCTGTCACACCCTGCATATTTTGAGAGAGACTGTCTCCTGGACATGATCACATCAACCAGCTTGCTGCCTCTTTGCAATTGCATAACATCCTTCTGGCAACAGCAGCAATTATATTAAAAAAAATATCATTAGGAAAGTATGTAGTGCATATTTGGCTTCTTTGGATGCAATTTAGCAGCTGGAAACAAGGAGTGGAGCCTTCACCACAGACAAACTAGCTTTCTGCAGAGCGCTACCAAGTGCTCTATGGAGCAGCAGTTGGGGAACCTCTGGCTTAGGCTACCAAAAGTAAAAGATATGAGAAATCATTTTCTCATTCAGTTTGCAATTGACAGAGTGTGGACAGTTTCACTCCCAGTCTCCTAGGGTATAATGATGACATCACTTTCCTGCTCTCCTCTGTAAGGCTTGTCCAAGCACTGAAAGGGTTTAACACTAAGAGCACCAGGGCTGCTGCCGGTGTTTTGGAGCTTAGCTACGTGCTGCTGGTAGGTAAATATCAGTTACTAAAACAGAGGTGGGCAAACTTTTTGGCCTGAGGACCGCATCTGGGTGGGGAAATTGCATGTAGGGCCATGAATGTACGGCTGGGGCAGGAGGTTGGGGTGCAGAGTGCAGGAGAGGGCTCAAGGCAGGGGGTTGGGTGCAGGAGGGAATGCAGAGTGCCACAAGGGGCTCAGGGCAGGGGGTTGGGGCAGAGGAGTAGTGCAGGGTGTACTGGGGGCTCAGGGCAGGGGTGTGGGGTGTGGGAGGGGTGCAGCAGGGGGCTCAGGGCAGAGGGTTGGGATGCAGGATGTAGAGGGGTTTGGGGTGCAGGCTCCGGCCCAGTGCTGCTTACCTGGAGTGGCTCTGGGGTGGCAGCAGTGCTCAGTGAAGCTAAGACAGGCTCCCTGCCTGCCCTGCCCCCGGGCCATGCCACTCCTAGAAGCGGCTGACACCATGTCCCTGTGGCCCTTGCGGGAGGGAGGGCTGCCCTCACCTGTGGGTACCTCCCCCGAAGCTCCCATTGGCCATGATTCCCCGTTTCCTGAACTAGGGAACTAGCAGTGCATAACAGCTCCACCTTGGTGAACTTAAGCAGCAGTCTTCAATCTCCAGATTCCTACTCTGGACTGAGGAGCACTAGCAAAGCCAAAGCCGTGGGAGACCTTTACTTGCTGGCATAACTACAAGGGCCTGAGGGAGCAGCAGAAGCTGGCCAAGGTGGTGGAAGGGTCAATGAGCCTTGGTTCTTTACTTCTCTGGTTGCTCCAGGGTCTGGCGGGAGACTGGGGTTCTACGCTTCCTGGGACACCTACACAAGGCCCAAAGAAGCTTAGGAGAAATGAAAGGCCCTTAGGGATAAGGAAGGAGATAGTGAGATCTATCTTCTCCATGAAGTCAGGCAGGAGAGGAAGCAGAGAATGGCAGGGTAGGAATTGCCTGACAGCGATATGCATAAGAACAGATGTACTGGGTCAGACCAAAGGTCCATCTAGCTGTTATCCATTCTTCTGACAGTGGCCAATGCCAGGTGCCCCAGAGGGAATGAACAGAAAAGGTAATCACCGAGTGATCCATCCCCCATCACTCATTCCCAGCTTCTGTCAAACAGAGTCTAGGGACACCATCTCTGCCCATCCTGGCTAATCCATTGATGGATCTATTGTCCATGAATTTATCTAGTTCTTTTTTGAACCCTGTTATAGTCTTGGCCTTCAGAACATCCTCTGGCAAAGAGTTCCACAGGTTAACTGTGTGTTGTGTGAAGAAATACTTCCTTTTGTTTGTTTTAAACATGCTGCCTATTAATTTCATTTGGTGACCCCTAGTTCTTGTATTATGAATGCACAACAAAATGTCCTGAGTTCACATGCATGTTCCCTAACACCCTCTGAGGGATCCCTGTGTTTCTCTATGTATGGTCTGTGTGTGAGAGTCACACAGTTTCAGGGGACAGAAAAGCAACAAAGTAAATTAAGTAAACTCAGTTCTAAAAAGGAGAGATCTCAGTGGCAGGTGCCCTTTCCAGAAAGCAGCTTTATTAGACAGTGATTAAATTTACCATATCTAGATTGACAGTGACCTTTTAAAAATGAGGAGGGGTGATGTCCTCTGCTTCTGTAAAGGGACAATGACAAAAAGCAGTATATTTAGCCTTTCATGGGGCATGGGGAAGAAGGAAATGCTGCCTCAGTCTCATCATCTTCATTTTGGCCCTACCTGGCATCTGATTTTCCTCCTGAATAGGTTGGCTTGCTGTGGAGGCAGCACCTACAGCCTTCCAAGGAAGGCTGATAGATCGTGCCCTAGCAATAGTCACAGCATAACAAATAACACTCCCATAACAAAATGGGATTTAATGATACCAGCACAAAGGGAGTTAATAAGTTATACCCCTAGTCGAAATTCATATTAACAATTTTCAAGTAGTTCCAGTTGACCACCATATTGCTGGGTTCCTTGTCCCCTGGTTGAAGCCAATGGAAACCAACAGTACATTAAGCTAAACATGAACAAGGCACCCTTATTCCAAAATAAGTGTCCACACATGGAGTTATTCAGGAAGAGCTGTCCCTGAATAGCACTCTGTGTAGAAAAGTCTTGACTGAAGTATTATACATTCTACTGCAACTTCCACAAGGATAAAAAAAAATCATTTTGATTAAACTTATTTAAAAACTGATTTCACTGCTGCAGATCTGACTTCATATTGTTAAGAGTTAAAACAACATTTTAATTCTTTTTTCTAATCCTTCAGTGTCCCCTCTTTTACCACAGAGTTAAAAGAAAGCTAACTCTTGGCAACACACCAAACACTAAACGTGAGCATAGATTTTAAAAGTAAATATAAAAAGGTTATGGCTTTTGTTTGTCTAGAAAGATAATAGACCATCACTGGGATACCCTGTGCTCTCATTTAACTCTCTGAGCCAGTGTAACTCCACCGACTTTACAAGTTTCAGAGTGGTAGCCATGTTAGTCTGTATCAGCAAAAACAATGAGGAGTCCTTCTGGCACTTTTTTAGTCTCCAAAGTGCCACAAGGACTCCTATTTTTTACTGACTTTACAATTACTCCAGATTAACATCATGTAGATGACAACAGAATTTGGCCCTGTATATCTTCGTCTGGAAGCCACTCTCATTTAGTAACCCCATCCTCATTTAATGACTTCACTTCCCTTATGCAGGCCACAGTCATTACATGTAATAGAAGCTGCAACTTCAAATGAAGATGTACATATTTTTTCATTTAATGAATTAATAAGTGGCAGCATGCACTCTTTCCTGTGTAGTTTCAATGCAGATGACTCTGTGTTCTAATTTAAAAAGCACTAGCTTGCTATCCCTGGGACCCAAGTTCCAAGTCCAAACTAAAGTTTTTAACTGAAATGCGTTCCAACATAACAAGAGTAGCTAGTCGAAAATTGCCACCGTTAAGTTCCTGCCTATGAAAGGCTTGGTGAATTGTCCAGGTCAGAGCTGAACTGAATCAATAGGACTAGGGGAGAATGTGAAAAAAGGCAGCAAGTGGTAATGAATCTTCTTAAATGTCCCTTCAAATAGAAATTTCTGTCCTACAGAATTTGTAGACTGCTAAGAGAGTACATTCTAGGAGATAGTTCTGTCCTGCCTGAAGATCCTTTAGAATTAGACCTGAAGAAAAGAAAGAAACCTGCAGACAGAAGAATCATTACAATATAGATCCCTTACAACTTTATAATTCAGTCTCTTTGATTCCAAGCTAGGGTCCTGTGTCCGCTCTCACATTGGTTTTACATTCTGGTAATTCCACCAACCTCAGAGGAGTTGCTAATTTACATTGGTGTAACAAAGCAGAATCCATTGCGGTTCCACATACTTTATTCTATGCCTGGCTTGCAAAAGATCATGCTAATGAAGGCTAGAGAGTTGGGTTCTGATTCTCCTTTAGTTCTTGCCTCTTTGCACTGCTCTGGTAGTCTAAAGGGGCTTGAGGGTATGTCTACACAGCAGATGCTGTGCATGGGATAGCTTACCCGTGCTTGCCTGAATCCAGCTAGAGCAGGTAATAACAGTGAAGACAGCACACTGTGAGCTTCAGCGCAGGTAGTACCCACCTGGTACGGACCCATGGTACGTTCTCGACTTGCTAGCCTGTGCTGAAGCCTGCGTTGCACCACCTTCACAGCTACTGTTACCCAAGCTAGCTGGATTCAAGCTGGCTTAGGTAGGCTACCCCATGCACAGTGTCTGCTATATAGACATACCCTTAGAGCGGGTGTAAGTGTAATTCACACCCACTTTGAGTCCATTTTACACAGCTAGAGTGGTGTAAATGAGAAGCATTGTGTACTACTTTGAAACCTGGAAACAGAATAGAAAAAGAATACTCTTCCTAAAGATCCTGGTTCTCCATTGGGCTGCACGTTATGTAGCCACTTACACCTGTGCAAATCTGGTGTAATACACTACTAAATCCAAATTATCCACTTACACACTCGCTTTTGGCTCTTTGTAGATGTGTAAATCAGAGAAATGTGAAGCTCAAAGGGACCTCTGGAGGTCATCTAGTCCAGCCTGCTACACTGAGGCAATATTGAGTATATCTAGACCATATGACTGTGCAAAGGGTAAGGCAAGTAGAAGAATCAAGACCTATGTCTCCCTGTATGTGTGTACAGTGCCAAGCCAATCATTAAGAAATGAGGATGATGACAACAACAGAGAGAAAAGAGATTTGAAAACCAAAAACATACAGAGAGTATTCTGCCAATATCAGAAAGCAAACCACTACATGAGTTCATAGGTGCTGGAACATTGAGGGACGGGGATGGCAGTGCTGCAGCACCCCCCGTCTTGAAGTAGTTTGAAGTTTACAGTTTGGTTCAATGGCTCTCAGCACCCTCTCTATAAAAAATTGTTCCAGCCCCCCTGCATGAGATCAGACTCTTGGGGAAAAAACCAATTCCTAAGAGGAGAGGTATTAAGTGGAGAATTGCCAAACACCATTGTGCACATCTGCATACAGATGCCTTTATGCCGCTTGAGATGATGTTGCTGGTTCTTTAGCTCACCAGGTAGAGGCCTTGGTCAAAAAGTTCAGAGTTGGGGACTTGCAACAGATAACTACAGTGACGTGGGAATCTAAATAAATGGCCTGATTTTCAAAGGTGCTGAGCACCTGCAGTTTTCATGAGCATCAATGAGAATTGTGAGTGCTAGGACCTCTGAAAACCACTCATTTATGGAGGTCTTATCTATATTTTAGGGCTGTCAAGCAATTAAAAAAAGTAATCACAATTAATCGTGTGATTAAAAAAATTAATTGTGCGCTTAATCATGCTGTTAAACAATAGAATACCATTTATTAAAATATTTTTGGATGTTATATTTGAAAATGTATAAACTGATTTCAATTGCAACACAGAAGACAAAGTTTACAGTGCTTGCTTTATATTTTTTATTACAAATATTTGCACTGTAAAAAACAAAAGAAAGTACTTTTCAGTTCACATAATACAAGTACTGTAGTGCAATCTCTTTATCATGAAAGTTGAACTTACAAATGTAGAATTATGTACAAAACCCCCCCCTGCATTCAAAAATAAAACAATATAAAACTTTAGAGCCTACATCAGTCCTACTTCTTGGTCAGCCAATCACTCAGACAAACAAGCTTGTTTACATTTGCAGAAGATAATGCTGCCAGTTTCTTGTTTACAATGTCACCAGAAAGTGAGAACAGGCGTTTGCATAGGACTTTTATAGCTGGTGTCGCAAGTTATTTACATGCCAGATGGGCTAAAGATTCATATGTGCCTTGATTCTTCAACCACCATTCCAGAGGACATGCTTTCATGCTGATGACGGGTTCTGCTCGAAAACGATCCAAAGCAGTGCATACCAACACATGTTGATTTTCATTATCTGAGTCAGATGCCACCAGCAGAAGGTTGATTTTCTTTTTTGGTGGTTTGGGTTCTGTAGTTTCCGCATCAGAGTGCTGCTCTTTTAAGATTTCTGAAAGCATGCTCCACACCTCATTCCCTCTCAGATTTTGGAAAGCACGTCAGATTCTTAAACCTTGGGTCGAATGCTGTAGCTATCTTTAGAAATCTCACATTGGTATCTTCTTTGCATTTTGTCAAATTTGCAGTGAAAGTGTTCTTAAAATGAACAACATGTGCTGGATTATCATCCGGGACTGCTATAACATGAAATATATGGCAGAATGCGGGTAAAACAGAGCAGGAGACATACAATTCTCCCCCAAGGAGTTCAGTCTCAAATTTAATTAATGCATTTTTTTAAATGAGCATCATCAGCATGGACACATGTCCTCTGGAACAATGGCCGAAGCATGAAGAGGCATACGGATCTTTAGCACATCTGGCTCATAAATATCTTGTGACACCAGCTACAACAGGTGCTGTTCTCTCTTTCAGGTAACATTGTAATTAAGAAGTGGGCAACATTATGTCCTATAAATGTAAACAAACTTGTTTCTCTGGTTATTGGCTGAACAAGAAGTAGGACTGAGTGGACTTGTAGATGCTAAAGTTTTACATTGTTTTGTTTTTGAGTGCAATTATGTAACAAACTACATTTGTAAGTTTCACTTTCATGATGAAGAGAGGACACTACAGTACTTGTATGAGGTGAATTGAAAAATACTATTTCTTTTGTTTTTAGTTTTACAGTGCAAATATTTGTAATAAAATAATATAAAGGAGCACTGTACACTTTGTATTCTGTTATAATTGAAATTGATATTTGAAAATGTAGAAAACATCAAAATATTTAATAAATTTCAATTTTTATTCTGTTTATCAATGCAGTTAATCACAATTTTTAATCAATTAATTATTTTTGAGTTAATTGCATAAGTCAACTCCGATTAATCAACAGCTCTACTATATTTTGGAAGTAGGACCAGTATAACTCGCTTTATATCTGTGGAAACTGCCATGCATTCACACTCAAGTTGTCTCCCATCAAGAGCTCTCTGGATTTTAAAACCAATATAAAGTCTTGTTTGTTACCCACAAAACTCCATATTGGTAGGAGTTAATATGGTTTATGGGCAATGGGGGCCCATCTGTCATAGGGTTTGCTCACTGCTACTGCACCTCCTGCTGTGGATTAGCTGATTTCATAGTCAATGCTTCCTTTCCAGCTCTCCCCCCATGCCCTGCCTTCTCTTCCTGGGTCTCAGTGAGGTAAGATGCTCTGTATTCACGACTCAGCTCTCCTGAGAAATCATATGAATCCTCCTCTTCTGGGGTATCAACATCTTTTCTTACAAACAGGCTCAGGCAGTCTTCCCATTCGCTGCCCAGCTTGTACCTCTTCCCCTTCATCTGGTAGGGGAACCAAGCCCTGATCTCCACTCCGGATTCCAGCTTAGGGACCCTCTAATCAGCAACCAAGGTCTGTTCCATTCTAGATCTTACTGCCTTTTCCCTGAACCTTTCCTTACGTTCTGCTCCCCCCCAGGTTTGCCAGCCTTAAAAATCCCTTCCCTCCTCCCATAGAGTAACTATAGGTTGCTTTGGCACTCTAGCTACCAAGCACACCTCCCTTCTCCTAGGGAGTAATTACAGACTACTTCCCTGCAGCCCCTTCTCTGCTTCCAACTTCCTGTCTTTGTAAACCCAGCCCAGCTCCTTCCTCCTCAGCTGAGCTTCCTCATTATTCAGTCAAGGGATTACTTAAACCATCTGATTCCCCTCAGCTGTGTCTTCTCTGGTTAATTGGCCCCCTACTTAGCCTACATTAACCCCCTGGAGGGCAAGCATGGGATGAACCTCCCATCACAGCATCCCACTTCCAATTTAACTAAGCAGGTGTAAGCAGTCCTCTCACTCCTACACCACACGTGTGGATGTAGGTGTTTAACTTCATGCACCCAAGTTTGACAATTTCAGGTCATATGTTTGTTTATTTATATGCATCCTTTCTAGATTAATTATGATGATATATTTAAAGTGCTAAAGTATAATTGTTGTCACTCATACTCATCTATTAATATGAACATAACTGAGCCTAAAGACAAGCTCTTCCTTTGTTGTAGGGAACATGTGCTATAAAGACTTGTGTCAGGGTATGCCACTGCCTCTGTGCCTGTGAGAGATGCCCAAAGATGTTTTTTTTTTGTTGGATTTTTTTTTTGGATTGCTGGGAAGTGTGAGGGGGAAAAAAAGAGTTTAGTCCTTTTTGAGTAAGAGGAAAATGAAAATAAATGCAGCTTCCCCCTTACAAAGGATATTTGCAATTTTTTTTATCAGCGCTATAACAAAAATGATGAGTTATAGATGAAATTTGGCATGAAAATAGCTCTCAACAGAACAGTGCCTTTGGTATTCAATTTTCTCACTATGTTCTTGAGATACATTTACTACTTCTACCACAATAAAATTGTTAGCTTCTTGACTATTCTGTCATGATGATGATTATTCTGTACCACCAGAGCTATCGTTAGCTCATTATCGTTATCCTGCTAACGATAGCGCATCTCAATTGATTAGACTCTGCCTGTTGGTATGCATACTTCCACCTTTTCATGTTCTCTGTATGTATAAATATCCCCTGTCTGTGTGTTCCATTCTATGCATCCGAAGAAGTGAGCTGTAGCTCACGAAAGCTCATGCTTAAATAAATTTGTTAGTCTTTAAGGTGCCACAAGTACTCCTGTTTTTTTTGCGGATACAGACTAACACGGCTGCTACTCTGAAATCTACCTTGGAAGTCATCTTTCATCCAAGGCAGATATTGATGCAGAAATTCAACGTCACCTGAGCTGTGCCAATGTAGCTTTTTCTCGTTTATGGCACAGGGTTTTTGAAGATCACAACATTTGAACAGACACCAAGCTTCTTGTTTATCAAGCCGTTATTCTCCCAACACTGTTGTATGGGTCCGAAACTTGGACAACCTATAGACTCTTGAAAGTCCTTGAGAGGCACCATCAACGCTGCCTTTGTAAGATTCTGAAGATCAAATGGGAAAACAGGCGCACCAATATTAGTGTCTTGGAAGAGGCAAAGACCACCAGTATGGAGGCAATGATCATCTGTCAGCAATTCCGCTGGACTGGTCACGTTGTCCGGATGCCAGACCATCGCCTCCCAAAACAGCTCCCATTCTCTCAGCTAAAAGAAGGGTACCGTAACGTGGGTGGACAACGGAAGTGTTATAAGGACTTACTGAAGGACAACCTAAAAAAGTGTAATATTGACAATGACACTTGGGAGACACTTGCCCAGGATCACTTAAAATGGAGTGAAGTCCTACATGATGGTCCTCTGCATTTTGAACTTGCCTACTGACAAGCTGAAGAGGACAAGAAGTGCAGAAGGAAGGAGAGACTGGCTTCCACTCATGATCAACAGCCTCCTGCTGAGCCTGAAAACATCTGCCCTCATTGCAATAGAACTTGTGGTTCAAGGATTGGCCTTATTAGTCACCTGAGGACCCATAACTCCCATGGAAGATGATCATACTTGGTAATGCCCATCATCATCACATAGTGTTTGATAGACAAAGAGACATGGTCCCTATCCCCAAAAGCTTAGTATTAGAAGCTTAGGCCCAGGTCCTCAAAGATATTTAGGCACTTTACTCACATTGATTCCAAGGGTAGTTAGGTGTCTAAATTCCTTTCAGGGTCTGGGCCTTATATGTTTCTTCCTCTTCTCCTAAGCCCTATGGAAGTACCTCAGAATTCAGTGAGGCCTAGGGCCAGGAAAGCTGATGTGTGACCAGATAAGCTCCACTGGATTTTCCCTTCCCAGCTTTCAGGACAAAGCTGTGGAAGTTACTGCAGACAGTTTGCAATGGCTTCCCCTGCCCCCCACAGTGGCGAACTTTCCTGGAATGGGCCCTTCCAGGGATATCCTGCATTTGTGGAAGCCCCTGGCAATGTGTCTCCTGGAGCATGAGCAGTTGTATGGACAATGAACCTCCATGAGGAAAAGAGAACAAGGCCCTGTGAGTATTGTAATTTGGGGAAGAGAGGCAAAATTTCTGGCCATAGAGGAGGGAAAGGATGGATTAATGAGCACAAAAGAGGAGACACGAGAAGGGACTGGGAAAAGGAGAGAGAGGGTGTGGAGAAGAGTGTGATGCATATTCAAAAGGGGAGAGTGAGATAGTGGATAGAAAGATCATAGGTGATGTTATCAGAGTAAAACAATCAGAGAAGCTTGTTTGGTTCAAGTGATATCAGCTGCCTGTTGGGCTAAGGCCTGGGGTCTAGAGCAACTGCGTGGTAGGAGCCAGTCACATGAGCAGAGGAAAGAAAACTAGCGGAACTGGTTCTCTCCTGCCTGTCAGTTCCTGCTGCTGGAGTGGATCAGTTTTTCCCCCTTTCATTTCTCATAAAAAGTCATGTAATAGTTTCCTTGGGTTCTCCCCGCATCCCCCACATCCATTTAGCATCAAGGTCTCACCTATGTTTTTTGGAATTTCTGCACTGCCCCCATTCTACGCACATGCACACAGTTCTTCCTCTCCCTTATCTCTGTAGAAATCTTTAGTGTATGCATCTGAATGCTTCCAAATTACTTACTGAAACTCTGATTTGTATTGATTCTTATGATGTAGTCTGTTGAATCTAACTTACTGCCATCTTCTACATTCCAGATTTCCTGTATTCTCAAGGGAAAATACATGCAGGTGTTTGTATACATCTTTATACATACTTTGGATGTTTCAGGTTCTGTTTCTTCGGGACACTTTTCTTCTCTGGAGCGATTATCATCGTAGAGTATTATTTTTTATGAACTTCTGAAGATAAAAATAGTCTTTGTAAAGCAGGTATTTTTGAAACACCTCCTTCTCTGTTTTGATTCCATTCTTTAATGACTACTCTTGAGGTTCAAAATGCAGCACTGTACACTTTCCGCTGTTGTTGATTTAAATAGCCTGGCATCCCACCGCACCACCTTTTGCACCTGCCACTTTATCGGAGGCAGCTGCTGCCCTAGGCTGCTATGCTAAGTGGCACCCAGGCAGACATAAACAGGCTACAAACATGTGTTCAAGCTTGTCACTATTGTACGTCTACTAATCTTTTCAGAAACAGAGCCCTTGTCATCTTTATCAATTGTATTCTGATTCAGAGCAAAATATTTCTTATCTTTCATTACTGTATTATAACCTGAAGTGTGCATACTGTGCTTTATCTATATCTTCATTGATGTAGGTTAACTCTTCAATTCCTACGCCATTCCTACGCTATTGCTCCTGTTGTCCAGTCATATTGCAAAAAACAATTGTATCCTATTTCTATAATAATTTGATTTCTTTTCATCTTTCTTAGTAAAAATAAACATAAGCTGAAACACAAACATAAAAGACCATAAAAGCATCTCAGAAGCTCCACTGAGGCAGAATGATTTTGCTTTACTTAAACCACTTGAAACGTTTCACTGTCCTTCACTGACACTTTAATTTATCTACAAGAGCTCTCACAGAAATGTTTTGCCCTTTAAGACCTAGACTAGTTTCACTAGTCAATCTTCATTGTAATTACACATATCTGAAATTAAATCAAGCAACTACTGATGCCAAATCATTGTATCACCTAGACAACTTAAGCTAAGTTATTTTTAAACTTCTACACTGTCCTAAAATCTGCAACATTTGCTTAGATTCACAGTTAATTGCTCCTTCAGTGGCACTGCCCTTAAGTCCTTGAAGTGTTTCTCATACGGTATTTGTTTTATCTTAATTGTAATGATCTTGCTTCTTTGATTTTTTTTAGTATCCTCTGCTTTGTCATAGATGTTCTTGCACTTTACAAAACTTCTATTTTTTGAAGTCAGAGGAAAGGGATGCAATCTATTTTTGAAAATTCACTGCCAGAACCAGTTCTGTTTAAACATAAACGTCTTCTGCCCTAATGCCTATAGTTCTATTTTGTATGTGTGTAAAAGTGATCGAGATTATCTCAAATTTGGTCCAGGTGACAGGCCTTGCTATGGCTTCTTTGTGGTGTTCTGATGGTGCAAAACAGTTGCAATGCTATCTCAGCCATTTGATGGAGGATTATCCATCCTTTTCTAGTATGCATAACGCTGCACCAGGGACCAGGAGGAGGGATGGCATAAGAACCACTATAGACCTCTATGCTATCCAACTGCCTTAATGGCCCCTTGGCACCGTAGGCAGTTTGGCATAAGTTAAAGCAATCTTGAGACTCCTTGGTTTTATGCCAGAAACCAGTGCAGCCCCAGCCAGTCCCAAGATCAAAGTAGAGGGAAGAGGAGACTGTATGGGTAGTGTAAATCCATCTTTGTCCACCTCTCCTGATTACACCAAGTGCAGCCCAGACACAGCCCCCAGGTCTGGGACATAGTATTCAAATAGTTCTGAATTATTTATACTGCGGTCAGTTTTCATTTTGTATTGGGCTGGCAACATGTCTTTGGAAGCTTAGCATGTCCTTCAAATAGTGACCCCTTCACTTTAGAATAAGCTCTTGTCTTTGGTGGGAGAATGGATTAAATCTAGAGGGTAATAGTGTGAACCTATTGCACCTGTGTTTGTACACACTGACCCTGATTCTCTCCTATCTTACATCTTGTGTCATCATTTACACTGCTACCAAGTGGGTGTAAAATGCTAGCAAATCATAATGGTAGCATTTTACACCCACTTTGAAGGTGAAAATGTCAATACAGAGGGTAAGGCAGGGGAGAGTCAGACCTACTGGCTCCCCACCTGCCTCAGTACAGATTTCAAGGTTTGGGGTATAACTGCAAAACCCTACAAAGTTTGGGACCCAGCTACCTCTAGGACTGCCTCTCCCTTTATCTATCATCACACTGGCTGATCAGCTGTAGTGTTGTTGTTAACTGGCCCTAGCTTTGAACTTTTGAGAACTAGAAGCAAGACATTTTCCAATTTCCTAGGGAGGGAATGAGTTTGTGGCTAAAGCTCTGGGATAGAACTAAAAGAGCTGGTTCAACCACATACTTCCTGTGTGGCCTTGGGCAAATGTATTCATTTATCTGTGCTTCTGTTTCCACACATACACACCCCATCTTAAAAGTGGGGATAATACCTTCCTGAAAGCGCTGTTGTACGGTTAAATTTGTTGGACCTGATTCTCCACCCCCATTTCAGGGGAGATGTTCAAAGACACAAAGGGCACTTGACTCCCCTTGACAATCAATGGGAGCCAGACACCTAAATGCTCTTTGTGCCTTTGAATATCTCCCCCTGCACCCACAACTGGTTGTGGGTTGTCTCAGCATGGCAGGATCTTGGAGGTTAAGAAAATAACTTCTCTGAAGGGCAGAAGTATTCCAGTAATAGTCATTGTTGTGTGTTTTTTATAGCACCTAGCACAATGGGGTTCGTAGGCGCCACAGCAACACAAGTCACATATTGTCCAGTACAAGGACTCTGGCACCTCCTCTAAAGCATCTGTTACTGGTCACAGTCAAACACAGAATGGCAGAGAAGGGCTGCCAAGTATCACACCTCCTCATGTAACACTCATGCCTGCAGCACCTTCCTACAGCTCAGCTGAATTCTCGTGTATCCCACTGGACTCCGGAAAGGCTGCAGATGAGATTCCTCTTGCCATTGCGCCTTCCAGGCACCAGGGGCTGCAGTGGCACTCATTAAGCAGGGAACCAGGTGGCCTTTCTGCATCCTCTGTCACTGGCTCCCTCTCCTGGGGGTTATCAATGATGCGGCAGCAGCCTGGAAGCAGTGTGGAGAAGGAAGGACTACACACACACACACACGTTGCTGCCTCTGTGCCACACAATTATCCCAGCACCTCCCCCCCACAAAAACTACCCCTACCCAACTGCCCCCCAGCACCACCACAGAACTGCCCCAGTTGCTCCCTGCAGCTGCTTGATGTCATGACTGGGGCTGGGGTAGACAGACATAGTGGTCAGAGCTGGAGTCAAGCCTGGGGTCAGACAGGAAACAGGAGCCGTAGTCAAGGGCCAGTACTGAATCAAAATCCAAGGAGCTGGAGCCTAGCATTGCAGCTGGGGCAGTCGGGAACCAATGCAACAGGGTTCAGGGACTGAGCAATGCTGAGGGCAGGAGCCGGGAACAAGGTGGGGCTGAAGTCAAGGATTGGAGATGAGTCTAGAAGTCAGGTAGTAGATGGCAGAATCTGTAGCAGTAACAAGCCAGAATCCACCATGTTGTATAGACAACTTCCTGTGTCCTTCTGGCTTAAATAGTGTACTCAGACCAATCAGGGGCTCCAGAGCTCCTCCATTCAGGTCCCTGGGCATGTAAGGCTGTAGAGTTCTCTATTCTCCAGACAGTAGTAGGCCTGTTGGGTGGTAGTGTTGTGGATTCAGCAGTGGCCCGAGAGCCCATGGGCCTGGCTTGAGGACTCACGGATCATTGCATAATACCCTCCCACACTTAGGGTGCCCCCAGGACATCGCAGGACAAAGCTTCCCAGGCTGGACCCTATGGAAGGCCTTCATGGGTTCTGGAGCATGGACATTGCCAGCAGGTTCCCAGGAATGTTCCTTGGGGATATAGCCCTCCCAACTGATGGGATATTGTAGCAAGGAGGTGTGGCCTCCCTCAGATGTGGAGGAAACACTGCAAGCTGCTTGGTGGAGCCAAGAGAGCCATGCCCCACATGCTGGAAGCAGAGGGGCAGAACAGGAAGGTATAAAAGGCCGGCCCGGCAGCTCAGTGAGGTAGCTGCTGAAGGAGACAGATGCTCTTTCTCTGCAGCTGGAGTGGGATGACAAGGAGAACCGTCACTGCTCTGGAGATCAGCCTGAGTTTCCAGAGAGCTCTGCCACTCCCGATGCTGAGGAACTGCTGCCCCTACCCTTGGCAGCATATCCCGGGGGGACTGAGGACACGGGTACACCCGAGGGGTAGAGTAGGAAGCAGCCCAAGGAAACCAGGCAACAGTCTGGTCGAGAGCTGGCTTGATACAGGATCAGCGTGTTGTGGGCAGATCCCGCTGACCCAGTGGTGGACCACTCACCACTGTTAGTGCCGTGGGATGGGAAGCAGTGGAGTTGGGTGGGCCCGTGTCCCCCCAGCCACCCACCCCTAGGTGGAAGTACTCTGCCTCCTTAGGCCAGGAGACCTGCGCTCCTTGGGCCTCCCTACCTGGGCCCCAAAGACTGCGTGGTGCTCTCCCTTACCTGGGCCCCATAGACTGGGCTAGTGCTACAGCTCTGCCTGACTGCAGGCCAGAGCCTTGACTGTTTGCTGCCCCACCCTCCTTAATGGCCAGGCAAATAAACTACTATCGCTCTGCCTCGTTGCGAGCCAGAGCCCAGACTGTTTACGGCTCTGTCCTACTTGAAGGCTGGGGCCCATTGAGAGCCGCTAATTCCCCGGGTTTTTTTCTTAGTGTGGAGAAGACTTTAGCAAACCAAACTGTGAGGAGGGCTGTGCCAGCTTACAGATACCAAAGGGTACCCCACTTTATTTTGGCATCAAGGATGTTATGGATGATAGATTCCTCACATGACTCCCTGGAAACTCCCAACAGAAGTGTGTATGGTCAGAGACTCACCCAGCACCTGCTGCTTGGGAGTGCTTTTGGGGAAAGGTTCTCACCCATTCACATTTATTCCCAGAGCTATAGGGGGCTCATGCTTCCCTGACCCATCTCAATTCCCTCCCTTTCTTGTGAGAGAAATTTCACACAGTCCCCAAATCTTGGCTACTTAGATGGACAATGTGTTCCAAACCTGTTCAACTGTTCCTGTGTTCAAACCCTTCCACCTTATCCCCTCAGTGGGCGTGCCTGGACACATACTCTGCAGAGAGATAAGAGGGGCCACTAGGTTTTTCCCACAAACTCTGCAGAGGGATGACAGATGCGCCTAGGTTATTCCCTCTTCCCATTTGGGATGGGCTGGCAACCATTTCCAAAGCTGCTGGACATTTTTATCTGCACTGCTCTTGGTTCTCATGTTCTGTCCATGAATATGGCATAAAAAAATCTCCCCTGAAATGTGGTAAAGAATCGGGTCCAATGAAGTTAGCCTTACAACAGCCCTTTCATGTTGGCATATCTGAATTTTTCAGACTGGAAGAGGCTGAGATGAAGAAGAGAGAGAGTCTTAGAGCCCAGCAGCTTCTGATCAGTGCCCTTTAGTATGGCAGAGGGCGGCCGCTTTAAACATGTATTTATTTAGTCATTAAATAATACTCACGTGCTTGACATTGTACAGATTATAGAGGGAGACATAGTCCCTGCCCCAAGGACTCTACAATCTAAATACTCACAGTCAGTCTTGTCTGTCTCATTGCTGCAGCGTAGACAGAAATGGTAGGGTAGAGATGTTGTTTTGGCCATCCCCTCAGTCCTGCTGCTCTATGAAGAAACATGCCTTGCTTGTTCTGTAGGGCAGTTCTGAGGCTTGGTGGAAAGGGGGCTCTCTTTTCTTGATGGGGTTCCAGAACATGATTTTATCTTTATCTGCCTGATTTATGTAGTTATCCCTGCTCTTCCCCCACAAGAAGATGGATCCTCAGATGATTCTTTCCCCTCCTCTGCCTGCAAGATAAAAATCTCTAGGTAGGGATCTCTCTTTCTCACTCCTGTCTAGAAGATGGAGACCCTGGGTGGAGCTTTGTCTTTTACACTCTACCATGAAAAAGGGTTCCCTGGGCAAGGCTTTCTCTTTTCTCCTCCCCTATCCAAGATATGGGATCCATTGGGATAAGAGGAAGCTTTTTGTCCCTGCCTGGAAAATTGTGGTCCATCGTTGATGGCTTGTCTTTTCCCCCCAAGTGGGAGCTGGAACTAGAACATCTGGGGAAGGGATCTGCCCACCAAAATCTCACCCTGTGACCCTATTGCCTGTTGGTTTCTCACCTGGGAGAACCCTATGGGTGAAGGATTGTTTCTCCCTGCCTAAGAGATTTGGGCTACAAATGGCTGTTGCTTTTCCCACTCTCCTCAGAGAGCTGGGATAAGTCTCTCCCTCTTGTCTTTACCTAATCCTGGTTTGATTAAATTAAATTGCATATTACACTTGTTAAAGGGCAAAATGTGTTCTTGCTCGTGAATTTCCCTACTGTGCTAAAATGCTTACACCTAGGTCAATGTCAGTTAATGATAGGGCAATTTATAAATGTATTAAAATGTTTAAAAGATCATACAGAATTAGGAAAAATATGCAAATCACATGTACATATATGCTTGATTTTCTTTTTTTTTAATTATACACTTTTCATTTGAGAAAGGGAGATCTCTTCTACTTACACGCTGTGGCTCAAATCCTCAAGTCCTGACTCAGGCAAACCTTTCATAGACCTCAAGTCTGAGTAAGCAGAGTCTGGGCAAGTTCTCTCTCATTCCCTCCCTGAGGAGGAGGATTTCCCCAGATAGGTTTTTCTTGCTTCACTGCTCAGCCTAGACATGAAGTCAACTGAAGCAAAGGGTGACTGACCATGTATTTTCTTTTCCTACCAGAGATGGTGTCTGTCTTTGTCCCCACCCCTATGCCAATCCACAAATCCGATCGCAGATGCCCCTGCCAGAGCCAGTCTTTGCAGTTCTACAGCCACAGTCTCCTGTAATTTGTGGAATCAAGAAAAGTAAAGGAGAGTGTCAGAGTTCATTAAAAGAAAAGGAGTTAAGTACTAGCCCTTTTCCTTGGGAAGGTAGCTTTGAAAATGTAACTAATACAAACCAGTCATTTGGGTTGAAAGCTTGTCAGTGCTCTTTTGTATAGATCATAGGTTATTCAAAGTCCCCTCAGAGCCATGTAGTGCTGGCCTTTGTGGTCCAAGTGGGAAGACTCCAGATCAGTTTCACATGTGAAAGGGGCAGTGCTGCCTGGGCTACCACTGATGGTACTAGGGTGGTTGAGCAAGCTTCTCTGCTGAACAATAGTGTGACCTCTGGACACCAGGAAGGATCGTTTATTAGTCTAGGGGGCTGAACAAGGGAATAAACCCAGCTCCTCACACTGACTCCCTCTGTGATGTTTGTTGAATTGCACCAATCAACTTTTTCAAACTTTGGTGCCTAGAGTTAGGCACTTGGATCACTTGATGATTACCTCTTCTGTTCATTCCCTCTGGGGCACCTGGCATTGGCCACTGTTGGAAGACAGGATACCGGGCTAGATGGACCTTTGGTCTGACTCAGTATGGCTGTTTGTATGTTCTTAGACACATATATCTAGAGATGTGGATTTAAGTGCCTAATTTTATACAATCACTTCTGAAAATGCTAGCTGTTAACTCTGTCTCACTTTCCGCATCTGTAAAATAGGGATAATATTTAAATACCCCTCAGAAGAGATGTGACAGTGACAACTAAATAATTAATATTTATACAGTTCGATATAGGTCCCAAATCTCACCGGAATGAACCCTAAAGCATTCTAGTGACTATGTCCCAGAACCTCAAAGGTATTTAGGTGCCTAGATACTTTTGAGGATCTGGGTCTGGGGAACAATTAGCCCCCAGCTTATTTGTCCAAATATCTATTGAAAAACTTTCCTAAACATCGACAACCACAAGCAGCAAGAATCGGGGAGGGGCAGGAGACAGGATCCAAAGTCCCAACACACAAACTTTACAGAAGTTATTATTGTGCCTATTTGACCAGTGGTAGTACCTACAAATTCAGAAGAAACACTGAACTGCCTGGGTTTTAATTGATGGAAATATTTAGAGTGACTTACTAGATGAAGACAGTGTTTGTGGTTAAAAAAGAAAATTAAAAGGTTAATTTATAGAGTGATATGAAATATGAAAACCTGGGCACTTGTCTTGGAAAAGGAGGACTTTGGTAGAGGGTTGGAGCTGGGTGGAGGAGAGGAGAGACAAGCTCTCCATTCCCCTCTCATATTGCCTATACATTTTTCCCTTCACTCTCATTCTGATCTCATATCTCTGCCTCATTCTCAGTCTGCCACACTTACTCATTCTCTGTATCACATCTCCTCTAACCTTTGACTCTCTCCAATGCCCAAATATCATGTAGTGCTGCAGCAAAGGTGAGGTCGAGAAGCAGGGGCATCAACTTCCAGTCTGAGTCAGTAGCCACTGTTGCCAGACACAGGTCCAGTTGCAGTGCTCACAGGCACACTTTCCACAGCAGTGCTCAGAGTCTCAGACCTCATACAGATCCCAGTCTAGGCATTACTGGGGGAAGGCTGACTGGAGGGTGATGCCCACTGGTGAACTTCATGAGGGGCTGGTTGCAACATTACTGTATGACAAACCAAGGGGTGATAGCTGAGAAGCATATACGTTCACCTAGACCTCTGTTAGTTCAGGTCACCAGTGTATTGCTGTTATTGTTTGCATTGTATTTATTTGTAGCATCGAGGTGCTGTACAAACACACAGCAAAAGGACTGCCCCCAAAGGGTTACAGTCTGCTGGGGTTTACAAAACACATTTGATACAAAACCCAGAGAGACAGACTCTGGAAAAGGAGCTATTCCTGGTTTTCAGGAGCACAGAGTTAATGCAGTGTGGGATGAGAGCCTGGTGAACAAAAGTCAGGCTTGGTGGAGGTGCAGGCTTGTGTGTGTGTGTGGGGGGGGGGGGATAGGAAGATAGGGTGGGGAGAGGAGTCGGTAATTTTGAGGAAGGTATGGGGAGAGGGGAGTTTGTGGCAAAATTTTTACAGGCCTGGCAAAAAGAAATCTGAGGCTGAGCCTGACCAAGAGAGGTTGACTATGGAAAGGGCCCCTTTTCCCTGAGTTGAGCTTCTGGACCAAGGTTTTTCCTCTGCCATCCCCTTAAGTGACAAGGGTCTGCAGACAGGAGCCTGCCTTTCTCCACTCAGAAGGGATGCCAGTTTCTTTTCCTCCCTGGCTGGGGGATGGGTTTCACTTCACCCAGGTGTAAAAGTGGCAGAGTGTGACCATTATTTTAAGCTGCAGCAAGGGGAAGGCAGCCCAGACAGACTGGGGGGAGGGCGGGGGAACGGGGACGAGGAAGGGAGGAGGGCAGGCAGAGACTGCAGTGACACTGCCTTCCCTGGGCTGGCTGAAGCATCTCACTGGTGACAGGCCTGGAAGCACGTGGCTACGTCATGGAAAGCCAGTCTTTCAATGCAAATTTCAACTCCTCCTACTCTATCTAATGCCTGTAACTCACATCCAAGGCTCAGGAGCGAAATCCAGGGAGGGATCTTTTCCAAATGCACACGGGTGCTGGAAGCAGGGAGAGTGAGAGGAAGGAAAGAGATCTGTCTCTCTCTCTACATACTGTGATCTTGCTAAGGGCTAGATTTGCATCTGTTCTGCAGGGTGATTGAGACCTGCAGGTGCAATAAGATTACACAGATCACTGGGATTTGATGGTAAAATCAACACTCTAAGAGGGGAGTATACATCTTCATCAATCAGACTTGATCTGGGTGGTCGTACTGGTTGTGTGTTTTTTCTCTCCTAGGGGCAGCACAATGGCAGTCTTTCAGTAGGATGAATCCTGTCTTGGCTTTTGTTCTGCAGATCCACCCATCCTCATAGCAATCGAGTAACAGGCTATGGTTTTCTCTTTGGGGATCTTTTGTCTCTGCTTAGTTATTGGCCTCAGCTGGGATTTCTTTACCTTACTTTTCGTTTGGCTTCATGCTGAAAAAGGATTTCTTGTTCACGCTTTTGGTAATAATTATCCAATGTTGATCTAGGGGGATAACCTGGCTGCAAAAAGCATCGATTGAGAAGTCTCAAAGAAAGAAAGCACGTGAGGAAAAAAAAACTGGGAGAAGATCGGAATATAATTATTTTTCTATGGTAAAACTGGTGCCCCTCTTCAGGAGAACTGATCCCAGCTTATTATTATGCAACCGCAAGGATCTCTTCTTTCTCAGGGTGTATAAGCTGCTGGATTGCTTTTCGCCCAAATCAATGTGGTTTCTTTGGAACATTTTCAGCAAAGGATCGCATATGCTGCAGTGTCTTTGTGGCAAGAGTCTTAAGAAAAACAAGAACTCAACTGGTAAGCAATACATTGCATCGCATTGTTTTCCTTTGATGCTATCCTGTCTGTTGCTGATTGAGCTAGCTCTGCAATCCTGCGAAGGGGAGAAAGGGAAATATAAGAGGCCAGTACGGACATCCATGTGAATATGTTTATGAAGGAGCAGTTTTAGATTAGCTTCGGCGACGATGCAAATCCAGGCTGCTTCTCTTGGTTTCGGGGGGAGGAGGGGTATGTCCAGAGAGAAGGAAAGTTTTATATTGTTGCCCATTTTACCGAAGAGGAAATATTGCCATGTTCGACCAACCCTCCCCCCTAGGCTCAGGTGCAGCTAGTTTGAAGAAGAGGGCTCAGGGGCTCTTGGCTGGTGCGAGATCCCCTGCCTGCTGTTAGTTCCTGTGCAGGGGCTATGCCACTCGGGTCCTGCCCAAGACTTTCTGATTAGCTTGTCCAATATTCCCACCCAGGATCACCTTTACCGAGTGAAATACAACCCCCAAAGCGCACCATTCTGCCCTAGCGCTCCCTCCTCCGGCACAGACCAGGGGGTACTTTCTTGTGCCTCGAGGGAAACTAAGGCAAAGTAGACCGGCCCACCAGCAGCAGCAGCAGAGACTTGGGTGCTTTTATTTGTTGTGTATTTCTTTGCTTCACGTCTCCTTGATGACCACCCCCCTCCCTTCTCTGTGTCTGTTCTCTCCGCTCTAGTGTGATGATCCTGGACTTCTATTCAAACAGGCTCCAACGGGGAAACTTGCAGTCCATTACATAAGGAATGCAAATGCAGGTGCTTTGGGCAGCCCGATCTCAGCCCAAGGGGGCACTTCCCCGCTCCCCCTTCTCAGTGCTTTCTGTTGGCCAGCGGGGCGGGGAGAGGCCAACTCTCCGTCTTCGGGAGAAGCAGCCTGGCAGGGAATTACCAGCCGCGGGAGGAGAGCGAGAGCCCGGGGCTTGGGTTTGCACGAGCGCGTCCATGATTGCGCTCGCTTTCCTGGGGCGGCGGGCTGCGCCTGCAATCCCTGGAGAGCGAGCGGCGCTGAGCCCGGGGAGGTGTGCGTGCTGCCGGGGAGGGGGCGGGCGGCTGGCTGGCTGGCTGGGTGTGAGCCGGGCCGGCTGCCCTGCAGTGGCAGCTCCAGACGCGGGCACTGCAGTGTAGTAGATCATAAGCTCCCGCTGCCTCCCTGACACCCCAAGCAGCAGCCTCGGCGCAGGCAGCGGGGGCCCAGCTCAAAGCAGGGCACAGCGCCCCAGATCGGCGCCCCGGCGGGTTGTCGGCTCGGGCTGGTGCCCCCGGCGCCGCGCGCTTTGCGGCAGGGAGCAGCGCCTTCTCCGCATACCAACGAGGCCCCCGTGCCCCAGCCCGCCGCCGGGCCGGGGGAGGCAGGCGGAGAGCCTCCCGCAGGAGCCTTGCTAGCGAGGGGAGCGCTGAGCCTGCCGGAAAGGGCCAGCTCCTGCCCGCTCCCACGCACTGCAGTGCGCGAGCAACTTCCAAACCGGGCAGCAGCCCCGGGGATTCCCGGGCGGCCAAAGCAAAGCAACCTGCCCGCCTCGCCCCATTCCCCTCCCTCCCTGCCAGGGGGCCCCCAAGCAGAGGCGTTCCGTGGCCACTGACAAACTGACCTACTCCCCCCTCCCCACCCCTTGGCCTCTACGTGGCAATACGGTTAAGGAGACAGACAGGTGAGAGCAAGAGACTTGCTCGCCCAAATACAGGGGGAAATGAACGTTTTGGGTTAACCCTGCAAGCACGAGAAATGCGCCTTTCAGGCCAGTTTTCCCCCACGGGTTCCTGACCCTTTCAAAGACAGAAGTGATCCTGGGGTTGTTTCTAGACGTTTCTGTTTGCATAGAGAGAGTGGAGTTGCCTAGACCGCCTAGGTGCCTATATGTGTTGCATCTTCTCTTTAGAAGGGAGAAGAGGGGTTAAGAATAGTCTCTGTGGGGAGCTTAGTGATTTGAAGTGCTTGTTTGAAGCACTTGCTTCCCCTTACTCCCTGTTTAAAAGTGGTCTGTTACACTTGGCCCCTCTTCCCCTGCTCTGGGGAAAATATAGCAGCGGCTTTTGATTTTTTGTTTGTTTACATGCGTCCCAAATGGCACAACATAATGTCAAGTATCAGAGGGTAGCCGTGTTAGTCTGTATCCACAAAAACAACAAGGAGTCTGGTGGCACCTTAAAGACTAACAGATTTATTTGGGCATAAGCTTTCGTGGGTAAAAACCCACATCTTCGGATGCATCTGAAGAAGTGGTTTTTTACTCACAAAAACTTATACCCAAATAAATGTTAGTCCTTAAGGTGCCACCGGACTCCTTGTCACAACATTATGTAGCAATTCACATTCTAGTTTGGGAATGCTGAAACATTGGGCAGGGAGGTGATGGAATAATTCAAAGTGTGGCCAAGAACAACATCAACAGGTGTCAGTTGCTTGAACCTTACTCTGTTAATAATACAATCCACATTAGGGGTTTCAAAACTTGCTAATGTGTACTTTTACTATTGTATTTCAAGCCATTTTGCTTTCCAAAACTTGCTATCCTTTCCCCTTGTTTCTATAATCTTTTTGTTGCAGGGACATGGTAAGTTTTTTACTTCTTTTCTTGCTCCAGATAAAGTCTTTAAAATATGTTGCAAGTTTGTGATCTCAAGGTTCATTGTTCCTAAGAAATTAATGGATCAATTAAGGTGAAATCTTGTCAAACTCCCCTCCTAATTGTAATAAGCCCAAGAGAAAAAGACTGATCATTCATCACTGTTTGTTATTATGACTCAGAGGAGATAAATAGGTTATGATTCTAACAGAACTACTTGGCAGTGTGCAGGGAGTGGCATTACCACAGTGAATTTCTTTTGTCAGTGTCTGATATACCACAGCAGCTTAGATATTAGATTACTTCTTGTCCCACGCTTTAAAGTTTTGTAGTCACATTCTATGGCCTATTAGTCTGTAGCTGAGTTTGCAACCTCTGTAAGAATGTTACATGCTATAGATGTGTTTGTTTTTAAGCTCTTGAAGTTAATATTGGAAATTTGCAAGGTATTTTATGTTCTAGCTGTTGTTTGTGTTGTGATTAAACAAAACAAGCATCAAATTGAGCACTAAAATATCAATTATCCATTCAGTCATGTTTTGTGATATTGTGGTCTCTGACTCTAGTTATTGATCCAACAAGATCTAAGTACTTTTCATTCTTTTATGACATAAACACAAAACAGAGACTTAAACCAAAGTATATGCCTCCACTCTAAAATCCCTTTCCAGAGTAAAATTAAACAATCATTGGCTACTTGGAGACACTAATAAACACTAATCTTCTTGATTAGATTAGTTGATATTTTGGTAATTAATACTGTTTACTGGAAACTGATTACTGCATTGTTCTGGGTGTAAACTATTTTTTTCCTCTGTCTTTGCAACAGACCAGCTCTCCCATATTTGTTCCTGTGCTCTTCTTTGCCTTTACTCTGATCTCCGTATGTGGCACACGCACCACTCTCTTCCTCACTCACAGACTTTAGGGCAGCCCAAGTCATTTGATATACTCATTCTGAGCCCATCCCTACTGGCACGTTGTATGAGAATCCGCCACATTGCAAAGCATGGACTTATCTGCTTGTCATCGTATTGACTCAGATGCAAGCTTTCAATAAAAGGTTGGGTTCAAAGGATAATGGTAACAGTTCTGTATGAAGTTCTAAGTGCTGAATAAAATGCACTGGTGGGTGTTTGAGCAATTAAGATCCACTGATTGTTATGAAGCATGTTTGTCACTCTTTAAACTATTTATCGCTAAGAGAAGCTCTGTTTCAGAAAATGCAGCCGGGACTGCACATTTTCAAATACTCCTTTCTTTTCCCACTCTAATTGTGACTTCCCCCTTGTGAAATCCATCTCCCAGCTTCCTCCTGATCAGGACCCACGTGCTCCGTCCCAGTTTCTATTATTTCCCAGTGAATTCTGAAGCCAGCCCTTCCATAGTTATTGACATGAGGCATCACTTCAGAGAAAACCAACATTAATAAAGCAAAGGACTGCTGGTCTAGAGAGAATTGTACAAATCATATCAGTATCAGGTCAGGAAGTTTTAGCTTATCTCTAACAGGACAGGGAAGGCTAAAGAACATTTGTGTTTCAAATTATGGATCCTGGGAAGAGGAACTGTCTTTGTTTCCTAAAATTGCATGACTGTTATTTACTTCACATTTCTTGTAAGAGAGAAAATTGTAGAACTCATTTGACTTGTTTTTACTTACAATTGAAAAGAGTTTTCCTCTTTAGCTTTTTAAAATTTAGTAATACACGTTAACTGACATTTCTGTGCTCTGTCAATAATGTAAACATTACAATCTTTTTAGATTCACAAGGCCTCATTCTCCACTCCCCTGCCGCTTGTGTAGTCAATTCCCCCTAGGCAAACTGAGTGTAAAATGCTACCATTCTAATTTGGTGGAAATGACTACATGAGGTGTAGGGAAATGGAGAATCAGGGCCTAGAGAACATTTTATACTGATCTAGGCCATAAAGGCCTGATCCAAAGCCCAGTGAAGTCAATGGAAAGACTTCTGTTGACTTCAGTGGGCTATGGATCAGGCCCTAACTGTGCATATGTTTGGTTAGGGGGTGTATTGATTATGGAATTATTTTAAGGCTTGAAGGATTGGTAATGGGACATTTTTCTAACCTCTAGGCTTTTGGTTCAAATTTAATTGAGATTGTCAGTTACTGAAATTTGTACCATATGACAGCTGTTTGGGTGTCTATGGGAGATGAGTTGGTTGTTTCAGTCCATTTCCTAATGCACAGGGGCTTCCATCACAGAAACCACTATCATGTTTGCCACCCTTGTTCTCTGTCTCAGCAGAGAGAGAATGTATTAAATGTTCTTCTCTGTTCCTTCCTATGAAGAGGCTTTCCTCCAGGTTAAATTCAAGAGAGATTGCTGTGGGGGAGCTGGCATTACTGTTTTATACAGACTGTAAATATTTTGAGGATACAGAAATTTAGTTTCCATTAGTGTCAATCGAGGACCATTCTCAAGCCAATATCCACTTAAAAGGAAGAAAATGCCAACTGCAAATGTGGAATCCGATCCCAATATTGAAAAAATGGGATATCCATACAATCCCTTGATAACCTCTTTCTTCACGCCCCCCCCTCCAAAAATACTGATTGCATATTGTTCGGAAGAAGTTTATAAACATAACCATGCAAAAATGGAACTGTTTAAAACACAGATTTAGGCTCTGCATTTTACAGGCCTATTGTGTGTCATTGTTTGAGTTATAATTAAATTAGGGTCAGATGCTGCAGCCCCCTTACTCATAGAAAACAAACCACCCACTAGAAACCAAAGGGTATTTTGCCTGTTAAGGACTGCAAGATTGGGCCCAGGGTGTTTCTTTCACATTACAGTCAATGCTGCTTTTTAGTGTTAATACTATAGAATACAGATTTGATATTGATTTTAGCTGCACGGTACATTTTTCTCCAAAGAGCACTCAAATGTAAAATGGCCTATTTACATGTATCTCACCCACTGAAGCTTTTGCTCTCCATGGAATATGTTTTCTGAATTTATACAAATTTAATTCTTCTCTGATCAAAGTAAATTGCATATTGCACTTGTTAAAGGGTGAAATATATTCCTGCTCATGAATCTTCCTACATGATACATATGCTTACACTTAGTTCAATGTCAGTTAATGATATGCCATTTATAAATGAATTAATGTTAAAAGGATCATTTGGACTTAGGGAAAATATGCAAAATGTATGTACAGACATTATTGGGTTTAATTTTGTAATTATGCAGTTTTCATTTGAGGAGGATAAGTAAATTAAATATCTAAGCATGTTAGGTTCATCAGTTTGGGGGCAAAATTGCTTTTGACTTCATACAATATTAGAGTTAGAAGGGATCATCTAGTCCAACCCTCTGTTTAAAGGAGGACCAATCCCCAAATGGCCCTCTCAAGGACTGAACTCACAAGCTTGGGGTTAGTAGGCCAATGCTCAAATGACTGAGCTATCCCTCTCCCCAGATCTGAGTAAGGGTTGAGTAAGAAATTCAGGATCTGGCCCTTGACAAAGATCCATTAAATGTCTGTAAAAAAATAACCTGGAAAAAAAAGAGAAGTTATTTGAAGTGGAGAGATTTTCAGAAAGACTTCATTTACCTTTTTTAAAAAAAAAATAACCTTTCCTGCCCTTCCCCTCCTGCCAAGTAATATGTTCTGTAGTTTTCTTGTACTTACTCAACTTGGAGAATGAAGTGTTGCAGCAAGTTGTCAGGTAAAATAATGTGGCTGGATTAAAGATATGACTGTGCTGAACTAGACTATGTTGGATCTCTAGAACCATTAGCAAATTCAGAGGTTGTGGGTATGAAGCCTACTAGAAGATGTTTAGATGAGGACTGTCTTGTCATCTAGGAAACGGGAGACCTGGTTCCATACTTGGTTCTGTCAGTGACTTCCACTGTGGTTTTTAGACATTTAACTTCCCCATGCCTCAGTTTCCCCCTCTTTAAAGATACCAGGCAGTGGCTGAACACTGTGCAATTCCACTGTGTTTTACAACTTCTTCTGAATTATTAGATATCCAGAGGCAAGTTACCAGGCCTGATGGACCAATAGTATTATCTGATAGCAAAATTCACATTAACTTTAATGCTTTGTTTCTGTTTTTCTCATCTATGGGGAAAAAAGGGGGGGTTGGTTACGATCTAGTGTAGGAATTCAATCACTAATTGACCCAAACCTACAAACCAGGGTGTAATTCTTATAGCTGAGCAGTGCCACTTATCTCAGTAGGAAACTGTGTGTAGTAGTAAGGCAGTGTGCTTGGAAATAAGCTTTGCAGGATGGGGCCCATTAGATTTAGTTCGGAGAGTGTCTGCTCCTCGTGAGGAGTGTGATTTGAGTGTTAGAACAAGTGAAGGAGTGAGAAATGACAAAATGAGTGGGTGGCCAATATTTTTATCTCCGATCATGTGCTGAGGTGCTGGATTTTAAAAACTAATTTATTGTGCTGTGGAGCTGGATTCAGCACAGTACTGAGCCGCTCCCGGAGATGCTGAGCATCCTAAACCCAATGGCAGTTGATGGTGCTGGCCATCTTGTAGGCCTAAGTCCACAGTGAACAAAATGTAGGTACATAGCCTATTTTCTTTAAACTACTTGGCACCAAAGGTAAATACAGTATTCATAGTAAATAAAGTCAGTGCTGTTATCCAGCACAGAAACACCCCCCTCAGAAGAGAACCTTCACTTTGGAGTGAAACCTCCCAAGAGTCATTAAGTGAAAGTCTTTTTATATATATTGTTTTATAGAATATTGTTTTTATATTGCTTTTAGCATATCACATTAAAAGTATTGATTGCCTATAGATAGCTGATGTTTAATGCAAGCAGTTGCAGATGTGAAAAACTTCTTGAGAAGTCAGAATAAAAAGGCTTACTGTAATAAAATTCAGCAGACTTGTTTAGGCAACATACTGAGTTGGATATGCATCATCATTTTAATTAACGGACTCTTAAGATAGAATGGAATAGTGCTGTGGAATAGCAGTAAATGACAGACAACTGGCGATGGAAATTGACAGCATGATTTTAACAGCCATACGTTATTATTTTGACTTTTTCCCCTAATTACTTTAATTTTAATTGGAAAATGTATGAGGAATTTTATTGAGCTATTTTAATATTTGCATATGAAAAGTAATCTCTTGGAAATTATTTGGCTTAATCAATTTGTGGTGTTAAAATTAAATAGGTCCCACTTGACACTAAAATAGTTCCAAGGTTAAACATTTTAACCTTGTTGGAATTGTTTTTGGTTCGCTATGAGATAGCGATACAGGTCAGCTGTAATCCTGTAAGAACACTTTGTTCTAGGTAGAGTCCAGGAAGGCCTGTATTTATGTGAGTTGGTACAATATTAGACTTGTCTATTTTGTGAAAAGTCATAATGAAATCAAATATCAACTTGCCTTTTTGCAGTTTTACAGTCTGAAAGAATACCCATCCCGTAAAATGCTGTGTGGTACAAAGGGCTGCACAGATATGGTACACATACAGAGGGCCCTCCAGGGACAGATATCTCCATGCCCATGCAGAGGTGAAGGATGTTTCCTCCAGGGAACCTTCTGCATTCTTGGGCTGCCGCAGATACAAAGACGTTAGGACACCTCACTTTCCGCAAGCCCCACTCTCTTCACCTTCCCATTGAGGAGCGGGAGCTTTTCAGGGTTTGGGTGACAGGGATGAGGAAGGGATGAACTAGTACCAGATGTACAGTCCCCTGTATGGAGATCTGGTGTGAAATACTGGTCCCACTGAGGTCAATGGAAAACCTGGATTTCACCCCTGATTGGGAGTAAATACAGCCTGAAGCTGTATGATTAACTCACTGAGGGTCTATTGAGGGTAATCCAGATGGACCTAGCCAGCAACAGAATGGCTGCTGCTGCAGCCATTGGGCCATGAGGAAGGGAGACCATCCGTGTATGTAGACTATTACTACTTCCACAGATCTAGAGGAATCTAGAGGATCCTCAAGATCCATATGATTAGAAGGCATCATCTCCTGCAAACTGTTCCCCCGACCCCTAATTCCTTTCCCTTTGGGGCATGCTGTAGAGACTATTTGTGTGTGCAAAGGTTTGCAGAATTGAGCCCCAAAGTCACATAAAACATATTGGATTATGGGATGGATCAAGCAGAAGGAAGAGGCTACTTATAAGGGCGAAGACTTCTGTTTACATCCAGATTTCTTGGTACAAGTCATGCTGGAAAAGGAAATACTGAAGAATGCCATTGTACTTTAATGAGATTTTGAAATGAAAATGTTAAATTTTTAAGCTTGCCAGTGCATGGTTGTGGTTCTTCAGGAAATGTATTTTCTTAAGCATGTCCCATTTATGCCCACTGCATTTCAACGTTATATGACTGAATGCACAAATGAATGTTTCCATTTCTATCTGGCCTTCGAGAAATATCACACAATATTATAGTACTGGTTGTTGGTAACTTTCACAAGTTCATTCCTTTTTTCTGAGTTAATTCATTGACTTTGACAAAAGCAAATGGTAACTAACAGTAGAAAACTTAGTGCAAGTTATAGTAAAAGATCATGAGGAAAGACTAGGGTATAGGGCTTATCTAAGGAATAGGAAAACTCCTATTCATCCTGGGTAAGAGCAGATTGTCACTATCTGTGGCTCAGATCCATTAAACTTGCGGGGAGGCACCCCAAAGCTTCATGCCCCTTTGACACTTTTCCCCATCTGTTCTCAAGACAGGATCTTTTCCCCTCCCAAACCAAGCAGCCATCCTCCTTCTCTTCAACTGCAGGCACAGGGTTGCATGAGTCTGCAGTTCTAAAGTTTGCTGGTGTCTTGCTTGCCTCTCAGTCCTGTCCCCGATCTGTGGATCTGGCCTTGGTCCATCTCAATTCTATAGCTTTACTGAAGGTTAACCCTGCATGTTTCCCCCAGATTTAGTACTTTTACTCGGGTCTGTTTCAGACAGTTCACATTTCTGTACTTGGTTTTTAAAAATGTGGGAAAAAATAGCCATTGCATCTAATTTATTTTAATATGTTTTTAAGGTCTTTCACTGCTTTTTAAGATTCAGCCAATGACAGTGAGCTCACAGCAGGGATTTCTGGTGACTTGATTATTAATGAGAGGAAAGTTCGTGGATTTTCCTAATTTTCTAAGGGTTTGGGCATGAGCTATCTAAATGGCGAATTTCCCACTTTATGCCAAAGTGCTGAAACTGAGTAAATGTGGATGTGCTAAAGCGACTGGCACTGACTCCACAAAAGAAAAGCAAATCTTTAGGAGAAATCAAGAGATAAAAGGGCAAATTCTGGTTCTTCCGTGGATATGTGGAAGGTCTCCAGTGCAAGAAAAATGATGGGCTACTGTTGTGTTTGGGGACCAGGCTTCTGAGACTCTTGTACAGCAGAACCCTATGCCTCCACTTCCCTGTGGAACAGGCCTCTGCAGCTCTTCCCTCCACTGTAACATACTGTGGGACGATTGGCTGACCTCTGGAGCATTTCCAGTGGGTCCAAGTATTTGGAAAACAGCTGACTGAATCCCTTTCTCCTTTCCATACTCTGTAGTACTGAGCGCTGACTGGAAAGTCTGAAAGCTGTTGGTGCTGAGGGTTCTCTCTTATCTCTGAGATTTTTTTTTATGTAAACTCTCCCCCATGCACCCCACAAAGAAATGCGTGCAAGAGTAGCTTTACAAATCAAACAGTTATTTTGGCTCTTCTTTTGAACCTATAACCATTTAGATTTTTCTTTGTAGTTCGGACTGGATTGCTAGGTGGTGAATGAGAACCGTTCGTGTGATTGGTAAATAAGAGGAAAAAGAACAAAGTGTTATGGAGAAGTATGCCTCATGCATTTAAAGTCCAACATTTTAGCACTAGAAAAGGTTCAGAAAAGGGCAACTAAAATGATTAGGGGTTTGGAGAGGGTCCCATACGAGGAAAGATTAAAGAGGCTAGGACTCTTCAGCTTGGAAAAGAGAAGACTAAGGGGGGATATGATAGAGGTATATAAAATCATGAGAGATGTCGAGAAAGTGGATAAGGAAAAGTTATTTACTTATTCCCATAATACAAGAACTAGGGGTCACCAAATGAAATTAATAGGCAGCAGGTTTAAAACAAATAAAAGGAAGTTCTTCTTCACGCAGCGCACAGTCAACTTGTGGAACTCCTTACCTGAGGAGGTTATGAAGGCTAGGACTATAACAATGTTTAAAAGGGGACTGGATAAATTCATGGTGGCTAAGTCCATAAATGGCTATTAGCTAGGATGGGTAAGAATGGTGTCCCTAGCCTCTGTTCATCAGAGGATGGAGATGGATGGCAGGAGAGAGATCACTTGATCATTGCCTGTTAGGTTCACTCCCTCTGGGGCACCTGGCATTGGCCACTGTCGGTAGACAGATACTGGGCTAGATGGACCTTTGGTCTGACCCGGTACGGCCATTCTTATGTTAAGGAAGGCCTAATTCTGGATATTCAATCCCAGTGACATCAGTGGAGTTGAACAAGTGCAACAGAACAGAACAGAACTTGGGCCACTGTATCTGTCTGGGTAAGAGCAAAATTCTTCAGTGTGTCCATATGAGTTACTGAGTTTAACTGGGCAAGAAGTCAGAGGGTGTGCATGTGTGATAGTGAGAACTGATTAGCTGCATCTGATATTATGTTCCCAATTCTTTTTAATTTTGGCTTTTTCTTCATAGTTTATATGGGATGGTACAGATGGAGGATTATTGGCCTGAAATGGGGATGAATCCTAGGATTTGTGGGCAATAGAGGGTGTGGATGTGTTTCCTGGATGAAGACATTCAGTTGGCATGAAGGTACATTAGAAAATGTTGTCTTATTTAGCACATTGACAGCAGAAATGTCCATCTCAAGAATCAAAATGCCATACAACAGTGAAGAAGATACACTTTGGTGGAGTTCCTGAGGATGCCCAAATAAATATGGTGTAGCAGGGTAAAAAATGTATACTGTGCTGCGCACGTCTAAGGACAATTCTTCTTCTTATTATTCACTCCCTGTGGAGCATAAGGCGCCAACCACTCTCCTCCATTCATTTTGTTCTTGAGTGAGACAGCAGATTTAATCCCACTTCATTCCCATACCTTTCATTTCCTCTTCAATGGTCCTTCGCCACGTCCCCAATGGTCTACCTCTCCTCCTTCTTCCTTGTGGTGTCCATCGTAGGGCAATACGAGGGTGTCTGTCAGCATCCATTCTCAACACATGCCCCAGCCACCTCCATCTTCGTTGTTTGGCTTCATCCACTATATTGTTGATGCCCGTTAATCGGCTCACTTCAACATTGGTGATACGCTGCGGCCAATGTATGTTAAGTATTTGCCTAAGACACTTTCCTTCAAAGCCCCAAAGCTGACTTTCTATCTTCTTGTTGGTCCTCCATGTTTCCGCCGCATAGAGCGACACAGAGCGGACGTTCGACCTGTAGATCTCTACCTTGATTTTCATTTGCAAGATGGTTGACCTCCAAATATTCTGAAGTCTATAGAATGCATTTGCTGCAAGACCGATTCTGGTAGATATCTCCTTCTATATATTGCCATCAGCCGATATGTAACTACCAAGATATTTGAAGTCGTTCAACTCCTCCAATTCTACATCACATAACACTGTCTTCGTCGAGCTGGCTGTTTTTACTTTCATTATTTTGCTTTTACCGGCATGGATATTAAGTCCTACGCACCTTGCTACTCTACCTACTCTATCAGTCTTCTCTTGGAGGTCCGTCTGAGAGCTTGAAATCAGGGCGATGTCATCCGCAAAGTCACAGTCTTCAATATGACCAGAGGGTCCCCATGCAATCCCTCTTGGCCTATCTTCAGTGGCTTTCCGCATCACCCAATCTATGACCACAAGAAATAGAATGGGCGAAATAACACACCCTCGTCTAACTCCCGTTCTCACATGGAACCACTCGCTCTGCTGTCCTTCATGGCGAACACAACACTTATTGCCGGCATACATATCTTTGAAGATGTTAATCACTTTCTAAGGGAATCCATATATTTTTAAGATATTCCAGAGAGATGGATGGTGGACACTATCAAATGCGTTCTCGAAATCGAGATAATTAATGAACAGTGGCGAGTTCCATTCAAGAGATTGTTCCATTATCGTACGTAGTACAAATATCTGATCAACGCATCCTCTCCCACTCCTAAATCCTGTTTGTTCTTCCCTCAGGATCTCTTCTACTGCTTGTCTTATTCTCTGTAACAGAACTCTGCAGAAAACCTTCCCGAGCACTGATAACAAGTTTATACCTCTCCAATTACCACACAAAGACAAATCACCCTTCTTTGGTAATTTCATGATGATACCTTTCTTCCATGCTTCAGGTACCTTCTCTTCTTCCCACACCTTGTTGAATAGCTCCTTTAGAATCCCGGCACTCATATTCAGGTCGGCTTTTAGCATTTCTGCGGTTATTCTATCTTCACCTGGTGCCCTGTTTGCTTTTGTCTGTCTAATAGCCTCTTCTATTTCTCGCTCTATGATAGGCCCACATTCTACCTCCATCTGAAAACTCGTTTCCTCTATTTCAACTACCTCTTCAGGATTTGATCTATTTAAAGTCTCTCTAAAATGCTCTGCCCATCGATTGATTTGTTCCTTCTCTTCTATCAATATTCTCCCATTCTTTCCTCTAACCGCTGTTGACCTATTGCTGAACCCTCCTGTCAAAGTCCTCGTGATTCTATACACAGTTCTTGTGTCACCCCGCGCGGCTGCTGACTGTGCCTCTCTTGACAGACTGGTAATATAATCCCTTTTGTCTTTTCGGGCACTTCTCTTCACAGCCTTGTTTTTCTCCCTATATTCTTTGTTCGCAGCTTTCTGTTGTTCATCCCTTCCAGTTAGCATGCGTAGTTTTGCTGTCTTCCTCTCCTCAATGAGTTTCCATGTGTGATCTGAAATCCATACTTTCCGCTCTCTTCTCTTGTAGCCAAGCACTGTCTTGCTGGTCTCTACATATGCCTTCTCGACGTTGTCACAAAAAGTGTTTATATTACCAGTTCGCAAGTCATTTAGAAGTTGAAACTTTTTCGAGAGCTCCAATATGAACTGTGCCTTTACCGGCGGTTCTTCCAACTTCCTTGAGTCGAAAATTTGTTGCCCATAAACTTTCTTCGTCTTTCTCAATTTTATCTGAAGCTTGCTCAATACAAGATGATGGTCACCACCTACATCTGCACTTCTTGATACTCTAGTATCCAGCAGTGACCCTCTCCACTTCCGATTGATTGCAATGTGATCAGTTTGGTTCCTGGTTTTCCCATCCAGTGATATCCACGTCAGCTTGTGTATTGTTTTATGTTGGAAAATTGTTCCACCTATCACCAGTCCATTCTCCAGACATAAGTCTACAAATCGTTGACCATTGTCATTTCTCTCTCCAACTCCTTCCCGCCCCGTGCATGCTTCATACCCAGCATTGCTGGAACCGACTTTAGCATTGAAGTCGCCCATCAAAATCAGGATGTCGTGGCATGGGGTCTTAAGTATCTCTTCCTGGAGTCTGGTATAGAACAAGTCTTTTTCCTCCTCCTCAGCTTGTTCAGTAGGTGCATAACATTGGATGATGGTAGTCTTCGCATATCTGGAGAAGAATCTCACTCTTATTATTCTGGAGGTAACAGGACTCCATCCTAACAAACTCTTTCTCGTCTCTTTGTCGACAATGATGCCCACCCCTTCATGGTGATGTCCATCTGTGCGTCCTGAATAAAAAATTGTCTCACCAGAGTCCAGTATTAACATACCAGTGTCCGTCCACCTCATCTCACTAATCCCAAGAATGTTAATGCCATATTTTCTCATTTCCTTTGTTACTGATGCTGTTCTCCCTGTTTCATACAGGACAATGAGGGAAATTAAACCAGTCCCGAGGATATGCAGATAGGTGTCTGGGGCTTCACTGAACAATCATGATTTTAATTTCATTGCCTCCTGAATGCTGGGTGGGGGACATTACATCCCAGATAGACCAGCTTCCAGAAGGTGCTAAGGAGGAGCCAGTGATGCAGATGGAAGTAGAATGTAGGTTCTACAAACCAGGTTAGGAACCAGGTTTTGATGTACTGTAGGAAAAAACACTAATGTGCAAGGTGAGTAAATATGCAGAGAAGGCACACTCACTGCAGTCAGTGGGCGTTTTGCCATTCACTTCAGTGGCTAGCTGAGTGGATGGAGAACTGGCTTGGTTGCTGAACACAGTACAGTGCCTGTTAGTGGAAGCAATTTGGGATAGAGGATGGTGACACAGAAGATGGGTACAAAAATCAAGGAAAGAGAACATCATGCTCTTCTGTAATTATGTCATGGGGTGACTACCCCACTTTCACCCTGCAGGGTTTAATGCAGGTAAGATGGGCCAATCGACCAATTAGGCAGCTAATTAATGGGGGTTAGCTGGGCAGGAATAGGTGGAAAAGGCAGATACTCCCAGAGAAAGGGAGGAGTGGAGACTTCAGACTGCAGTCACTCTCTGGGAAGAGGTAGAAGGTTTGGGGGAACTGGTAGGCCCAGGAAGAAAAGGAGAACCAGTGGTAGGAAGTAGCCCACAGATAGAGCAGTGAGGCAAGAGAGAGAAAGAGAAGGCCCAGATTGCTGAGCTCAGGGTCCCTGGGTTAGAACATGGAGAAGAGAGAGGTCCCGGGTTCCCCTACCAGCCACTGGGTGAGTGGCACTGAGGTAGTGACCGGGAAGAGTGCCTAGGACTATTAAGGAGTTAAACCTTCCCCGGAAAGGTGGGGGGAACATGGACAGTGACATGGCCAGAGGACTGAGCCACGAAGAGGACACCATGGTTCCTGAGACTGTAGGAGGAGCTGCAGTCAGACAGCAGAGACAGAGTGATGATGTGCAAACTGTGGATGGGATGAGTGTGTGTCAGCCTCAAGCTAATCCCCAGAGTACCAGGAGGAGGCGCCAGGCTGACAGTGAGTGGTGTGCCCTGTAACAAATCACATATAGGAGAATTTTTGGGTAGAGCTGGATGAAGTTGAAATGGGTAACACAATTTTTTGTAAATAGTGGAAAAAGCTGAAAAATGCTCTGCTAAAAGAGTAGAGAGATTTTTGTCAAGTCCTGTATGGCTCAAACTGGAATAGTGTGGCATGTTCTCTCCCTCTTATTCTCCGAGGGAAATGAAAGTGAGGACAAAAGGAATGGTAAACTAAATAATAAAGGGATCCAAGGGATGTACGGTAGCTATGAAAGGTTAGAGAAGAACATACTGTTCTGAAGGGAGCTGAGTTTAGAAGCTCTTTAAGCTACTGTCCAACAGAAAAGCAAATAGGCCTGACCTTTAAGGGACACTTTTATGGTAAACATATATTTTTAGAACTGGTTTCCTTACCAGTGTTACTGGTAACAACAAAGATAACTAAATGTGAATGATTTTTTACAGCTATTTATGCTGTTTACTTCATACATGTTGTCACACTGTCTGGAGTGGCTCACGACCATGAGTACCTGCCTCATGGCAGACGCCCCGAACTGGTGGTGTGTTCTATAATTTAAATTTTACCAAATCAGTAACAAATGTGAACTCCTGGATCACAAACAGTTTCACCATGGAGTCACAGATAGTCCCCTTCTCCAGTCTATTTTGCCACCCAGGTGAGCGGGACTTAGTGATAAATAGCCACCTAAATCATAAAATATTCAGGTTGCTTCCAGTCCCAGGAGACCTGTCACTTACCCCAGATCAAGTGGTACCCTAGATCTTACACCAAAATCAATGCCTGTAGCCAATTCTATAATAAACGATCTAAAGGCTTCTTAACTAGGAAAACAAATACGTTATTTACAGGTTATAGCAAGCAACAGGAAACACACATGAGTTGCAATCTAAATCCTAAGAGTGTACGAGTAGTCTGTCAATTCAAAGTGTCTTTCAGGGCAGACCCTTAGGGATCTTTGGTTCAGTCTGGGGTGTTTCTGGGCCTGTAAGAGTTCAGACAGCAAAGAGATGAAAAAATTTCCTGTGTCTTTGCTTTATTTCCTTCATTCAGCCTCCAGCTCCATAGGACAAGCTTCTTTGCATGTAGTATTTCTAAGATGTGATAGGGCCATTAACCAATCCTTTGAATTGTGGTGTTCCTCATGGCCCATCTAATTTTGATAGTTCTTCTAGACAGGCGTGAGGAAACACCATTCCCATCTTTGTTCACAAGTTTAGAGCAAACATTTTCAAAGTTATAAATCAAAACACAGACATTACAAATAAGATTAATTGATGCAGCAATTTACAAACATTTTATAGAGTCTAAACACTAAATACAGTCTTATAAGCACCGTAACATGGAACAGCACTAACACGTAAGTGAACCACTCTGGTCTCCAGCTATGAGTTTGTCAGTTCTTAGCTAATGCCTGCAGCCTTGGCAAGAGCTGGCACCTGGCCTAGCCAGCATCACACATGCATTACTCCCATGTTGGGGAATGAAAATATACTAGTAAGTTTCACTTTTTAAAAAGAAATTAAGGTGCTCATACACTATCACAATGCTACAGGATTTGGGCTGCAAATGCTGCAGGGAAATGTTTTGTTTCTTTGAAAATATAGTTTACACTGGAACTCTTAAATGTACGGTAAATATATATTTCTATTGGTTTTGGGTTTGTATACCTTATTTTTTACAAAACATAAAATTTCAGGTGAGAGTTGACATGATGGGTGAAACCGTTAAAAGATATAGAAGGGTTTGACACTAGAGGAATTTAGATAATTTTTTAGTTTATTCAGGATAAATTTCCCACACGGATACTTCTACACATTTTAAAGCACCAAGTGGTTTGGAAAGAGTAATTCTTATTATTATTTAACATTTATATTGTGGTAGCATCTAAAGGCTACAACCAAGTTGGACCTCACTGTGCTAGTTGCTGTACAAATATGTAATAAATTATTGTGCTCTCATCAAAGAGCTTACATAGAGTGGCCTACTATACTAAAATGAATTTCACCCATTTTTAATGAAAATCAGAAATAACAAAGTAGTCCTGATTGTCTTGTTTGCTTGAATTTTGGAAAAATTCAGCATGTTGTACTTGGTGGAAATCTCTTAATATTTTTCTCCTAGGATGGAGAGGCTACGTTTGTCAGTGAACTCAATACTAACCACTCTGAATGCTTGAATTTAAACATTGTTTGTTTATTTTGTTCTTTCACAACCATTCATTTGCAAATTATATATTCGAAAGAACGAAGTATCAATATTTAGTCTGGGGCAAAGAAGGAGGCTGCAATTAACCAGAAAAGATGTTTCTTGTTTTGAATCTTTGAATAATTGCAGTAAGAGGAATTGTGATAAGCTATGGTCATGGCACATACATTTGTGTTGTCTTAAAATAGAGCACAGTAGGAGTGTTGGATTTGGCATGTGAGTATATTACACAGATCTAGGGTTATTGAAACCACTAATAACATGACTAACCACTCTTAGGTTTAAAAACAAATCAAACCATCTAGTCCAGTAAACTACTTTTAGTAATATACAAGTAAGACTTTCAGTATAAACACTTCTCAGTTTACTAGGTCATTTGCCAACTGTTACTCAAGTCAGTACCACACTAACATAATGACCCTCATAACTGTCCCAAAGTGTGGGCTCAAATGGGTGTCAGTAACTCCAAAGGGGTTCAGACAGACTACTCTGGGGTTCTCCCAAATACCTCAAAAATCTCGATTCAGTTTTTCCTTTGTAGGCAACCCCTCTCAGGTTTGGCTTCACACATGACAGAGACAATTTATAGTTTGGCTATTACTTACAGTGGCTGCCTTTCTGCCTTGCTAGGCAACAGAGCCAGCTTTACTCCATCTTTTGGAAAGCTCCTTGCTAGCAGCCTTACATTGGAAGGCCTCAGTTTTAGATTGAGGAGGCAAAGGCACTAGAGAAAGGAGAGAAAAGGGTCCTCTCGGGACAATCAGGGTCTACGTGCCATCTCTAGATTTTAGGAAGGATGGGAAATTCTTTTCTCCTTTCAGAGAAGGGGACTGGAAATGCATAAATGTTGCTTTGGGTTTTAATTTTTCTGGTTGGCCTAGCTACTTCAGGGTTAGCTGCAGTGCTTTGCCATCCTGTATGTTTACTGCCTCTTAGGTCTGAATTTATCACAAGGTTATGGAGTATATCAGATCATGCCCTATGCGACAAAACACAGTAGTGTGGTAAAATGAAAGACAATAGGCAGCAAGACCGAGGCCTTACTCATAACCCAAATCCGCAGCCCCTGTGCCTCCTGGCTCCATTCTTCTTCAGCAGTGAGTCCTCAGATGGATCAGAGGGCCTTGTCCATAGAAGAACAGGGATCTACAGATAAATTGGATCTGTGCTAATCCACAACTGGTTGGGCAGGTCTTGGGGCAGTCTGAGCCGACTCCATTCTCCTTTCAATCTTTAAACTACAGTGATTAGTTTACAAAACAAACAGTTCTCCTGACACTCTCACTCCAGGGCATTAATGTATAATGCACTAATATAAAACTACAAAAATCCTGGAACAATATAGAACAAGTAGTGAATGAACTATGGAATTTCTCCATGGGGCACAAGTGTGTTTCCTTTGGGTTTCCCTCTCAAAGAGGATTAGGCTTCTTTTCTTAAACAGAGATTTCTGCACATTCATTTTCTTGTGCTCTATTGTGTATTACACCTCAATGGAAATCAGAAAAGGTCTGGATGGTATGTGAATAGATTTCAGAAGTCTCAATGCCACCGGTGAGGAACTGGGAAAGCACATTAAGACTTTTCAAAATATTTGCAGTCCTTGGCTAGATAGAATGGTATAAAATAGACTCTCCCTTTCAGTGTACTGTCAGTGGCCCTGTCCTGCATTGGTATCCACTCATCAGTGGGACTCCATGTGAGCACAGGAGTATGTGCTAGTGGACCCCAGTGTAGAAGTCAGTAAAATCAAAGTCTTGCTGGATGTAACAGGAAGCTCTAGGACACTTCTTGGATAATCACTTTCATAAAGAAACGTTAAAAGAAAAAAATTGCAACCTCTTCAGTGCCTTGCTTATGCAAATTAGTAAGCAATCCATCCACTTCCTTCTTTTCCGCTGTAAGTGGCATCAACAATTTCTTGCTTAGAGGGTCTTCAGTAGTAATATTCTAAATCTCTTACAAGCATCCTGTGACAATTAATTTTCTTACCTAGCACCTGACTGTTGTTGTAGAAATCTGTGACATACTCATGTTAAAAGTACTGTTCCAAAATGCAACCCCCAGAATATTAATTTTTGGTTAATTTTTTTTAGTTATGTAAGTTTAGAGATTTAATTTTTTTGAAAGGCCAGAGAAGCTAGTGAATTGGCTGTTTCTGTGTATGCTGCATCCTATTAAGGGCCTATATATCATACTTACACCAATGGACTTCAAAACAAGTTTTTAGATAATATTAAGTTAAGAGTAACCCAAATCCATAGGTTACCAAAAATAAGAAGTATTTCCATAGGTTTAGCTCCATTATAGAGACTCTGTCTAGGTTTTCATTCAAAGAACAAAATATGATGTGCTTAGATTTGCAGCAGAGGTTGCCTTCACTGTGTAAATCAGTGCCCAACTGTAGTATTGAATCTGCAGCTAGAAAGGTTGGAACTGTAGCCTTAAGTTAGGTACTTATCAGTGGAACACTGAAGGTGACCTACTAAAGTAAAGTACAATATTCCAGGAGCTCCCAATATTCACTGTATGCCGCCAGGCTCTTAGAGACAGCTAGTGCATTATTACTGCTAAACTGATCTCTATTTTGATTCTCTTAAGTCTTGCAGCACACACTCCCATGTTGGCCAGTTGGCTTCTGCTCTGTTTCTGGTGATATCACCACAGTGTATGCAAGGGGGTCGTCTAGGAGTGCCAGCCAATTGGTCTTGGGTACAATGAATGGTATAGAAGATGAAAGAAGACCTACAGGTCTGCTTTTAGGGCTGAATATCCCTGTAGTTTGATTCAGGGGGAGTGGGAGTATGAACTTGCATCACATATCTGCACTAGAATCTGGTTCTTTACCTTTGCAGGTTACCTTTAATTTCAAAACCTTTTTGTGATCATTTAAATCCTAACTGTATTACAGCACTGATTCTGATGTTGACATTTTCAGGTTCTCATTCTACTGCTAGCAGGTCATATCACAGTGTTTATGGTACCAGATTTAAATAAGTATGTAAAACACAAATTCTGATCCAAAGTCCATTGAAGTGAATGGAAAGACACCCATTGACTTCAATCGGCTAAGGATCAGGCTCTGAGATAAGGTCTCTTGTGTTGGTTTGAATAGATGGTATTCATCCAGTAAACAAAAGTATATAGATAATGTGAAATTTGACTATTTGGTCTCTGTGTGTAATACAGCCACCCACTTTCATCAATACTGTTATTTTTTTTTAGATCTACTTTAGAATCTCAATAGCTTTAACAATGCATTCAATCTTGCAAAATTTCCATTGATTCAATGGGAGTAGGATCAGGCCATATACAGGGACGGCTCTAGGAATTTGGCCGCCCCAAGCATGGCAGCATGCCGCAGGGGGTGCGCTGCCAGTCCCGCGGCTCCGGGGGACCTCTTGCAGACGTGCCTGCGGAGGGTGTGCTGGGAGGGCAGCAGGCGGCTCCGGCGGACCTTCCGCAGTCATGCCTGCGGGAGGTCCACCGGAGTCGCGGGACCAGCGAACCCTCCGCAGTCATGCCTGCGGGAGGTCCGCTGCTCCCGCGGCTCCGGTGGACCTCCCGCAGGCATGACTGTGGAAGGTCCGCTGGAGCCGCCTGCCGCCCTGCCGGAAAAATGCCACCCCAAGCGCGTGCTTGGTGCGCTGGGGTCTGGAGCCGGCCCTGGCCATATATCTATCTGTCTCTCTATATTAATCCATCTGATGTTTGTAACCCTTTGCTATCTTTAAAAGGTATGTTTTTAAACAGTAAAAAAGCAAGATCAGTTTAGGCAGCTACTGTACTTCAAATTAATAATTTTTACAAGAGATAGAATTAGTTTCTTTTTTCTTCAATAAACGGAAAATAATATTTTTGCACATTCCTTCACTCTCCCTCTCTTTGCCCAGATTCTCAGAAATTGGAATGAGAGCTGTTCAGATTGTTTTTCCGCTATTTTTATAGGTTTGGACTGTTCCTAGCTATTACTGTACCTTGAGGCTTAGATAAGGGCTGTTTTTACTACATTAACTGACTCACAATACAGCATGTTCATATTGAGCTGCACATTGTAAATTCTGTGCCACCTAATCAAATCTTGCGCAGTAGCTTTGAAGGCATTGTGGCTGCAAAGATGAAATTTAGCACGTAGTGCAATTCAAGCTCCTGTGTGAACTGATATATTTACCTCACATATTGTATGATAACTACAAAGAAAATATTGCCTACATGCAAGTTTGATGAGACGTATGCATCCAAAAAGAGAAGAGCCACTGTATTTGTTGGGCCAAATTCACCATTTGTGCAAGCAGGTGTAATTCTATTGTCTTCGGTGGAGTTGTGACCTCTTATGCTAGCAGTGAATGTGGCCCATTCTTTCTAAAATTTCAAGTTCAGGACTGCCCAGTGGGCTAACTCTAGTCATGTGCAGGAGTCTATCTTCAGTTTGGCACCACTATCAGAAACTGAAAGTTTGTATTTAGTAAAGGAAATTAACTAGAAACAAAAGTGAAAGTGGGTAGTCTAGTTTCATTGTCCAAACTGAGTGAAATGCAAAAAGTTAATGAGCAGCCTAAATAATGAAAAGTGAAGTAGGGTTTTAAAAACTTTTCTAATTTCAGTAATTTAAGGTGGTCAGATTAACCCCGGTAGGAAAAATGTTTTTACCTTGCCAATGTCCTTTTAAATTAGTACTGATTCATTTTATTTCATTAGTACTGGAGCTAACCTTAGTCCTGAATAACATTTTTTTCTTTGTATTGTTACTTTTGCTGTTTGAGTAACATAATGCTCCAGAGATACAAAGGAGGTGGTCCTTTTTGTGTGTGTTTCATATGTACTAATTGTTTTCTTTCATTAAATAAAGAGTTCACAGAAACTACAAGAGCAGGGGCACTACATTCTTTTTCAAATGCATTTTCACTTTTGTAACCAAGAGTGGAACATGGTCTCTTTGAAAATCTTTTTATGCACAAAAATTATGTAGAAAAAATGTCACCACAAAATGAAATTAGAATTCCAAGTGGTCATTGCTTTCTATCTCAGGAGACCAAGAAACCTGTTGCTTTATATCTAAAGTCCGCCACACACTAGGCAATAGCAAGGGATATTATTGTGTTATATAGTTCTCATGGCATTCCTCTGAATTATCTGAACCTTTTCTTTTTTCATTAAAATGGAGCACTACGAATGTGTGCTGAATGTCCCAGATGCAATTAAAAAAACAAAACAAAATGAAATCACAATAATCTAACATGAAATTATATTGTTCACTTGGCATGTCAAGGACTAGATTATGCCTAGCTCTGCACTTGGTATATCAAGGATGAGATGGTGCCTAACTCTTTCCTCCCCCACCACTCCCTATGTTCTTAGGACTAGGCACAGACCTGTTTCTTGTGCTGTGGGCATATGAGGATTAAGATCAGTGGTGCTAGGATGAGGATAGAGTCAGGCTCATGTCTCTGTTCACCTTCTGCATTAGCCAGCAGAGTTGGGTGGGGCATGTTGGAGGCCATCTAGTATACTGTGTAATAGGGTGCAGCAAGACTAACCATTTGCAAGTAAATTATTTATAATCTCTCTGGCAAATGTTGACTTTCTAATGGCTACTACTTCAGGTGCAAGAACATAACTAATGATGTTGGGGTTTTAATCTTCCAAATTAGATCTCAAAATCTGAATGATATCCCATTGTTAACATAAGTGATGTTCAAGAGCAGAAGCAGATTTCCACAGCACTGAGAAACTTTACTATTAGCAGCATATTTTTATTCAGAGGCTTGAACGATAACATTTGCAGCTTAGGCACTAAGATTCAGGAGGAGCTCCTGCTGTTTATACTTTAATGAAACTGAATCAGTCAGCAGAAAGGATGGGGAAACGGAGAACTACTTCCTGTCAGTCATAGAATTTAGGTTGTTAGGCTTCCTAAAAGTGTGGAAACTGAAACTGAGTTGTTAAATTGTTCCTTTATAGAAATATGGCACCAGATCCTTGTCTGTGGCTGTGAAGTGCAGGTCGTGAGTGGACATAAAGATAACATAAAGCTCACTTTTACTTTTCCTTGATACTGCACCAGCTGTCAAGTCTCCTGGTTCAGCTTAGAGATGCTGCTTGCCAGTGACTCCAATGGGTTGAAATAAGAGTAAGTAGGAGCATCGCTCCCATGCCCCATTTCCTCTGGCCACAACTCCCTCACACGAGCAGCAGGAGAGGAGATGGCACATAGCTATCATTCTGACTACTACACCATTGGAGGATCCCTTCTATACTTTCTCCTAGGGCTAGTTGGCTCTGTGGCAAGATTCCACCAGCCACATGGGGCAAAGCAGCCAAACTACATCTAAATTATGGCCATGAGCTCCAAACACTCTGGGCCAGATTCTCAGCTTGTGTAAATTGCTGCAGTTTATTTAAAATGAGAGATGCTAGAGAGATTTGCTCCCACTGATGACCAGGCCTTTGAAAAACTGCAATGTAACAATATTGGAAACAAGTACATTACTTAGATTTTTCTTAAAAGTAGAAAAGTACTCCAGAATATTTTGTTACTGTAGGAATTTAAGTAAAAAAAAAGTTGTTGGCATAATTCATTGATATGTGCAATGTACTTGGAAATTCTTGAATGGAAAGTACTATGGGACTGAAAGCACAATTGTTATAAAGTTGTCAAATGCATGTTATTCTTGTTGTTCTTCTCTTTCCTTCAAATTCAGGCATAATGTAGTTTGATTATGCAATAGTCTTTTGAATGCTCTGAAAGTGCTGGGCATAACCAGAAAAAAAGGACTTCTCTTTGGCACTGTACAAGAACACTGTACATCACTGCATGCTACATAACTATAAGCTCCAGTTTGCAACATGGTTCAGTCTACAAAATTTTTTTTGAAGTGTGGCACACAAGGGAGTATCTATTTTACAGAGGGGGAAACTGTGGCATAGAGTGGCTAAGTAACTTCCCTGAAGTCATATACAAGCTTGCTGGGAACAGAATCACAGTGTCCTGACTCTGTCCTGTGCATTAGTCACAAAACTATCCTTTCTGTCATTAACTATCATAACTTGACCAAATTTAAGTGAATTTTCCTGGGAATGGCAAGAGACACAACCCTGACACCGGACCATACTCTGCCAAATAGCAATTCCCAACTCCTAAGCATGGATGTCCTACAGGTCCTCAATAAAACCTTTGCATTTTTTTAATCAGTGCAAAACAACATGTTTGTCCCTGATCTTGTTCTCAGAAATGGCTGGACCCTTTTTAGATGAAACTTTTCCAGAAAAATCCAGCCTGAGGCAGACATCCAGCATGAACATTTTCAGCTTCTAAATGGTTAAAATTTCGCAAAGTTAAAAGCATCTAAAAATAATAGGACATGTCAAGCAAGCTTAAATATATGCAGCCCCCCCCAGCTTCACCGAGAGTTTGTGACAGCACAGTAATTTTGCACACTTCTCACTCTGAGAGAGAGACAGACGCTATCTTTACCACAAAGCTTCCAGTTCTTTAGAAGACATTCAACACTGGTGTTTGCAAAATTTGTCAAGAATGACTTCTAGCTAAGAAGAGTTTTAGCACACTTGTTACTGTCTCTGCTAGAGGAAGCCTCCAATTGAGGCTAATTGGTAGAGCTGTTTATGGCCACAGAGGGTACCTGCTGGTTTTAATTTCATTTCAGGAACGCATAGAAGGTACAGATTGCAATGGATCTAGCCATCAGATAAGGGAATCCATTAATGTGTTAAGTCTTCTATAATGTCTGGTCACCAGTAGACACAGGTTTTCTACAGATAATAATGGCAGCTGTTTCAAGGGTTGAATGATAAATGTTTAACAACAGATGAAGGAGGATGGATAGGGGAATAACTCCCTCAGCTTTCTATCTTCTCCTCCTTGTTGTTAAAGTAAACTGATCAGTTTAATAAGAGGAATTATTGACACTGCCACTCGGGTTAAGTCTGAATACTTACCATATGCTAGCATGACAAAAGGAAGCAGAATCCGATGTCCTGTTGTACTGCCCAAGAAAACATGTCACTGCTTAGCAAAAGTATTTGTTCCCTGCTCACTTTTTCTATCATTCTATTTCTTGTTTTCTCTCTTTACATACAGATATTAGTAGGGACAGAATATATACACTCCTTGGGGTGAACCATACACTATATTTTTATGAGCTGGTATGGCCACATTACTTACAGCTAGAAGAGGAAAACGAAACCATAAGTCCATTATTGGGTTAGCCCAATGAGTGAAAAAATCCTGGTGTTTCATGACAGGAACTGCTGTGTTTTATTTTTGACACTTCTGTGGAATTCATACTTTCTGTGCATCTAATGCAGGATTGTCTTGTAGAACTTGTTTTTTTAGCGACAGTTGTTTTTTGTGTGTGCGGAAGATTGACTTTTGTAGTCTGTGTGCCCCCATGTATCAGTATATTGAGGCAAATCATGTCTTCTACTATTACACTCCTCTTCATGCATTTCAATTTAACTCTGCTGGAGCACAAACCTGAATTCTGTCTTTTTGGAACTCTTTGGAAAGCATTACACAGAATCAGGCTCAGGCGACTGCATTTAAACTGGTGGAAAAAATAACATGAGATCTTACTAATAGCTGGCTAACACTGCAAGTTATTTAGTATTCAAACATTCTCACTTAACAAAAACTAAGAATTTTAAACAATACTGGAAACGCTTAAAAGAAAAATTAACCACTTAGTTCAGTAGTAAAATTGTCAGTGCAGTCCTTCCCATATATATTTCATTCTGCTGCTTATACAATGCATATCTATGGAAAATAAAATTTATAACTTCTGCATCACAGTTATAAAAGTTTCAGCAGAATGTTCACTTACCTTTGTTTTAGAATGTATATACAGTTTTCCTACTAATCTTCATATGTGATATTTTATGCAAATTGAGCTAATTAATATTTTTTTAAAAATATTTGCATATCACTGTAAATTTCAGCTTGAGGTCAACACATATTGACCTAAACAGTGGCCTGGGCTGGGACATGGAGCTGCACAAAATGTGGTAGCCGTGATTGGAGTAGGCCGGTACTAGGGAAGTAGGAGTGCATCTACAGGTGTTGGGATAGGTGGGTGGGTGTAAGATGGTGTCTAGTGCAGGGGTAGCCAACCTGAGCCTGAGAAGGATCCAGAATTTACCAGTGTACATTGCCAAAGAGCCACAGTAATATGTCAGCAGCCCCCCATCTGCTCCCCAGCACCTCCTGCCTGCCGGCAGCCCCCACCAATCAGCACCTACTTTCCCCTCCCCCTGCAATCAGCTGTTTCACATGCGCAGGAGGCTATGGGGGGAGGAGCGAGGGCATGTCAGGCTCAGGAGAAGGGTCCTTGGGGGAGGGGATGGAGTGGGAGCAGGGCTTGGGGCAGAGCAGGGGTTGGGCAGTGAGCACCCCCGAGCACATTGGAAAGTTAGCATCTATAGCTCCAGCCCTGGAATCCATCCCTAGGTAAGGAGCTGCATATTAACCTCTGAAGAGCCACATGCGGCTCCGGAGCCACAGGTTGGCCACTCCTGGTCTAGTGGCTGTCTGGGGGGAGCTGGATAGCGGGGTCATGGGATGGGTGCTGGGGTAGGATGGCTGCTGGATGCCTGGCAGGTGTTGGTTGGGGCTGCTTTGAGGTGAGTGTGGATGCTGGGGGTGTGTTTGAGGGAGAGTGTCTGCCTATTGCAGAAACTGGGATGGGTGGGCTTAGGCCGCACAAAACTAAAGACCCTCCTGTCTTAACAGTGAGGGAGGAACAACAAATCCCGAGACAATAAATACAAAAAAGAGATGGGAGGGTGGGTCAAAGGTTGAAAATCAGAGTTCTGGATGGAGATGCCGAGTAGAAAGCCCTGGACAGTGCTCACTGCTCCTCAGAGGAGTCCAAGGATCCCGTGGCCACCCCTCGATGGGGAGAGTCTAGTGCAGTTAGTTGAGGGTTGTGATCCAACCATAGAGACAAGAGGTTCCCTGGCTACAGCGGCCGCATCTGATCGAAGTTTGCAAGTGCAAGCAAATGCCTGCTGCCTTCCCACGCATACGGACCAGTTGGCTCAGTTGTTGGGCTGAGGACATATTGAGGTATATAGAATTGCCATTAATGTTGGCTTCCACACTGGGCTATGACAGCAACATTTTTTTTTTGGAGGGGAGGGGGGCAACGGTCTTGTAGCTTTGTTTCCTGCTCTACTCTCTGCCCTTGTGCAGAAACAAAGATGAGTTCAACAAACCACTTTCTTCTCCTCACTACTGATTTCCTTCTCTTTAGACTTTTAAAAAAAAGTGCTACAGTATAAAACCACATGGGTGACATCTATTTTGGGAGGGAAGTGTGTGTGTGTGTGTGGGGATTTTAGCCCGTGTCAGAATTCAGCCCATACTCATGGAACTGAATAGCTTTACACTATTATCTCCTTATTCTGAAGACATAGCTGATAAGATATGCATACAAATTAAACAAGGCTGCCAACTCTGATGATATTTTTGCGAGCGCTGCAATTATGCGGCATGAAGATTGGCTTATCGGAGGCATTTCTGACAACTTGGCGTTACTGCCTCAGTTCTAACTAATGCTTCAGCTCTGGCTGCAGCAACCACTGCTGCTGCACAGAGATTGCTTTGGTTTACAGGTGGCCACGAGGGGCAGCTGCTCTGCTTGCTCTATCCTGCAGTATGAAACTCTGCTCCCTTGTTTGTTCTGCCTGAGCCAGCATTTCTCAAATGCGGCCACTGTGGCTGCATGCGGCCACCAGAGGCTTTTCTTGTGGCCACAGCTGCCTGGGCGGTGATTGGGGCGGGGGAAAACATTGGCTCCTCCTCTGGGTCTGCAAGTAGGGATTGGAGCCACAACCACTGGAGGAGCAGACAGCCGGTGTGAGTTCCCCACCTTCCCGCGGGCAGTGGGGCTCAGGCTTCTGGCTTTAGTCCTGAGGTGGCAGGCGGCAAGCTTCAGCCACATGGTGGCAGGCTGTGGCCACTGGGCTTCAGGCTCACCACCCCCGTCATTGCCTCTGTCTCTCGCTGCTTCGCCTGGCCCCTGACCCATCCACCCCATCACCCCTGGCCCCCAATGCCTCCCTACTCACTTCTCTAGCCAAGGCTTGCCAGGGCTGAATAAGTCTGCTGTGAAAAGTGATATTTGTATGTGTGTTAATATCACTTTTCACTGCCTCCCAGCTAGGTAACAAGTTTGCTGCTGTGAAAAGTGATATTAACAAACATACAAATACCACTTTTCACAGAAACAGACTTACTAGCTATCAATTCTATTAAAAAAACAAAACAGAAACCAGAAAAGCAAAAGAAACAACACCACCAAAAAAGACAGGAACATGCAAAACACCTTATTTGTATTTCTATTCTGTTTAGGTCCAGTAAAGTATAGGACAACTGTACGTTGTTATTATTGAGTCTGCAAAAAACACCCCCCCCATATAAATAAATTATACGCGCATATTTATTTGTTTTTCCTAAAGTTAATTAAGTTTAAAAAAAAATGTCAGCAAGAGTTTGTGGCTGCTCTCTGAGGCCAGCAAAAAATTTGTTGTGAGAACCCCTGGCCTGAGCCTAGTATGGGAATCACAGCCTGCTAGGGTGCAGCTCCTACCCATCCCCTCCTTCTATCCAGCACTAAGCAGGGGTGAGAGAAGCAAAGGTGAGTGCAGGGCCAGTGCAAGGATGTTTCACGCCCTAGGTGAAACTTCCACCTTGCGCCCTCCCCCCCCATGCCCCAATCCTGAGGCGCCCCCCCCCGCGGCAGCTCCCCCCTCCACCCTGAAGCACCCCCCTTGCGGCAGCTCCCCACCCTTACCCCTGCCCCACCTCCATCCCGAACATGCCATGGCTGCTTCACTTCTCCCGCCTCCCAGGCTTGCGGCACCTATGCTGATTGGCACCGCAAGCCTGGGAGGCGGGAGAAGTGAAGCAGCCATGGTCTGCTCGGGGAGGAGGTGGGGCAGTGGTGAGCTGAGACGGGGAGTTCCCCTGCTTGCCGCCCTCCCCTTACTTGCTGCAGGCATTGATCTGACCCATTATGACTGTTCTTCTGTTCCTATGACGTGTTGTCTGCTAGAGGGTGGGCCTGCAGAAAGAAGGGCAGAAGGATGGAGGTGAGATCAGTGGCTGGGGAAGGGATATTGGTGTTAGGGAAGGACCTTTTAACAGAAGCAAAAGGTAGGAGATTGCCCAGTTTGTGTGTGTGTATTTTTTGGTGCCTGTCAGGATTTCATTCTCAAACACAAAAAGAGACAATTGCTCCTAAGACCGGGGTCTCAAACATGCAGGCTGCATGGGGCCCATGGAGTTATTTCCTGTGGCCCGCCAAGCTCCCCTCCTCCCCTCCAGTGTGCCGTGTCCCCACTCCTCCGCCAACCTTACAGCGCTTCCCCCCGCCAAACAGCTGTGTGACGGCACTAAGGACTTTTCAGGAAAGAGGGGAGAGGGAAAGCAGGGCCGGGATGGGGATTTGGGGAAGGGGTTGGAATAGGGGCAGGGAGGGGGTGGAGTTGGGGCGGGGACTTTGGGGAAGGGGTTGGAATGGGGGTGGGGAAGGGGTGGGAAGAGGTGGGGCAGGGGGCAGGGCCTCATGGAAGGGGTGGAGTGGGGGTTTTGCAGTCTGTTGCCAACCAATTTTGAAGTTCTCAGCAATTTTGACTTGACAATTGGTGTACAACTACAGAAAGGTGTGTATCTGTGCTGTGCCAAGAGTACTAGACCATTGTAATATCAGAGATAACCAATCACTACCCTTACTCAATAGCTAATTTGCATGATACAGTTTCATTGGTTGTGTGAGGGAGAAGTCACAGATGGTGGATTACTTGGCCCGACTGCCACACCCTTCTGCCTAGCTGCCACCTCACATATCAGCACAACCATCTACACAACAACACAACCAGCAAGTCCAAATACAGATAGCCCCTCACCCTAGCACACACCCCTTATTTGCCACTAACACAAATCAACCAAAATCTCCCAGCACAACACAACCCAGGCACAAATCAACACACCTTCCTATCACAACACACATCTGCCCACCCTCACTCATACTTACCATAAACTTGAGTGGTGGCTAAGTGGCAAGTCCTTTGCTAGTAAGCATATATTGAGCTACTGTGACAATGCAATAAAAGTCAGTAGAAAAATCACTGTAAGATGCTATACAATTTAAGAGTGTAGAAAAAAGGTATATATTATATGAGAAACAGTACTTGACCCTGTAATTAAAAGATTATATGATAAAACGTAGTCTCAAAGGGGCAGAGATAAAGTTGTGTGTGCAACCCTAATTTTGGCATGTGTGCTTAACTGTGCAGTCTTAACATTCCCTAAGTGTAGTTTTTTGTATGGATGTGGTACAATTTGCAAGCAACACTGAGATTGGTTTTGTTTCAGGATATCAAACCTAATATTGATGCTCTGTTTGATGCAAAACGCTGCCAGCTAAGTGGCCAAAAATGAAATGACTGTCAAAATTAGCACTGACTTTTCACATTACAGTTTTAAAAAACTTAATACATTGACTTTTAATAGCATATTATATTACTCTTCATTTTTAAAAATTTTGACTATACTTTTGTATCGTTGTATGAAAAGGTTTCAGTGATGCGGCCCTCGGGCCAATGTACTAGTCCTCATGTGGCCCTCGTGGTGAGTTGAGTTTGAGACCCCTGCCGTAAGAGCAGAAACATCAGAAAACAGACCAAAAAGATTTTTAAGCCAGTTTCATGATTATTTTGGTTTGTCTCATAATTTTTGAACTTGCAAGGTTGGCAATAATGCAAGTAGATCAAAAATGTGTAGAAGGACTTTAAGGTTTGTGATGAGGAAGAAAAGGAGCAGTGAGAATGAAGATATACAAAGGGTGTTAGAATGGTTTTCACCACTTCTACTCTGTTCGAGTTCTTTAGACATAACTCTTTTATTAATCTAATGCCTTGTTTAATCAGCTTTTTGACAGAATACTTAATTACTCCCAGCAGGTATTAGTCAATTGATATCAACCACCCAGTGCAGAACTTTATTATACTTAGAAGGCAGATACACTGTAGTTCATGCTCCTTAATTTTCACCAAGAGACATAATTTTTGTATGTATAAAGCTCTGATGAAGGGATTTTAATTAGTTAATATTATTCAGTAATAGTTTTAACTGTAGCAAGTTTTGATGAATGGAGGTCAGTATCTCCCAGTGCAAATCAGTCTGTTTAGGAGTTTGGACAAAACTGACACTTTGTTTCCAAGTTAACATTTTGCATTAACCAAAACTTAATTGACTCCTTTATTTCATCGCCTTTTCCCATTTGGTTTGCTGGCAGATTTGAAACCCTAAACTGGCAGTGGGGAACCAACAAGTTGTGGAGATTAAGCAAAAGTGATTGAAGTGAAGAAAGCATTTGGCTTCAATAGCCTATAAAAAGACAGGAGCGAGAACTAGTTGCCAAACTAATTTGAGATTGTTGGGCTGGCACTTTGTGGGGTCCTTTACACCTGTGCAATATTGGCATAAAGCACTACCAAATCAGAGTTCTCGGTGTACTTGGCCCATTGGCAATGTTTTACATCCTCTTTGCACAGATGTGAATTGCATAAGGCCATAGTTACTGGAGAATTAGGCCCATTGGCTTAATTCCTGTTTATTATTTTACTTGTTGCATACTTTTAATGATATATCTTCCTAAAAACTAGTCTTTTGAAAATCACAGATGTGTCACTGTTATCAAGTCTCATGTTAAAATTCATATTGAGTTCTAGGCTTTCAGGAGACTAATAAAAGGCAAGACCTGATGGTATATGCCGTTGTAACAGTGTATGGAGAGTCGGGGGCTGGATCTGTGCTGGAAGGGGCCGAGGGAGAATTCCCTTAGTGAATGTACTGCAGTGGGTCACTATAAGCAACCCTATGCTGCCCCCTTGTAAGCCCTGGAGGAGCTGTAATACAGGAGATTCTGGGCTTCTGAACCTTGACTTAAAGCTACTTTCATCCCCACCCTGGGGCTGCCCCCTCTGTGCTGTGTCTTCACGAGGTGCAGCTCAGAATTTCAACCCAATAGAGAACAGCCTTTTATTTTAGCTCGTTTAGCTTTGCAGGAGATTATCACATGCTATAACTGAAATGGTGAGATTTGTTCTTGGTATATAATTCCCTGGGCATGGAAGCATTTAAGTACCACTTGATTCTTTGTGTCAGGAAACCAAGAGTGGGATATAATCATGAAGTGTCATAAATATAATGTGCATAGCCTAACAATTGGTCATTTATTCCAACCTTTTAAAAAAAAGGTTAAACTCTAAATCTTAATACTACAATAAGATACTGACTTTTATTTTGGATTAGAAATTGAAACAGAAAAGAGAGGTGGTAATTTGTAACCTTTTACTAGATCCCATGGGTAAGAGATCATGAGTGTTAAAAATCAGAGTGACCTAGAGAACTGGCTCTGCTACTGGAGATTTCCTAGAGGCTTTATAAAGTTATTCAAGAGCAGAATTTAAAAGCTAATTGATACCAAATGGATTATCTATGTATTATGAAATTATCAAAGTTGAATGAACTTTCAGGATTTGAAATTTAAGAGGCTATGGCCCATGTGTTTTTTTTGTGCAAAGGGCAGAGAAGCAGAAATATCTCAATCTCGTGGTAAATGCACAGTATTTTGTTCTTTAGAATGTGTTCATATTTCAAGTAGACTACATAAGCTCATTGATTTGCACTAGTTACTAGGAACAGAGCTGGATAAAACTGTGGAAAATTGTGAACAAATCCGTTTTAAAAAAAAAACAAATTCAGTTTGACTATGTTTATACCACTTTCATATTTGCTTTTGTCTAGGAATACGGTCACTGGCAGGAATGTTCACCAAAACAATATGATTTCAACAACTATTGCAGAATATTAATGGAAAGCAAAATTCGAATTCATAGTCATGACTATGTACATCACAAACCGGATGAGTAATGCTCATCCATGCAACAACAGAAACATTTGACTCATGTCCTATCAAAATAGCTCAAATTTTGAATGGTAAATACACAAAGTAGTTCTCACAGGCACTGTAATGTGAGAAATCTATACCAATCCCTCAACTCTGTGTGGAAAGCCCATTGCAAATTACTTTATTTTGTGAATTAGTGATCAAGGGATCATACATTAAATAGCAAAGGTAGTACATTACAAAAAGTAGTTTATTTTGTCAAATGTTTAATTTTAAATATTTGTAATACTTCATTGTATACTAGTAAATGCATTCTAATGTACTTTATAAATATGGTGACCAGATAGACTCGTAGACTTTAAGGTCAGAAGGGACCATTATAATCTTTTAGTCTGACCTGCACAATGCAGGCCACAGAATCTCACCCACCCACTCCTGTAACAAACCCCTGACCTATGTCTGAGCTATTGAAGTCCTCAACTTGTGGTTTAAAGACTTCAAGGTGCAGAGAATCCTCCAGCAAGTGACCAGTGCCCCACACTGCAGAAGAAGGTGAAAAACCCACAGAGCCTCTGCCAATCTGCCCTGGAGGAAAATTCCTTCCTGACCCCAAATATGGCGATCAGCTAAACCCTGAGCATGTGGGCAAGACTCACTAGCCAGACACCCAGGAAAGAATTCTCTGTAGTAACTCAAATCCCATCCCATCTAACATCCCATCACAGGCCATTGGGCATATTTACCGCTAATAGTCAAAGATCAATTAATTGCCAAAATTAGGCTATCCCATCATACCATCCCTTCCATAAACTTATCAAGCTTAGTCTTGAAGCCAGATATGTCTTTTGCCTCCACTGCTCCCCTTGGAAGGCTGTTCCAGAACTTCACTCCTCTGATGGTTAGAAACCTTCGCCTAATTTCAAGTCTAAACTTCCTGATGGTCAGTTTATATCCATTTGTTCTTCTGGCCACATTGGTACTGAGCTTAAATAATTCCTCTCCCTCCCTGGTATTTATCCCTCTGATATATTTATAGAGAGCAATCATATCTCCCCTCAGCCTTCTTTTGGTTAGGCTAAACAAGCCAAGGAGTTTTAAGTCTCCTTTCATAAGACAGGTTTTCCATTCCTCAGCTTATCCTAGTAGCCATTCTCTGTACCTGTTCCAGTTTGAATTCATCCTTCTTAAACATGGGAGACCAGAACTGCACACACTATTCCAGATGAGGTCTCACCAGTGCCTTGTATAACGGTACTAACACCTCCTTATCTTGCCTCCTTATCTTGGAAATACCTCGCCTGATGCATCCCAAGATCACATTAGCTTTTTTCACAGCCATATCACATTGGTGGCTCATAGTCATCCTGTGATCAACCAATACTCTGAGGTCTTTCTCTTCCTCTTTTACTTCCAACTGATGTGTCCCCAGATTATAACAAAAATTCTTGTTATTAATCCCTAAATGCATGACCTTGCACTTTTCACTATTAAATTTCATCCTATTACTATTACTCCAGTTTACAGGTTCATCCAGATCTTCCAGTAGGATATCCCGGTCCCTCTCTGTATTAGCAATACCTCCCAGCTTCTTGTCATCCACAAAATTAGCACATTCCCACTTTTTATGCCAAGGTCAGTAATAAAAAGATTAAATAAGATTTGTCCCAGAACTGATCCCTGAGGAACTCCACTAGTAACCTCCTTCCTGCCTGACAGGTCACCTTTCAGTATGACATGTTGTAGTCTCTCCTTTAGCCAGTTCCTTATCCACCTTTAAATTTTCATATTGATCCCCATCTTTTCCAAATTAACTAATAATTCCCCATGGGGAACCATATCAAATGCCTTACTGAAATCAAGGTAAATTAGATCCACTGCTTTTCTTTGTCTAAGAAATCTGTTACCTTCTTTGAGAAGGTGATCAGGTTGGTTTGGCACAATCTACCTTTTGTAAAAACACGTTGTATTTTGTCCCAATTACCATTGACTTCAATGTCCTTAACTACTTTCTCCTTCAAAATTTTTTCCAAGACCTTGCATACTACAAATGTCAAACTAACAGGCCTGTAGTTACCCGGATCACCTTTTTTCCCTTTCTTAAAAATAGGAACTGTGTTAGCAATTCTCCAGTCATACGGTACAACCCCTGAGTTTACAGATTCATTAAAAATTCTTGCTAATGGGCTTGCAATTTCATGTGCCAGTTCCTTTAATATTCTTGGATGAAGATTATCTGGGCCCCCTGATTTAGTCCCATTAAGCTGCTTGAGTTTGGCTTCTACCTCGGATGTGGTAATATCTACCTCCATATCCTCATTCCCATTAGTCATCCTACCATTATCCCTAAGCTCCTCATTAGCCTCATTAAAGAATGATGCAAAGTATTTGTTTAGATATTGGGCCATGCCTAGATTATCCTTAACCTCCACTCCATCCTCAGTGTTTAGTGGTCCTACTTCTTCTTTCTTTGTTTTCATCTTATTTATATGGCTATAGAACCTTTTACTATTGGTTTTAATTCCCTTTGCAAGGTCCAACTCTACATGGCTTTTGGCCTTTCTCACTTTATCTCTACATGTTCTGACCTCAATAAGGTAGCTTTCCTTGCTGATCCCTCCCATCTTCCACTCCTTGTAGGCTTTCTGCTTTTTCTTAATCACCTCTCTGAGATGCTTGCTCATCCAGCTTGGTCTACAATTCCTGCCTATGCGTTTTTTCCCCTTTCTTGGAATGCAGGCTTCTGATAGTTTCTGCAACTTTGACTTGAAGTAATTCCAGGCCTCCTCCGCCTTTAGATCCACAAGTTCTTCAGTCCAATCCACTTCCCTGACTAATTTTCTTGATTTTTTTAAAGTTAGCCCTTTTGAAATAAAAAACCCTAGTCACAGATCTGTTTTTGTTTATCCTTCCATTTAGTTTGAATTGAATTAGCTCATGATCGCTGGAACCAAGGTTGTCCCCTACAACCATTTCTTCTATGAAGTCCTCACTACTCACCAAAACCAAATCTAAAATGGCATCCCCTCTTGTTGGTTCAGCAACTACTTGGTGAAGGAATCCATCAGCTATCACATCCAGGAAAATCTGAGCCCTATTATTATTACTAGCACTAGTCCTCCAGTCTATATCTGGGAAGCTAAAGTCTCCCATGATCACACAATTCCCATTAGTATTTACTTCATTAAAAACATTAAAGAGGTCTCTATCCATATTCAAATTGGATCCCGGCAGCCTATAGCACACCTCATGCACTAATCCAGGGGAGGCTCTAGTAGCTTTCTTCCCCAATGTGATTTTTGCCCAGACAGACTCTGTCTTATCTATTCCGTCCCTTCTTATTTCTTTACAGTCTACCTCATCATTGATATAAAATGCTACTCTACCACCTTTGCCTTTATTTCTGTCTTTCTTAAACAGCACATAGCCTTCAATACCTGTACTCCAGTCATGACTACTATTCCACCATGTTTCTGTTATCCCTATAATATCTGGTTTCACTTCCTGCACCAATAGCTCTAGTTCAGGGGTCGGCAACCTTTTGGAAGTGGTGTGCCGAGTTTTTATTTATTCACTCTAATTTAAGGTTCCGCTTGCCAGTAATATATTTTAACGTTTTTAGAAGGTCTCTTTCTATAAGTCTATAACATATAACTAAACTATTATTGTATATAAAGTAAATAAGGTTTTTAAAAATTTTAAGAAGCTTCATTTAAAATTAAATTAAAATGCAGAGCCCCCTAGACTGGTGGTCAGGACCTGGGCAGTGTGAGTGCCACTGAAAATCAGCTCGTGTGCCGACTTCGGCACCCGTGCTATAGGTTGCCTACCCCTGCTCTAGTTCCTCCATTTTGTTACCTAGGCTCTTCGCATTAGTGTACAAACATCTTATTTTTTGCTGTTTGGCTTCTCTCACATTCTTTACCCGATTAGGCACAGACATTCTACCACCAGTATCACCTATTAGACTAGTATCTACACTACCTTTCTTCCTTATGTCTATTCTCCTACCCACGGCTGTAGTATCTACATCCTTTCTTACTTCATTTTCTTCCCTCTCAATGTTAAAATCCAGCCTGGAGATTACCTGGACATCTCCCATCCATCTCCCCCCAATTCCTAGTTTAAAGCTCTCTTAATCAGTTGTGCCAGCTTCCATCCTAGAAGTTTATTTTCCTCCCTACTCAGGTGAAGTCAATCCCGAGAGAACAATCCTCTGTCCATGAATGCCTCCCAGTGGCCATACACCCCTAAGCCCTCCTTATAGCACCACTGCCTGTGCCATCTGTTGATCACCATAATCTTGTCACACTTTTGTTGCCCTTCTTTAGGAGGGGCAGAATCCCACTGAAGATCACCTGAGCCTCAATTTCCTTAAGCATCTTCCCCAGCCTGGCATAGTCTCTCTTGATACATTCCAGCGAGAATCTAGCCGTATCATTTGTTCCCACATGAAGGACAATCAGTGGATTCTTTCCTGCTCCCGTTAGGATCCTCTTCAGCCTCAGGTCCACATCCCGTATCTTAGCACCTGGCAAACAGCACATCCTTCTGTTCTCTGGATCAGCTCTAGTTACAGGCCTGTCTGTTCTTCTCAGTAAGGAGTCCCCAATCACGTAGACCTGCCTTTTCCCAGTGATGGTGTGGTTCAGCAATCTATCCCCTCTTCCTTCTGGCTGCAAGTCCTCTCGATTCCTATTGTCCCTTGCAATCCTCTGCAACCCATCCCGTATCCTCCTGGGGCTCATATTTGGTGTTATCTCCATTGACTCTTCCCCTCTTCCTATAGGACTCGCTGTTCTTCTCTTCTTCCTTGCCCTCTCACCTTCAGTGATCACCTGCTGTGCCCTTTCTTCATTTTCCAACTCTGCAAACCTGTTCCTGAGCTCTATTTCTCCTTCACTAGCCTGTCTTTTCCTCTGCCTGGTTCTCTTAGTCACATGCTTCTACTGTCCACTTTCCTCACCCAGCTGTCTCCCCTCAGAGTTCTTTGGTCCTGCTTCCATCTGCAAGTCTGAGCTTTTCCCTTCAGCCTCCTCATGTCTTTGCTCCATCATCCACTCTAACCACTTTCTAAACTCAACCAGAGTTTCCTCCTGCATCTCCAATCCTCGGATCTTTTCTTCCATCAGCTCTATCGGGCAGCACTTCATGCAGACGAAACTCTTTTCAGGTACCCCCTCCAGGATCATATCCATGTGGCAGCTTCCACATCCAGTCATCTTCATTGTGTCTTCAACTGCTTGGGTCACTACCACTGCTGCCTCTGTATCTGTCATAGCCTTCTCACCTAAGTCCTGTTAGTCCAGGAAACCAAACCAAAACACCACCATCCACAGCAAAAGAAACCCCCAATGAGCACCAAAACATGGCCAGAACACCACTCACTCCCTTCACTAGCCTGTCTGTTCCTCTGCCTGGCTCTCTTAGTCTTCCCCTCAACCCCCACCCCGTTTACAGCTCTGTTTGCTGGCTCCTGAGCCGCTGCAGCTGTCTGTGCTGTTTCCTGACTTGCTGGCTACCTTTATAGGACCTCTAGTCAGAGAATCCCTGCCCCCTAATCAGGGCTCAGCTTTTCTCCCAGCGCACTGCCCCTACCAGCCTCTATAAATACCAATACAAATAGAAATACCTACAAATACCTTCTCCTCCAACAGAACTCGCACTTAAACTCCCCTGTTTACAGCTCTGTCCCGATTTTATAGGGACAGTCCCTATCTTTGAGGCTTTTTCTCAGATAGAGGCCTATTATCCTCACCTCCTGTCCCAATTTTTCACGCTTGCTATCTGGTTACCCTGTTCATAAACATAATGTTACTGCAACATTCACTGGTAAATCTTTACTAAGAGATGGGGAGATGCTACTAGTTTTTTTACTGTCTTACAGGATATGGTAAAAATTTAACTTCTACTGTAATTAAGTGAATACTGTACCTCTAGCTCCCTTATTTGACCATGAGAAGTCTAGCCTTCCCATATGTAATAGAATGAACATGCTGTGTAAGAAGCCGTAATGGTGTACACAACATCCCCTTAACCTATGCCATGGCTTCACCAGGGGGTCATGACACTAGGGCTCTGTCCTCCACTGTGCCTGAGCAAAACAAAGCTCTGGTGCAGTGGAGAAGGAGGGCTCATGGGGACAGACTTTACCAATGTGCTAAAGGAGCAAAGCTGTCGAGCAAGGTCTTCATCCCAGAGCTTTAGGTGGTCTTTTAGATACTCTCACCCTAGGTCATGAAGTGCTTTAAAGATAAGAACGAAGAACTTGAACTCCATTTGATTAGCCAGTATAGAGAGTGGAGGCCAGGTTGATTACAAATGTGATATATTTCATAGAATCATAAGACTAGAAGGGACCTCGAGAGGCCATCTAGTCCAGTCCCAGCACTCATGGCAGATCTAAGTATAATCTAGACCCACCCCTGACAGGTGTTTGTCTAACCTGCTCTTAAAAATCTCCAATGATGGAGATTCCACAACCTCCCGTGGCAATTTATTCCAGTGCTTAACCACCTGGACAGGAAGTTTTTCCTACTGTCCAACCTAAGCCTCCCTTGCTGTAATTTAAGTCCATTGCTGCTTGTCCTATCCTCAGCAGTTAAGAAGAACAATTTTCTCCCTCCTCCTTGTAACAACCGTTTATGTACTTGAAAACTGTTCTCATGTCCCGTCTCAGTCTTCTCTTCTCCAGACTAAACAAACCCATTTTTTTCAATCTTCTTTCATAGAAGGTTTTCTAGACCTTTAATCATTTTTATTGCTCTTCTCTGGACTTTCTCCAGCTTCTCCACATCTTTCCTGAAATGTGACACCCAGAACTGGACACAGTACTCCAGTTGAGGCCTAATCAGTGCGGAGTAGAGCGGAAGAATTACTTCTTGTGTCTTGCTTACAACATTCCTGCTAATACATCCCAGAATGATATTCGCTTTTTTTGCAACATTGTTACACTGTAGACTCATATTTAATTTGTGGTAGCATGTGTTGCTGAGGAGACATGCTGTAGCGTTCTGTATTAATTGGACTTTTTGAAGTACTGAAGGCTTTTTCTCTCTGTATAGCGTATTGCCATGGTCCACCTGAGAGGTGACGAAGGTGTGAATAACCAGGTATCGTTCACAAGGATGGGATGGAGTCTCCTAGCCAACTGGAAATGACAGAAAGTGTTACTCGTGGATGTTTCTGTGTAAGAGTTTGCTGTCAGTAAGGAATCCAGCAGCCCTCGTAAGCTGTGGACTGAACATCTCTAGGTTATGCTGTTGGCAGAACTTCCACCAACAGAGAATCAGGCACAGCATAGACTTGCTCTGCCACGCCCCCTGCTGCTCCATCCCACCCTGAACAAATCCCTAGCATCTCCATATGCCGAGCAGCGCCAGCAGAGGCAGTTGGCAGAGCCGGTGCAGGGAAATGCTATACAGGCTGGAAATTCCCCCAACGGGAAATTCTCCAGGGGGTTTCACTGGCTGGCTTAAGTTCACTTTGCACTGCTTACACAAAGTGAATTTAGTGGTGTGGACAATCCAGTCTTCATGCTTTTATATGCTTGATGACCACCATTGATCACTGCTATAGAATTAGCAGTGACAATGAAATAGAGTACTCCATGTTAAAACAGAGAAGGAAAACTAAGTCAAACATTTCACAGAGTTGCAACCAAATACAGTATCAGGGAAGGGAGATGCATTAGCAGACTAGGCAGCAAGAAATACATGCTGAAGTGACCACTGTTTGTGATTGGTATGCGTGAATCACCCAGCTTAATTCTATTCTGCTCATGTTCTTTTAGCATGCCCCTGTCTCTATAGTATCACCAGAGCATTTTTTCTTCCCTAAACAAATAAATGTCATCTGGCATTTTTGTGCTGCCAGAATATATCACTTTCCCTGATCACAACAAGAAAATCCTCTTGGGGGATAACAGAAGATGCGTTTTACACATGTACATGAATATGTATGCTGAAGGAAAATTCTTTATAATTATATACAGTGTGATTACGTACTGTTGCCTTTGCACACTATACTTTATTCTGTTTGACGTGTCAAGTGGTGCAATTAAAAGGTGAGTTTTCAGATTAGCTATTCATATCTGGTAAGAATTGAAAAAGAAGTGTGAGCTTTATTGAATTTACATTATGTGCACCTGCTGTTTGGATAGAAATGAATGCAGTTATAATTAAACTGCTCTTTCTGTAACATTTTCTTGTTCACGCAATTAGAGCTGAACACTGAAGAGAGGAGTTACCTTTGCATAAGGCTTTCTTAAGTAAAATCTCCCTTAAGTAGAGCCTGAAATCCCTGTTTTTACTTGAATTACTATTGCCCATGCCCTGCATGGCAAAGTGCTGTGTGTTTGTTAAAGATAACTTTGACCGTAAGCTCTTTGGGGAAGTGACTGTTTTTTTGTTTTATAGGCATACAGTACCTAGCACAATGGAGCCTCAATCCCTCATTGGGGCACTACCACATTACACAAATAATAATAACATGAAAATAAGCAATCATCAAAACAGATGTGCCCTAATGGAGGTTTGGAAAGCATCTGTTCATCTCAAAGTCCAGGGCTATTGTCATGTTGCATGCCAGGAAAATCAGAGGTAAGTCAGTGGAGTTACAATAGTGGAAAACTGGTATAAATGAAATGAGAATCAAGCTCTTGGTTTTTCTGGCACTGAAGAAGCATGTTAGCTGATAATGCCTTAGATTGTGGGCTTTGTAGTCCCCTTATAAAAACAGTTAGCAGCACACTTCCTATCCTCACTTGCATTTTAGCGGGGATGTGAATTGACCTAACGTACAACTCTAGACTCCTTTTGCTTAATTTATTGGACATAATTAATGTTACATAGCCAGATTAGTTTACTGTAGATTCTTAGATCATACAGTTTTTATAAAAGTATTACCTGTTCTTACATTACCTGAACATTTTCTGTTTTGTCCATTGTAGGGTATTATATTTTTATTTGGTAAGTTAGAGACACATTCTGCCCTCAGTAACCGAGGCTTAGCTCCCATTGACTTTGTTTACCATGCAACTGAGAGAAGAATTGGGCCTTAAAAATAGTAATTAAGGGACCAATCGCGCAGACATTATTATGTGAGCAGTGACACTTGTTGTTGTGAAGTGATGTCTAGAGGACCAGGTTCAAAGACACAACTAATATTGATTTTACTAACCTGAATCTATACACTTTGCAGAAGAATTTTATGAAATAAACATGTAACTTTGGTGAGTTAAAGCATCCCCCTTCTCCTTACATTAGAATCAACTAGGTACTTCATATTTGGGCAGATCAGCTGCACCAAAACTTCAGTTGCCACAGCTGAGGGAGTGAGGGCCATAAGTATAATTCATATGAGAGACACTGCATGGCTGTCATGCTGCGAGAGGCTGGTTTGGCCCCCAGCATGATTTAGACCAGAGATCAGCAGTCTTCGGCACGTGGCTCACCAAATAAGCACCCTGGCAGGCTGGGCCAGTTTGTTTACCTGCTGTGTCGGCAGGTTCGGCTGATTGCGGCTCCCACTGGCCGCGATTCGCCGTTCCAGGCCAATGGGGGCAGCGGGAAGCGGCAGCCAGCACACCCCTCGGCCCGCGCCGCTTTCCGACGCCCCCATTGGCCTGGGACAGTGAACCGCGGCCAGTGGGAGTTACGATCAGCTGAACCTGAGGACGCGGCAGGTAAACAAACCGGCCCGGCCCGCCAGGGTGCTTACCCTGGCAAGCCACGTGCCAAAGATTGCCGATCCCTGACTTAGAACCAGGGTTCTCAAACTTCATTGCACTATGGCCCCCTTCTGGCAACAAAAATGACTACACCCCAGGAGGGGGGACCGAAGCCTGAGCCCACCCGAGCCTTGCTGCCCCCAGTGGGGTGGGGGTGGGGGGCAAATCCCAAGACTGAGTCCCTCCACCTTGGGGAAGGAAGGGGGGCAAAGTCGAAACCCAGGGGCTTCAGTCCCAAGCGGGGGGGGGAGGGACTTTAGCCTGAGCCTCGCCATCCAGGGATGAAGCCTTCAGGCTTCGGCTTTGATCCCAGGTGGTGGGGATGGGATTTGATCCTGGGTGGTGGGGCTCGGGCTTTGGCTCCAGGGCCCAGCAAGTCTAATGCCAGCCCTGGCAACCCCATTAAAATGGAGTCATAACCCACTTTGGGGTCCCAATCCACAGTTTGAGAACCGCTGATTTAGACCAACCTCAGGTCTGCTTGAAATTCTGCTAGCTTGCAGCAGACCATGAGGAGCCATTTTGCCAGACAGGTATTGCAGGAGTGCAGCAGCACTATCTGGCTATGTACTCTCCTGCTCCTGGCACATCCTCTACACTTTGAGGTTGCAATGGGGTGGAGTTGAATTGGTTACATCAGCTCTATATGCCAGCAAAGGATTCCCCTATGCTGGAGGAATCCTCAGTTGCTACATCAGGGCAGTTTTCCAGTCCCTTTGTGCCACTGGATCTGGCTGCTTGCATTAAGAGTTTAAGACCATACTTTTATGGGAAAGTTTTTCTTATGTAATAGTTAGTTATTGGGCCTTTTTTGAGATTATTTCCTCATTGAACAGATTTCAACCTGCACTTTTGTTTCAAATAAAAATAAGGAGGTAGGTCCCCGCTCTGCTTTCAGTATACGGTTATACTCTCAAGCATTCCGTGTTTTGGGCCCTGATTGTGCAATATTCAGGGCTGGCTCCAGGTTTTCTGCTGCCCCAAGCGACAAAAAAAAAAAAAAAAAAAAGCCGCAGCAGTGCTATCGCGCCACTCCACAATTCAGCGGCAGGTCCTTCGTTCCGAGAGGGACTGAGGGACCCACCATTGAATTGCCACCGAAGACCCGGACGTGCCGCCCCAATAGCAGCCGGTGTGCTGCCCCTTGGTATTGGCTGCCCCAAGCACCTGCTTCTTTAGCTGGTGCCTGGAGCCGGCCCTGGCAATATTATAGGCACTGTATAAAGCATTGAATAAGTAAATAAGAACCAAAGCTGACAATAAACTTGTTTATTAGGGACAAAGAAAAGAAAACGGAATAACTTTTCTTGAAATTAATATGACACCTCTAAACTCAGGAACTTTTTTTGTGTGGTGCATTTAATTATCAGCTAGATTTTTATTTGGTTATTTTTCATGTAGCTCAGGGGAATTTCCCTTGTTGCCAATTCTTCACAAATGTGCTTGTATGCTCAGTTAGAGCGTACAAGTACACACTCTGGTTCAGTTCCCCTAAATGTATCATAAATATGCCAAGTCATATGAAACATCTCAGTCTTCACTATATGACTCAGACATATCTTTCAGTGGATTATTTTATGCATTTACCAGAATGGCAAATATTTTGTATTAGTGCTTTTCTCTTGTGTCACATAGTAGCACACGATAAACCTAAGTGTCAGTTTAAATATGTGTACATCTTGTTTCATTTTTGTTACTCAGATACAAGATTCAGCATAATTAGCATTCAGCAAGATTCAGCATATTTCCTAGCCTTAGCTTTTGCAAGGTTTCACATATAGCTGAAAGTTTGGTGAATGTATCTCTACACTTTGTCTCGTAATCAGCATCTGCAAGGCCTATGGTCTGATAGTATTGATGCTAACTGGTGCAGATAGAGCTATAGCTTAATAACTGTTAGTACATGATGACGTGCTCACATGAGGCTCCAATTAAATTTGATGATACACAGATTGAATCGCTTCAAAATCTAGGCTGGATGTGAGGAGGGACTCCTGATAGCAAGACCCCTTCAAATTTACCAGAACAGTGCGGCAAATTTCAGCAGCCTCTCTGGCTCTAATGTAAATGATGCTTAGTAGTCATAATTACTTTATAAGGTTAACAAGAAAACAAAATATGATTACAGTACTGGGATAGAAAGATAGATAGATACAAAGGCTATTAGTGGTGCATTTACTACTTACTCTGTGGCAAATAGAAATGATGGAAGAGAGCATAAAGGTTAAAGTTAATTTCAATCAATATAACATCTGGTAAGTAATATATCCAAACAGTGATTTGAATAGAGTTAAGTATAGAGAGGCTCTGAGTCACAGCCCAGTATGCTAATAGATAGATTTTCAGAGCTTTCAGTGTGCTTTGAATCAGACCCAGAGGTTGCACAGAAAAGGTTTGCACAAATGATTTGCATAATGAGTTGTAGATTAATAATATTTCCCAAATTGCTATCAGTTTGTTATTGACACAAATATTTTCAGTGCACTAACTATGATGAGGAGATTGAGTTCATTTCCACAGGGAATTCACACAATGTATCAGGACTTTCTGCCTGAATGATTTGTTCGTGGAGGGCAGGGAATGTGGGCCTGATCTTGCAAGGGGCTGAATGCCCTGAACTTCCACTGACTTCAGTGAGAGACCAGGGTGTTCAGCAACTCCCAGCACTTGGAACCTGGCAATAGTGTGCTTTATGTCTTGGGAATGAGGAATGGCAAGATAAATTGAAGGGGATTTAAAAAAAAGTGAGCCACTAGTGTTTGTTGTGTTTGGGAAAGGGAGATGGAGTACAAAGTGTAACACAATCAATTTGATCACTACCGCTTGGTTTGAAGATGAGCTGTTTGTAGTTTTAATAGTAAAACTGTAAAAATAATAATATACTATAAGTCAAATCAGAAAATCCTCATTATTGGCTTACTGCTAGAATGGGTTGGTTATCTATCAATCTTGTTAATAAAACAGCTTGAGAACTTAACCTGATGTTTTCTGCATTATAGTTTGTTAAAAGAAGTATGTTGGTTTCCTGTACAGTCAACCCTTCAGACTTTGTGTGGTAGAATGATTCGTTTACAGAAGATAACCAAGAAGAGGAAGTCAGACTTGGCACTAGGAAATGTAGAGGATGTTTAAATATATAATTAGACGTAATTTCAGTGTGACATATTACACGCTGCAATTGATACCTGACATGTTGACAGTATTTAGAGTGTCCTGTTCACTAAGTTCTTGAAGCTTACTGGTATTGCCAAGTTAAGTATGGTCTGATAGAAAAAAGTTTCCTTGGCATTTCTGATCTTTGGAATTTATTTCATATACTAAAGGGGGGAAATGTTGAGTATCTCATGGCTTATTTTTTCTTCATAGCTATTTCTGAAATATAGCAGCTGCTGAATCACTCTCCCAAGTCAAACACCAAAATAATTATCTTCCTTACCTCTGATCTGACTGCAACACTTTGGTGCTTAACGTCTGAGAACAGTTCTGCTTTCAGGGAGCCTGATTATATCATTGCGGTTTTTTTATTCCAAGTGTCCTAAATATAAACCACAAAGAACCCTACCTTCAGATGACCTTAAGGACCTACTTTACACTCATAGAAACAATGAAACTTACAGTTAAGGCTCAAGTCCTTTATTCACCCTTTTGTGACATAGGGTTTGTCTACACTTACCAGAGGATCGAAGCTGTGGCGATTGATGCATCGGCGGTTGATTCGGCAGTTCTAGTGAAGACCCGCTAAATCGAGCGCTGATCACTCTCCCATCAACTCCTGTACTCCACCTAATCAAAAAGAGTAAGGGGAGTCGACGGGAGAGCATCTCCCATCAACATTGCATAGTGTGGACCCCACGGTAAATAGATCTAAGCTACGTCGATTTGAGTTACGCTATTCAGATAACTCAAATTACGTAGCTTAGATCGACTTTTCCCTTTAGTGTAGACAAGGCCTAAGTATTGCAGCAAATCCAACTGTTAGGAGGCCCCCGGAATAGGCAGGTGAAACAAGTGAGTTAATGCCACCAACCTGATGTGCTATTAACATCAAATGTGGAAAATAATACAACTTGTTTTCAATTTTCATCTTTAAAACTTGCATTGTTGAGAAGCAGGATGGTCCAGTAGTCAGGGCACTCACCTGCAAGTCTGGATACCTGGGTGTAATTCCCTGCTTCTTCACAGACTTCCTGTGTGACCTTGGAAAAGACACTTAGTTTCTCTATTCCCCATCTGTAAAATGGGGACAATAGTACTTCCCATCCTCACAGGGGTGTTGTAAGCATAAATGTATATTTGTGAGGCACTCAGATACTATGGGAATAGGAAGCATATAAGGAATAGGTAGGTAGAATTTTGCTATTAAATTTATCTGCTTTGGTGGGTTATAATCAAAATCTTAATTTTGTTATATCTTAACATGTTGTTTTTATTCCCTTTTTGTGTCAGTAGCTGAAAAGGACCATTAGGGTGCTACTAACACACTGTGTGTGTTGTATGAATCAGAATAAAATCCTTCCAGGTCTGTTTGGACTATATATGAGGGAAATGAACCAGTTTAGGTTTAGCTAAGTCTAGTGGCCCCTGGGTCCGTCATGCTTCCTCAGGTTTACTGGAAATAGAGTTTTTCTTTGTTGAAACACGAATATTAAGAAAGATGGGTGTGTGGGAGGTGGAGGGACAGGGTGCTGGCTTTCTTGCTTTGCCTGTCCCAAGGTTTCTGCTGTCGTAGTCCCCAGTCCCCATCTTTAGGCTGGAGAGACTAGCAGTAGGGTGACCAGATGTCCTGATTTTATAGGGACAGTCCCGATATTTGGGGCTTACCCCCCACCCCCGTCCCGATTTTTCACACTTGCTATCTGGTCACCCTAACTAGCAGTCTCCCTGCTCTGCCCCTAGCCTCCATGCATTTTATTCTCCTCAGCAGGAGGAGCCACTGGAATTTCATTGTAGAAAAGGATTTTTGACAAAGCAACAGCTGAAAGCATGTTGCTGGCTAAAGTGGAAGGCCAAAGGTGGGGCCTCAGGAGCTTCTGTTAGTTTGGTCAGTGACCTCGCCTCTGCCCTGAAATTGGGCCTGCCAGTGAATGAGGCGAGGTAGTTTCTTAGTTCAGAACCATTTGCATGGCATTCAGAATCAAGTTGTTAAGGCTCACTGGAGCTGTGTTATCCCAAAGGGAGCACAGAGAGGGATAATATCTGATGCTTTCCCAATCTTCCTGGTGTGCAAGTTGCTTCCTTATTGCATGGGAAGGGATAAGGTTGTAGCCCAGCCTTCTCTTCTCCTCCTTTGAGGTGAAGTATGTCCCAGGGACGGAGGTGCACAGAGGGAGCAGTTCCCACACTAAGTGGGGTTAGGCAAAATGGGGGGCTTCTTACACCCTCCTTCCATGAATCCCCTAAAGGCCAGTCATAGTGTGGCCCTTAGTAGGGATGGAGTTTGTTTAGTGGTTAGAGCAGGGGATCAGGTGTGAGGATGCTTGAGTTCTTTCCAGCTCTTTCACTGACTCATTGCCTGACCTTGGGTATCTCGCACAGCGTTGAGCCATCAGCTCCTGCTTGCTCACAGGAGGTGCTCAGCATCTTGTAGGACTGGGCTCTTAACCTATCTGAAAAACGAGGAAAATAATACCTATTCCATAGTGATATCGTGAGATGTAACAAATTTTGCCAAATGCTTTGCGATCCTTAAAAGCAAGGTTCTTTGCACTGTACATACAAATTCTAAGAGGAGAGAGACTATTAGAGGCATCAATACATGACTCTGTAATAAAGGCATTGGAGGTGCTGACTGTATGTTCTAGCTTTATCCTGTCTTGTATCTTGTTGCCTCATCCTCTGTCTCCTCTGCTCTGCCAGTTGTGTCAGCCTCAATCCCTTGTTTGTCTGCACTCCCACACACCCTTTCTACATGGGACACCTTCTCTGAACTACTGCCTAAAACCACTACTCTGTCCTCTTTCAAGTCCTTCCTTAACACTCACTTCTGCTATGATGCATATTGTAAATAAGTATGTGACCAAGGATAGGCCAGTAGGGATTATTGATGGATGGTAATAGAGTTAAAAAAGTTGATTTATTGTAACTGTGCACTTCGTCTATGTAACCACATATTCCATCGCTGTACCCTCATCCTCTCTCTTCCTCACCTCTGTTTGTTGTTTTTTTTGTCTTAAATTAAACTGTAAGCTTGGGGCAGAGACTGTGTCTTCAGATATGTTTGTATGGTGCCTCTAGCCATGAGACTGATCTTGATTTGGGTCTCTGAGTGCTACTCTAATATAAATAAATGATGATAATTTATTAATACAACTGTTTGAGGAGACAATTTTTAGCTCTTTGTTCTGAAGACTTTAGCCTCTTGGCTTCACGCTACACTACAGAGAACATATAATTTTGCAACAGCTGTGAAATAAGTTGTGGCTTGAAGCCATGTTCATTGGTTGAGAAGGAGGAACAATGCCTTAGGGATTTCTGACCATCATTTTTGTGTTTGGTAAACTCAGCTTCTACAGATACTGATATGAGAAATTTCTATGACTAAAGGTACAAGAGGAAGCATGACAGAAGTCAGCGTTGATACTGGAAATCCATAGTGGTTTAAGAAATAATTGTATTATGTTGGTATCCACATGCCCAATATCGGATTATGAGTTATGGATCTCGTTTTGGAACCAAATGTGCCCATCTGGGCCTTTTAGCTACCCTCATCTCATTTTTTATGAGAGTAATTTATAAATGTCATGATCTCTGAAAGAATGAAATTGCTTTGTATATGCTTTGTTTATACAGGGTAAACTCACAGCCAGAGCGTTATATGTATTGTAATTGATTAATGTTTCGTCTATCATTGTGTCTAATTTAGGACATCACATGTCCTTGTAGAGTCATAGCAGCCATCACTTACAGGCTGTCTGTGGCATCCTCAGAAAGGCTCCCCAGCTAGGAACACACAAATGCTAACATTTGCAAGATGTAAACAGTCTTAACAAGAATCATACGTCAGAGTTGAAAACTGATGTGTAAATCTGCACAGCTATTAAATGTTCACTCTTGATATCTCTCTTTTCAAAGCTGAGGCATTCTAATAGCTCATTGTCAGGTACAGCAGCTATAGGGTGCATTGCAGTTACTTTGACTGCATTGCTTTAAGGTCATGCAATGCTGCAAAAGTCACAAATTAATTTTGTTGTGTGCATATCACTCCTCTACTTTTAAATACTCTTCACCGTGCTGTTTACAGTAATGAAATGCTACATTAAAGACAGGGCAATAAGGTACAAACAACAACCACTGTATCACAGGAATGGCATATTTTCTTGTAGTAGACTCCTACCATGACATCGCCCCTATTTTTACTCTGTTTCTCTTTACCCAGGGACTTTCAAATGGTCTTCCTCTCACCCTCTTCTGGACCTCAGAGCAAATGTATATATTTTTGATGCATAAGGCAATACCGCCTCCATTTTACCCTGCCTGTCCTTCCTGAGCAAGCTATACCCCTCTATACCAATATTCCAGTAATGAGATTTATCCAAACAAATCTAGGTGATGTCAATTAAGTCATAATTTATCTTAAGAACTAATACTTCCAGTTCTTCGTGTTTATTCCCCACACTCCTTGCATTTGTATCTAGACATCCAAGATGTTGAGTAGATTTTCCCCACTTGTTGCTCCTGTGACTCTATTGTAATTTCCCATGTCCCTCCTCCCCTGTCCCCCAAATATCTAGTCCTCTGTTAAGGTAGCCTTTTTGGCTTACCTATTGGCTTATGTAATCTGCCCCCTTTGAACCTAGTTTAAAGCCCACCTCACTAGCTTGGCCAGTAGATGTACAAAGATGCTTTTCTCCTTCTTGGTCAGGTGGACCCCATCTCTTCCCTTTATTGTGCTTCCCATTGCAGCAGCTGCTGCTTTTCAGAAATTGTTACCATCTGTTTAAATCTGAGCTTTGCCATTGGCAACTTTGATTTCTATTCACACCTGTATACTATAAATAGCATTTCTCATCAATATTTATTATAAATGCAAATTCCAACCCCCTTTCCTTTACCCACTTTGCAAGCTTTTGTGTCTATCATTTATTCCTTTACTTCTGAAATAAACTAAAGACTGGTGTACTTCATGTGTCTTCCTCTTCCCCAGTGATTGGAAAGAAAGATCAGCCACCAAATTGTTGATGAGTCAATGCTTGCTGTTAAGAAAATGACCAGCAATTAGCCAGGTGCAGAAGTATTAATTTCCTGTGAGGTTGCACAGGCTGTAACTGAGAACAGAATTTGGTCTTAAGTGTTCTTAACAAATAGGTCTTGGGCTGCATTCTAAATACCGCTTATCTATGGGAATCTCTCCAAGTATCTGCATACTCGGAGTGTGCTGAAAGGCCAACTTGTGACATTTTTACCATAAAACCTACTGTTGGCTTGCTGTAGTTTGGTAGAATGCCAAAGTGGTAATGCCAACCACTGTTTGGAAAAATACGATAGCAAGATAGACAATTTATATAAGAGCTTCTAAACCACCTACATGTGTTGTTTAAATTGCATTTTTCCTCCTTCATATTTTACACAGTAATGAGATAATGTGTCAAGTAAACCAGGAATGTAGTTTTGTGTATGTGTGTGAAATCGTTAATCTGTCATTGGCTTTTGAAGAATGAAGGGATTTTCCATCCATACACTGAACTTTGGTGATCACAAGACAAAGACCTAGATATTTTCTGTACAGCAGCAGGTTTTTTTCTTTACTTTGCCATAAGTGAGAAGGACAGTTTGAAGACTGGTTTCCGCAAAAAGAACAGGAGTACATGTGGCACCTTAGAGACTAACAAATTTATTTCAGCATGAGCTTTTGTGAGCTACAGCTCACTTCTTCGGATGCATAGAATGGAACACACAGACAGGAGATATTTATACATACAGAGAACATGAAAAGGTGGAAGTATGCATACCAACAGGAAGAGTCTAATCAATTGAGATGAGCTATCATCAGCAGGAGAAAAAGAAGTGATAATTTGAAGTGATAATTAAGATGACCCATAGAAGGTGTGAGGAGAATTTAACATAGGGAAATAGATTCAATTAGTGTAATGACCCAACCATTCCCAGTCTCTGTTTAGGCCTGAGTTAATTGTATCTAATTTGCATATTAATTTGAGTTCAGCAGTCTCTCTTTGGAGTCTGGTTTTGAAGTTTTTTTGTTGCAAAATTGCCACCTTCAAGTCTGTCACTGAGTGGTTACAGAGGTTGAAGTGTTCTCCCACTGGTTTTTGAATGTTATGATTCCTGATGTCAGATTTGTGTCCATTTATTCTTTTGCATAGAGAGCAAGCCAAAGAAGGCTAGGCTGGTTTGAGCTGAGTGCCTGGCCTCGACTTTGCTATGTCCATGAATGAAGATAAGCAAAGCCAATAATAATTTTTTTCTGGCATTATTTTCTGTCAGTTTTAAAAATCTATTTATCACATTGTGTATTTCTGTTGGTTTTGATTGTAATCAGCTTAAATGACTCACCTTTGTGTTTCAGTTTGTGGAGCCAAGCCACTCCCTTGGTTTGGCTCGGCTCTGCCCTTGCTCTGCAGTACATGTACATATTTCATCTATCTTGTTTCCACTATTGTCCTTATCTCAGCATTATGTACATGTGTCTCCAAATCATCAAGTGTATGCCTCAAGATATATTTCCCTCCCCTCCCCACTCTTCTTACTTCCATTCAGCAGGAAGTAGACTTGGTGGGTTTTTTTCTTTAAATGTGCAGTTACTGAGAGAAGGCAAATCAAAGAAAAGGTTTTGCATTTTGCTGTGAAGGCTGTGAGATGTGTGGTCATTTGGTGTCTTCTAGAAAAGCTCTGTCTCCTGCCTGTATAAATTTCACTGACACTGAAATTTCACAGACAATTCCATTGCTCCAGCTGCTTTGGTAGGTCACATGATGATGAAGAATGACCAGACTCATAGAGGACTTTGAAGATGAGGATTGATACCTTGAGTTTGATTGAGGGATCTGCAAAAAGAGCAGAGTATTGCCATCAGGTGCTCTCAGCGACTGAGTTCTGAAGGAACTGAAGTTTTTTTAGGTGTAACACGTAGGTACAGAAAATAAAACTTGTCAAATGTGAAGGTCATAAATATGTGCCTCACTATAGCTGAGTCCAGGGCCAGATTTACCCATCATTGGGTCGTAAGCAAACCCTCCTGACACTTTTTTTTCCCAAGCTGGCTCCCTGCAGCTCTGCATCAAACACCTGGATGACGGTGGCGAAGCTCCAACTGGTCTGGTTCAGGTATGGGGCAGGCCCCATGGCAGTGGCGAGGAGGAGCAGTACAAGCTGCCCTACTGCTTGCTCACCATTATGATGCAGGACTGGTAGGGCCAAAATTGAGATAGTGTTGTTGCAACCCCGAGGCACCAGGTTGTAATGCTGCTCACTCAAGTTAGGCCCTGTCAGCCCCACCCAGGACTGCCATGTTTCTAATCGCAAAAAAACGAACATCCCAGCCCTGGCCCTTCCCCAAAGCCCTGCCCCCCGCTCACTACTTCACCCTCCCTTGGTGTCTCGCTCTCCCCTACCCTCACTCACTTTCACTGGGCTGGGGCAGGGCGTTGGGGTGCTCGGGAGGGGATGAGGGCTCTAACTGGGGGTGTGGGCTCTGTGGTGGAGCCAGAAATGAGGGGTTCCGGGTGCGGGAGGGGGTTCTGGGCTGGGGCAGGGAGTTGGGGTGTGGGAGGGGGTGAGGGCTCCAGCTGGGGGTGTGGGCTCTGGGATGGGGCTGGGGATGAGGGGTTTGCGGTGCAGGAGTGAGCTTCAGTCTGGGGGCTGGGGCCGAGGGATTCGGAGTGAGGGAGGGAGCTGCGGGTTGAGGCAGGAGGGGGTACAGGCTCTGGGCTGGGAGTGGGGATGAGGGGGTTCAGGGTGTGGGAGAGGGCTCTGGGCTGGGGCAGGGGGATGGAGTGTAGAAGGGAGTACAGACTCTGGGCTGGGGTGCAGGCTCTGGGGTGGGGCCAGGGCTGAGGGGTTTGGGGTGCAGAAGGGGACTCCGGGTTTGGGGGAGGCAAGAGGTTGGGGCAGGGGCTTACTTCGGGTGGCTCCTGGTCAGTGGTGCAGCAGGGCCAAGGCAGGCTAGTCTCTACTTGTCCTGGCACTGCGCCACGCCCTGGAAGTGGCGGTGGGGGGGGAAGCAGGTTCTGTATGTTTTTCTGGCCAGAGGCACTCCCCCCCCCCCGCTCCCGTTGGCTGCGTTTCCCAGCCAAAGGGAGTGCGGAGCCAATGCTAGGGGTGGGGACAGCGCGTGGAGTCCCGTGGCCCCCTCGCCTAGGAGCCAGACCTGCGGGCCTCTTCTGGGGCCTTAGCCCTGCATTAGCGCGAACCGGACTTTTAACGGCCTGGTTGGCGGTGCTGACTGGAGCCACCGGGATCCCTTTTCAACCGGACGTTCCTGTCAGAAACCGGACACCTGGAAACCCTAGCCCCTCTGCCCCCATCATGACAGAGGGCAGGTGAGGCCAAACCTGAGAGGGCACTAGGGCAGCCAGTGCTGCTGCTCCTCACCGCTGATGTGGGGCTGGGTCCTGCACCTGTACCTGAGCCAGAGCAGCCTGAGCTCACGTTGGGTCCCCCTTCCCTAAAATGGGCCCTAGTCATGTGACCTAGGCTCCGCATGCCTTAATCCAGCCCTGGCTAAATCTGAATCTGACATCAGGGGATCCAGTCTTCTACCAGGCCTATGATGAAGAGATGCTTTTTATATAGCTGCGACTGTTTGGATGTCCAGAAGCAATGAAGAGTCCAGGTGAACATCAGGGCTGCAAACTGTTTTGATGATCTCATGGCAAATACCCTCTGTGAAGGGTATGGAGGAGTCAAAGTGCTTCCTTCTCCCTTTCAGCATCACCTTTGTCTGTCCAGGATTCAACTTCCGTCAGCTGTTCTTCATCCAGTTGCTTATCTCAGCCAACATGGGAGATTATGCTGTTGTGTCTAATGTGAAGGCAGAATTGGGTGTCATCTGCATTTTGCTGGCATGTAGCCTCTCCTTCACTAATGCTGTGGAGGATGAGGAAGAGATAGGAATAGTTAGAGATGTCAGTTGTGACAAGTTGTGACAAGTAGTTATTTAAAATCTGGTTGGGTTATGCCATGTTCTGTGTGTTTGTGTGCATGGGACGGGGGGCATTAAATTTCCCTCTTCAAAAGAGGTGTGACCTCAGCTAATAAGCATTGCAGATGCTCTTTTTAGCTAGGAAGGGCATGAATCTGAGTCACAGATGATGGCTTGGTTTTCTGTATAGTGTTTGTTTCTAGGACTGCCTGCTGTGTGGATAAGTGAAAGGAGAGATGTTGTGTCATGGGTTCTGTGTTCATTACATGGTTCTTGATTTCCTGAGAAGCAGTCTTGGCATGATCGTCTCTGAGAAGGAGTCTGATAGTTGTGCACAGTGGGAGATGCTTGGTTTTGGGGCTGAGCAGAAGCTGATTCCTGGTCCAGAGTAGTTTAGTGGGGGCTGGTTTTAGTAGCTCCTATGCAAGAAAAAAGCTGAGAGAACTTTGCTTCTTCAACAGTTAGGATGCAGGCTTGCAAAAATTCCATGTTCCGGAGACTGTCTACATCTGCCTGTGTTTGCCACTTCTGACACTTGAGTTTTTTCCCTTCCAGATGCGTCTGTCATCTGTTACCATTGATATCTATGAGGGCACAAGGAAGGAAGGCCAGCTCTGGCATTCCTTTACCTACAACTACACTAGAACAGTAACCTTTTTTTTTTTTTTTCAAATAGAGTAACAATTTGCAAAACAGGGAAGGAGTGTTAGAGACTTTGTGGACTTCAGGGCCCAGATTCTCTGCCACATCCAGTCTCTGGTGAGTTCATTGAGGGAGGACAGTCTCTTAGGGTGCTGGTTGAAGTTCCTTGATTCTCAGGCCTGTTTTTTGACAACCCCAGTTTCTAGGGCTACTTTAAGCTTCATCAGCTAGCAATGACTATCAACCAGCTGGTGGGAGATGAAATGCATTATACTCTGATCAGGCCACCTCCCAGTAGTGACACATTTCTGATATGCCCTCTATAGTCTGGGCTGTAGGAGAGAGTACTGTAGAAACTGGCTATGTCCGTTGAAGACTCCCTGTGATATGAAACCAGGTTCCTCCTCCTGTGTATCACTGGAACAGCACAAAAAGAGTGGAAGAAACCAGAGAATAAAAACTACAGAGAAATTGATTTGCTAGAATGGCAAAATTGATGGAATTAAGAATTCGGAATTGGACTGTCCTATGGTAGATCCTTCCTCTGCTCTTGAGGTCCCTGTTCTTCTCCAGTAAATCACTGCAGCTACTACAACTTTAATATCACATTTCCTGACCTTTGAGTCTAGTTGAGAAAAAATTACATGCCATACAACTTCACTGTCATTACATCTGTGTCATTGGCCAAGTGAGTACATGACTGCAATAAGGCAGCTGAGTCACTGAAACTGTGGAACAGTTAATTCATGAGAAAATAACAAGTCATTTTTAAAATGTGACAAGTGGCATGGGAAACTGGTATTTGAAATAGAAATCATATGTTGTTTGCTATGGAAATTTTTTACACTGGGCAACTTTATAATCCAGTTGCTTTACTAAAATACAAATTTTATTAAAAATCCTGTGGCTACAGTCAATCCAAACAGCCAGCATTAATGTATCATTAAGGCTAAGAAATCAAGTGCTCAGAGGTTCGGAAATGTACAGTGAAAGTTGAGAGATAATTTTGAAATCTTCCTTCTTGTGCTTATGCTTTAAAACGTGTTTTAAATCTTCATTGCATTTTCTGACTTTGAGTATTAGATTTCACACCTTACTGTTGAATTAATGCTAATTTTTCATTGTGTCTTTTTGTTTCCTAAAGAAAAAATAAGAATAACAATTGCCAGTGGAGCTTGTAAATCCCTTGACCAGATGCTTGCTAAATGCAGCCTTCCTTAAAGTAACTGACCCAAACCAGTTTATCTGTTATTCAAGGTGTTGTAAACCCAGGTAATTCTTAACTAAGACTTCTGGAATGTAGGCAACCCTTGACCAAGACTGACCAAACTCAGGGTGTCTTTGATTGGGACATCCAAAACCTAGTCCTTGATCCTTTAACTGGAACTGCTAACAAGGAACTCAGTGTCTCTGTTGGAGTCCTCAGTCCCACCCTTGGCTTGCCTCATAAATCCCATTGAATGGTCATGTGCTGCGGGTATGAATGGTTTGTACAAGCTCCTGAAATTCTGAACCTTATTCCCAGGTACGGCAGGGCCACATTGTTATCTCAGCCTCTGGGGCTTTCTTTGGCCATGGAGGAGAGGACGTTATTTTTCCTGTAGGAAATAATTTGCACAGAAACTGTATTAGCACTTTCAAAAACAACTCCTGTTTGGTATTCTGTTGTCTCCTATCATCTTCTTGTATATGTGCAAACAGAAGCCAATGAATCATTTTGAAATGTACTGAAATTAACTGAGTATGTGTATACAATGTGATCTAGCAACATGCAATTTTTAGGAATTTATCAGCATTTTTATTGTAAAGCTTTTTCATATTTTGGTGGGCAACAGGGCTGTCCTTAGGCTTTATGGGGCCTGTGATAGACCCAGACCAGTGGGGTACAGGAGTCTGGTAGAGGGCAAATATACTGGTCACTGGATGAGTAGTTTTCTGTTCCCTGAGTGACCAGAGCAGGGGCTGCACTAGAGTAATCAGGAACCTGCTAGAACCAATTAAGGCAGACAGGCTGATTAGAACACCTGCAGCCAATCAAGGCAGGCTAATCAGGGAACCTGGGTTTAAAAAGGAGCTCACTTCAGTTTGTGGTGTATGTGTGAGGAGCAGGAAGCAAGAGGCACAAGGAGCTGAGAGTGAGTGCAGCTGGAGGACTAAGGAGTACAAGCGTTATCAGACACCAGGAGGAAGGTCCTGTGGTGAGGATAAAGAAGGTGTTTGGAGGAGGCCATGGGGAAGTAGCCCAGGGAGTTGTAGCTGTCATGCAGCTGTACCAGGAGGCACTCTAGACAGCTGCAAACCACAGGGCCCTGTGTAGGAACCCAGAGTAGAGGGTGGGCCCAGGTTCCCCCCCCCAAACCTCCCAATTCCTGATCAGACACAGGAGGAGTTGACCCAGACTGTGTGTTCCACCAAAGGGGAAGATCACTGAGGTGAGCAAATCTGCCAATAAGCGCGGGACCCACCAAGGTAGAGGAGGAACTTTGTCACAGGCCCTGTGGGGTATTATTAAGCTGGTGCCCCTATGCTCGATGGCAGCCCAGGCTCACATGTGTATTTTAGATAAGTGGGGGTCTTTTTGAAGGATTTATTTACAAAACTATATGTCTGAAGATCCAAGCATTTAAGGCTAAAGATGAATACTCAGATTGTGCATCTAAAATCTATGCAAGGATTTTTTTAGAGATGTGATTTTATAATCATCATCGCACACCAATGAAATATTTTTAAAGCAAATTTTAAACTAAGGTCCTGTAGACTAGCATATTCTGAGTAAAAGGCGAAAGATTATTACACTAATGCACAACTGTTTGTCAGTAAATTCAGAAACTGACAGTATATACCTGGGGGTTGGCAAATGCCTGTTAAATGGCTTCATTACCACTTGAATGGCTCTTTAACAGTTTCAATGTTGTGCTAATAGGTCTGGCAGGCTGGAAGGCTTTTTCACTTTTAAGTACTAGTACTTCCTCCCTCCAGAGGAAGACTCACCAGGCTGCAGCAGCTAGCTGTGGTGGGAGTCTACAGGAAGGGTCAGAACAGGGATAGGAAGAGATGGGAGGGAGGACACTAAGACCCATGGGTGCCCCAAATTTTTAGGCGCCCTACGCAGCTGTGTATGCTGCATATGCCTAAGGACGGCTTTGGTGGGCAATAATTTCCATTGGCACGAAATTTTGTATGCAAGTTGAGTTCATATTTAGACACCTAAATAAGTCGTCTGATTTTTTTTTCCCTAAGGGCATGTCTACACTGGCAGAGTTACATTGCCGGCAGTTACAGCACTGCTCAGAGAGTGCAGAAGGAAAATCGATGTGTGTTCACACTGACAGCCGCCTGCGCAATAGCATGTTCACACTTGCAGCACTATTCAGTGTGGTGCACTCTGGGCAGCTATCCCACAGAGCATCTCTTTCACTTTTGCCGCTAAGACTTGTGGGAAGGTGGAGGGGGTCGCGGGGCATCCTGGGTCCAGTCCCAATGCCCTGTGAAGCATTGCTTCACATCCCAGCAATCCCTGTGCAATTCCTGGCACCATCTTTAAATGGTTTGTGTTCTGCGCACCCTACCTCTTTCAGGCTGCAGGAATGGATCCAGAACTGCTGACCAGTATGCTGCTTGCTCTGACTAACACGTCATGTAACTGTTCTTTTCGCTACTAAGGGTGAGCAGGGAATCAAGGGAGGGTCTTCTCCATGCCTGTGGCTTCTGCCCTGGCCCCTATGTGGCTCGCCTGTGTGCAGCAATGCAGCGATGGCACAGTGGCGTGGGAAAGTTACCATTAATGGCGCAAGAAACAAAGCAGCTCTGTCGAGGAACCATTGGCCGCAGATTGCCCAGTATCTCCACAAGAGTTTCCTGGAGATCTCTGAGGGAGATTCCCATGAAGTGAGGGAGTCTATCAACAGCCTGTTCCGCCACTCAGACTAGGCATGCGGTGGTAGACAAGCCTGCTTTCTGCAACCCTCCTGCCCCCAACAACTCGCTTCAGCAATTCCCCAAATCAGATCCACTTACCAGGGGCCTCCTCTGCTGTTTGTGCTTTGCCAAGATCCGACTGCTGTGACTGGCTAGGCTCCTCTGGGGTAGAAAAGAGCTCCTGGCTGCATGCATCTTTGGCCTCTGAGTCATCCTCTGCCTCTGGGTCCCCCTCCCCCTCTTCGTCCAAGATTTCCTCCTCCTTGCTTGGTCCACTCTCGACTGACACGCAAGGCAATGAAGTATCCACAGGGGCCTTCACAGTGGAGGTGGAGTTGCCACCGAGTATCACGTCCAGCTCTTTGTAGAACTGGCAGTTCGTGGGTGCAGCACCAGAGCAGCGGTTTGCCTCCCGTGCTTTGTGGCAGGCGTTCTGCAGCTCCTTCACTTTTACCCTACACTGCAATGTGTCCCAGTCATGGCTCCTTTCTATCATGCATTGTGAAATCTGTCTGTAGGTATCATAATTCCTACAGCTGGAGTGCAGCTGGGACTGCACAGCCTCCTCTCCCCAAATGTTGATGAGGTCCAGCAGCTTGGCATTGCTCCAAGCGAGGCATCGCCCGGTGCGTGGAGCAGGCATGGCCACCTGAAAAGATGTGCTGAGACCACTGCATGCATCACTGAGCAAACAGGAAGGGGACTTTCAAATTTGCAAGGGCATGTACGGGGTGGGGATGATGGTTGGTCACCTGAGAGCAGGGCAGTAGAGTTCAAACCAATGACCAGAGAGGTGAGAATAGGCATGGTGGGACACCTGCTGGAGGCCAATCGCAGCACTGTAGTTGCCACGGTGTCTGCACTGGCACCACAGCGCTGTAGCCCCAGCACAGAAAGCTGTACACCTCTCATTCGGGTGTTTTTTCTTTAGGTTTGTACAAAAGTAAAAAGGGGCAACTATGCCAGACTGTGGGTATGGCTACACTTACGGTTTGCAGCGCTGGTAGTTTGCAGCGCTGGTCATCCAGCTGTGTGTGTGGCCACACTCACAGCTACCAGCGCTGGTGTGTGGCCACATTTGGAGCATTTGCAGCGTGCTGCATTATGGGCAGCTATCCCAGCATTCAAGTGCACCAACGTGCTTCGAGAGAGGGGATTTTTGGAGCCAACACTGTGTGTTAGCTTCCTGGATGGAAAAATCACAAAATGTTCATGAGCCACCTGTGGTGTACTGGAAGAGAGAGATTGAAAATCACAAAATGTTTGCAAACCCTAACAGCCTGCATCCAACACTGTTTGTGATCAGTGTTTGTTTTTATAGATAAGCAGTTCAATGCCTCTCATTTGATTGTTTACAGTCAGGTAAAAGAGAGTAATTTATAAAAGCATTCTGGGATACACCCCTGGAGGCCAATCACAGCGCTGGTGTGTGGGATGACCAGCGCTGCAGCACCAGCGCTGCTTATTCCCATGCCAAGTGGGAGTTGCAGCGCTGGAAGGTGGCCACTTACTAATTGCAGGTGTAGCCATACCCTCAAGCACCCCTGACATTGCGAACACAAATGTAATTAAAGGTCAGCAAAACAACACAACAATTACTAATCAGTTCCACCCCTTGTGCTATGCGCACCCTCTGGAGGTGCAGAAGGGAATGAAATAATACGAAAACAGAGGAAAGGGGCCTGGGGACTGTACAGAGAGGGAAGGGCAGTTTCACATTAGCATCCTTTCCATTAGGTAGCTGCCTCCAGCCCCTTCGTGGTTGCAATATATGAGCTAAGCTACACCCAACCCAGCACATGTCTCTATCCTGAGGTAGGTGGAATGAAATAGTTACTCTTCAGAGCATTTTTCCTTCCCTAACATGGCAATTTCTGGTGCATGGTAAATTACTGCTGCTCGGACCAGCAACAAATCCTTCTTAATGTGCTTTAAATGCTACTGGCAACTAGTTTGCAGTGGACCTACCAAAGGAACATGCAGCAGGATAGATATCAGTGCTGACATTGCTGGGAAGGCTTATTCACGGGGACCTGTGTTCATGGTACAGAGCGTGAATTGTGGACTTGTGCTTTGCCTCCAGTGCTGTGGAGCTCCAGATCTCCTGAAGGAACTTGTCGGCTGCTGTGACTTTCCTCAGGGCCAGCTCCAGGCACCAGCTCAGCGAGCAGGTGCTTGGGATGGCCAAGGGGAAGGGGTAGCACGTTGGGCTCTTCGGCGATGAGTCCCTCGATCCCTCTCAAAGGGAAGGACCTGTAGCTGAATTGCTGCCGAAGAAGAAAGCGGCGTGGTGGAGTTGCCGCCAATCGCGATTGCGGCTTTTTTTTTTCTGCCGCTTGGGGCAGCAAAAACCCTGGAGCCGGCCCTGACTTTCCTACATATGACAAGTAGGATATAGCCCTTTTTTCCTGATGGTGCTTGTAATATTGGGTTCAGTGGTCCTCTTCAAGGTAAAACATGTGCATAAGGGCACAAAGTAAGCAGTAGGCCTGGGCTAGTGTCCAGGCTACCATCAGCTTCTAGCTAATAACAGCTGTCTGTGAACTGCTCAGGGAGTGGAGGTGTGGTTGGCATGCCACAAAGCACACAGGGCTTGATAATGCTTTGACTACAAAACCAATGAGAATGAAGTGATACCTGTGTGTGATGAAGCAAGGGTTAAAGAAAACCTTTGCCCCGCTATACCTGTGACTAATGCCAGGCGTGGATGGGGGAGAAATGAAAGGAGACTGGCTCAGTTCACTGGCGAAGAAGCAGGAGCTCCCTGTGTTTCTGCCTGAACAGATGGGGAAGCAGCCTGCCAACCAGGGCAGCCACCTGGAAGCAAGAACTGGCTCCTCAGAGAAGGGGAGACTGCGAATGAACCCCCAGTACCAGAGGTAACTGACTGAGTGAACCCCAGCGACATTGTGGGACTCGCCCTCACCAGCTTGCAGCTGCCTCACCCAAAGGGACTGGGAAAGCAGCAAAGCATTACTCCAGACCCAAAAAGGAACCCTCCGGGCAGCGAGCCATTGATAGATTGGACTAGAGGGGCCATGCCCCAAACTGAACAAACTCATAGAAAGTAACCCAGGGCAGCAGGTTCTGACTCCCCACCAGGAGGGACAACAACCTCCCCTGTTCAGGGGTTGGTATACACAGACCCTGGGCTGGGACCCAGTGGAGAGTGGGGGCCTGGGTCCCCCTACCATGACCTTGTCCTTAAAGACTGAGACTGCTCAGCCCAGCAGGGGGCTGAGAGCCCAGCAATCTAACCACTAGGCGACCCTAGCCCCTGTCACTTCATGTTTATGTGGACTAGAGTGTATACTGGAGGAGGGAGTATAGTGATTGGGAAGGGGTCCACTCAGTCCATGGCACCATGTTTCCCTTTGTGTAAGCTCCACCTGGCTTTTCTGATAGCATTTTGAACCCCTCCTTGCTATGGGGAGGGTTAGTTAGCATTGTTGTTGCTGTTTTTTCTATAATATGTATTGTTTGTTAGTAACGTTAATGGAAATATTGTTGACAGTCAATTTGAAAAGCTCACAGTGCAAGTCAGTGGCCCTTAAATCATCCTTCCTGGGAATGAAGAAAAATGTAGTGATAACATCAGTTGGCCATAATTCACCTAATTTCCATCGTGCCGAGCACCAGTGTTTTTCTTTGATAGGTGCATTTAAATGAGCACCTCAAGTCAGCAGTGCCTCTTCCTCAATTTGAAGTGTGAAAGCTGTGTGTGTTTGGGAGATGGTGGGCATGCATTCAAATAACTGAGTGGCTGCCTCAGCAATGATTTAAATGCTTGCATGAAATGTGGTCTATATGATGCTGCATGGCACTGGCTACCATCCCCTGATGCACAGAAATAGCTTGATGTGTAACATTAAAGAGCTGAGTAAAAACACTTGACAATAAATATGTGGGGATGGCATGGAGAGAAGATCAGTCAGATCATTCAAAATGTCAAAAGGACAAGTGCAGCTTTCTTGGCCGCTGGCAGAGGAAACAATGAAGACCAGAATTTTTTATTATAATAAAGTATTTTATCCTTATTTAAAAGATGTTTTGTGCTGCTCTGGGCTGTGTTCTTATCTTGATGATAACCATGACATGCTAGAAAGAAGTAGACTGTTCTGGTAGAACTCAGAATGTGGAATCTGTACTTAGTTTTGATTTTCTTCCTGTTTCCAAAAGTTTCGTTTCGTTTCTTTTCTTTAATGTTCAATCCAGACCACAATTTAATTCTGTATAGTTTGAAAGAATACTGTCAAAATTGATGGACCTGATATTTATATATTTTAAAATATTTTCCTTTTGATCTCCAAAAAGGCTTTTATGTTCTTCTTTGGTTCAAGAAACAAAAAGTGCCTTCGAAAACACAGTCATGTGAACATAGCCTACTCCGCTGAACAAGTCTGTAACCATAAAATCAGGAAGCTATTTCTACCATGAACTTGGGCTTAAGAGGAAAATGTGGTGATGTTGCCTTTTTCATATTTTGCCTGCTGTTGTTATGTAGGGTAGGGAGGAATGTTGTATGAATCAGTGTTGCGGTTTATATGATGTTTAGTATGGCCACATACCAGTACAAAGCTGTGCATATTCCATAACTACATAATAACCTTTATTCTTCTTCAAGTGCTTTCTCATATCAATTCCAATTAGGTGTGCGCGTGCATGGCCGTCAGAGAACTTTTACCCTAGTGACACCTGGTGGGTTGGCTGTGGAGCCCCCTGGAGTGGCGCCTTCATGGCGCTGAATATATACCCCAGCCAACCCAGCGCCCCCTCAGTTCCTTCTTACCGCCCATGATGGTCATTGGAACTGTGGAACTCAGCTTTGCTGCTCTCCACTCTCCCTAGCGTTTTTTCTCTCAACAGTGTTAATAGTTTGTTAATAGTTTATGGTTAGTATAGTTATAGTGTAAATAGTTCCATTTAGTGGGGTTGGCAGGGATCTTTCCCTCCTCCCCACCAGTAGCTTGGGCGCATGCCATGGATTGTTTTATGTATTTATTTCAATATCTTCTTTTGAGGGATACTGAGAAGTGGTAGGAAGTAGGATCTTTTGGCAAAATATTTACAATTGTTGTTTCTTGAGAATATTAACTATTTAGTTGGTAGGAAAATATGTTTAATGGTTAAAATTATGTTTGTGTATAAACTTGCACTTGGAGCTGATCAACACATGCCATTGATGCATATACATGTTTTCTTCTTTTTTATTAGGGCTTTGTTTTGTATTCATATTCTGAGGTTATTGATATAAGATTGGTATTTATTTCGAGGCAAAGGGTGGTTGTGTTGTGGTGATATATGTATTGCTTTGTATTTTAGGAATAATGTATTTGTTTTATTTTGTGACAGTATAAGATATATGATGCCCTTAACTAGTCACTTCTGTACTTTTAAGTGGTTGGGTTATGTAAATGATGGTACATTGTTGTATTTTAGCAACACTGTCTGGTTTCTGGAACAATGTTTGTTTTATGGTATTTCCCAAGTTTTTGTTTTTAATTACCTTTCATTTTTATTTCTAATTGGTAAATTAATAATTAAATACATTGGGCATCACAAAATTAAGTTATAGGAGTGGGCAGCGCTGGTAAAACGAATAAAGGGTGGAAACCAACGTTCGTGCTTCTTGAATAGTGTGAAATTGTGTGGAACAACTACAGCAGTAAAAATATACTGCCTACAAGAAATGTATCACTTCAGTGGGGTTCTGTGCACTCTGTTGTCCACCTGTTAAGAGCTGATTGCGGGATCCTAGCCAATATTTGTGCAGGTTGGTGACAAAAGATCACAATATACAAGCAATGTATCATCTAAGTATCTTTGCTTTGCTCACAGAAAGAATTTGACAGGGACAATTGTAGAATATACTCTCAATCATATTGTTTTCCCTTTGTCAGCTTCAGTGGTGGAGAATCAGGTCTGGTTTTCAAATGATGGCAATTTAAAAAAATTCTGTTCCTGAAAACTGCCTGTTTGTATGAACCAGTGTCAATCTTAAATATTGATATAGCAGCCATTATAAAATGTTTATCACTGTGGTATCTAAGCACTGTACACAAATTAGAAAATCAACTGAATCTTCTTGGGGTTCAGTAAAATATACTGATGGTTTTGAACTTTGTGGTGTAATGTGATTTAATTGAGCCAACAGAGGGATACTAATGTTTGATAGTTGCAGAAAAAAATTAGAAAGGAGCCATGTTTAAGCACGTCAGTTTCAAAAAGTACTTGCTCAATATACTCAAGTTTCTCAGAACAAGGGACAATAGGACTTAACTCCTAAAAGATAGGTGTTTTGTAAACTAACAATTAAGGAAGAAGGAATCGATATCAGCCTTATAATAGGACTGTAGTTTGCAGTCTTAATGATCAGAGATTTCCACCTCTTCATAATAAACCACACACACTTGCAGAACTAGGACTAGAGACCTTGACCTGCTATTCTTTAACTTTTAGAATAACTCCACTAGCTATTACATATAGAAAGACCATCAAGCTTTTAATAAAATGCAGCTAGTCAACACAATCGCATTAAAAATATAGTGCCTAATCCAACTCCTACTGATGTTAATGTGGTCCGGGATCCCTGAGGGTCCACAGACTACGTCTCAGATTTCCAAAGGGGTCTGCACCTTCATTTACTTTTTTTTTAGGGGTCTGCACATGGAAAAAGGTTGAAAACCACTGATCTAAACACCTCCCGTAGATATCAGTGGACAATTGGGATAAGAACTCATTGAAATCAATGACAGCAGGATTGGGCCCCAAACTACCCACAATAAATATTGTTAACTTGTCTTAATTACAGTCAATACATTAGTTCTCCGGGAGAATAAACTCTGGCAAGTTTAAAGGCATAGCAATAAGCCATTTTGGAAGTAGTAGGAGATAAATGTTACATTTAAGTCTAACTTAAATCTGGGCAACTTTTTAGAATGACTCAAAACAAATTTAGCTTTCTTCAGACATGCAAGAAACATTCTCCTTTAGTCTTCAAATTAGACCTGGAAATTTTCAGGCCAAATGAATTTTTCAAGCCAAAAGTGGGAGGTAGGGCACCAAAATAAGGTTTTAATATGGAAATTGGTCTGTAAGCTTTAACTCTGGAGTGGCTACTATCTGTCCATCATGTTTAAAGGAAAGCATTCTCTGAGAATATTTTACGATATATGAGAAGTGTGTGTGTGTGTAATAGTCCTCCTTAATTATCACTGGATAGACAAACTGACAATAAACTGAAGCCCTATCCTCAAGTCACTGGGAATTATGCCTTCCCCACAAACCAGGAAAAGACTGTCTGCTAGTCTCTTGCAAGGACAGGTTGGTTAAATTCAGAATAGGTGGTCAAGCAGTTTTTCAATAGATTATCTCTTCATGTGCATATCAATGAAGAAATTATGTATTTTACAGGTTTGAAGGGAAAATAAATCATGGTAAAAATTCAGGGAATTAATTCAACTGTCTTTCAGAAGGGGATATTTTTGGGGTGGATAGCCAGAGCGAATTGAGAGATGGAAAAGATGGCAACTGAGAGATAGAGGAGCTGCCTGAAGAATAGAATCTTTGAGCCTGAAGACCCAGGATATTGTATATTAGTCGAGAGGTTTCCCAAGATGGACAGTCAAGTTCTTCAGCGAGCCATGTCCACATTGCAGGTATGAAGAGAAAACCCTGCACAAGACAAAAAATAAACTCACTTTAAATTGTAAACATTATTGGTTTTGCAAAATAACTTTCAATCTGTCCTTGCCAGAGACTTCATGATTAGGAAAGGAACTGACGCAGCACAATGAGAATTCATTTCTCATTTATATACACATATTATACAGTTGCAGTATTTTCCTCAAAAGTTCTAAAAGTTTATCTCAGCCTATTTATCTTGCTCAGATTTCCAGTATAATAAATCTCAGGAATTTATTATTATTAGTTATTTGTACAATGATGTAAGACTCACATTATCCCTAGGACAGACCCATCTTATTTTGATCTAATAGTAGCATTTCCATTTCTTCTTGGGGTCATGAATTCTCATCCTATGCATTTGTCTTCAGTTGGTTTAAATAGGTACATCTGAAAGCAGAATTTGGCCCTATATCTTCATAGCTAAATAATAGCAAATTATTCAACTTTATTTGATGATATAGTCTTTTCCTGCTCCTCTTATTTTGTTGTTGTTGTTCAGTCCTGAAGACATAGAAATAAGCTTAAGTTTCAGTTGTATGTTTTCTTGCATAGAGGAAATGGATACCGATTGATAAGATGCATTCTAGCAAGTTAATGTTTCGTGGTTTTGCAGGTCTGTTTATTCGATAGCTCTTATAACATTTACTGGAATCAGTTGGAAGGTAAACATGGTGAGCAATCTGGACCTGAAAGTGATACAAAGTATCTGTCAGTATGGCTGGCTCATAACTGAAGGCTAAATTTAATTTACAGGGGAAAGAAAATTACCTACCACACTGTTAGTGAAATCTCTATACAGTGACCTGAAGGAGGGGGAAAGAGGTTTTTAAGCTTTGATTAAATATAAAAGTCTGCATGAGGAAGTGCCGTTCATACATAAGTCCTGGGATTTAGTTTTATTTACACAGAAAATAATAATAATAGAAAAAAGTTCAGCTGAGACCATCTCCCCAGGCTTGGTGCTTGCTAAGGATTATTCAGCCCATGATCATCTTTCTCCAAAGAACTACTCCCACCTCCTTTACTTCCTCAGTTAGCAGAACCCATTTATCAATCACCATACGGAATTAACAGCTGCAAATGTGGTGGGGTATTTGAGGCAAACACGGCCAAGCCAATCTATTGCAGACACTCTCTGAATAGCCTATTTTAAAAATTCTCCCTCCAGTCAGAGAGCCTGTACGAAAGTGTGTTGAAGAGTTAAAATTAGAATGTGAGGACAGCCTGCAGCTGGGCTCTAGGAAGCCTGAACAGTGATATTTTGGCCACGAGGTAAAGCAGTTACGTGATGTGACAAAGTGGTGGGTAGGAATCCAAACTTCCTGTCTCTCGAACAAAAAGGCAAAATAATAAGCATATATATATATATATATATATATATATATGTGACCACCTGAGTACGATCAGGAACAATGATTAAAGGTGGGGGGAAATTCTCTGGAGGGGTGCAGCAAGAAAGGAGAGATTTCTGCGAGATCTAGTACTCACTGTATAAATCGTTAGAAATCTAACCCTTCCTCTCAATCCCTGATTTCTGCCCTGGTCATCTCCCACTTGACTAATTATAGTGAGTTATACCCCTATGGCCTCATTGTACTATGCACTGTAAAAACATATTTTAATGACAGTCCCTGCACTTAGTGCAACCTCTTTCTCTCTGGCCTCCTTGACATCCATATCACTCCCCTGTAGTTTATTGAAAATACATTTGCTCAAGTCATCTTTCTTTCCCATCATTCTGACAATATCAGTGCTCTCTTCAGTCTTTCTATTGGCAAATTCCAGTGCCAACTCCATCCCAGTCTCCATCTCAATCTCATTTCTGAGCATGGCCCCATTTGCGCCTCCAATGGTGTCAGTCTTAATGTCCCCTTTCTGTCCCCCTTCCCACTTCCATGTTTACACCTACTTCCATGCTGCTTCTTATCCATGGAAGACTCTCTGCAGTCCATCAAGCTCTGTCTCTCCTCATTCAGATCACTCCTAAAAGCCCATGATACTTGATACTCCGTGAGAGTGAAAAGGACTGAAGGAAATTTGCTTTAAAATTGACAGAGTAGAGCCATCAAGAAATGCACATAAACCTAAGTAACAACATAATCGTCTCGTTACCTTTGTCTTCTTGTTTTCCCCGTTTCCTTCCCTCTTCCTACATTCCCTGTTTGTTACACTCACTCAGTGTGTGCTGTATTTATGATTAGATGGTAAGATCCTTAGGGCAGGGTATTTTTCTCATTTGTGGTCTGAAGTACCGAGCACACTTTGCATGTTTTATAAACTATAAATATCATTAGTCATATTAAAGAAAGGGATCAAAACCAATGGTATAATAATACCTAGCCCTTATATAGTGCTTTTTCGTCAGTTGATCTCCAAGTGCTTTACGAAGGAGGTTAAGATTGTTATCTCCATTTTACATTTAAATGAGATCTATTGGGAGGGAAGGAGAGGGTGGATCAGGCTGGTGGCAGTTGCTTTTAGCAAGTGGAGCAGAGTTAAGGATATTTCTCTTGAGAGGAATTTGGCTAGGAAATTTGTAATTACAGGAAGGGAAAGCACACACACAGCTTTTAAAGGCTTGGATAACCCTTATGGCAAAGCCCTATGTAACTTCTGAGAAAATGATAATGTTTCTACAGTTTTTTTGACATTTCCCTGGAATTTAATAGAAAACTAAGGACTCTGCTAGAATTCTCTGTGTAGTTCAAAAAGCTTGTAGAAAGGATTTTGTATGCAGTGTAGTTGTAGCCGTGTCGCTCTCACTAACAGAGGTTGGTACAATAAAAGATATTACCTCATCACCTGTTTCAGTAGAAAAGGTATCTCTTCATTATTATTTCTATAGAATGCTATGGGATATGTACATAATCCCATAGGTTTAGGGCCTGATTTTCAAAAGTACTCAGCCCCCATAACTTCAGTGGAAGTCAGAGGCTAGTTCTGGAAAAAAATGTTCATATCCCTTCTTAAATTCTCTAGAACTTTTCCATCATGAAAGGTTGAGGCTGGAGCCCATGGCTGTTGGAAGAAATCCTGCCTTAAACAGAATAACTGAAAGTAGTTGAGAATTCCTTATGGAAGTTGCTGTGGCATTTCAGCAACACTTCCAGGCCCCCCATCCTCACACCAGCACCCAGCCACAAGAAGATACGTAGTTCCAAGTGGCAGGGGTGGGGGAGGTATGCACGTGGCAAAGAATCCTCCATCCAAGCTGTGGCATGGCTGGGTGGTAGGAGGAAGGTGGGAGGATCTTCAATAGAATCTCTGCTCCTCCATCCTTTGGCCTCCTGTAGAGTGGTTCACAGGGAACCATTACAGAGTTGAGTACCAACTGCATGGCCTGCCCAAATCCTGTTCCTGTCCCAGCATTGGTTCTGCCTCTGTGAAGAGACGGGGGTGCAGGGTACCTCTGCAAATGTGGGCGAGGAGGCAGGATTTGCCTCTCAGTACATTTAAAATTCCTTGCTAGGTCTGTAAAATATGAGTAAGTAATATGAGAAAAGCTGCTCTTCCTAAATCAGGATTTACATTTGAGCCTTGTCAGCAAAACATTTTGGATCGTGCCCGTGGAGATGCAACCTATTCTCCTTCCACCCTTTGTCAGAGAGTTCATCATCACTCCAATTTCTTTCTCTCTTTCTGTTCTGACTTAATGGCTGGTAGTAAAATCATTTTGCTGAAAGTTCTAAAAATAATCCTGAGTAACTGCTGTGTAAGTGGAAATGTAATTCGTATTGGTTAAGTGAAGGGACATTGTGCTAGCCGCACTGCAATCCTGTGTATCTGTGTGAAACGAGGTGATAAGTCAACAGCACAGGTTGCTCTCTGAGGTGGAACTGAAGTTTCAGGGCTGCATTACCTTATTGTCATTTGTTGCCTTGTAAATTGGTTGCTGGTGAGTCTTAAAATGAAATACTGACTTTACTGCACTGAGTCTCAAAACTTCCTGGGAACGCTATACGCTTTACTTCCTAGAAACACCACCTGGTGGAGCCTTCAGTTACAACACCCAATACACTTTGGGCTCAGCTTGCTGACTCATTGTGGGATGCATACCACTAGAACAGCAGTTCTCCAACTTTAGCAATCGGAGGACTCCCATTTTGATTTAAAAATTTTCATGGACCTCCAAGCTCCCTGCTCAGGCCAAAGCCCTGCCCCCACCCCTGCCCCACCCCTTCCTGCCCCTGCTCCACCTTTGCCCCTCCTCTTTCCTCCCCCGAGCGCACCACGTTCCCAATCCTCCCTCTCCCTCACAGCTGGTCCCCAACATGCCAGAGGCACTGGGAGGGAGGCGGAGACGTTGAGTTGATCAGCAGGGCCCGTGGATCCCCTGGAGTACCCTTGCGGACCCCCAGGGTCCATGGACCCCAGTTTGAGAAACGCTGCACTAGAATGTGGAATGAAGTAGTGCAGATGCATTAAAATGTCATCCAGAACATTGTAGAATGGGCTAAAATATACATTTGTGACCTAAAACGTGACAAGAAAAAAAATCAAAATACATATGTAGGTATTCATGAAAACTCATAGTATATTATTAGACAGCCCTAAAAGAATAGAACCAATAAATACAGTAAATATTTCCTTAGGAAAAATATGGATTCGATATGGGCTGGAGCCAAGAGGTTTGGATCTGGATCATATGTTCTTCCATGCAATCTCCAAGAGGGCCTTCAGAGCAAGATGGTCTATAATTATTAAGTAGGCCATTTCATCAGACCTCATTATCTAAAGTGACTGTTTCTCGAGAGAGACTCTTCAAGGAATTGAGGACAAATGGTACTAACTTTTTGAACTATTTCGGTCAACATTCAGCACTATGAAAGGCTGCCACACTGAGTTACATCACAAAAGTTTAGCAGATCTTGAAAATGTTGTGTTCTCAAATCTTTCCTAAAGACTATTACACCAGTGCAAAATATGTGGTGTCATGGGCTGTTTTCTTGGAGCAGTAATTAAAGTTTCAGCTGTACTCTTCACCTTAAGAAGCAGAGCTTTTCATGAGATATTATGATATCTAACCTGCTGGTATCTCTAAGGCTGCAGTACTACACAGAAACTGAACCATAACATACACTTTGGAACAAAGTTATGTGTTTTATAGTATATAAATAAGAGATCTCTTGCATTTCCAACTCTGATCTGGAATATCAGATTAATGTCATGCTTTGAGACCTGCAAGTGTTCAATTGATCCCGGGTGAAATTTTAAATGACATTGCCCTGCTGAGCAAGACTACAGCAGTCTTCTGAGTATTCTTGAATATAAATTCTCAATTTTGGGGACGTGATGTTCCAGCCTGTATCATGCTGCTATTCTAGCCTCATGCCCCTGTGTATAAATTCTGATTTCAGGAATTTGAGTGGATTTCATCGTGGGCAGATAGGAGTTTGCTGTGATTTGGGAAGATTTTTAGATTTGGACATTAGTCCAGCTAGGGTGTTGTGGTTTTTTTTTTAATAATAATAATAATTGTTGTTGTTACCATCATTTTGTACAGGAGTCCAGAGTGTTGGAGGGGAGCATTTTAAATAAATCAAAATAAATAAGTGATCTATATTAAATGGTGTGTAATTAACAAGAGAAAATTGCTATGACAAAGAAGTTGGACCCTTGTTTTTACAATATGTGGAACACAAAGATACGTGGGCTCCAGTTTGGAATAGCCCATAGAATATGAATCACTGAAATGCTACTATACACTTAAGGGTCTTATTTTCTGGAAAAGAGTCTCTGTGGACACTATTACCATCTAAATGAGTATTTTCAGTTAAATAGTGATTTTGTTGCATCAGTTGTAAATTCAACTACTGTGTTTGATATCGCTGGCTTTGTAATTTGAGGGGCAAATTCTGGTTTCCAGACCCCTTTTTGGTATTTTTTGGCTATTTTCCAGTTTCCATAGCTGAAGAACTTTTTTCCCATGCAGTATAAGTTTGGATAAACCCTCCAAATGTTCTGTTTAGTTATGGTCCACCACAACATTCATGTAAACTGAAAACCTCAGACCTAAAATGTTTTCTGCTTCTCTGTGAGAACATAGGAATTGCCATACCAGATCAGAGCTGTGGTCCATCTGAATAATATAATCCGCAAGCACAAATTCAACTGCCATCTTTATGTTGACAATTCACAGATCTACCTCTCTGCTCCAGACTTGTCTCTTCCTGTCCAAACAAAAATCTCACCCTATTTCTCTGACATCTCCACAAGGATGTCTAGCCATCAGCATAAACTCAGCATGAAACAGAGCTCCAAATCTCCTCCCACCCGCCCCACTTCAAGTCCTCCCCACTACTTCCTTTCTTGATCACTGTGGATAAGACAGGGGTGAAAGTAACTTAAAGGACTTACCGGTACGCCGGAGTCCTGAGCGGGGGGAGTGACCTCAGCCAGAAGAGTCGTGGCCTCAACTGGAAGAGCTGGGGCCTTTCAAGATTGAAAGGCCCTGGAGCTCTGGCTGTGGCTGGGAGCCCCAGGGCCTTTAAATCACCCTGGAGCTACCAGCTGCAGAGGCAGCTGGGAGCCCCGGGACTCAGGGGCGAATTAAAGGGCCTGGGGCTCCAGGCCCTTTAAATCACCACGGGAGCCCAGCTGCCGGAGCTCCGGCGGGAATTGAAAGGGCCTGGGGATCCCTGCAGCGGCCGGAGCATCGGGCCCTTTAAATCCCCACCCGAGCCCAGCTGCTGGAGCTCCGGCAGCGCTTTAAAGGTCCCAGGGCTCCCCTCAGTGGCTGGAGCCCTGGGCCCTTTAAATCACTACCGCGGAAGCCGCTCCAGTCCAGCACGGCATACTAGCTCTTGCTGGTACGCCATACCAGCTTACTTTCACCTCTGGGATAAGACCACCATTCTAACTGTCCCTCAGGCCCATAATTTGGATGTCATCTTTGACTCAGACCTCCCTCTAAGTCCTTACATTCAGGGTATGTCTACATCTTACAGATTTTTTTTTCCTGCATAACATCTCTGTGATACAGCATTTGTTATCCATCCACACAGCTAAAACTCCTGTCAAGGCTCTTGTCATCTCACATCTTGATTGCTGGAACATCATTTTCTCTGGCCTTGACAAATGCAATCTTGCTCTGCTCATAGCCATTCAGAATGCTGCTGTAAATATCCTTTTCTGAATCTGTCGCTTTGACCATGTCACCCCTCTATTTGCATCCTTTCACTGGCTCTCCCGTCTTTGTCACATGCTGTGTAAACTACTTGTCATCACTTACAAGGCCCTTCACAGCCTATTCCACATTACCTATCATCTCTCAGTATCAAAAAGTTAACTCCTGTCAGGCCATAGGTCCAGCCTCTATCACCCACTTGATTATATTTTCAAACAAGCACCTTCCTGCTTTCTCCCAGGCTGCCCTCATGCTTGGGAGGAGCTTCCCATAAACATCCACAAAACTAACTCATGGTCCTCCCTTAAAAACCTCCTTAAAACGGTCCTTTGCTGTGATGCCTAAAAAAAAAAGACAACTGCTAGGCTGCTAATGTGCTGAGACCAAGCCTATCATATGACCAACATTGTCTCACTGTTTCTTTGTATTCTCCTGTCTTTCTGTATCCATCTGTCTCTTGTGTTATATTTAGACTGTAAGCTTTTCAGGGGCAGGGTATGTCTTTTTGTGTTACATTTTTGTACAGCACCTAAGACAAGAAGCCCTGGTCCATGACTAGGGTTCCTAGGTGTTACAATAATACAAATAATAAATAATATTAATAGCCATGTCTCTGAGAGTGGTCAGTCTGAGATGCTTCAAAAGACAATAGAAGACATATTCCACAGTAGACAGTTATCAAAGAACAGGGCTGGCTCCAGACCCCAGCGTGCCAAGCGCGCGTTTGGGTCGGCATTTTGCCGGCAGGGCGGCAGGCAGCTCCGGCGGACCTTCCGCAGTCATGCCTGCGGGAGGTCCACCGGAGCCGCGGGACCAGCGGACCTCCCGCAGGCATGACTGCGGAGGGTGCGCTGGTCCAGCGGCTCGGGTGGACCTCCCGCAGGTGTGCCTGCGGATGCTCCACCGGAGCCGCGGGACCAGCGCACCCTCCGCAGGCATGTCTGCAAGAGGTCCCCCGGAGCCGCGGGACCGGCGACCAGCAGCGCGCCCCCCCGCGGCGTGCCGCTCTGCTTGGGGCGGCCAAATTCCTAGAGCCGCCCCTGTCAAAGAACGTGCCCATAGGTGGAGATTTCTTCTTACAATGTCAGTTTGTGTTTGGCTTATGCCCTGATTGTATGACAGTTTATATTCCATTTAATTTTTTTAATTCTGTCTAATATAACTATGGATATTATCATTAGCTGTACAAGTGAATACTCCTGTTTTGAATAATACCAAGTGTTTGGCCACCATGTATCCTGTAACAGTGAGTCCTTTGGGTTAATTATATATTGTGTCAAAACTATTTTCTTTTATTACTTTTAAATTTGTGACCATTCAGTTTGACGGAATATTCCTTTGTTCCTGTAATTATGAAAGACTGAGTAGGAGTGTGAGCTTTACCAGCTTTGTACCATTTATAATTTTATATACTTCTATTGTGTCTGCCTTTGTTAGTCTCCTCTCTAAATTAAACAGTTTTAATGTTTTCACTTAGTTCATGTGATAGTCTTTCTATACCTCTGTTTTTAATCTATTATCTCTATATTGTCTCCATACTATATCCTTTCTGAGAATAAAAAAATATTCCAGATGAGGGTGTACTATTGAGTTATATAATGGCATAACACTCCCTGTATTTCCTAATCAGTGTCTTATACATTGCAACATTTTGTTAGCGTTTTTTTTTTTGACTCACTGTTTACTGTGCAGAAGTTTTCATTGAACTGTTCACAAGGTCTTTTTCCATCACCCATTTTATCTGCCATAGTTCCTTTCCATTGGTTTAACTAAGATGGAGTTCCCATTTTCTGAAGAACAAATGTTGCTTGAATGGCAGGTCAACCATTTCCCTTTAACTGAACTATGGTTTTTTGTTTTTTTTTTTGTTTTTTGTTTTTGCTTTCCTGCATACTTTTTTATTTAAGGTTCTCAGTATTACCAACACCAAGTGATCAAAAATCATGAGTCAGGCCCCATTCCTTTTCCCCCAAAAAAGCCCCAGACCTAACTCAAACAACAACCCCCTCCCACATGATTAGTTTAAAAATCATGAGATTTTTATTTAAAAAGTGTGTGGTTTTGTTGCTTGCTTTCTGCTTTTTAAACCTTTACTTGGGTCGTGTTTTCAGGCTTCCTTCAGTAACCACAAGGGCTAGAAACGTAATCTTTTTTTTAAATGCAAGCTGAGATTCTCTGATGATGACATGCTTCCAGAAGATGGTCTTAAAAAAAAATAACAAAAAATAAATATTGGGAGAGTGATGATAAAGTTGACAGAGTTGTCAGCAGTGTGGTGTGCATATCTTCTGTGACTCTAGACTGGTATGCTTAAGTATACTCCATCCTGAATCTCAGGATTTAAATTTTTCTCACCTTTTTATACATTTGTATCTTTTTGATTAGCTTCCTCACTTCAATTAAAATCCCCATTTGTACAGATTACTGTCACAGTGTTACTTTTTGGTATGATTACTTCCAGGAGGATGCTGAATGTAATTGTTTGTGTTCACTGTTCAATTAGTGGCTCAACTATAGTTACTACTGTAGTGCCCCTCTCCACCTGGTTACCTCCTTTAATGCCAATCCATTTACAGGCTTTGCTGGACAGTTCTTTTGGCTCCCGCCACCCACTCAGCAGGGTGAATCTTCTCTCTTTTTTTCCCCTATGAAATTATTTGGCGGTGCCTCCACCCCCCTCGCTCCTTCCTGGCAGGGTCACCAGGGCAGCTTGGGCGGAAAATTCTAACTACAGAGTAATCCCCACTTACTTGCCAGATAGTTGGAGACTTCCAAGAAAGAACATAACACATAAAATATATTCAACACAATAATTATATTAAACAGGAGACAAATACAACATAAGAGGGTGAAACACTATTTTTAGGGTCAGCGGTGCCCACACTGAAAATACCAGTGACTTGATGTAGCAAATGTAAAATTAGTGTCCCTTGGTACCTGTACTTTGCTGAGGCCCTTGATGACCTATAACCACAGAATTCTTCTCTGCAGTGGTTTAGCAGTGTGGCTGACTGGGTTCAGTACAGGCCAAAGGACTCTCAAGTGGCAGGAGGTGGTAAATCCCTCCACAGGTGTAATATGCAGCAGGTTATAAAATCCTCAAACCCTTACTCCCTGGCTTGAGGACACAGTTCAGGGAGGGGTCCCCAAAACAAATTCTCTGACCAACTAACTAAAAGATGGTGCACTCACAAACTCCATGAATGATCCTCAGGTTCAAAGATGAAGCTGGACTCCTCAGTCACTGCAGAGGGGCTGCTGTCTGCTGGCAGGGATCCTCCTCAGGCAGGAATCAGGCTGCATCGGTCCCAGGAGTTCCCCTCACCACAAAGGGGTGCAGGGCTCAGGGTATAGGTTATATAACTACACTAACATCCAAACTGTAGCCTCCTAGCCCAGCCTCCAGTCACACTCAGCAGGCAGCTTCCCTGGACTAGCAGACAGAGCAGAGCTGACCATGTGGTGACTGGTCTCACCTAGGGAGCTGGAGGGCAAACTCAGTCTGGCTGGGGAAATTTCCCAGCAAACGCTATAAATTGGGAATCATCAGTGGATGAGAAGCTGGATATGAGTGAAAAGTGTGCCCTTGTTGCCAACGGCATTTTGGGCTGTATGAGTAGGGGCATTGCCAGCAGATCGAGGAACGTGATCATTCCCCTCTATTCAGCATTGGTGAGGCCTCATCTGGAGTACTGTGTCCAGTTTTGGGCCCCACACTACAAGAAGGATGTGGATAAATTGGAAAGAGTCCAGAGGAGGGCAACAAAAATGATTAGGGTGCTGGAGCACATGACTTATGAGGAGAGCCTGAGGGAACTGGGTTTGTTTAGTCTGCAGAAGAGAAGAATGAGGGGGGATTTGATAGCTGCTTTCAACTACCTGAAAAGAGGTTACAAAGAGGGTGGATCTAGACTGTTCTCAGTGGTACCAGATGACAGAACAATGAGTAATGGTCTCAAGTTGCAATGGGTGAGGTTTAGGTTGGATATTAAGAAAACTTTTTCACTAGAAGGGTGGTGAAGCACTGGAATGGGTTACCTAGGGAGGTGGTGGAATCTCCTTCCTTAGAGGTTTTTAAGGTCAGGCTTGACAAAGCCCTGGCTGGGATGATTTAGTTGGGGATTGGTCCTGCTTTGAGCAGGGGCTTGGACTAGATGACCTCCTGAGGTCCCTTCCAACCCTGAGATTCTGTGAGTGGGGAAGGAAAAACCCAGCTAAGGGATCTGCTGTCTTGTCCCTAGAGGCCTGTTCTCAGGGAGAACCCTGCATGCAGGCCTGGGACTCACCAGCTCCCCACACAGCCAGTCCTCCCCTTGCCCTGGCTGGCTCCAGACCTCTTACAAAATGGCTTCTGGGAGGGCTTGTCACTCCCTATTGCAGGGGTCAGTAATCTCTGGCACGCGGCTCGCCAGGGTAAGCAGGTTTGGCCGATTGTGGCTTCCACTGGCCGTGGTTCACTGTCCCAGGCCAATGGGGGTGGTGGGAAGCTGCGGCCAGCACATCCCGCGCCACTTTCCGCTGCCCCCATTGGCCTGGGACGGCGAACCGCGGCCAGTGGAAGCCACAATCAGCCGAACCTTCCGACGCAGCAGGTAAACAAACCAGCCTGGCCCGCCAGGGTGCTTACCCTGGCAAGCTGCATGCCAGAGGTTGCCGACCCCTGCCCTATTGGTTGCTGGGCAGACTCTGAGTCTGCTTTGGCTCCCCCACCCTACCAGGGACAGTGTGTCTTTCCCTGAGCTGCCAGCAGACAGAGTCCCAGGAATCTATGTCATCTCCTTGGGGGTTACACTACTACTACCAACTCCAAAGGCTGAAGCTGAGAATAGCTTCTCCTGTTGCATGTTTTAGAGCTACCTGTTCCAAGAAGCCATCATTTAAGGTCTTGAGAAATTGTTTCTCTAAATCTGTCTCATTGAGACAGATGACTAGTTTATACATGGCTAGTTGAAGTATCCCGCTGTTATGTTTTATTAGCTGTAAGTGCTTCTTTGATCTCCTCAATACTATGCATTCGGCCTCTTTTTCTTGATCAGTTGGCTTCTGGAATAACCCTACTAGGGCATTTGTATATTTATGACTTGGGAATTGTGTACATACAGATCTTACTCTATGGGCCTCTCCACTCAAAAATTTTATTACCTCATTGGTTTCTATTGCATTTTTAAGGTATAATGCTACTTGCCCACCTCAATTATCTAATCTGTATAGTTTCTAGCTAGGTATTACAGTATCCCATTGTGATTTTTTTTTCATCCTACCATGTTTCAGTAATATCTATTATGTCAAGGTCCTTGCATAGCCAGACACTCTAGTTCAGGTATATATGCTTTTAAACTTCTTACATTGGCACATAGACATATACAGTTTTTATTGTTGACCATGTGCCTATTTTAATTTAAATAAGCACCCTGTCTGGCACCCTGTAGCCTTCCAGAATTTATTTTTGATCTCAGCCTGGCCCTCCTTCAGTTCATGTTATAACTTCCATCCTATCCTCTACTGGATACAAATATACCTGTAACATGTGGAAGGAAAAATTGTGGTATAATGGGGAACTTCAATTTGGGAGACTTGCTGGAGGTCTCATGCAGCTAGCAATAAAACATCACTGGAGTTTCTAGAAATTATAGATGAGAATCTTGAAACACATACAGCATTGCACCTAACATAAGGTAGCTCCTTTTTCAGTGGACTGGAAGGTAGTGGTTGCCTAGGAGCCAATGATCATGACCTGCTTAAATTCAATATGGGCAAACAGAGGACAGTGCCAAACAGTAACATATAACTTAGTGCTTCAAAAGAGCTAATTTCCTAAAGCTGTGGAAAATTATGAGCAGACGTTGACTATGTGGAAAAATTTAGACTGAAAAATATGAATGAAAGTTGGGCATTCTTAAAGAAAAGTTAATTAATGGTCAATAACCATGATTCCACAATCAAGAAAGAGAACAACTTTGGCTAAAAGCACATCCTGGTTCATTGGTGAAGTAAAGGCAAAAATTGGAAAGAAAACAAAGCAATGTATAACAAATGGAAAAAAGGAGAAATAGATAGAAATCAATATAAATTAGAAATTATTAAGTGTAGAAAGTAAGGGAAGCTAAAGACATTAGGGTTGGCAGGGCTAAGGACAATAAGAATAAAACCTGTTAGTAACAAAATAAATCTTAGAAGCGAGATAGTAAATTTTGTAATGATGCAGAAAAGGCAGATGTATTCAATGAATATGCCTGTCCTGTATCTGGAAAGAAGCAGGAGGGTGTTAACATATAGAGATGGAGATAATGAAGTACTTTCTAGTCAATTAGTAACCAAGGAGGATAATAACCAACATCTACTAGGCATAAACTATTTTAAATCAAGAGACCTGAATAACTTAAACCCAAGATCCGTAAAACAGGTGGCTGAGAAGATCTTGAAATACTTAGGAAATTCCAGAAGATTGGAAGAATGCTAATGTTGTGCTAATATTCAGAAAGAGCAAGTGGGCAATAACCTAGATAACTTGGCATCAGTCCCAGATGAAATAATGAAAAAGTTAATACGGGATTCAGTTGATAAAGAATTCATGGGTGGGAACATAATTAATAAGAACATAAGAACATAAGAAAGGCCGTACCGGGTCAGACCAAAGGTCCATCTAGCCCAGTATCTGTCTACCGACAGTGGCCAATGCCAGGTGCCCCTGAGGGAGTGAACCTAACAGGCAATGATCAAGTGATCTCTCTCCTGCCATCCATCTCCATCCTCTGACGAACAGAGGCTAGGGACACCATTCTTACCCATCCTGGCTAATAGCCATTTATGGACTTAGCCACCATGAATTTATCCAGTCCCCTTTTAAACATTGTTATAGTCCTAGCCTTCACAACCTCCTCAGGTAAGGAGTTCCACAAGTTGACTGTGCGCTGCGTGAAGAAGAACTTCCTTTTATTTGTTTTAAACCTGCTGCCTATTAATTTCATTTGGTGACCCCTAGTTCTTGTATTATGGGAATAAGTAAATAACTTTTCCTTATCCACTTTCTCAACATCACTCATGATTTTATATACCTCTATCATGTCCCCCCTTAGTCTCCTCTTTTCCAAACTGAAGAGTCCTAGCCTCTTTAATCTTTCCTCATATGGGACCCTCTCTAAACCCCTAATCATTTTAGTTGCTCTTTTCTGAACCTTTTCTAGTGCTAGAATATCTTTTTTGAGGTGAGGAGACCACATCTGTACACAGTATTCGAGATGTGAGCGTACCATGGATTTATATAAGGGCAATAATATATTCTCAGTCTTATTCTCTATCCCCTTTTTAATTATTCCTAACATCCTGTTTGCTTTTTTGACCGCCTCTGCACACTGCGTGGACATCTTCAGAGAACTATCCACGATAACTCCAAGATCTTTTTCCTGACTCGTTGTAGCTAAATTAGCCCCCATCATGTTGTATGTATAGTTGGGGTTATTTATGTTCTTATGTTCTTATGTTCAGTTTATAAAAAAATTGCAAGGTGACTTGACTACAGAGTATAAGTACCTTCATGAGTTAAAAATACTGGGTACTAAAGAGCTCTTTAATCCGGTGGAGAAATGCATAAAACGCAGTGTCTGAAAGCTGAATCCAGATAAAAACAAACTGGAAATAAAGCATAAATTTGTAGCAGAGAGGATGATTAACTACTGGAACAAAAACTCCCAAGGGAAGTGATGGATGCTCCATCTCCCGATGTCTCCAAGTCTAGACTAGATGCCTTTCTGGAAGAGATGCTTTAGCTAAACACAAATTGTAGGGCTCAGTACAGAGGTAACTGAATGAAATGTAATGCCCTGTGTTATACATGAGGTCAGACTATATGATCTAATGGTCTCTTCTGGCCTTAAACTCTATACATCTGTGAACCTTTGTATTTCCGACATTCCTGGATGATGTCTTTTCTTGGGTTTGTAATTGAAAATGTAGTCCAGAATTCAGAATAGTTTTTATTGGCCCTGAACAGACCTCACTAAAAACCAAACTAAACATATTAGTTTCCTCTGCCTGCTGATTGTGAACACACGGCACGTTTTCTCTTCTTTCAAGGGAACTTTTCCTTTAATTTCTTTAAAGATTCATTGCAATTCTTTCCCACCTCAGAATACTCAGAACATGTCCTAGTAAAGTTTACAAGAGGTCCTTATAGGTTCATGCTATATTAAGCTGCTGTAAGCAGAAAGGTGGCCAGATATTTAGACTTCCACTGAAAACACAAAAGACCACGATTTTCCAAAGTGACTAGTCATCTTGAGTGCCCCAGATTTTAGGTGACTGAGCACCCACACACTGAAATCCAGGCTCCTTTAAGTTTTTTCTGAAACTGAGCATTTAAAATTGCTAGTCACTTTTGAAAATATTATGCAAAGTCTCTCATAGGAAGTTTTTCCTCTCAATTGATAAGCAAGAGCTTTGTTTCCTGAATTGCTGATATAGGGCACTGTGTAACCCAGGAGTTGGCAACCTCTGGCACGCGGGTTGCCAGGGTGAGCACCTTGGCGGGCTGGGCCAGTTTGTTTACCTGCCACGTCCGCAGGTTTGGTGGACTGCGGCTCCCACTGGCCACGGTTTGCTGTCCCAGGCCAATGCAGGAGGCAGGAAGCCGTGGCCAGCACATCCCTCGCCTGCGCCGCTTCCCGCCACCCCCATTGGCCTGGGACAGCGAACCATGGCCAGTGGGAGCTGTGGTCCACCAAACCTGCTGACGCAGCAGGTAAACAAACTGGCCCGGCCGGCCAAGGTGCTCACCCTGGAGAGCCGCGTGCCAGAGGTTGCAGACCCCGGTGTAACCCTTGGGCCTCCCTAGGATGCAGAAAGAAGAGTGATGAGGACATGAACTCAAGTCTATACACCGGAGAAGATGGATCTGGGTCCTTTTATCCTATATTTTTTTCTTATTGCATGTGGCTAGGAATGCTTGTAGTCAATAGCACAGCTGCCCAGTAACTGAATTCTTAACTTCAGATCAGTTTTGACTATCCCATCACATTTTAACTTAAAACAAAACTTTAATAACTGGAGGTGGCTATGGATTTTTTTAATGGTCTGATTCTCTTTAATAGTGAAATATGTATGCTGCTTGAATCTTTCTTTGGGTGACCACATCTCTTCTGTAAACCCCCCCCCTCTGTTTTTTTTTTTGTCCCCAAACATACCGATACAAGGAAATGAATACCTTAGCAGGCAGCTCTATTTTTTTCCTAGGTGCAGAAGTGTCTGCTAATTCCTTGCATTTCTGGTGGAAAGAAACAACGCAGCGATTTACTTCAGTAATGCTCCATGACTTCTGAAAATTCTCTCCATTAATGATAAACTTGTATTTTCAACCTGACTGGCAACACAGAGAAGCAAAGCAGTCATCACTATGGATGGATTTGGTGAATTATATTTACTTTCCTAGAAACTTCTTTGTTTTAGCCCTATGGTGATACTGATTTTTGTAAATGTTAACAGCCTTTTTGAATAGCCTCACCACTCGCATGAAAGTGATTGCTGACAAGCTGAATTACCTACACGTTTTTTAGGGGAACAGATGCATACAGCAGCAGCTTTTGTAAGTATTGTGTTACTTCATCACTAATGAATGTTTAGACAGGCATGGCTGCATTAAAATCCAATCACGTTTATTAGGTCTCTTTATCCCATATTTGAATTGCCACTTCTTTTCTCAAGTTCGTCATTGAATATGAGGTTCACAATTCAGAATGGTTTTGTTGGTCTTGTATAGATCTCACTTTGGAAAACCCCCCAGCACAGTTTCCTCTGCCTGCTGATTTGCGAAAGTACAGTACGTTTTTCCTTCTTTCAAGTAATATTTTCCTTTCATTCCTTCAAAGATGCATTGCTTGCAACTCCTTTTCTCCTCAGAATTCTCAGTACATGTCCTAGTTTAACAAGAGGCACTTATGAATTCATACCATATTAAGCTGATGTAAGACGAAAGGTGGCCAGTTATTTAGACTTTTCCACTGGGAAATACAGAAGAAGCTGGTTTTGGATAGCCAAGAAAGAGGTGTTAATTAGAAACTTGCCTGAACATTGGCAAAGACAACATCTGAAAACAAAATGTAGTTTTCAAGAGATGTGTTGTCATATCATTTTCCTTAGTTCATTTGATGTTTTGCCAACTTTGATCCAGAGGTGGGTCTACGCAGCAAAATTCATATCATTTCAAGACTCCCATTAAAATTTGAGGGTACATGTATTTGGGCTTTGGGTTTGAGCCCATCTTTTCTGTTAGCATTGACAGGAGAGCAGATATTGATTTCTATTTACTTTTATATCCCCTTCAGACTTTCTTCATAAGAGTCTGTACTGCTTTATTCATACATTCAAAATTATGTGATTAAGATTGTTATTAAGACCTTTCACAACACATGTATACTTTTTGAGTTTATATTTCTACTTTTGCTAAGTGCATGTGTCTTGCAATTTTAACTAGGGCTGTCGATTAATCGCGTTAACCCATGCGATTAACTAAAAAAAATTAATTGCGATTAATCGCACTGTTAAACAATAGAATACCAATTGAAATTAATTAAATATTTTTGGATTTTTTTCTACATTTTCAAATATCTTGATTTCAATTACAGAACAGAATACAACGTGCACAGTGCTCACTTCATATTATGCTTTATTACAAATATTTGCACTGTAAAAATGATAAACAAAATAAATAGTATTTTTCAATTCACTTCAGACGGGTACTGTAGTGCAATCAAGGGCGGCTCTAGGTATTTGGCCGCCCCAATCATGGCAGGCAGGCTGCCTTCGGCGGCTTGCCTGCGAGAGGTACCCGGTCCCGTGGATTCGGCGGCACGCCTGTGGGAGGTCCGCCAAAGCTGCGGGACCAGCTGACCCTCCGCAGGCATGCCGCTGAAGGCAACATGCCTGCCGCCCTCACGGCGACTGGCAGAGTGCCCCCTGTGGCTTGTCGCCCCAGGCATGCGCTTGGCGTGCTGGTGCCTGGAGCCGCCCCTGAGTGCAATCTCTTTATCATGAAAGTGCAACTTACAAATGTAGGCTTTTTGTTACATAACTGCAATCAAAAACAAAACAATGTAAAACTTAAGAGCCCACAAGTTCACTCAGTCCTATTTCTTGTTCTGCCATTTGCTAAGAGAAACAAGTTTGTTTACATTTACGGGAGATAATGCCCACTTCTTAATTACAATGTCACCTGAAAGTGAGAACAGCACTGTTGTAGCTGGTGTCGCAAAATATTTAAGTCCCAGATTTGCTAAAGATTCATATGCCTCTTCATGCTTCGGCCATTGTTCCAGAGGACATGCTTCCATGCTGATGATGCCCATTAAGAAATAATGTGTTAATTAAATTTGTGACTGAACTCCTTAGGGGAGAATTGTATATCTCCTGCTCTATTTTACCTGCATTTTGCCATATATTTCATGTCATAGCAGTCTCGGATGATGACCCAGCACATATTGTTTGTTTTAAGAACACTTTCACTGCAAATTTGACAAAATGCAAAGAAGCTACCAATGTGAAATTTCTAAAGATAGCTACAGTACTCGACTGAAGATTTAAGAATCTGAAGTGCCTTCCAAAATCTGAGAGGTGTGGCGCATGCTTTCAGAAGTCTTAAAAGAGCAACACTGATGGAGAAACTACAGAACCCAATTCACCAAAAAAGAAAATCAACCTTCTGCTGGTGGCATCTGACTCAGATAATGAAAATGAGCATGCGTCGGTCCGCACTGCTTTGGATCGTTATCGAGCAGAACCCGTCATCAACGTGGAAGCATGTTCTCTGGATTGGTAGTGGAAGCATGAAGGGATATATGAATCTTTAGTGCATCTGGCATGTAAATATCTTGTGATGCCGGATACAACAGTGCCATGCAAACGCCTGTTCTCACTTTCAGGTGCCATTTTAATTAAGAATGGGCAGCATTATCTCCTATAAATGTAAACAGACTTATTTCTCTTAGTTATTGGCTGACCAAGAAGTAGGACTAAGTGGACTTGTAGGCTCTAAAGTTTTACATTGTTTTATTTTTGAATGCAGATTTTTTTTACATAATTGTACATTTGTAATTTCAACTTTCATGATGAAGAGATTACATTACAGTACTTGAATTAGGTGAATTGAAAAATACTCTATTTTTTACAGTTCAAATATTTGTAATAAAAATAAATATAAAGTGAGCACTGTACACTTTGTATTCTGTATTGTAAATGAAATTAGTATATTTGAAAATGTAGAAAACATCAAAAAATATTTAAATAAATGGTATCCTATTATTGTTTAACAGCACAATTAATCATGATTAATTTTGTTTAATCACGTGATTAATCACAAATATTTTTTTAATCACTTGACAGCCCTAATTTTAACTGATGGGATGCTATTCCTTTGTTTTTCACCTTCACGCACCCTGCATTTCCTCTTTAAGGATAACCTCCTCACAGTTTGCTCATGAGCATCATAATTACATTTTATCTCTTGCTGCAAAAAAGGCTAGTTGTATTTTGGAAGGAATTTTAACATCTTAATGTGTATATCTTTGATGGGAAACCAGGACCGGTCATTTGCTCATCCCGGCGCTTGGTTTCGTAGGTGATGTCAATGCTTAGAATTTCATTTCCAATAACCTATTCATCAAGTTATACATGCAACTGCATGAGCTTATTATTGGTTTAATCATCCTCCCTTTATCTTCCCCCCTATGGTTTGCCACAGTCTCTTGTCATGTTTTGTCTTAAATTATATTTTAAGCATTTGGTCAAGGATCTTGTCTTCCTAGACCACTTAACACAACATGGTCCTGATCCTAACTGGGTCTTTTGTACTTGTAACACCGACAGACCCCGGTCGTCAGCAGGCAGGATTGAACCTGGGGCTTCTAGAGCTTAATGCATGAGCCTCTATTGCATGAGCTAAAAGCCAACCTGCTGTTAGCTAAGACTGTAGAGCAGAATCCTTTTCTCTCTCTTTAAGTGGTCTCCGTGCCACTAGGTGGGACAGAACACCACACCCAGGAGGTGTGTGGGTTACATATTATTACCACAGTTCAAACAATAAACAAAGCTCTGGCCTACATTAATCATAGAGAGCCTGAAAATATGTCTTCTACACAGAACCTGACTTCTGGGGAACCCTATCTTCTTGTACACTCTAGCTGACATCCAAAGCTGAGCACCCATGACTTCTATACTAAATTTGTGTGCTCTGTACTTTGGAATACCAGACCATTAGTTCTTTGTTTGTTTCCTCACCCTTTTTGGATGACTCTACCTGTAGTAATGCGTGGCATAGGTCAGCAAGGTCCAATAATGTGGGAAAATGAGAATTTCTCTGAAGAATGGGAATAATGCATACCATTCCACTAGTATGGCTTTCTAGCACCCTGAATATGATTTGTGAAGGAAGTGTCGTCGGGAAGCAATAATTGAATCTGTAACTGACTTTTTTGTACTAACTCAGTCCTAGGATGTTTGCTATCAGAAATGAGGGATTTTGTACTCTTGTATTATATGGAAACAGCCTAACTAATATCAGAGAATCAGAAAAGCTAAGGATAACAAAGACCCCTAATAGGTCATCCAGTCCATCTACAGAACAGTGCAAGGAGTATTCCATTGCCAGCCTTTGGTGCTGCAGCAGACACTTAAGCATGTGCATAAAGTTTGTAGGGTTTGGCCACAAGTGTCGTTTTTGCTTTGAGATGCAAATTTGATTTTTAAACCAGGGACAGACTTGTGCATAAAGGTGGCTTTTTTTTAATCTGGAGTTTAACAATGAGGATTAGTGTTGGCTGAGCTGGGATATTTTGGGAATGAATCTTTAGGGCAGAAATTTCGAAAGTAAATCTCATTGACTTCAATGGGCATAGATTCAGTACAACACGGGATTTGTGAAAATCTTACTTTTCATCTATTACTAAATTAGAAAAAGAACCAGTTGTTTTTTAATAATATTCACAAAGAGTTTGTATTGTACTGAATTTATTTTCCCTGTGTGTGTGGACAGTGCCTAGCACCTTGTGGGAGCTATCAAAATTAAATTAATACTCCAAATAGCTTAATATAAAGAGTTTTGAGGTATTATGATTTCTTTTGTGAATAGTCACAAAAAATGAAATCCAAATACATCACTGTCTCTGCTTTATCAGGTTTGGTGTTAACACTGAGCACAGTACAGGTGTCGTTATTTGTTTTGTGTGCTTTTCGTCACAGGATGATTTTGTGAACTTACATAATATCCTTTATAAAAATAAATGGCCAGCATTTGTGCAGGCCTTGGCCCATCAAATTTGTTAAATATCATACCAAATTTCCTGTCTTAATTGTCTTGCCAAAATATTATTTGTCAAAAATGGATTCACCGATAATCATCAGCAGATCTCTCTTCAGATATAAGGACCTACTTCTGTGCTTGCTTGAACCTTTTCTTTTTTCTTTTCAAGATACATATAAGCAAATGCTTTGTTGCATGCAGGGGCAGCTCTAGGAATTCGGCCGCCCCAAGCATGGCCGCACGCCGCGGAGGGGCGCGCTGCCGGTCGCTGGTCCTGCGGCTCCGGGGGACCTCTTGCAGATGTGCCTGCAGAGGGTCTGCTGGTCCCGCGGCTCCGGTTGAGCTTCCGCAGGCATGACTGCGGGAGGTCCGCCGGAGCCGCCTGCCGGCAAAATGCCGCCCCACGCGCGCACTTGGCGCGCTGGGGTCTGGAGCCGGCCCTGGTTGCATGAGGAATCTAGGAAACAATCTGTCCCCCTTCTCCTAGCATATGAATGCAGAAGCAGGGTAGGGTATTCTCCTAATTCACTGTTAGAATTCAGAGTGGTAGCTGTGTTAGTCTGTATCAGCAAAAAGAACGAGGAGTACTTGTGGCACCTTAGAGACTAACAAATGTATTTGGGCATAAGCGTTTGTGGGCTATAACCCACGAAAGCTTATGCCCAAATAAATTTGTTAGTCTCTAAGATGCCACAAGTACTCCTCAGTCTTTTCACTGTTAGAACTGAGCCTAGCAAACATGTGCATGTGTACACCATACACCAAAAGGTTTTGGTCGGCTGGCTTCTGCAATGGGAACCTTGTTCACATGCTGGGGGCTGGTGAAGATCCAGAGTGTGCCCCTGTCTAGCCTACTCTGAGTCCTCATACCATGCACAGAGTTTCTCCTGGGCCATCTGTGAGGCTTGTACCCTCTGTCCCCTATATTCATGTCTCTCAGTTCTAAAAGTAGGATTTTGCACATGTAGTGAATATTAAGATGGACAGCTCATCTTTTTATGTTTAGTTTGGACAATGTTTGATTAGGAGGAGAAAAGGTTGGGGTTGATTCAGAGAAAAGTGTCTGAGAGTTAATTATACGATTGCTCAGAGCTAGAGCACCACTTAAGGAAAATGACAGCGCAGAAGAAAAAATGAGAAAAATTTAGAGCACAAAGGTGAAAGCTTGGAAAATTAAATATACTAATTTGTGCAATTGTCAAATCATCTCAGATAACATCTAACACTAATTTTGGTCATCTTTTCATGCTGATGACTAGTAGTGCTGCAATAATGTCTTAGTTTACTCAACTTACTGAGACAAGGAAAACCTGGCTTTGGTAAGGAACCCTTTAGCAGAAACAAGACTATACATATTCATTTTTTCCTACTGTGTTATAACGAAGAAACTGACAACATATACTGGTTGTGATTACTAATGGTAGAAAACAAGTCAAAATACTATTCATGGCTGCAGTCAGATCCATGTGGGCAGATACCTGCACCTGTGCAATGCTGGATCGAAAAGTTCATGTCTGCTTCAAAGAATTGCACAGGGAACACTTGTCAGAGTTCATGCAGGTTACAATTTGATAAGCACATGTGATCAGGTGTGTTGTGGAGCATAAGGTCAAAGACGATAGAGTTTATTTGACTCTGCCTTAACCATCTTCTGCTCTTTGTTTCTTATTGTTCAATTTGTTAACATTTAATGTTAAAATGAAGGGAACTGTGTCTGTGAAGAGTGTGTGTGTGTGACTTGCTCCCCAATCCTATACAAAATATTTCCTCCAGCTATGCATCAGTCTTACTTACAGCAGAGAGAGTCTGGATGAGATTCCCTCTTCAGTCCATCAGCAGTGCTTGTACGTTGTCTACAGAGATCAGTGGAGAGCAGTCAGTCAAGGATAGTTTTTATAGTTTACATCTTGTGTATCTGAGGCTAACACTCTGTGTGTTACCCCATCCATTGATGTCAGCCAGGATGGTCAAGATGATTCCCAGACTTGTTTATCTGGGGGAAAGGAGCAGTGAATCCTCAGCTGAGGGCTCTTAGCTCTGGAATTGGGGTCTTGGTTCAATTGGTGGGTTCCATGCTTTGTGGGAGCTAATACTAGTTGCTTGAAGCATTTTGTTCTTTTGTTCCAAATGTCTGGAGGTTAATAATAACATTATTAAAAACTAGAAAACTGAGTGACAAGAATATTAGAGGCATGGAAAATCTTCCATATGAAGAAAGATTAAAAAGATTGTGACTGGTCACTTTGGAGAGCAGATGAACAGGATACACAAAGTTACACAAAATGAATGTATTGAGAAGGTAGATTTGGGCCCTTTTATCTACCCTTTTTCATAATACACAAACTAATGGACATTCAATGAAATTGAATATCAGGTCATTTAAAACATATTAAAATACTTCTTCAGACAGTGTAAAATTACCCTGTAGAATGCATTACCACCAGAATATCATTGAAGCCTAGAGCTTAGTAGGGTTCAAAAAAGGGTTGGACATTTATATGGTTAATGATATAGTTAGAGTAGGGATCAGCAACCTTTGGTATGCGGCTCATCAGGGAAAGCCAGCAGGTTCGGCCAATCGCAGCTCCCACTGTCCGGGGTTCACTATTCCAGGCCAATGGGGGCTGCGGGAAGTGGCAGCCAGCACATCCCTTGGCCTGTGCTGCTTCCCGCACCCCACATTGGCCTGGAACAGCGAACTACGGCTAGTGGGAACTGCAACTGGCTGAACCTGCAGATGCTGCGTGCCAAAGGTTGCTGATCCCTGCGACAGAGAGAGGTTTGAAAAAACAAACCAGTCATCATCCTATGTCCTTAACTGGTAAAAATCAGCATAGTTCTGTTGGCTTCAGTGTCCTGTGTTGCCGTGTAGCTATATAAGTTGGAAATGGAACCTGGGTTAGTGCAATGCGATAACCACAATGCCACCAGGATGTTCCTGAAACAGGACTGGGAATGGCACAAACTCTAAAGCTTCATATCTTTCAGGGGCCAGATGCTTCAGCTGGAGCTGCATTGACTCAGCTTAAAGCAAAATTGCTTGAAGTTACTATTGCCTGAAGTTGAGGAAGAAGTTGCTGTTTCTAGAAAAGCCAACATTTATTTTTTAACTTTCCTTATTGTTTAAGAAAATGTAACTTTATTTTAATAAATAATCTTTCTCAAAAAAGTAGTGCTGCCCCTTTTAAGTGACAATTAAAAAACTTTAAACAGCCTTTATAATCACTAAAATAGAACTAAAAACTATTCTACATAAAACTAGATGGGAAAAATCTTTGTGATTAATAGGTATATAAATAATTCTAAATGTGGCCTGGTTCCAACTGTATAGTTACAATAAAAAGGAGGCTGAGAAGCAGTTGGGTTACTCCTTCCCTTGTCAATCCTTTGTATAAACTTCTGTAAATCTCTGGAGTGTGAGGGCTCCAACCAACTGGAGTGGGAGAAATTCGGTGGCGATATGGGGCAGGGGAGAGGTGGGGAAGGTTGGGATACAAACAGGGAAATATTTAAGGATCAGGTGAAATGTGAGAAATCCATATTTAGCCTTGGTTGATGGTAAATATACTCTATGTCCACATTCTTTGATATATAAACACAGGAAGAAAGACTAGATGAGCTATGTTAATTAACACATTACGTAAGTTCAGTTGTACTAAGGAAAAAACTACTGATAGTTAAGTGGAAATTAAGAAATTATTTTGTCCAGTGTTTGGACAGTTGTTTGAAAGAAGATGTCAAATGATCATGATTGTCCCTTTTTAATTGTCATTGTTTAGCTCACTCCATATTAACTTTGTTTTCCTATGAACATCAAACACTAATTCATTACACAGTGACAGTTAATGCTGAAATATATTTGACCAGGGTGCTGAGAGTTTTTTCTCCCCCTCATGTGCTACTATTCCGAGCTGCTGAAAGATTGGAAGGATCTTTGTTCAATAAGTCATTGCAGCATCCTGACAGTTCAGATCATTTTGTAGCAGACTGTCATCCAAATTACTTGATGTGTTTGGAATGAATAGAGATGGGAACATTTTGTAAGTTATAACCATGGAATAATTTATTCATACAGAGAAGACATTGTATTTGATCACTGATAAATTTCATTCCCGCTTTTATGCTAAAAGTAAAAAAGGGTGTGTGGATTGCAGCTGCTAGCTTAATAATTTTACTGGTGACTAAGAATGGAATGGATCTTTCTGCGAGTTATATAATCAGTTTAAAAGCTCTCCATATTCTGTTTCTGACAGCTTAGAAAAAATACAAGGCAGAGAATGTTTTTTTTTTTAAACACTTAACTATTTTATGATGAATGTCACAGCCAAAGAAAGATTAGGCATGAATTATCACAACAGTAACTCTAGGAATATTCTTTAAATCAGCATTGAATCTCTTTAGCAATGATGTTCCTCTAAACCAAACCAAATATGATATTTTCAGGCTCAGATTTAGGAGGCAGGAGGAAAGGAGCTCAGGGGCCACTTTAGATCAAACTAATTGGGAATTTATGAACAGCTGGTAAAAATACCAAATAAGGCGTGTATTTTCTGAACATGCACAGGATTAATGCTTACCACTAATATTTAAAAATGCTGGCCTCATTAAACATGAATCTAGAGGGTTTCCCAGTTGCTCTTTCTTGGCTTGAGTCTGCAAGATGCTGAGCATTCTGGCCTTGATGCAGAAAAATACTCTAAAGCATATGCTTAACTTTAACCACACGAATAATCCTACTGAAGTACTTACATGAATTATATTTATACCCACTTTAAGGCCTTTATAGGCTGCCAGAGTGGTGTTTAGGAGCCTCTGTGTAAATGAAGAAGAAGAAAAGGGGCCAGTCCAAAATCTATGAGAAAAATAAGGGAAAAGAAAAGAGGAAAACCTTGAAGAACAACAACAAACCTCAAGTTGAAGGTGTGAAAGGTAACATTTTGACTTTAGGCACAGCCCTGGGCAGGAGTTGCCACAGGAAGTAGTATGCCTCAGACATCCCTCTGATTCACAATTCCAGCCTTGCTTCCTTCTTTAACCTTGATTACATTAGATTAACAGCAAAATACAACTGTGCTGGCTTGTCAAATAAAGGGTGGAGCCAAGTGTTGGAAATGGGCCATCCTGATTATTACTACAAAAGTTTTTTTCTCCTGCTGATAATAGCTCACCTTAATTAATTACTCTCATACCAGTTGGTATAGTAACACCCATTGTTTCATGTTCTCTGTGTGTGTATATCTATCTATCTATCTATCTATCTATCTATCTATCTATCTATCTATCTTCCTACTGTATTTTCCACTGCATGCATCCGATGAAGGGGGTTTTAGCCCACAAAAGCTTATGCTCAAATAAATTTGTTAGTCTCTAAGGTGCCACAAGTATTCCTTGTTCTTTTTGCACCTCAAAATAACACCCTGGACCCTCACATTCACCATTTGTATATGATTGATATGTTTTGTACAAAATATTCCTTGTGAAGTATCATTTGAAAAGTCACACACGATTTAATAGGTTATATCATCATATATGGAGTTATGAGATTTTGCTATATGTTTGTTACTGACATGTGCTGTGAGTCTGAGGGATGCTCACAGCCCAGCCCCTCAGGGGTAACAAAAGGACAGTAAACAAACCTTACATGTCAAACCTCACATACACAAAGGGTGTGGCAAGAGATTTGCAATTCACCTGAGACACACTGGGAATCTAAGGTATACCACACACTCATTGTCTGCACCCCAGTGGGGAGAATTTCTGAAAGCAATGAGGAGAGTATAAATAAGAGACAGTGACATTATTGCTGGTCCTCCTCTCCTTCCCCATCTCTACACAGGGAAATAAGATCGTCTGGAAGACAAAAGGAGACATCTTTGAACTGTGGGGTGGGGGGGGGGGAGGGGAAGAGTCCCAGGCTGTAAGAAGTCAGTCTGTGAGATGTATTGCATCTTATGGTGAGACAACTTGTTTTGCTCTTAGAATTATTAGCCTTGGTAAAGTTTAGGAAACAGCTTGCTGCTTTTATCTTTTATTTCTTTTTGTAACCAGTTCTAATCTTCTATGGCTATGCCACTTATAGTCACTTAAAATCTTTTTTTCTGTAGTTAATGTATTATCTAAACCAGTGTGTTTTTGACTGAGGTATTTGGGGGATCTACTCAGGTTACAATGACTGGTGCATGATAATTTTTTTTGTTAAAATGACAGACTTTATGAGCTTGTACCTCTCAGTAAGTAATGACACATTTCTGGGGTTCAAGGCTGGGACTAGGGATGTGCAAGTGTCACCCTATATGTAATTCAAGAGTGGCTAGGCATAGCACTCTGGTATATGTCTGTGGGTGGTTTGCATGCTAGAGGCTGGGGTGAATGGGCAAAGTGGCAGCTCACAGAGCAAAGCAGGGCACAATGCACACCAGACTGGAGAATTAAGGGGGCACAGCTGCCGTATGATCTGCATTGTACCCTGACAGATGACACATCTATGCTCTGTCTTTTCCTTGCCCCTCCCTTCTCGCTTTATCGAGGGAGAGACTACATGGGCACACATTACCTGCGTACTCCTGTATGCTCAGATTCATGTAGATGTAGGGCCCTCGTTGGGATTTTCAGGGTGGGTCCTACTTTCAGCAAGGGTATGTCTAGACTGCAATCACCAGCTGTAATTACAGTTTGTGCTAGAATCTAGCTAGCTGTGCGCAGTGAAAGCACAGCAGGATGGGCTTCAGCATGGGCTATCCACCCACGAAATGACCGAGGGTTCTGGGCAGGCTTGTAGAGCCGATGTTGCTGGGGGTTCATGGCTCCGGTAGATAGCGAACTAGATTAAAGCAAACTCAGTTATGTCTACAGCAGGGGTAGGCAACCTATGGCACGTGAGCTGATTTTCAGTGGCACTCACACTGCCCGGGTCCTGGCCACCAGTCCGGAGGGCTCTGAATTTTAATTTAATTTTAAATGAAGCTTCTTAAACATTTTAAAAACCTTCTTTACTTTGTATACAACAATAGTTTAGTTATATATTATAGACATAGAAAGAGACCTTCTAAAAACGTTAACATGTATGACTGGCACGTGAAACCTTAAATCAGAGTGAATAAATGAAGATTTGGCACACCACTTCTGAAAGGTTGCCGAGCCCTGGTCTACAGAGCTGCAATCGCACCCTGTGATTGCAGTGGACATACCCACGCTCTCTTGTATGGGGCCATAGTCTGAGTCACAGACTAGCCCAAAGGGAAGAAGGAAGCACAGAAGGTTAACAGCTAGCTTAATCGGATATCGAATAATCCTCTCAGTAGGCTTGGAGGTTCACATAGTTACCCTAACCTCCAGTCCATGCTCCTGCCTGCACCACTATTCAACGGGCTCTATTTCTCACTCTACCTCAGGGTGGATTGATTTAAATCAAAGTGATTTTAATCATGATTTAAATAATCAAGCAGAAAACCTTGATTTAAATAATTGCTTATTCTTGCATTTGTACTTTTTAGTTATTTCCGTAGAGAAAGGTTGATTCTCAGTGTTTGGTAACCATTAAAACAGGTTGCTTTGCAACTGAATGTAGTCTTTTTGCTAAATTTTCTACGGCTTTTTGCTAACCAGGAGGAAACACTGTACCTATGTGCATTTATTGAGGCAATTGCATAGGTTAAAACACACATTTATTCAGATGCTTATTTTTTACAATTTTATTTCTATTAGAAAATGGTGAGTGACTCATTTGTTATTTACTAGATGATTAATTTTTTACTTGTGATTTGTGTCAAGGTGTATTTAGATGGAAATTGGAATTCAATTAAATGCACAAAAACATTTTATTTTTATGAGTTTAAAACTACCTTAAATGTGTTCAGGAGAGGGGAAAATGAGTTTATTAAAACTGTTCTGCATTTAAAACTGATTTATTTAACAGACGCATTATTGAGTTAGAGAATTGAACTGATTGGTTCTGGTCACCATGTCATTCAAGATTTTAGAACTAGAAGATCTCATCCTCATCATTTTTCATTAATAGCCTGGAAGAAGAAAATAAACTTTCCTGCTTTTTTAACTCCCAATCGATTTCTCAACTTTGAAGGCACTGAAGTGAAGTAGCTGAATAAGTTGAAATGAAGAAAATATTCTCTCTGCACCTGCAGAAGAGGCTACTGCTGTCATAAGCTGGTTTAGTACTTTAACAAACTCTGGTTCCAAATGCTTAGCCAATGATTTCCAGCACCTCATTTGTTTGACTTTCTTTAAAACTTTGTCAGCAAACACAGACTGCTTGAATATCATTATTTTTTATTTAATGTAAATTATTTGAATAGATTATATTAAACTTAAACCTTAATATAGGGCAGAGGTCGGCAACCTCTGGCACATGGCTCGCCAGGGTAAGCACCCTAGCGGGCCAGGCCAGTTTGTTTATCTGCCGCATCAGCAGGTTCAGCTGATCACGGCTCCCACTGGCCGCACCCGCCCCCAGGCCACAGGGGGGGGGGGAAGCGCGCGCGGGGATGCTGGCTACTGGCTACCTCTCCCACATTGGCTTTTGGCTGGGGACGGGAAGTGGGGGACGGAGGAGCTGCTATCGGAGCGACCTGATAAGAAAAATAACAAACAAACTGGCCGCCCGGGCTTTGCTTATCTGTGCGAGCGGCCGTGGTTGGTTTGCCACCCTTACTATTAAAGTTATATTAAAGTTTAAGTTTAATATAATAATTTACATTAAATAAAAAATAATGATATTCAAGCAGTCTGTGTTTGCTGACAAAGTTTTAAAGAAAGTCAAACAAATGAGGTGCTGGAAATCATTGGCTAAGCATCTGGAACCAGAGTGCCTGCCAGGGTGCTTACCCTGGCGAGCCACATGCCAGAGGTTGCTGACCCCTGATATAGGGTATCACAATTTTAAATTTACTTTAGATCAGTTAATTTTTAAAAAGGAAAATACACTTTAATTTAAATTAAAACAATTTTTTAAATCATTAATTTTTAATCCACCATGTGCTACCTTCATTTTTCTTCTTTGGTTCATTGTGTGACTTTAAGCAAGTCATTAAACAGTTTTGTACCTGTTTCCTCATCTGTAAAACAGATATACTTCCCCAACTCTGTAAAGCATAGTAGATCCTTTGATGAAAGAAAAAGTACTTATTGAATAGTTTTGTCAATTATCTTCCACCAGACATATGGAATTTTCTTGCACCTTTCCAAATTGAATTTTATTTTTCTTTCTGCACCAACGACTAGTCCCTCAAGGACCCTTTATATTTGCCATAATACCTCAACCACCTTATGTTTGTATAAGAACTACTGTGCAGAAAATCTTTTATGTCCAAGTTTTACATCAGAGAAACCAAATGTTAGTACAAGTGTACATAAATTAGCATTAGATAGCTCCATTGACGTCAGTAGAATTATGCCGATTTTCAACAGCTGAGGATGTAGCTGGATGTGTTTGGGTTTAGGGGGATAGGTCTGGATAAAGGAATTTAAAATCAATATTCATGAAGGCTTAGGAGAAAACATTAATATGAAGGTAAGAAAAGCCATCCTTAATATGAGGCTGAGTTCTAACCATTACAAACCACCCAAGTTAGTTACTTTTCCTCTTACAGGATGTTGGAGGTAAAAATCACTGACTGTGGCAATGCTAGAGATGTAGCAGCAGTTTTGTAAGTTTAGTTTGTAAGTGGCTATCCATTAGGTGATATTGGAGAAACATCTTCCTGTATATTCATAATGTGATTGCTATAAAACTTTTACTACATTCAGTCACGTTAAGGGAAAACTCAAATTCAAATTAGGCTGATTTAAAAAAAAAAAAAAAAAAGCTACTGCTAATGATGGTTAGCCAGGGCCGGTGCAAGGATGTTTCGCACCCTAGGCAAAACTTCCACCTTGAGCCCTCCCCCCACCCTGTGCTCCCGCCCTGACGGACCCCTCCCTGCCGGGGCAGCTCCCCTCTCCGCCCTGAGGCGCCCCCCCTTGCGGCAGCTCCCCACCCCCCCCAACCTCTGCCCTGAGGGCCCCCCCCAGCTCACCCCTGCTCTGCGCATGAGCACCCTGAGCACGCCGTGGCCACTTCACTTCTTCCGCCTCCCAGGCTTGCAGCGCCTAAGCTGATTGGCGCTGCAGGCCTGGGAGGCAGGAGAAGTAAAGCAGCTCACCCCTGCCACGCCTCCTCCCCGAGCATGCCGTGGCTGCTTCACTTCTCCCGCCTCCCAGGCTTGCGACGCCAATCAGCTTAGGCGCCGCAAGCCTGGGAGGCAGGAGAAGTGAAGTAGCCATGGCATGCTCGGGGAGGAGGTGGGACAGGGGTGAGCTGGGGCGGGGAGTTCCTCTGCGTGCCGCTCCCCCTTACTTGCTGCAGGCGGCCCTCCCTGCGCTCCCCTGCCCTAGCTCCCTCCGCCTAAATGCCGGAGGCTACTGGGGCGGCCGAAGATCTGGCCGCCGCGGTCGCTGCCGAAGAAAATGGCACCCCCCAAATCCTAGTGCCCGGTCACCTAAATGGTTGCACTGGCACTGGCACTGGAAAATAAACTTTAGCAAAAAAGTAATTGTGTCACAGCGGAGGGTTACAGATTCTCCTAGAGAAAGGCTTGGAAAAAATATGGTACTGCGGGTTATAACCCAAACTTCAATGTTGAACCTATAAGTGACTGCACATCAGGATCAGGAAAGTCAGTTGTTTCAGTTAACAGCACCAGCAGTCCTATGTCTAGACATCTATGTATTTAATACATTTCTTCTTGGAGTTGGGCCCTGAATACAAGGGAAATCCTGCTGGATTGCTGACAGCGCTAGGTTTGTACTATCACTCTACATATTTGCTGACATTTGCCACACATAAGAAATGGAATAGCTGGGCTTTCGCTTCAGTTTTGTAAGGTGGTTAGTTTGCACACTTTTCCAATATTGTGCATGTCTTCAAAAAGTAAGAAGCATGAAAGAACAAATATAATCCTCTTTAGCTACCAGAAGGTAGTAAATCAACATATTTGCTGCAAAAGTATCTAGCATGATCACTGATTTTCTGTACTGTAATCACTGAATAAGTAAATAGTACTTGTTGTCATCCCAACGAGTATTGTGGTAAGTTCACAAAAAAGAACATAAAGTGTCCAACAGCAAGTAAATACTGTTCTGCTGGACTTTGCTACTGCTTTGGCCTTACAACAACACCAAGATTGAAATCACTGACAAAATGGCCTTTCAGAAACAGTAACTTACTCTTTGATATATTAACATCAACCGTGTGAAAGGAGCTTCTTTATCTGATGGATTACCAAACAGTCACCATGTTATTTTGTATTTTATGAAATAACTGGGGCATACACGCAGCATTTGGAAGAGAGTTGCTGATTTAATTTTTGCTACTTTGCTCTGGGCTGACAGGAGATAAAAAGATGAAGCACAGGTCTGATCACTCATTGACATGCGAGACAGTCAGTACAATTACAGGAGTCTATATCTAGGCATCTGTTCAGGACTAGTTACTTGAGCAGTTCAGTAAAATGATATTTAAAAATGGTGTGCTTTGAGCTGCTAATATAGCATCGGAGGTAAGTTAGTCCAGTACGATTGCTATATTCTGCTTTCTTCTGTTCCATGTTGGTATGGAAGCTGGGAAAAGGACATAGAGAACTGTGATGGGTGAGCTCCTCACACTAGCTCAATCAGCTAATGAGGCTGCAGACAGGGGAGCTTTAGGATGAAGGCAGCTAATTAGAGAGAGGCTCAGCTGTGCAGGAACAGATGGGGCTTATAAAGCCAGGTAGGGGTTATAGACTGGGCTGCTGCTGAGAAAGGGCAGTCACTCCCTGGGAAGAGGGAGGAGTGTTAGGGGGCTGCAGGGAGATAGTTTACAGTTACTTCCTAGGAGGAGGGCTCTTGGAGCTGGTACACCCAGAGAGAAAAAGGGAACCGGAGTGGTAGGAAGCAGTGAGGGCTGAGAGAGGAATCCCAGAAGAGCTGAGCTGAGGGTCACTGGCCTAGAATTGAGGCAGTCATGGTAAGACTGCCCAGGACTGCTGATGGACTGTACCCCGGGAAGGGTAATGCTGAATGACCTAGCCTAAGTCACGAAGGAGACATTGAGAGTCCTGGAGCAAGAGGAGCTGCAGACCAGGGAGGGAGAGATCAGTGATGGTGTGCAAACTGCGGATGTGGGCGTTGGCCTTGAGAGCTGATCCCCAGAGTGACCCGGAGGAGGTGCCAGACCGGCAGTGAGTGGCTCATCCTGTGACAATAACCTTGTCTCTCTTTCTACAAAAAAGCAGTATGTCAGGATCTCTCCATATTGTATTGGGAGAGAAGGATGGCTCATGCATCCTTGCCAGCCCATGCCCTTTTTTTCCCATGAGGGGTGACATTTTGGGACTATATTCAATATCCCAGTGACAAGTGGTAGTCATGGAAATATGGTGCTTCTGTCAGAAAAACAGTATGTGTCACCATGGCAAATCAGGGGAATCGGTTACTGGCATGTAAGATTTCTACAGCAGAGGACTGGCACAGGTGGTTGGCCCCTGCAAATGCAGGTCCGGCTCCCCTGTGCCAGAATAGGTGCTCCCTCTTTGGCTAATAAAAGGGATGGGGTAGTATGTGATGGCTATCAAAGGTCAAGGAGAGTCCCAGTGAGTCAAAGCTGGCTGGTCAGTCAGGAGAAGGTCGGGAAGTGATAGTTGCTGGAGCCTGGACACTACATGGTTCCCGGGGAAAGGCTGAAGGCAGGTGAGCAGCAAGAGAGGGGTTTGCTAGCTCGCATCCCCAAGTCAGAGAGCCAGGATTGGAGAAGGTTGAAGGCCAGGAAGCAGCAGATGGAATTGCCTGCTGGCTCTAAGCCAGAGAGCTGAAGGAGAGGATTAGTGGAGGAGCTTCCTACTGACATCTCCAGGGCTGGAGAGCTGGACCCGAAGGAACAGTCAGAGGACAGGGGTTGTGAGGAATGTTTCCCTAGTAGAGATGATCTCCCAGCAGAGAGGCTATGGGAGTTCCTGCTGGGAAGGATGGGGTTGCACTCCATTTGGAAGGGCTGGAGTTGTTGTCCTAGCAGAGGGACAGAAGAGGACTGATGGAGAATCTGGTTCTGGCCGAAGGCACCAGTGTGTGGTAATTGGAGCATCCAGGGATGAGATTTCTTGAGTTTTAATGATTGCCTACACCGGGGGTGGGAAATTGACTATGTCTGGGACTTTTGTGGGGGACTATTTGAACTAGGCTTTGGTAGCAAACCTGGACTAGAGGATAAGCTTACCTGGAGTTTCTGAGGACTTTGAAAGGGGAAACTGAGGCAGGCGTGCCTGTCGTAACTTGGCCTGTTTCAAGAGGATGCTCCAGTTGAGGCTGCCCTGTGATAAGAACATATCAAACACTGTTTATTCATATCCTTGCTTAGTTTAGTAGCACAGGATTTGGCCCTGAGTAGTATACGTAATGAAGCTCATTTTCCCTCAGTGATTAAATTGGTACTTGTTCAGTTAGGCCATGGTTTTGTATTGACTCAGTCAGCATGAATTTAACAGAAAACTCATCTGGGGATTTGTTAGCTATAGAACAGCATATACAGTTCTTTGGCCTAAGCCTGCTTGTTAACAGAAAGCTATGTCTTTGTATGTCAGTATATGCAGTAAACAATATAATTTCTGATATCAAAGGGTCATTGGGAAACAGTAAAAGTAAGAGCAAATGTGCTACTGAACAAGGTCAGCAATTCTGTCTTGCCCAAATTCTGAACAGCCATCTATCAAAAGAAGGCAGTCCCATCACACACAACTATCACAGAAATATAGAACGTAAGGATGAAAAGACCCACTGGATTATCAGCACATCTCCATGACAATGAAAGATTGTTCTCTACACCATATGCTTTTGAGTACTGTACAGTGTTTTAAAAGCTTGAAGAAAAAATTGGCACAATTACCACTTAATATTATTTTTGTGTTTAATTTAAATGATTGTAATAGATTATAATAAAGTTAGGCCTTAACATAAATTAGGAATTTCAAATTTAATTTTAAATACGTATATTTTTTAAAAATAAACCTGTATTAATTTAAATTTAAAAATATAAATTTCAATGTATTTTATTTATGTTTAAAGTTATCAATTTGTATCCACCTGATCAAATACCTGTAGACTGTTGTCATATTCCCTTCCACACTGTATAATCTGGCTATACATATTTAGTCTTTAGTCTATTTAATCTTTATTCCGAAACCAATCTGTTTAACACTATGACCATTTTTGCTGTCTTCTGTATTCTCTCCCATTTGTCATTATCTCTTTGATCATGTGATGCTTCTAACTGAATCTGATATTCCAGATTGTTAATGAGTCAAAACATGAGGGAATATTTTTGAAAGTGCATGTGCTAGATTGTTAGCACCTCACTTCCCTCTATACAAACTCCAGTACAAGAAAGTACAAATGTCCATTTTTTTGTGTGGCTTCTGGGATTTTATTTTATATTATTATATATCATTTCTACAAAGGAAACCATGCTGAAGACAAAATATTGCATATATTCAAATTAGTTACTTTATTTTTATTTTCTCTCTCATCTTTCTCCTTTGAAGCCAATGCAACTTTTTTGTTTTTCTCATCAATTCACTAGCTCTCTTGCATTAGAATCATATGTGCATTTTAATTTTATTGGTCTAAAAATGGCCATGAAACCTAATACAGGTTTATAGGGTTTACTGTTTGTTTTCTTTATCTGATATTATATATGGATGTGTATAGGTAAACTTTTTGTTCCTTGTATGGTAAGTGAAATGTACATCTCATTGATCAGTTTCTGCCCTTTGGGACGGTGGCATTAACAGCCATAAATAGTCCGCTAGGGGCTGTGAGAAAATTACACCAATGCAGGCATTGCATTGGGCCTCTATAGCCTTACACTGCCCCACTGGTCCCATTGCATAAGGGTATTCCAGAGGGAGAGTGGAGATGCAAAGCTATGGCAGATGCCACTAAAGCCATTATGGTTTATGGTGGAAGCACAGGCAGCACCATGGAGGCTGCCGTAACTTTAAACGAGCTTCAGTCATGCTGAGGGCCATGTCAGCCCTTTTCAGGCACTCAGAATCTAGAGGGTGCAAAGGGTAACTAAAGCCAGCACTGCCTTTCTGCTCCCTGGGCCTTGACTTCAGTCTGACCCATCATGGTGAATTTGAATTAAAAGAATCTGGTTGGTGTAGTATCATAAGAGTTGGTAAATAGCACCACCATCAGAACATTTGCTTAAGTAATGGATCACAAAATTGTTCCTGTTACCACAAATTAATATAATAGACTTCATTTTTGAAGATGATATAGCAACATCTAAAAGCTTCTTGTTCACATTTAAAACCTAACCTTCTAAAGCACACTGACTTAGCAGTGTTATGCAGGGAAAGCATAGCATGGCACTTTTCTTCAGCTTGTGCATTAGTTAGGTATTCCAGAATTTTCAAATCCATGCCATAAGGAGTGTGCTGTTGTCAGAAGTTGTTTTTTATTCTCTCTCTATTGGCATCTCTACAGGCCAAGTTTTAAATTGGTTTGGTGAAAGTGTTGCCTCTGGGAGTAGTTTCTCCCAGTCGGTGTTGAGGCACATTATTGGGGAAGAGGCACCGGTCTTGTGGGAGTATCCTCAAGGCAGTTGGGGCTTCCCCGGCTTCCAGGGAATGGTAAAACGTAGGGAAAGTCAGGCAAGCGTATAGGCCTGTTGTTGTCAGATCCGTTTTCTCTGAAATGCATTGGTTGTAAATAAAATGATGCTCTGCTTTAAGAAGGCTGTTTTAGCTGTGGTTAAGACCATCAGGACTAGATTTAGGGGCAGGTGATTGCCTGGGTTGCCAGACTTGGTGTGTGTGTGCTGGGCTCAGGTTGCTGTTTTTGTTGTTAGCGACAAAAGGGAAAATATAATGTTTAAAGTAAAATGTTTCAGGTATTCTGCATGTGGATTCATTTTTCACTAGCCTCCTAGAATGTTCTGGACGTTTGTAGAATCTTGTGGAACCTTCCAGACTTTCTTTGAACCTCCTAGAATGTTGTCAGCCATTCCCTCCCGGGTATATAATGGGCGGGTGTTTCCAGTCAGTCAGTGAAATATAAGAACGAAATGAGAGCTCAGCTGTGATATTGTGAACTTTGGTTTATTGTGTAATTCTGAAGGTGTATTTGTGTTTTAAGACTTGAAGAGTGTAAATAGTAACTAATAAAGGACATATTTAACAGGATACCAGAGATATCTATTGAACCTCTATCTATGCAACAATATAAAAGAAATACTGTTACTTCTTTTGCCATGCTTAACACGTAATGTTTGATGTTTTCTAAAACTGTGGAACATAGACTTTTGCTCTCCCTAATACTGTCTGTTTTCCCCTGGAGAAAATAAAAGATGCCCCTGAATAAGCCTTTAGGAGCTCAGTATAGGAAGTGAAAAGCTTAATTGCAATCTAGTTTGCAGCAAGGGGCAAATCTGATGGGAAAATATCTGAAACAGAACACCATAGACCGGACTTTAGGCAGTAGCAATCGTCCCAGTGCAGAAGAAATTACTAAGGAATTAGCAGATTTACCTAAAGATAAGGAATGGAAATGTGAGGAAAGTGATGGAGAATCATCCAGTTTTCCTGGTGGTGTAAAGGAAAGTGATGATAAAGAAGAGTGTGGCTCACATGAAAAGTAGAGAAACAATAAAGAAGAATCAGCCTCGCATGATGACAGAAACAGCAGTGAGAAAAATTGAACAGCACAAATCAATACATCAGATCCTGCTTTACGGCCAGCAATCTTAAACTCTGCTTATATATATATTGTACAATTTTGAATGGGCCAGGCAAACTCGAGAATATGATGTTTCCAGTAAATGAGCAGAAGTGACACTTCTCAAAGTCATACTGCGAAAGAGTGCTCGAGAATGGTGAGAAACTGAATCAGCGTTGGCTAGTTTACTCAAAATCAGCTGACAAAGTGTTCTGGTTTTGTTGCAAAATATTTGACAAGAATACCAAATCATTGCTTGCGCTTTTTGGGTACAATTACTGACATATCTTAGCTGATACTCTGAAGCAACATGAAAAGTCACCCAGCCATTTTGCGGCCTACTCCAAATGGATGGAGGTAGAGTCTAGGCTAAAGCTGAATAAATGCATAGCTGCAGAAAACCAGTGCGTTATTAATGTAGAAACAGAGCATTGGAGGAACATGCTTGAGTATCTGATCTCAATTACCCTCTTCCTTGCAAAGAATAATTTGGCTTTCCGGGGCTCTTTGGATAACTTGTCCACTGAACATAATGGTAATTTCCTCGGTTTGATAGAGCTCCTTAGGAAATATGATGATGTCATGCCTGAGCACCTATGTCAAATAGTTCATAAAGAAACTGTGGACCATTACTGCAACAAAACAATTCAAAACAAATGGATTGACCTTATGGCAAGCAAGGTGCTTGATAACATATTGATGCAGCTCACCAAAATGAAGAAATGTGCCATAATAATGGACAGTAAGATTTGTTGACGACGAGGATGGCCGTATCCAAGTAAGGGAACACTTTATCTGTTTCCAGTCTGTGCATGACTCTACTGGAAAAGGCCTAACAGAACTGTTTATGAATGTTTTGAATGAGAATAAAATAAAGCTTCAGGACTGCCATGGCCAAGGCTACAACAAGAGCACAAACATAGGGAAGAAACAGTGGCATCCAGGCAAGGATCCTTGTGCTGAATCCAAGAGCTTTCTTTGTGCCTTGTGGCTGCCATTCCCTCAACCTGAGCTGAGATTTCACAAGCACTTCAACCAAACCATACTGTTTTAGGTAAAGAATAAAACAGATTTATTAACTACAGGAAGATAGATTTTAAGTGATTATAAGTGGTAGGCATAAAAGGTCTGAGATAGTTACCAAAGAAAATAAAAGATTGTGCATTTATCTAAATCTTAAACCTTATTACACTAGGCAGTATTTAGATAAGCAATTTTCTCACCCCACTAGATGTTACAGTTCATAATACACAGATTTCCCCCTTAAATCTGGACCAGTCTCCTCAGTTGAAGTTTTCATCTTCCCAGCATGCTTCTTGCTTTCAGCGTAGGTGGGGGAGGAGAAAGGCAAAGGCATACTGCTACTTTTCTCTATCTTATACCCTTTGTCCATGTGCCTAGAAGACACTTGCCTAGACATGTCCGGATGTGCTTTGCTGAGTTACTGAGTTGAGCAGTCCCCCTGGTGTGATCTTGTGCAACTGAGTCATAGAGTTGAGCAGTCCCCATTGTGTGGTGCTTAATGATTGCTGAGCACCCTCCTGGGAGTGGTTTGCCTTCTTTGTATGTCACTAGCAAACTTACAACATATTTCAGTAATAACCATACAGAAAAAATCTCATAACTTCATGCACAATAATTATATATATGTGTGTGTGTGTGTATTTATGGACAGAACAACAGGTTTCAGCAGATCATGACCTTTCATATGATATTTTACATGGCATACTTTGTATGAAATATATCATAATTATATGACAGGGTGAATATGGGGGTTCCAGGGTGCTGCTTTCAAGTACAGAGTGTCACAATGCCCTGATGGAACTGGCAGAGTCAAATAAAGCCAAGGCCAAAATCTGGCATGATACACAAAGCCTGGCAAACGAGATCACTGACTTCAAATTTTTGGTCTCAACTGTGATTTGGCACAATATCCTGTTCCAAGTAAACATTGTAAGCAAGACATTATAAACTCAGTCGATGGACATTGTGACCACTACTACTTTGAGAGGCTGCGTTGGTTTTGTTGTGGCTTACAGACACAACGGATTTGAAGATGCCATCACTGCTGCCAAAGAAATGGTGGAAAACTTAGGAAACTCATAATCACCCGAAGAAGAGACAGTTTGGTTATGAGGGCAGAGATGAGGTGATGGGAAGCTTGGAAGAAAAATTCAAGAGGGAGGTTTTTTTGATTGCTCATTGGCACTGCTAAAGTGTCCATCGAAGAAAGATTTGGACAAATGAAGCACCACGAAAAGACCTGGCTTTTTTGTATGTTAGTAAGCTGCCAGCAGACAGGAAAACATTCTTCAACAATTATACAGACCTTCGCCAGACGCTGACACATGGGGAATGTTCAAACGTCAATGATAAAGACCTCTGTGTCAAACTGGACAATAACTGCCTGTAATGGGGCGATGACTTACTGGCGTGGCGCCTCCTGCTGGTTGTCTTGGGAATTAGCTCTTCCAGCCCAGAGCACCCTCTGCAGGCTAGTGTCTTGCCTGCCCCTGGCCCCCATGTCCCTCCCGGACCCCGATGCCCCTCTACATCTGGGTTCTGCCACCAGCAGTAACCCACAAGCTGGGTCTCCCCACCCGGGGAACCTCCAACCCTCTATCCCCACCTTGCCTCAGTGGCTACTGCCAGTCATCATCTAGCCTCCGCCCCCTGATGCAGACTGCAGTCTATAAACCACTCATCATCGGCAAGGGGGGTTAGGACCTGCTGCTTTTCCTAACCCTTGGCTGCACTTCTGCAATGCTAGTACCTGCTTTAGGCCTTCCCCAAGACCTGCAGCCTGGGGAGTTGCCAGGCTGGAGCTTCCCAGCCCCTCTTGCCTTTCCCCAGCCCTGCTTTACCTCAGGTACCCTTCTCTCTCAGGCAGCCACGTCCTTCTCTCTCCACTGCTAGAGAGAGACTGACCTAGCTTCTGGCTCACAGCCCTTTTATAGGGCCCGCTGTGGCCTGATTGGGCATGGCCCCAGCTGTGGTTGCTTCCCCAATCAGACTAGCCTTTCCCTGCCACAGCCCTCTCTCAGGGATGTTTTAAGCCCTTCAGGGCAGGAGGGGGGTGACCACCCCTCTGCACTGTCACATCTTGCAACACGAGAAGCAGTCTCCACTCCAAGTTCACCAGTTCATTCATGATGCAGATCTGAAGGACACTTTTCCTAATGTATGGATAGCTTTGAGGATTCTGCTGGTCACAGTCGAAAGTGGTGAATGCATCTTTTAGAAGCTCAGGCTCATTAAAACATATCTTCAATCGATGATGGCCGATGAGAGACTGACATCACTTGCTATTTTTTTTGCTTGCAAATGCCATTGGCCAGTCTTTGGATCTCTCTGACGCTGTGTTTCAGTTCATGAGGGCAAAGGCGACAAAAGCGACCTTTTTGAACTAAAGGACAAGGATTAACATTCTAAGGCTGTCACCTACCATAACACTGCTTAATACTGGTCCACCCAATGTTGGTTCACAGTTCAATTTCTTGATGAGGGTACATTTCAGTTATTCTTAAAATTTAAAAGTTTCTACAAGCTTATATAGGGCATGAATAAATACAGATTTACAGATCCTATCATGCAAATTTATCGTCTTGTATGACAGGGATAAATCTAGGGTTGCCAACTTTCTAATTGTACAAAACCAAACACCCTTGCCACACCCCTTTCCTGAAGCCCCACCCCTGCCCTTTCTCTGAGGTCCCGTCCCACTTACACCAGCCCCCTCCCTCCGTCACTCTCTCTCCTCCACCCTCACTCACTATCACTGGGCTGGTGCAGGGGGTTGGGGTGCAGGAGCAGGTGAGGGCTCCGGCTGGGGGTGCAGGCTCTGGGGTGGGTCTGGGGATGAGGGGTTTGCAGTGCGGGCTCAGGGCTTGGGCAGGGGGTTGAGGTGTGGGAGGAAGTGCAGGCTCCAGCCGGGTGTGTGGGCTCTGGGGTGGGGCTGGAAATGAGGGGTTTGGAGTGTGGGAGTGGGGTCAGGCCTGGGGTAGGAGGTTGGGGAGCAGGAGGAGGTGTGGGGATGCGGGCTCTGGAGGGGGCTCAGGGCTGTGGTAGGGGGTTGGGGTGCAGGAGGAGGTGTGGGGTCTGGGAGGGAGTTTGTTGTGGGAGGGGGTTCCAACCTGGGGCAGAGGCTTCGGGGTGTGGGCTCCAGCTGGGCGGTGCTTACCTCATGTTTGGTGGAGGCATGGCCAGGCCACTCTGCATGGTGCATGCTGCCCGTCCCCACAGGTGCCACTCCCACAGCTCCCATTGGCGGGGAACCATGGCCAATGGTCACTGCAGAGCCAGCGCTGGAAGCGGAGGCAGCACGTGGATCTTCCCTGATTGTCCCTGTGCCTAGGGGCCAGACATGCTGGTCACTTCCGGGGAGCTGCTCAGAGCCAGGGCAGGCAGGGAGCCTTCATTAGCCCTGCTGCACTGCCGACCAAACTTTTAACGGCCCAGTAAGTGGTGCTGACCAGAGCCGCCAGGGTCCCTTTTCGACCGGGCGTTCCAGTCGAAAACCAGATGCCTGGCAACCCTAGATCAATCATGCACGCAAATTATGCAACAAAGTCGTGAAATGGGCTACAAATGCAATAAAAAATAAGGTATTCTAAGATTTAACAAATGGACAGGAGGGGCGCCGAAGATGCTCCCCGCCCGGGGGGCCATTTGGTCTAGGGTCGGCCCTGCTCCTAGAAGGAAGAAAAGTGAAGGTACTGAAGCTAAGTCAGACCTGCTGAGGGAATCACGGTTGATTGCAGGGGACTTCTGCTCAAGGCCTGATGTGAGAGAGAGGGTCACATGATCGCACCCTGACAAAGGAGATGATCTGAAGCCTGCCCTCAAGAGACTTAGAGAAGTCAAAGGTGCAGTTAGCCCAGTAAATGAGACAGAGACCATCTTTTATGTACCTAGGAGTCAGGAGGAATAATTCTGCTTCCTACTCATTGGATCTGCTGCTTTTTTTTAAAGGGCTTCCCAGTTTGTTATTGCATAGCTCTGTTACACCAAACTATTATCTGATGTGATGCCTCAGGACATGACATAGTTTAGCACAGTTGTCCTCAATTCCAGGGGCTTGAGCCAAAATAGGATTGCACCTAGAACTGTGTGCAGTATTTTCTTCAAAAGAAAAACTTTAAAGAGTGAGCTATTTTGGTGAACGTAGTTATTTGTTTGAAATGTTTGTGACAGTGAAAAATATTGTCTAAGCTGTGCCCAGTTTGTCTGCAAAAATGCTGATGCTGCTTTGTGCGGTGCATTTCAAGGTTTGAACTGGGCTAGAGGGTTACTGTGGTCAAAATCACATGATATTTCTTTAGCCTTCATAATTGACTGAGGCAATTCCATATCATCATAAAGGCCAGCGTTACTTATTGTGACTCCATTTCTCACAGGGAGAGGCTGCATTTTGAATGATTTATTTAAGCTAATTGGATAAATTGTATTGTTTTGTTTTTCCAGTGTTTGAGATTGAGTGTTATAATTACACAGCTTTCTGTTTCCATTATTAGAAATTCAAATAAGCATTATATAATTATTTGGAGATGGGCAAAAGCTGCCCATTTGGTCTGGCCTATCCGTGTTGTCAATTAGTAGTATATCACTTGATAAGCCTAACATTATTATTATTATTATTTATTATTTATTATTTGATTATTATTACAGTAGCACCTCAGAGTTATGAACACCTTGGGAATGGAGGTCATTGGTAATTCTGAACAAAACAGTATGTTGGTTGTTTCAAAAGTTTATAATCAAACATTGACTTAACAGCTTTGAAATTTTACTATGCAGAAGAAAAATGCTGCTTTTAACCATCTTAATTTAAATTAAACAAGCACAGAAACAGTTTCCTTACCTTGACAAATCTTCTTTTTAAACTTTCCCTTTATTTTTTTAGTAGTTTACATTTAACACAGTACTGTACTGTAATTGTTTTCTTTTGGTCTGTGCTGCTGCCTGATTGCATACTTCTGGTTCCAAATGAGGTGAGTGGTTGATTGGTCAGTCCATTACTTGTTACAGGTTCTACGGTATAAGTTGTTGTTAAGCATTTTAAAAACCCAAACTAACAAAATGGCAATTCAAGTCGTTATAACCTCCTTCTCTTTTCTTTTTTAACCCCACTGTCCCTATCCTTATGGTTATCTAGCTTCCTCTGGGTTTGAGCAGGGCCTGTATGAGGTTTCCTGTTAGCTCAGTGCATTATAGTATAGTATATTGTTGCACCTTTTTGACCTGAGTGACTAGTCAAAGTTCGGAGTCATGGGAATGTTCCAGTTAGGAGAAATTGGTGGTAGTCTGGTATTCTCTTTTGATGCAAGCTTGTTTGTTTACAAAGAACGTACAAAGTCCTGCTTCTCCAAACACAGGAGAAACCAGAACAAATGAGCAGTTTCTTAGCTTGCAACCCCAAGCCTCTTTAGTCAACATTAGACCCAAAAGTTCTCTCTCTAGCTTTTTCCAGGTTCAGACTGTGCTCACCAGATATTGCTTGGCTTTTTTGCTTTTTTCCTGTCTTTCTCTCTGTTCTTGTCTGTTATCAGGTTCTGTATGGTATTTTTTCTTCTCTCTCTCTCTCTCTCCACACTTTACACATAACAGTACTCAGCAAAAAAAAGTCCCTCTGCCTTTGTAGTACTGGTTTTTGAGCAAACTCTCATAGGCTATGTTTTAAGTTTGGCCCCATAAGTGTTTCTTCACTTAAGATAGTTGTAATTGTGCATTCACATATTAGTTAAATAAGGTTTTAACTCCATCAGTAACAAGGCTTCATTCAACTTATGACAGTATTATTGAGAAAGGGGATAGTCCCTGAGGGTACGTCTACACTACGGGATTATTCCGAATTTGCATAAACCGGTTTTGTAAAACAGATTTTATAAAATCGGGTGGAGCGCAGCCATACTAAGCACATTAAATCGGTGGTGTGCGTCCATGGTCCGTGGCTAGCGTCGATTTCTGGAGCGTTGCACTGTGGGTAGCTATTCCCTAGCTATCCCATAGTTCCTGCAGCCTCCCCCGCCCCTTGGAACTTCCGGGTTGAGATCCCAGTGCCTGATGGGGCAAAAATCATTGTCGCGGGTGGTTCTGGGTAAATGTCGTCAGTCACTCCTTCGTCTGGGAAAGCAACGGCAGACAAGCATTTCGCGCCTTTTCCCCCTGGATTGCCCTGGCAGATGCCATAGCATGGCAATCATGGAGCTTGTTTTGCCGTTTGTGATTCTCACCGTATGTGTACTAGATGCCGCTCACAGAGGCGATTCAGCAGCGCTACACAGAAGCATGCTTTTGCTTTTGCATGACAGCAGAGATGGTTACTAGCCATATTGCACCATCCAAACCCTTCCATAAATTGGAACTGAGGATGATCATGGCTACCAGTCCTTTTGTACCATTTGCTGCTAGTGCCCCTGGCCAATCAGCCAGGGGCGCAAAAGCCAAGATTGGTTACTAGCCATATTGCACCTTCCATCGTTTTGTACCATTAGCTGCTGTCATAAGTGCCCCTGGCTGATCAGCCAGGGGCGCAAAAGCAAAAATTGGGAATGACTCCCTGAGTCAATCCCTCCTTTTTGGTATCTAAAAATAGAATCAGTGCTGCCTAATATAGGCAAGTGTACTAGAGAACCACCGTATCATAGAACCAGAGAGCACAGCTGCTCTGTGTCAGAGCCTGCAGAAATTATCTGTATGCTATTCACAGGGGGTGCTCCTGTAACAACCCCACCTGTTGATTCCGTTCTTCCCCCAGCCTTTCTTGGCTACCGTAGCATTGTCCCCCCACTTGTGTGATGAATTAATAAAGAATGCAGGAATAAGACACACTGACTTGTTAGTGAGAAATGAGTGGAAGGCAGCCTCCAGCTGCTATGATAGTCCAGACAGGACATTAAGCAGTGTGTAGGAGAGAAGCCCAGCATCCCACTGCTAGTCCAGGGCAACTGAATCTTTTCTTTACACATGAAGGGTGGGGGCTGATGGAGCTCAGCCCCCTGTTGCTATGATGAGGATGGTTACCAGCCATATTGCACCATCCATCCACCAGAAAAAATTAGGGCCAATAGGCTGATGACGAGGACGGTTACCAGTCCTTTTGTACCATCAGCTGAGGCTGATCATGAGGATGGATTTCCAGCTTTTTGCACGATCAGCTGATGCTGATGATGAGGATGGATTGCCATCGTATTGTACCATCAGCCGCCCATGGCGGGGGGGGGGGAGCAAGGATGTTGGTGTTGACGGCTGCAGCATCGTGTCTATCTGCAGCATTCAGTAAAGATAGGGTGACATGTAAAAGAGTCAGAGGATTGTTTTACCTTTCGCTTCTGGGGTGGGTGGGGGGTGGGTGAGTAGATTGCCAAGCTATGCCCTGACCCGCGGACACTGTGTTTGACCCTAGAAGCATTTGGAGCTCAGCCAAGAATGCAAATAATTTTCGGAGGCTGCAGGAACTGTGGGATAGCTTCAGTCCTCCAGTCCATGAGCATCCATTTGATTCTTTGGCTTTCCGTTACGCTTGTCACGCTGCAGTGCGCTGAGTCCCTGCTATGGCGTCTGTCTGGAGATTTTTAAAAAAGGATTCTGAATTTCATCTTCTGTAACGGAGCGCTGATAGAACGGATTTGCCTGCCCTTACAGCGATCACATCCGCATGGTCCATGCGGGAGCTCTTTTTTTAGTTTGATTTCGGACTGCATCGCCACCCGTGCTGATCGGAGCTCCACGCTGGGCAAACAGGAAATATTCAAAAGTTCGCGGGGCTTTTCCTGTTTACCTGACCACTGCATCCGAGTTCAGATTGCGGTCCAGAGCGGTCACTGGTGCACTGTGGGATAGCTCCCGGAGGCCAATACCGTCGATCAGCGTCCACACTAACCCTAATCCGATATGTTAATACCGATACTGGCGTTACTCCTCTCGTTAGGGAGGAGTACAGAAACCGGTTTAAAGAGCCATTAAAATCGATATAAGGTGCCTCCTAGTGTGGACGGTTGTGGCGTTAAATCGGTTTTACGCTCCTAAAACCGATTTAAACGCCTAGTGTAGACCAGGCCTGAGACAGCATAGTTCAGTTCTGTTCTTGCATCAGAGGTCTGGTGGCTTCTCTGATTGCAGTATATACTACATATATACAGTGATGAGCTGCCAAAATATTAACAACCGGTTCCCTCCTCCTCACCCAACAAGGGGGTCATGCCCCCCCAGGGACTCCTGCCCCATCCAACCCCCCATGTTCCTTGACAGCCCCCTGCCACCCCATCCAACCCCTCCTCTCATTCCTGATGGCACCCCGGGACCCCTACCCCATCCAACCACCCCTTCTCTCTGTCCCCTGACTGTCCCTGGAATCCCTACCCCTAACTGCCCCCACCGCCCCATCCAACCCCTGCTCCTTTCTGACTGCCCCCCCGGGACCCTTGCCCCTGTTCAATCCCCCTGTTCCCTGCCCTCTGACCGCTCCGACACTAATCCACACCCCCAACTCCCCTGCCCTCTATTCAACACCCCCCTCCCTGCTCCCTTACCGCGCTGCCTGGTGTGGGGGCTGGACTGGGGCTGGGACCGGAGCCGCCCGGTCGAGGTCGGGGCTGGACCCGGGCAGGAGCCACGCCACGCTGCCCGGCGAGGTTGCAGCTGGACCTGGGGGCTGGGCAGGTGCTGCGCCGCCTGGCGAGGTCGGGACCGGACCCACGCCGCCCAGCGAGGTCGCAGCTGGACCCGGGGGCCAGGCAGGAGCCATGCCGCCCGGCCCCCAGGTAGGCCCACGACCTCGCCGGGCGGCACGGCGCCTGGAGCCCTCCTCTCGCTGGCGCCCCCGGCCCCAGCTCACCTGGTGGAAGCCGCTGCTTCCTTCTCAGCCCTCCCAGCCTTCCCGCGCGAACAGCTGATTCGCGGGAAGCTGGGGAGGGGGAGGAGAAGCCGAAGGAGCTTCAGCAGAGGAGGCGGAGTGAGGTGAGTTGGGGCTGGGGGAAGGGTAGGGAGCTGCTAGAGCTTTAGTTAAATTTAAAAGCCCTTTTGGAACTAGTTGTCCCTCGTGGGACAACCGGTTCTAAACGGGCTTCTAAATTTAACAACTGGTTCCCGCGAACCAGTGCGAACTGGCTGCAGCTCACCACTGCATATATAGACTCCTAAGGCCAGAAGGGACCATCATGATCATCTACTCAGACCTCCTGCACATGGCAGGCCACAGAATCTCCTCCACCCATTCCTGCAATGGACCCATTACCTCTGGCTGAGTTATTGAAGTCCTCAATTAATGATTTAAAGCAGTGGTGGGCAATCTGCAGGAAGCAGCAGCTCCCACTGGCCAGGAACAATGTAAACAAACTGTCTCACAGCCTGCCAGTGGATTACCCCGATTGGCCACTTGCAGCCCGTGGGCTGCAGGTTGCCCACCACTGTTTTAAAGACTTCAAGTTACAAAGGATCCAGCATTTACTCCCCTTTAAACTTGCAAGTGACCTGGCCCCATGCTGCAAAAGAAGGGGAAAAACCCTCAGGGTCTCTGCCAATTTGACCTGGGGGGAAATTCCTTTTCAACCTCAAATATGGTGATCAGTTAGACCCTAAGCATGTGGGTGAGACTCACCAGCCAGACACCTGAGAAATTCTGTGTAGTAACTCAGAGGCCTCCCAGCTACTGTCCTATCTCTGGCCATTGGAGATATTTGCTGCTAGCAGTTACATATCAGCTTAAAGTAGTGGAGAACTTTAAATACCTGGGTAGTGTCATATCTAGTGATGGATCACTGGATAATGAGATCAACGCACGAATATCCAAAGCAAGCCAGGCACTTGGCTGTCTGCGTGTCAAAGTTTTAAACCACCACAACATCCGGATGTCAACAAAACTGCTTGTGTACAGAGCTGTTGTTCTCTCATCTCTTTTGTACGGGTGCGAAACATGGACACTATATAGGTGTCACATCAAGCAGCTCGAAGCATTCCACATGCGCTGCCTCCGCAACATCATGAAGATCCGCTGGCAAGACAAAGTGCCCAATCTTGAGGTCCTCAAGAGAGCCCAGATGACAAGCATCGAAATGATGATCATGAAGTCACAGCTACGTTGGACCGGTCATGTCAGCCGCATGGATGCCAACAGAATCCCCTGCCAGCTTCTCTATGGTGAGCTCTCCCAGGGCATCCGGCATATAGGTCGTCTGCAGGAAGCAGCAGCTTGGAAACGTTACAAGGACACCATCAAAGCCAATCTGCAGTATAGCAGTATCAAACCTAGGGACCTTGAGGACGCCGCCAGCGACAGAACACAGTGGCGCGCAACAGTCAGAAATACCTGCATCGCCTTCGAGGAAGACCGCTGCCGGCGTCTACAAGAGGCACGCGAACCACGTCACAGAGCATCAGCAGCGCACAACCCACTTACTGTGAACTTCCCATGCACCATCTGCAGCCAAATGTGCACCTCTAGAATTGGCTTGTACAGTCATCAGAGGGCACACCATGAGACCAACAATAGATGATCTGCACAGATTTGTCATCATCGGATCGATGGACTACCAAGAGAGAAGAGAGAGAGAGAAGAGTTACATATCGGCTACATGCCATTGTAGGTAGTCTTGTCATATGATCCCCTCTACAAACTTATCAAGCTCAGTCTTGAAACCAGTTAGGTTTTTTTTGCCTCCACTGCTGCCTTTGGAAGGCTGTTCCAGAACTTCACTCCTCTAACACTTGGAGACCTTTGTGTAATTTCAAGCCTAAATTTGTTGATGGACAGCTTATATCCATTTGTTCTTGTGCCAACAGTGGCCCGTAACTTAAATAACTCTTCTCTTTCCCTGTTGTTTATCCCTCTGATGTATTTATAGAGAGCAATCATATCTCCCCTCAGCCTTTGGTTAGGCTCAGCAAACCAAGCTCCTTAAGTCCTCTCTTGTGTTAAAGTAGATTTTTCCATTCCTCAGATCATTCTAGTAGCCCTTCTCTACACCTGATCCAGTTTCAGTTCATCTTTCTTAAGCATGGGAGACCAGAACTGGACATGGTATTCCAGATGAGTTGCACCAAAGCCTTGTATAATAGTAATGAAACTTTCCTATTTCTACTGGAAATACCTAGCCTGATACATCCTAGGATTGCATTAGCCTTTTTCACAGCTGCATCACATTGGTGGCTCAGAGTCATCCTGTGATTGATCAGTATGCCAATTTCTTTCTCCTCTTCAGTATACTTATCTCATTTCTACCCTTTTTATTTCTATCTTTCATGTGATGAATTTCTTCCTGTGTTCCTCCATTTTCTCTCTCTGTCTCATTTCTTTCTACCACCACTTGTAACTAACCATCAGATGCTCATTTAAGTAACCCAGTGAATAGCAGCCCTGATTACAGAGTTATATATAATTGTGTGAGAGTGGGTAAGTAAACATCTGTAGATGTACCACATGTGTGAATGTGATAACCATGTGATATTTGTCAGAAGCATGTGATGAATTGTATTTATGACCTTTTGACCATCTCATCTGCCCACTAATCCATGTCTGAGAAGTACTGACTCACCAAACCTTTGAGCAGATTCACTTAACTGGCACTTAAATGTCAGCCTGCCAGAAATTATTTATCTTTTGTCAAAATGTTGAATTCTCCCTTACCCCCTTGTGTCCCCCCGAAATAACTTGACCTGCTGTAACAAAAACAACGAGGAGTACTTGTGGCACCTTAGAGATTAACTAAAAACTAACTAAGTACTCCTCGTTGTTTTTGCTGATACAGACTAACATGACTACCCCTCTAAAACTTAACCTGCTGTGTTTACAAACAATATTCAAAACAAGATCAGTGACAGGTTTAAGGTCCAAGGTTAAATCTCTGCAGGGACAGAAATGAAAACATTCCATGCACTTGCATGTAGCTCTGGAAAGTCCCAAGACATTGAACCTTAACACTGTGATATTTTAATGTACAGATTAGCTATTTTAGGCCACTTAAAAAAGCTTTTGTGGTTGCCTCTTAGCCTTGTACAGTTGAACTCAGAATAAATAAGGCACCTGACTTTACAGAGAGAGGGGCACTAAACATAATTTTTAACATTTTTAAAAACTCATCTCTAAAACATTTCTAATATACTTTGTTTTAAGAAATGAATGAATTCAGGTGCCGCAATAATGACTACAAACAAGAATTCTTAGCATACTAGAATGATAGAAATTTCATGTAGACAACCAACATTAACAAAATAGGTTAATTGTCCCATTACTGACTTTATGTTCATGTTGCTTTTTGGTGGGTTACTTAACTGGGTGTCTGAAATGTTTAATTAGCAATGTTAGTAGATATAAATGAGACTGGAAAAATGGAGGAGCACAGGAAACATAGAAAGAGGGTAGAAAAGTGGTAAGTGGATAATAAAGAGCTAATGTTACAGTGACCTGGTGGGTGATATTTTTTTATTTTATTTTTTTTATAGAAGGTTCCAGGAAAAAAATCAATAAATAAGGCTAAGCAGATCTCCTTCTATTTGCTTAAAAATTTGCTCTTGTTCTTTCCAGTGGCATATGAAAGCTCTTCAGAGAGGGTCACTGCTAGCAAAGGCCCTGTTGCTCCTAACTATTTCTAAAATATTGTTGTATCATTAATTATTGAGCCACCATAACTGTAAGAGCAGCCAGTAAAGACAAATTCATAATGGGATGGTGTATGATATCACATTCTGTCTAGGTGTATACAGTATCCACAACATGGATATCTACTTTAAATCTTGTTTTTGTTCCCCTCTCTCTTCTTCTCCTGTCTATCAATCCGCAGTCAAAACATTTAAAAGATGGCCACCTCCATTCAGAATTGCACATGAATAATATTTTAGCAAAAGTATATTTTTGCACATTTCTTGGTTAGAATACATGGCTCGCTAAAATACTGTAAGTAAGTGAAATTTTAGGTGGGCAAGTGCCCAAAACAAGCTGACAAATTTTTGTGAAATTTGTCAGAAGAACTAGTACCAGTTTTGCATTAGTTACTGTCATATGGAAGGTGGGCAGTGCACTGCTCTATACACACCTCTAAGACTCTATGTGTTCCATGATTGCTTTGCCTCTTATCAAGCAGAGTAGATCACTGCCTTATTTACTCCCCCTAATTATATACTTGCATATTCACCATGGGATGTGTGTTTGTGTACTCAGGGGGGGGGCATTTGGGGGGGTATCTGGAGCCTCACTCTTGAGGTGGGGGGGCAGTATCTTTCCCTGTCATGATGATAGGGTGGCTGGCGGAGCCCCCCACAGGACACAGTGACAGCCCATCATTCAGCGCCTCCCTGCGGGGCTCTCCCCCTCAGCAGGGCTGGGGCCTGGGTGGACGGAGTGGATCCCAGCAGCTGCAAGGGATCAATCAGATGCAGCTGCGGGGAGGGACCAATCGGGAAGCAGATCAGTCAGGGCTGTTTCTGAGTTGCAATGTCTGTTCTGCAAAAAACATGGACATTGTCTCTTATTTGAAAAAATGGCCCAGATAGAGAGCAGAGGATCAAAAAAAGAGGGGATGTCTGGGAAAACCCGGACGTATGGTAACTCCATGTTGGCTACCCTAGCATTTAAGAATTGAACAGGTTTCTCTGCCATAGAAGAGTTCTATATGAGCTGCTGCATATTGCCTTTTGCCTGTTGCAATTCAGATCATTGCAATTATAATAACCAAATAGGACAAGACTTATTTCATTATAGCACTTAAATGTCCATTTCTGTTTGACAGATTACTGGTACCCCTCCTCCCCACTCCTACCCCTTTGCCCCAGCTCTGCATAGTTCAGAAGTGAAGATTACAGAATGTATTGTTGTAGTGAGTTAATCTTAGATTGGAAACACAATTCTACATTTGAAGCGTATGGCTGTAACTACAGTAGGCTGTCTGGATCACAGTTACAAAGGCAGCATTTGATGGAGCCAGCTACTTTCACTGTCTACATTGTTTATGTTGCAAAAAAGAACAGATAGAGTACTTCAGGAAACAGACATCCATTTACTAATCTCATCGGGTCTGTGTTTAATTTGATTTCATTGATTTGGAGGAAGGGTAATTTTATCATCACAGAAGCCAGATCAGTAGTCTCTCCATACTGAAAGCTATGTAATTTTAATTAGCTGAATAGTTTGTAAATTATTTACTGTAAATCTAACCCGTTTTATATCTAAAAAGAAGAGAGATGTGAGGGAGTGTCTGTGTAGGATTTATAGCCCAATGGCCACTATACATCAGCTTCAGAGGACACCTGCTACCGGTCCAAGGGAGAGTGAGAGGCTATAGTACCCTGTCCTCAGTGGAGAACAGCCATCGGCTCCTGAGAGCTTTACAGAAGACATCAATTCTCATCATCAAAGCCATTGTATCATGCTGAGACCCTGAGGCAGCTGCTCTCAGCTGGCCCTTGAAGTTGCTTCCACTCAGCTCTGTCCAGACTGACTGCAAAGCATCTTAAATAAACAAAGCTTGAAACAAAACCCTTCAAAAAAGAACATCACTGTCTCCCCAAGCATCTCTATTTCCATGCAATTTTCCCAATGCTCATCCTCCGCAGTTTGGCAGCAGAGTCAAAACAATTCAGTCTCATTCTCCCTAGCTTGGGAGATGATAACCAGCACTCCTCTTCTTACCAATATCTTCTGGTGTTAAGAAGCAAGAGGCAGATTATATACTGCCTTCCCCCTCTCCAGAATTTTTCCGGGTTGGTTGAGAGAGGAGAGCCCTCCTTTGTCCTAAATTACAATGCTCTTGTACTCTAAAAGCAACAATAGCTTGTGGTTTTCAGACACCACTGTTACCCTAGGACTACTTCCTGTCTGCCTTTGTCATTCCCTGGGTTTCTGTCTGCCCCAGAACTCCTGCAGTGAGGTAACCTGGCCTCTGAGAAGTCCCCTACTGTCCTTAAAGTGCCACAATACCTCATTACTGCCATCAGTGGGTCCATGACCCATCTACATTAGCAGCTGCGCTTCCATCCATGACTCACCAAGACAGCGGTACTCTTCAGGGAAACAAATCCATCCTTCAAATAGTTGCTAACCTGTTTTATTCTCCTAACGAGCGTATTGCAACTGCATTCAGCAAGGCCCAGCATGTGCATGACTTCTCTTTTTGTGTGAGCAATCTATTTGTTGCAAAAGGAAAAAAAAATCTTTTACAATATTTTGGTAAACAAAAAGGTGAGTTTATTTGCTGATAGATCAACAAGCCCACACAAGCTCAGAGAGTGACATTTTATGCTCTCATGAGCAGAATTTCTATCCTTAGGTTTTAAGTCCTCACTTTTTGTTCTCTTCTAAACTTTGCCATAGTAAAGACAAGAAGAACAATTTTTTTTTTAAATTTTGAGAGAGCTAAGTCTTTTCTGTCTAGTAAAGCGACTTTTGAAGAAAATAGTGAGTCAGGTACAGAAGCTGTTGTTCAGCTCACCAGTACTTCAATTTTACCTAGTCTGAATCTATTGAAAATACTAACAGTGTCCCCAGTTGTGCAATGGTCCCCATGCAGAGGACCTCTGTGCACATACAGAGCCCCATGGAGGCAGAGGGGTCCAAGCACGAGCATCACAAGGCAGGACTGGGCAATGGCTGCGTAAACGGGAAGTTTATGGCTGCGTAAACGGGAAGTTCTATGGCCTGAGTTATTCAGCAGGTCAGACTAGATGACCACAATGGTCCCTTCTAACTGTGAAATCTATGAATATTTGTAACAAATGACACTTCTGGCTAGAAATTAGCAATGTGTGTTTGAATAAATTTTTAACGATCTCAGAATTAGATACTGTTAGACCATTTCTTTATTTTTGCAGTGTTATCAATGGTAATTTTGGGAATTATATATCCAGTTAGCCATATATTTAAAGAAAATATTTCTATATCTTGTCTTTTATTGTCCTAATATAAGGTTTTCTTGAGGTTTTAATGGTTCTAAATACTTTTCATTCCTTTTTCTCCTTCCCCAGTGCTATTGTTGTTGAATCTTATGTGAAATGTGACCCTTCGTTTAATTGTATATTGAACAATGTACTTTTTAAAATTTTATATAAAACTTTTTATTAAACTGTGGCTACAAGCCTTCCAAACAAATCATGGTACCCAACTGCGAGTGAAGGGCATGGTAATAGGTCCCTACAGTTATGTCAGTGTTATCTTCTTCCCTCTTACAGTTCCTTAAAAGGCAACATTAAAGATTGATGTCCAAGTTTGTCATCCACTCTGTGGCTTCTAGTGACATGCAATGGGTTGCTGGGGATGTGTTCTAATGAAGGTTCAGAATTTCAGGTAGTCTTGGGACTAATGACTAATGCATTGTAAAAAGTCTCCAGCTGACATATGACAACTTTCCACAGTATTTCTTTGTCCCCTGAGAATGTGTTGAGTGCTGATGTAATATCAGCAACAATTTTTAAAATGACACTGGAGCATCTTCTCATTTTGTCTGAGAGAGATCAGTTTGGGAAAGGAATAGAGACCACATTTTTTCAATGCTAGTAAGATGTATATTATAAAATGGAAAGTCTTCAGGCATACAATTTTGCTCCTCTACTGAGATTGTTACCAGTTTAAGAAGTGTTGGGAAATGCTTCATTATCAACTAGAAAGAGGGGGGAAAGTGTGCCAAAGAGACCATTGTAGCAATCGCAGATTTAGAGTTAGTGGGGTCCTGTGCACAGCTTCATTTTCACCCCCACCCTCGGGACCCAGCGAAGAAAAAGAACATTCTCTCTTATCTTCTCCCCCATGTTTTTTTCCTTTTTTTTCTTCATCCTCCTCCTATATTATAAGTAATAGGAACGAAATGAAAATAAAGTGAAGTACCTTGATTGGGGCAGGGGGTTAGGGTGAAGGGGGGCCTGAGGGGTTTGGGCTCTGGCAGGAAGTGTAGGTGCAGGGTGTGGGCTCTGGGCTGGGGCAGGGGGTTGGGATGGGGGAGGAGGTGAGGGGTATGGGCTCTGGGCTGGAGCAGGGTGTTGGGCTGTTGAAAGAGATGAGAGGTCCGGGCTCTGGGCTGGGACAGGGGGTTAGGGTGTGTGGGGGGGTGAGGGGTGCGGGCTCTGGGAGGAAGTTTGGGTGTGGGCTCTGGGAGGGGCAGGGGGCTGGGGTGCAGGAGGCTGGGCGCAGCTCCCAAAGCGACTGGCACACACACCCCTCAGGCAGCAGCTCCTAGGCGGGCAGGGGAGAGTGTCTCCGCGTGCTGCTGCCTGCAGGTGCCGCCCCCGCAGCTCTCATTGGCTGCAGTTCCCGGCCAATTTGGAGCTGCGGAGTTGGCACTTGGGGCGGGGGCAACGTGCGGAGACATCCACCCCCAGGGGCCACAGGGACATGCCGTCGGCTTCCAGCAGCAGTGCCGGGAGGGGGGGAGGGGGAGGCAGAGCAGGCAGGGATCTGTCTTAGCCCTGCTGCTGGCACGTCTCTGCGCACACCTTGAGAGGGAGCGGGCAGTGGGTCTCCGTGCACTGCCTGGGGCGGGGGCAGTGTGTGGAGATGCCTCGCCCCCACCAGGGGCCTACAGAGACATGCCAGCAGCAGGGCACTTCCCGGAGTGGCACAGGGCCACCGGCCATGGCATGCAGGCAGCCTGCCTGCCTGAGCCCTGCTCCGGTGCCGCATTTTGGGGACCCCCTGTTGTTGGGGGCCCCGTGCCACCACATGGTGTGTTTAAAGGTAAATCCACTCCTGCATCGTAGACAGTTTTACTCTCCTCTGCCTTCCCCCGCCCCCTCATATAAACCTACCGGAGCACACTTATGACAATTATGAAAACTCCCACCCATAGGGCTAGCTAGATGGAAAAAAAATTAAGCTTGAGGAGTCTTGTTCAACTTGCCCAATGAGTGGAATTATGTTGTTAGAGTATACTTTAGAATTCATGTAACAATACATAAAGGATTCCCTATAATAGCATCTGCTTTTGCATCATTCTTGGAAGTGCTAAGCTTTTCTATCATTTCGAAGAGTCAGAGAAAGGCAAGAGGTTCCTCTGTCCTGCCTATCCCTACAGCAGTCTGGTTCATTGATGCAGGATTTGTATACAAAACCAACATATGATGCATGGACACACATGCAAAATATGTATTATAAACTGACTGGAAAAATCAGGATTTATCTTATCCCGATTTACAATATGAACTTATGGTAGGTGCTCCTAGAACTAATAGAGCAGAGGAAGCTAACAGATTTTTGACTAATAAAATATAGTTCATTTCAAAAGAAGACACAAATGACAGTTCCTCAAGCTTCCTAGTTTCCATTTTGCATTAAATTGCATCTATAAATGAAGAACTAGCTACAACCAAAGAACTCTTTTGATGTACTTCAAATGTGTGACTATAAATAATGAAACAAGATAAAGGTCAAATTTCCATCCTATCATAATACAGCCCTAGTTAATTCAGCTACCGGAAGGGAGATCTCTGACTGGATATTTTGCTGATATGCTTGGTATTTCTTGTATGAAATCCATACCAAGATGTAAACAAATCTTAAGTTTCAGGTGTTATTGAGATAAAGTACATTACCACCTGCCGCTTATCATAGAAGAGAACCTAAGAAATTATCAGCACAGAAATTCAGGTCATGGTGAGGGGAGAGAGACTGTGGGATCCAGATTTTTCCACTCCTGTCAGAAATTTACAAAAAACTCCAGCAAAATAATGCGGCTAATGTTGTCAGTGTTGGCATGTTCCTCTTGGGCAGTTGCCATAGAATGAGTGGTTAGTGTAGATACTGGGTCTTGTCAATGATTCCTTTGAAATCAATGGGAGTTAGACACCTAGGTGCACCTTTGGGATTTTCAGAAGCATGTATCTGCCTCAATAGGCACTTACATACCTTTAAAATATGTTCCTAACTATCTAAGTAACAATTGAAAATGAGACTTAGGCACCTAACTCACATATACACCTTTGAAAATTTTACCTCTTTCTTATATTGGTCTTATTTCAGATGTAGTAATAATAATCCTTAGGCCATGTCTACACTGGAGTTTTGCTCCAGTTACAGCCACTGGTGATTAGCCTTTAGATACAGCAATACAATCTCTAGCATACACAGGCAAAGCCAGTATATGCTCCAGTAGTATTTACTTAGTTTGAAACGGGACTGAGCTCCACCAGCGCAAATGCGGGATTTGCTTGTTTACACTAGGGGTTGTAGTGCTGTAGCTAACCTGGTTGCCGATCACTGTTCGGCTGTAATTGGAACAACTCTTCATTACTGCAGACAAGACCTCAGATTAATAGCTGAAACAGTTGAAACTAGCCCTCTCACCCTCTGCACACCATATACACTGGGGTTATCTGTTCTTCATTCTGTTGTGTTTGAAGAGGGCATAGTGATCGCACTCTTAACTCCAGTGTTCCAGTGCAGAGGGAAAGATAAACATTTGCAGTTTGGACTTGTTGCAATTTATCTAAAGGTTCCATTTCAAGGGACATTTAAAAAAAACAAGCTGAAGGAGAAAGAAAAGAGAACAAATGAAATGCAGAAAAATAAGAAATAAATTCAATATGTATTGTGTCTATTGTTAGCTTCCCTGTTGCCTTTACCTGCTTGCTACATAGTGGGAGGTAAATATTCAAAAACATCTTTTAACTGTCTCTGATATAAATTATAGCATATTCTACTGAAATGGAATAGACACAGTCAATTAGAATGCAGCAATTCTGTACTATTATTGATAGTATAACTGTAATTCTTTTTCCCAGTTGTGTAATTTCCCACACTCTGATTGGTTTGAGTTTCTGATTTACATAGTTACTGTATGGTTATTATAGGGTTGATTGAATTAATCATGAATAATACTGAATGCAAATCTCTTTTTTTCTGTTTGCTAAGTGTTTACATGCAGATCCTGATTTTTGTAAATATCTTCACTGTTTGTGTATTTGCCAAAGAGTTTATGCAAATGTGGGTTTTTTAGGTTCTAATCCTGCAAAGTGCTCCTGGCAGGGGGAACCTGGTGCCTATGCAGAGCAATGTTGGAGTGTGACTGGTCACCTAAATCTTGTTGTTTTTTATGTTCCTTGATAGGATGACTGAAACTCTTTTAAAAAGGAGAATGACAATAATAATAGTAACGAACACACTCGATACAGATTTTGTGTTAAATTATTTTAATACTAAAATGCAGGACATTTTGGGGATTCGTGAAACATCATCTGGAATACCTGGCAGCCATCCAGTTATCTAGAACCGGTAACATTGGCACAAACCTCACCAATTTCATTCACACAGAATGTGATTCTTTAACATTTTTATTATTCAACCAGCTCTAGTTATTTTTCAGTAACAGTACAGAATGCAAATCCTTGAATTCTGATTCGCTAAAAGCCATGATTAGTCTAGTGAATTACAAGGATTTGTGTGGTTAATTTTCATTAATCACAATGGGGAACATGCAACTCTCCTGGCTCTATAAATCACTCTGCTCTGACTGGCTCCTGTGCCCAGAATTTTCAAGCTCTTTTTCAGCAAAGGTGCTGCCTTGGCTTCTCCTTCCCCATGAAGCAAAAAAAAACCCAAACAAACAAACAATCTCCAAAATATACATAAGAGAAGGACTGAGGGCATCGGAGCTGTGGAACTTCTGGAAGACCTTTCTTTAAAACAAAATAATTGTAACCTTCAATTCATTTCCCTCCTTCCTCTCGCCTTACTATACCCATTCTACAGTCCAGCAGCACTCTTGTCTCCTGAATCACCCAGGAATTTATAGCTAGATTGGTTATTCCGAGAGAATCCCTGAAGACTACCACAGATTCCCAGAATGTAGGGGAATCGTGGGGGTGGGAGAGGGATAAAGCTGCTATGTCCACTCTTTTCTCCCCATCTCCTCTGCAGAGAGAGCATGTCAGGGTAGGAAGGGGCGAGGCAGGGCCAATGTGCATGGCACTCCAGATGACCGTCAGCCAGCCCAGCAGTTCCTATGAATCTTAAAGCTGAAATGATTCTCAGAAGCCCTGGGATCACGGGAGGCTGAAAGTTATGCTTAGGCCTGGTCTACACTGGCGGGGGGGGGGTGGTTCCGAACTAAGGTACGCAAGTTCAGCTACGCGAATAGCGTAGCTGAACTCAACGTACCTTAGTTCGAAGTACTTACCCGTCCTCACGGCGCGGGATCGAAGTCTGCGGCTCCCCCGTTGACTCCGCCACCGCCGTTCGCGGTGGTGGAGTTCCGGAGTCGACGGGAGCGCGTTCGGAGTTCGATATATCGCGTCTAGATGAGACGCGATGTATCGAACTCCGAGAAGTCGATCGTTACCCGCCGACCCGGGCGGGTAGTATGGACGTACCCTTAGATCCACATTCCTTTCTCCTCTCCTCAGCTGCATGTGAGCTTGCCACAGCTGTGGGTTCAGTCCAGTGTACACCAAAATATGTTGTAGCTATTTTATACTCAAGAGCTTTTCTGACCTGTAGAAGAAGCAAGAGGGCAGGATGATGAAGTCTATAAAAAGGAAGGGTAGGAGAAAGAGGTTGGGAGTGAGGGCCATAAGCAATGTTTTGTTTGGTTTTTAGAGCAATTTACCATTAAAAGAACTTTGAGAGACCATTTGGCTGTTTTGACGTTTTTTTCCCTTTAATATTTGACAATTTAATATAGTAGTTGAGTGTAATAACTAGTGTGTGTTTCTTGTTAACTTAGTAATAACTGTTACCTTGACTAATAAAATCCAACTCTGGGAGATTCTTGGTCCAGGATAAGATTACTTTTATTAGTAGGAAGCTGTCTCAAGCTTTTATGATAACACAATAACACACTTTTAGCTGTATGGATCATACACAGTAGGCATAAACTGGTGCATTAAAATAAACATGTTATTTATTGCAACTTTATTACTTTACACATCTGACATAAAAGGGTGATTACACTGGAATGCAAAAAAAAGTTGCTATTGAACTGTCTCCTTTTTAGTGGAGAAGATTCCAGTTCCCTGAAGATAAAAAGAAATCTAACTCTTATGCCTGATTTGCTTTGGCACCTTGGAAAATGAAGCCATTAACCTTGATGGAACATTTCATGATGCGAATTTACAGTGGACAAAAATAGTTTGGTATATTTTTGACTCCACAATAGAGCAGCCGTGCTGGCTGATGAATGGCCTTTTCAGGTAGGACACCTGTGGGTAGCCGTTAAGGTGAACAATTGGCTGTACCTATCCAGTTACTGTTCATTGTCCTTCCAAGAAGATTGAATCTTGCTGACCTCAATGACCATTTTATAATGAGGAAAAAGTTAAAATGACAGGCCTGGAAAAATTCTGACAGCTTCCTGTTGACTTATGAGAATTGTCTTGCTGTGAAAATTGTAGTGAATTCGGTTTGAGTTGTTCCAGCGGAGGGTGTAACTCTTTCATATAGTCAGCATTCTAGTTACTCGTCTTGGGGGGGATTGTAGAAGATGTTGCAATATGATTTTGGTGACTCAAAGTTGTTTTTAAAAATGCAAAAAGTTCACTACAGTTTAGAAGATTTTTATCTTCATTTAAAAAATGATGGAAAACTACAAAAAATCTTTTGTTTTTCAATTTCAGATCTCTCTTCTTGGATAACCAACCATCTTTTTTCTAGATTTACTTTGTGTTATTGTACCTTTATTTGCAGTGCCCACAGGCTGGCTGTCCCATGCTATGGAAAACTAAAAAGCCAGACTTGTTTTGGCATCTGTATTGAAGCTATGAGGCCATAACAGTGTTATAAGTGGCCAGTCATTTGGATGCTTTGTGTGATCACATCACAGAGATTTTTGGTGATAATACCAAGAACATTATAGGAGCATGACTGGGACAGTAAGTCCCTTGACTGCATATATACAGTAGAAGAAATTGAAGGCTTCACTGATGCTGGAAACTGCTCAACACATAACATATTCATGGTTTCCTTTGCCTGGTAACTAGGCCTCAGACACCTCCCTGTATTTAGACTCAACCCATACTTGCACTGAAGGTAGCCAGCTTTGTCACAGCACCTTTTAGGCAATACTCTCTTGGTTCCCTAACCGTTGACTCAGTGTTAAAGGCTAGTATTTTTCTGCTATTTCCTTTTGAGCTTTACCCATAACTAATAATAGAAACCCTGGAAATTTCTGGTGCATTTATTTTATTTACCAGTTGCATCTTGTCATTAACCTAGAATGTAAATCCTTTAGGGCAGGGATTGTCTTTTTTACTACGTTTGTACAGCTTCTCACATTGTAGGGCCTTTATCCTTGACTGGGGTACCTGGGTGCATAATACTGCTGCCCTTCATTGTAGAACGAGTGCCTTTCAGATACACTAGAGTGCGTGGAGGACATCAGAGTACCTCTCAGTTTTGCCTTTTCAAGTTGTATAAAGCTCTGTAGGAGTGTTTTGTTTTTTGGGGGCAAGCAGGAAAGAAGTGGATGGTGTAAATGTTGTTCTTGTTATGTTGAAAATCTATCAAACAGAAAGGTTTTGCAGTGTTTCCTAAAGGTGGTTCGAGTCTGGATTCAGCTAATCTCCACTGGAAATTCATTCTACAACCAGATCCCCACAACTCAGAATGCATTGCCTCTGTCTCTGCTGTGCTTTGTTCTTCTCTTCGTGGTCTGCAGAGGTGTGCAACTGTCTAGTGGTTAATAGATGGAGATGCAGTCTCAAGTAGCTGGGACCTGATCCATTTATTACTTTGAAGATTTGGATCAAGGCTATAAACTGGCAGTGGAAGCAGACTGGGAGCCAAATGATAAAAAATAGTGGTGACGATAGTGATGGGAAAGTACGTCTCTCCTTTCTTGCAATTTTTTGTATTTTAAAAAAGTATAATTTGTTTTATTTCAGTTACCATATATGAGAGAGGTTGGCACCAGCTGTTTGGTGCCTGGCGCTGCTCCTGGGACCATAAAGGTGGCTGTGATTCCTTGATCCTCAGGTTTCAGGGGACTGGTTTAGTCTCAGGGACTAATGTAGAGTAGCTTCAAGGCTGCTGAATATTGTGCAACTATAGCAGGGGTGGGCAAACTACGGCCCGCTTCTGGCCTGCCAGATGTTTTTATCCGGTTGTCGAGCTCCCACTGGGGAGCAGGGTCGGGGGCTTGCCCTGCTCCATCCACCCAGTGCTCCCACTGGGAAGCAGGGTGTGGAGCTTGCCCTGCTCCATCCACCCAGTGCTCCCACTGGGAAGCAGGGTGTGGCGCTTGCCCTGCTCCATCCACCCAGTGCTCCCACCGGGAAGCAGGGTGGGGAGCTTGCCAGGGAGTGGGGTCGGGGACTTGCCCTGCTCTGCCCGCCCGGCACTGCCCAAGCACTGACTCTCAATTCCCTTGATGATCACCACCTTCCGGCACACGGAGCCACTCTCTGCAGACATGACATCACCGCGCTGTTTCCAGAATAGGAACCCTGCCCCTATGCGGCAGCCCCCCGCTATGTGACAGCATGGCCAGTCCCCTCCCAGTCTCCTACGGCCCCACCCTCGAGAGCCTCAAAACCACCCAGGGGCCGCACCTGTCCCAGCTAGGCTGCCTCCACCCGTGGCAGTGCCTGGTACAGCTGCCTTGGTGTCACTGCTGACAGGGTCCCTAGGAGTCCGTGGTACCAACCCTGTAGAGGCGCCCCCCGCCGTGCCACATCCCATGAGTCCCCCCTCCCACCACCTTGGTAACATCCCTTATAGAGCCCCGCATGCTACATCCCATAGAGTCCCCCATCCCCCACCGGACATTCATGGCCCGCCATACAATTTCCATATCCAGATGTGGCCCTCAGACCAAAAAGTTTGCCCACCCCTGAGCTACAGCATTCCCCAAAGGAGCTGTTATGCAGTCAGGGATCCGTGGAGCGCAGCAGGACTCTGGCCATGTCAGTGTAGCCGCTTAAGCCCACAGCTATTGCAGGCCAAGAGCTCATCTCAAGCTAGCATTTTCTAGTAAAACCGGGTCTTGGCGGGGGTTATAATTATCTAACTGAATGATGTGACTGGAACTTGTGTAAACCATGTGCTTTTCAATCACAAAATACGCTGTCTCGGGATACATAATGGATTTTTGGTTATTCTGCCCTTCTCCTAAATGAATGATGACTTTATGGCCTACAAGTTCCATGCTACCGCTGTAGTGTGACATTATCATAGCTCTCTTTTTCTCATTCTATCTCCCCTTCTCCTGCTTTTATCTTCCCTTTCAGCTCAATACCCTCCCTTTTAATTTAGTCTTGTCATCTACACAGTTCTATTTCATTGTCCTCAGTGTTCAGCTCTACAACATTCTTCCCATTCCCTAATAGCTGACAGGGCTTTTGGCAGTGCAAGTTCATTGCTATAGAAGAGTCTATGGAGTACTGCCAGTGTTTACTATATTAGAAGGTATTTATAAGCTGAAGGAAAATGGTCGTGTGACATTAAAATTAGAAAAGAAACCAAGGTTTTATTGTGCTTATTATTTTTATGGCCATGGGAAATCGCTGACAAATATTATTTGGCTTTAAAAAAAATCACCTATTTAGGACTAATTAGGTAACTTCATTTTATGTCCCATTCAGATGTAAACATGTCAGCTTTCATGTAGGTGATTGAGAAGATGACAATTTGGTGGAAGTCACAGAACAGCTTAAACCATCAGACCATTCTCTGGAGATGATGTCTGGATTCCAAGCAATGTTTTCATGTTGTAATGAGAACAGAAGTAGGCCATATGGGACACAGTTAGGAATATGACTGGAGGTACTTTTGGCACAGGAAATGTACATGTGCTATAATTAGGTCATGCCCCTTATCCAATTTATAGCACAAAATTATCAGACCCTGGCACTTACCTCAGTGCACCTAAGGGGGAACGATCTGGCCTGGCATCTGGCATTGGTTTTAAATCTTAAAATGAAGGACATGGTAGTCTGTGGAAGTAGCATTGCTTCCAACAGATCTGCATGGTCCGCACTGCCCTTCCTGAGACAATCTGCAGGTCCCGGACAGATCTACAGTAATTATTAAAGAAAATGAAACTGGCATTAAAAAAAAATTGTATTAAAGGTTTGTGAGTGACCTTCCTGACATTGGATAGTCTGAGCAGAGATGCTTCTAGTAACATAGCTAAGTCTGCATCTTGGGCTGTAGGCCACTATCAGAGTCAAATGTTGGGCTGAAGTTGTACTGCCCTCAGGTTAAAGATGGTGCTAATGAAGTCCAAATATACAGGCAAATTGGCACCACAAGAGCTAGATGGGAATAATCCAAAGACACTAGCTGGACAACTGTGAAAGGTATATGTGCGACACGTGTTTATACCTGTTTGATTTTTCTGTATTCTCAGCCAATATGTAGTCCCACTGGGCATAAGATACTTGAGTAAGACTTGAAAGTTAGACCCACTGTAGGATTGACTGATAAATGTTAGTTTTATGGGAGAAGCAAAAAAATTATGATTACACTGGGAAAAGTTTTTGCCCTTTTCTAGAACTAATGCTCTAATCTAGGATTAAGCAGATTTAAATTCTCATTATTGTACAGCAGTTCATAGATGTACAATAAATAATTCAGTGCTTATTCTGTTCCTGAAGTTAATATGGCATTTATCCTATTTATTGCCCCACTGATCGTGTGTTTAACTGTGAAACTCCATGAGCCTACTTCTCAATAGAAAATATTTGTGGGTTCAGAGTGAATGAGGCAGGGAAGTAAACTTTTTTCTCATAGAATTTAGCCATAGCAGCTTCTATGGGGGGGAAACCCCACAATGATTTTGGTTGTTTGTTTTACATGCCATTGTATTACACTCAGGGGTGGCTCTAGCAATTTCGCTGCCCCAAGCACGGCGGCACGCCGTGGGGGGCGCTCTGCCGGTCGCCAGTCCCGTGGCTCTGGTGGACCTCCCGCAGACGTGCCTGTGGAGGGTCCGCTGGTCCCGCGGCTCCGGTGGACCTCCCGCAGGCACACCTGCGGATGCTCCACTGAAGCCGCGGGGCCAGCGGACCCTCCGCAGGCATGCCTGCGGGAGGTCCACCAGAGCCGCCTGCCGCTCTCCCGGCGAACGGCAGAGCGCCCCCCACGGCATGCTGCCCCAAGCACGCGCTTGGCGTGCTGGGGCCTGGAGCTGCCCCTGATTACACTGCACATATCAATTATTGGCTAACACAGTAATATATCCTACCCTTTTAAGCTGATTAAACAACTGCATTTCTCCAATGGATGAGTAACTAGATGTTAGAAATCACTTAGGAGGCCTTTTTGTGTCAGTCTGCTTGTGAAGGGAGTGTGGTACTGTTTTAAGTAGTGCAGTATGTTCTGTGAGTTTGGTGCAGTGCAGCAAGCTTGTATAATATTCACACTGTCTTGATGTTAGGTTTGGATCTTAGCACCACTTGGAGAGGTGGAAAGCATCGAGTCTATTTTTTTTTTTTACATTGAATCAACTACTGAGTTTCAGGCATATCTTTATTGCTAGCAAGCCTACTTTTCCTGGTGCTCCATTTTTATCTAGGTACTTACAGAATATTGAGGAAACTTTCTGCTGACCCTGACAAGTCCTGACCTATAGGTTTAGTATTATGTAATTTCCTCATGGTAGATACATTATGAGAGATTGGTTTTGGGTCTGCAAATCTTCATCAATTTGATATTGGTCTTGCAAACCAATACCAGGGCTGGGTCTGGTCTGGGTTAAATTTTATTCAGACCACCAGAGTTTGTAGTATAACAATGGAATTTCCCTCCCACCTGCCAATCTTAGGAAATATGCAGAAAACATATGCAAGAAATTCTCCTATCACTTCTCCTATCACTATCCTATCTCCTGCTTTCTCACCCTTGTTCCCCTCAAATGCACTAGAGCTCCTCAACTCTAGTAGAACTGGAGTCTCATAATCCTTTCTGTTTACTGTCATTGAAGCAATTGAATTTACAAGTCTGCTTCTTCCTGATAATTTCTTTTATCTGCCAATTTTAACCTCATTTTTGGAAGGAAGGCATTTATTTCAGAAGTTAGGGGTAAAAATAATGAGTAACTTCACTTCACTAATGAGTAACTTCACTTCACTAATGAGTAAATTCACCAGAGAATACTATATACTTTTTTATCAGACTGATTTCAGAAATGAGGCCCTTAAACTGAAATGAATATTTACCTATCCACTTCGGTGTGTTGTGATCATTACTTAGAGGATGTCTTTAAACTGCTTTGAATGTACAAAAATACTCAGTGCTATGTATTATTATTGCAATATGCCATCCAGGGTGGCACGCTTTGGGTGTGTCCCACCAATTGAAAAATGCACCAGTAGTGCACTAATGCACACCGTGGAGTGCTATATTTTTCCTAGCGTCTGGATTATTCATTTACATTTTTCAGTCTTTCAAAAAAGCCATTTTGTGGAATGTATGCAACCTTCCATTAGTCATTCCCAGTAGTAAAAGGATAAGAGAAAAGTGAGGACAAGTTCTAAACAAGATTTTCTTTAATATCTTAAATATATTGTCACACTAATTTAATTCCCTATACACTTTTAGGTTCTCTGGACTTAGAAACCTCACATATCCCACCTCATGTTTCCCATGAGCCTGAATGGCCCATTCATCAGCAGTTTGTGCTCCAGCAAGCACTCTGAACACTGTTTCAACTGGGAATTAAATTTGGGTACCTAATTTAGCTTTTCAGTAGAAAGCAAGACTTGACATTGGTTGTTAGACTAATAACTGCTGATGAAGAGGCATTTGGGCTGAGGAGGAACAGGGTGTACAGCTTAAAACTATCTCCCCCCCCTCTTTAAGACATCTCTCTCTCTACCCCGACACTCACCTTATCTCCATCCCTTCTCCATCCTTTTCCCTCCCCAATAAATATCTAAGAAATGGCATTGGAAGCCTTAAACTAGTTCAGGTCTGTCAGGTCTCATGCAGTGTGACTCTAAGGGTCTGTCTACACAGCAAATGAAGGTGGGAATATAGTGTGGGTAGGCATATTTGCACCAGCTTTAATTTAGTAAGCACAGGTAACAATAATTGTGAAGATGTGGCGGCACAGACTTAAATGCAGGCTAGCAATCCGAGTACAAGCCTGCTGAGGTCTTGGGAGTGTATTCTGTTGTTTACCCATGCTGAAGTGCCACCACATCTTCACTTCTGTTGTTACCTGCACTAGATAGATTAAAGTTAGTGTGGGTATACCTAACCACGCTGTAATCTCACCTTCACTTTGTAGTGCAGACATGCCGTAAAGGGAAGCTCTGGTTTCCCTACCCAGTCCTGCTGCATTCTAGGAGTGGTTAGGTAGAAATCCTCTGAGCAGTATCAAAATACAGCACCCATTGGAGTCTAAATTTAATTCTGTGAACCTCCTTTCAACCCCCTCTTCATTGTTTCTTTGTTGTTTTGTATCCTGGAAGTTCTTTTTTGATACTAATTTCTGCAGTCAGAAAGGTCAGATACCATGTAGCCTTATTCTCCTAATCTTTTCCATCACGCAGTTAAGGTGAAATTAATGATCCCTGCCTTTGTCCCAGTGATCTTCATATCGTTACTAACCAGGTCATTTGTCTAATCTTTCCCCAATTCTTACCAAGGGGAAAGAAAAAAAAGTGTGTTCTTACCTCATGTTAGCAAACACGTGGTAACCAGGGCCAGCTCCAGGCACCAGCTGAGCAAGCTCGTGCTTGGGGCGGCAGATTCTATGGGGTGGCACAGCCCAATCCTAGGGTGGCACGGCCACTTATTTTTTTGTTTGTTTGTTTGTTTTTGTTCGTTGCTCTGGCCACCCGGTAGGGGGCGGCAGCGCGGAGGAGGGGAGCGCTCTGCAGCAAACTCGGCAGGGCAGCCTGCGTCCTTCCCTCCCCGCCTACCGGAGTGGAGCGGAGCCCTCTGAGCAGGTGATGCGGCGGTCGGGGCCGCGTGGTGAGCGCCCCGCTGATGAGCTGGCTGCCCCACCACTAGACTGGGCGCACACTCTGCAGCACAGAGAGTCCCCCTGCACCCTGGCTCCAGCTGCCCTGTAGGGTGTTTTGTTTTGTTTTTTCCCTGCTTTGCCAGCCGTGCCGTATTTCCCCCCCTCCCCCCGACTTTGCCACTCTGTACGTGCCGGGTTTTTTTCCCCTGCTTTGCCGCTCTGGTGGGCCTCCCCACCCCCCCCTTTTTTTTTTTTTTGCTTGGGGTGGCAAAAAAGCCAGAGCTGGCCCTGGTGGTAACTAGCATGAAATGAAATGCTAGTGAAGAGAAGGCAGTTTGTAGCATTCGCACGGTATCGGGTCAAGGTAAAGAATTGGAGGGATCCTAGGGTTTACCTTGACTTCTTAACACATATTTAAACTAAAACTGCCATATCTTTATTAGAATTTTATTTTGTGTTGGTTACTACCCGTTGGCTAACCTGAGGTAAGACAACATCTTTTCCTAGTGAAGACAAGACCTTAGAAAAGAAGTGATATCTGCCTGATGATCTCAGAGCTCTGAAATACTATTGACCATAGATACTGGGCTTGGAAACAGCTGGTACATATACATACATGGCACCAGTACCTCTGAAGCTATTATCTTGTTGTCCAGAATATGTTTTCATATTTTTAAAGGAAGTGTCTAGCTGCTTTCGTTGTAAAGAAAACCTAAAAAATGTGAGCCAAGTGTCTCTAAAGCAGAAAAGAATCTGCAGAGAGCCTGGAATAATAGTTAACTTCCCCCTTCATCTCAGATGACTGATGATGATTTAAGTGTATTTCATCCTCATAAGAAAGTAGAGGGAAGATCACAGATCTGTACAATTTACTATGAGTGACATATAACTTTTGTGCCACAAGTGGGTGATGTGAGAGAAACCTCCACTTTACTTTTCTCCAATCAAAAAGGAGCAGAGCTCAAGAAACCCAGTGGAGATCAGAGTATACACAACCACATTTTGAATATCTCTATAATCTATTGTGAGCAGTATCTCATTCTGGCAACTCACATGGGTGGGACATATTTGCTAGAGCCGCCCCTGAGTGTAATACAATGGCATGTAAAACAAACAACATTTTTGTGGGCAGAGCTCTGAAGAGTACCAGCAGTTCCCCCCACCCCATTCTGACCCTGCCTAGACAGAATAATTGAATTTACATATGCTAGGGACCTATTGGATCATCTGTTCCATCACTGTACTAACACTGTTCTCAGTAAGGATTTCTGCTACTCTGAATGACATTTTTCTGTTGCGGAAGGGTGGTTGGTCATGTTAACAGACAGAGGAACATGATAGCTAGATTTTTATATAGAGATCTGTAGACAGGAATCCTATACATATGGAAAATTGTCACATTGCATAGTTATCATGCTGTAACCTCTTGGATTGAACAGATAATATATCAGCTGAGGGGTTATATAAGTTTGCCTTGCAGTCCTCCTTTATGTTCTTGCTCCCAGCATTACTTCTTGTTTCTGCAGGTATAGCCCCCGCTCACTGGATTCTTAGGGAAGTCATGCCCATATAGGGCTCACTCCTTTCCTTGGTTTCTCTTAGATATTTCTATGTGCCACAGGATTCAGCCACGGCTAGTGGTGCCTTCTCCTGACCATCCTAGGGATTAGCTCTGGCTAGGTATTGCACCCTCTTCTGGCAGTGTCTCCTCATCATCCTCTCATCTTGAGGATGCCTCTAGCTCCAAGAATCTCAGCCTCTTCTCTGTGAGTCGGCCTTCTGGCCAGGTCACTACACGGTTTCCCTTCTAGGGAGGTAACAAAGTCTTTCCAGAACAAATTTGTCCCAAGTCTATCTAGTCTGTGCTATGTCCCTAGTGGCTGGCAGGGGAACCTAGGCCCAACCTCTACCCTGGGTTCCAGCTCAGGGCCCTCTAATCAGCCGTCAAGATCTGTACTCCCATTCCTTGCTGCTCTTCTCCTATCTTCATGGCTTCTCACCTCTGTGGCCAGCCTTCCAACTCCCTCCTCTCAGGGAGTAACCATGGACCACCCTTGATAGCCCTGAACATACCTCCCTCCTCCCAGGAAGTGACTGCAGCCTACTTCCCTGCAGCCTACTTCTGTTGCCAGCTACCTGGCTTTATGTAGGCCCCTCCTGTTCCTATCCAGCTGAGCCTCGTGTCTGATTAATCAATCCCTACTTCCGAGCATCTCCTACAGGTGCAGTCTGTGGAATTAATTGGCCCACCTGGCCCCTTAACCCCTTCCAGTCCTGTGTGGGGTGAACACCTCATCACACCATGTCATTGCTTACTCAGTTTTGGATTGCTAGTCAGATCTCATTCATCTGGAATTCATGAAGTGAGGGTGCAGAAATACTATATTTTTTTAATACCCTGGCAATTGTTTTTATGTATTTAATCACATCCATTTGGAACAAGCCACTCTAGAATGTGTGGAAAACATTTTAATCTGTTTCTACAGAAACTTTCCTATCTTATACTCGAGTACATATTTCTTAAAGCTAATAACCCTCAGCACTTGTATAGTGCCTTTTCATTTTCAAGGCATTGACAAGCACTCACTAGGTAAGCTTAAAACTAGTTGAAGTTATTCAAGTTGGGAATCATGCATCTATGTAGGTAAGAGTTAACATGCGGCTCTGGAAGCATCAGTTGACCACAGGATGCAATGGAAGAACGGAACACTAGGGGGCACCAACGTTCATTATAGGTAATAGTTTGTTGCTGCCTTTATGTGATACAAAAGGCTGCGACACCGCTATTCTTAATTTGTATAAAGATATGGAGAAAAACAGTTACCAGATAACATTTCTGTTTTGGAAAATAACTTAGTTCACTGAGAAATGGATCACTAGGTTTTTGCTTTTTCGCTACCTACTATCTTCTTTTTCAGTTGCTATTGGAACAGCTTTTGGCAATTAATTTCACATTTCCTCTCCTTATACAGGTATTTGCAATAACAAGTGTAGAATATTTTAGAACCATATTTAAGCACTAGGGTTACATTTATAATAATATTAATTTAGGAAACGGATGACATTTCTACCTGAAAATGACTAATAGAAGTTGCTCAGAACTCTTGATTTTCTGGGAATCTTGGATTTCCTTAGATTAGTGTCTGGCATTCAGTCCCCAGGAGAGCTGTGTGTGGTGCAAAGATACTATCAAATCTCCTGCAATTTAATTTAATCTCCTGCATTTGCTCTCTTTTTTGTTTCTCCACATTTGAGTACCCAGGGGCAGCTCTAGACATTTCGCCACCCCAAGCAGCGGCTCCGGTGGACCTCCCGCAGACGTGCCTGCGGAGGGTCCGCTGGTCCCACGGCTCCAGTGAACCTCCCACAGGCGTGCCTGCGGATGCTCCACCGAAGCTGCGGGACCAGCGGACCCTCCGCAGGCACGCCTGCAGGAGGTCCACGGGAGCTGCCTGCCGTCCTCCCGGCGACCGGCAGAGCGCCCCCCGCGGCATGCCACCCCAAGCACGCGCTTGGCATGCTGGGGCCTGGAGCCTCCCCTGTGAGTACCAGTAGTATTGTTAGCTTGGTGTGTTTTGAATGTTGTTCTGTGCAAAGCACCAGAAACAGGAGCTCCAAGGTAAAGTAAGAGAAGTATGATATGTTATTGGATGGCTCAGTGAGACAGCTGTATAAGCCATAGGACCCACTATCCTGCAAGACATTGCTTGAAAACATCCCCTTCCTTCCTCTCCATGAATATAGCAGTCCTGAGTAAAATGTAACTCTTTTTCCTAGAAAAGGTATTGATGACCTCTGTATTTCTGTTACAGCCATAACAATTCATGTATGTATGTTTAGTATAGTTTAGTGGTTAGAGTCAGTGGCTGGGAGTCAGCACTCTTCCATTTTATTCCAAACTCTGTCACTGACTTATTATGTGACCTTGGAGTAGTTACGTAATCTCTCTGTGCTTTAGTTTACACTTTCTTACAATGAGTATAACAACTCCTAACTGCTTTACAAGGTTGTTTAAAAGTGCCCCAAAATTTGATGATCCTATACTAGTATAATTTTTTTTTATCGTAAACCTCAGGGCTCACCTCCATCTTCACAGGAAAATTGCATGGGACTTCCTGCTGAAGAACCGATGAGAAACTCTCTTGTGTGCTCATTAGTAACCCAACAGCAATGCTCCTTAATTGGCTTGATGTCATACTAATAAGCACAAAATATTTCTTTCTGCACTTGCCTTAATATAGAGGCTGAAGTTGATGGTTTTAGATCTCCACTAAGCTTTGTCAGCATCATGTAACATTGTGATGCATTTGATTTTATCAGTTTGCATGTCTTTGTAAACTTTTAGGTTTATCAGAAATAAGGTGCCTAGAAAGTTTTTGCAGACTAACTTCACCAAAAGTTGCCATTTCCAGACCTGGGGAGAAATGTTGAAAACTTCCTGAGTCCCATTGCCTTTCAATGAGGCTTAAGTGGCAGGTTTTTTAATCCCTATGGGAGTTAGGTGCCTAGGTGCTTTTGAAAATCTCTCTAGGTGCCTTTCTGCATCTTTAAGTACTTAAATACCTTTTAAAATCTGGCCTTACATGCCTAAGTGACTTTTGAAAATAGACTTAGGCTCTAAGTAACTAAAGCACTTTTGAAAATTTTAGCTATGGTCTTGTGACATTTTTTGGCATTAAAAATGAAAAAAAAACCCACCAAGATCAAAGTATATTTCATTATCCCTCTAGAATCATGGGCACTTAGGATTGGAATGTACCTGAATAATTTATCTAGTCCAGTCCCTGCACCAAAGCAGGACTAAATATTGTCTAGACCAATGTTTCTCAAACTGGGGTCATTGCTTGTGTAGGGAAAGCCCTTGGTGGGCCGGGCCGGTTTGTTTACCTGCCCCGTCCGCAGGTCGGCTGATTGCGGCTCCCAGTGGCCGTGGTTCACCACTGCAGGCCAATGGGAGCTGCTGGAAGTGGCACGGGCTGAGGGGGCAGGTAAACAAACCGGCCCGGCCCGCCAGGGGCTTTCCCTACACAAGTGGCGACCCCTGTTTGAGAAACACTGGTCTAGACCATCCATGACAGATTTTGGTTTAACCTGTTTTTATAAATCAGTGCTAAAGATTCTACAACCTCCTCAGGTAATTTTGCTCCATTGCTTAACCACCGTGACAGTTTAGGAAGTTTTTCCTAATGTCTAACCTGGATCTCCCTTGATGCAGTTTAAGCCCATTGTTTCTTGTCCTGTCCTTAGTGGATAAGGAGAACAATTTATCATGCTTCTCTTCATAACAATCTTTTTACTCACATGAAGACTGTTATATCTCCCCCCTCAGTCTTCTCTTCTCCAGACTAAAAAAACCCCAATATTTCCTCACAGGTCATGTTTTCTAGACCTCTAATTATTTTTGTTGCTATTCTCTGGACTTTCTCCATTTTGTCTGCATCTTTCCTGAAGTGTGGTGCACAGAACTGGACACAATACTCTGCATTTTCTGTTATTTTCTTTCCTTCCTCATTGAGTAATGGGCCTACTGTGTCCTTGGTTTTCCTCTTGCTTCTAATGTATTTGTAAAATATTTTCTTGTTATTTATATCTCTAGCTAGTTTAATATCGTTCTGTGCCTTGGTCTCTCTTATTTTGTCCTTACAAGTTTGTGATGTTTCTTTTTTTATCTTCTTTCTTTCTTAATTTGATCTAGTTTCTACTTTGTGTAAGACTCTTTTTTGAGTTTCAGGTCATTGAAGATCATCTGGTTAAGCCAGGGTGGCCTCTTACCATATTTCATATCTTTCCTATGGATTGGGTTAGTTTACTCTTGTGCCCTTAATAATGTCTCTCTAAAAAATTTGCCAACTCTCCAGAACTCTTTTTCCCTTTAGACTTGCTTCCCATAGGATCTTACCAACAAATTCCTTGTTTGCTGAAGTCTGCCTTCTTGAAGCCCATTGTATTTATTCTTCTGTTTTCCCTCCTACCATTCCTTAGAATCATGAATTCCATCATTTCATGATCACTTTCACCTCAGCTGCCTTCCACCTTCAAATTCTCAACCAGTTCCTCCCTTTTTTACAGAAGCAAATTGAGAACAAACTCTCCCCTAGTCATTTTCCCCACCTTTTGTAATAAAAAGTTGTTTTCCAATGCATTCTAAGACTGTGCTGGAAGATCTATGCCCTGCTGTATTATTTTCTCAATGGATGTCTGGGATTCTTTCCTATCTTTGCCTCCTATAACTGTTTTTAGTTAATATGTGTCTGTCTTCCTTTGACAAAACTGTATGTTATTTATATTAAAAATGAACTTTAACCAAGCCTCTGTACTATGGATATCAGCTATGTTTCCTTCTGTCCTTGTTCTATCTACATCTTTCTTCTAGCTATATATCCGTATTTGTCTTCTGTCTATACCTTTGAAATGCTTTTATTTACATTGTCCCTTAGGCATGGGTTGCTTCCTCTAAATTAATCTGTGATCCACTTTTGCTGTGATGCCTACAAGAAACCATCCAGACAATGATGAGTAGGTGTGTGACAGTCAGAGAAAGCTGGTTTTATTTATTTCATAAGAAAAACTTTCTGATAACCTAAGCCTTCAAGATGTTTAATAGCTAAACTAGATAATTTCACTATCTTTATTATCATCCTCCTCTTCCCTCCTATTCTTTGTCATGCTCACTAACGGCATCACATTAAAAGTAAGGTTTTAGCTCTTTGGGGCATACTCTACCTTTGTGATTGTATAATGCTTAGCACAATGTGCCCGCAATCCTGATTGGGACTTTTGGGTGCTACCATAATAACAAAATACATAGATGTCATAATTGGTTGAGTTCCGAAAAATCCAAGGGACAACATGACTGTCCCTTTCAATTCTGATTAGGTGTAGAAGACTTCCATTCACAAAAAATACCAAAGTAATATCAGGCTTTACAGGGGCAATTAAAACTATACTCTAAATTAATGATATCCAACAGGTATATAATACATGCCTTGGTAATAGCAAGAAAGAGAGAATCTCTTTGCTTTTAATGATAATTCCTCATGACTTGCTTCACAGCAATTTAAAAACAGAGTATAGTTTATCTCAGGGGTCGGCAACCTTTCAGAGTTGCTGTGCTGAGTCTTCATTCATTCACTCTAATTTAAGGTTTCGTGTGCCGGTAATACATTTTAACGTTCTTAGAAGGTCTCTTTCTATAAGTCTATAATATATAACTAAACTATTGTTGTATGTAAAGTAAATAAGGTTTTTTAAATGTTTAAGAAGCTTCATTTAAAATTAAATAAAATGCAGAGCCCGCCGGACCGGTGGCCAGGACCCAGGCACTGTGAGTGCCACTGAAAATCAGCTCGTGTTCCACCTTCGGCACCCGTGCCATAGGTTGCCTACCCCTGGTTTATCTTATGAAAGCAGAAAATGTTTTGTCTCAAATGAGACTTTCTACAAGATGACATCTTCACACAGTATGCATCTTTGTTTGTAGGATGTTTTCTTTGACTTCTTCTACTACTTTGTTAACAGATTAATTATTTCTTTATGCAGTTTTCATCTAAAGAGGCTTGGTGCTAATTTGCTTCCTGTAGCAGTGCTGTTTAATTAGGTAATCACCCTTGTGTCTACATGTTGATAGGGGAAAAAAGTGACAAAATTACACAATGAGTTCATTTAAAACAGTGCAAAATATAAACTTGAACTAACAAATTAAATGGGAAGTAAAGAAAATACAGCTGAGGCCCATTAATAAGGACATAGCAGTGACAGGGGAAATATATTGTAATTAGCACATCCCTATTAACTAAGAAAAACCTTACTGTTTGCAATGTGCAGCATCAAATGTGTTTCTCAGAAAGTGCATCATTTAACCAGATCATCATACTAATACCTATTAAATCCTTGAATTCCCTGTATTTATTTGGTTTATTTAGGGCCATATTTTGTCTTTCTTACTTGAGTAATATCTTACTCAATGAAAATTCCCATTCAAACCAATGGCACTATTTGCAGAGAAGGGTACTTCTCAATGGCACAAGGATGGCAAAATCTGCTCCTTAGCTTTATATCACAAAGAAAAGTAGAAGCGCTATCTAGGGCTGTACGTGCACATAACTTAATTTTAAAGGTGCAGCAACATAAAACCAGCAGCTTTCCCCAAAATAAATAACCAGCCAGTGATAACTAATCAACCAATACCCTGGAAAACACAAACATGAGCACTTATTGTATGCGTCCCTCAATAGACAAACATCTGTGGGAAAAGATGTGCCTTGAAGCATGCCCTGAAAAGCCAACAAATTAGCATATTTTGGATCAATATGGGGAGTGAATTCCAAAAAGTGTGTCTACACTGCAGTTGGGAAGTATGATACCAACATGTATAGATGTACCTGAACTAGCTTTAATCTAGCTACATCAAAGCTAGCTCAGGTAACAAAAACCGTGAAGGTGCTGCAACATAGGCAGCTGCAGCGGCTAGCCCCAACTGTCTAGGATCCTGGGTAAATACTCAAGTGGCAGCCACCTGTACTGCCTCTGCTTCAATGCTATTGTTACTCAAACTAGCTTTGCTGTAGCTTGATGTCTACGCATGCTGCAATCACATCTCCTGATTGCAGTGTAAAGTCCTTAAAGATCTGTAGATGTTAAGTGATATAAAAGTGCTAAATATTTTTATTTTTATTTATTGTTTGTGTGTATGGGCCAGTATTGCCAACCCAAAGCTTTCTGAAATCCCGAGTTAGGCCCCCTGCAAAATCATGAGATTGGCTTAAGAGTTCTGGGATTTAAAAATAATGTTTGCAAGTCTTTTTATTTGCCTTCTTTTCAATCTTTATGGGTCATGTTTTCAAACTTTTTGCCATAACCATGGGGCTAGAAATTTACTTTTTTTAAAATTAAAGCTGTGTGAGATGCTGGCAGATAAGGTGCCAGCTCATGCCAAGGCCCCTGTGCCCAAACTAAACACGGAGGAATGGATAGCTGGAAACCAGTCTGGCTCACCTGTGTGTTAGTATTATTAAAATAGGTATTAGATTTATAAAAATGTGTTTAGACTTTATGAAATGCTTGTAGGATGCTGCATGTATTAATCTCACTTAACATCTGTACCCCATGTTATCAGGTTATAATGAGTGTTTGCATTGTCAGCCCCTGTAACTGTGTAATGGTACGTCTACACTATGAAATTAGGTCAAATTTATAGAAGTTGTTTTTTTAGAAATTGTTTTTATACAGTCGATTGTGTGTGTCCCCACACAAAATGCTCTAAGTGCATTAAGTCGGCGGACTGCATCCACAGTACCAAGACTAGCATCGACTTCCAGAGCATTGCACTGTGGGTAGCTATCCCACAGTTCCCTCAGTCTCCGCTGCCCATTGGAATTCTGGGTTGAGATCCCAATGCCTGATGAGGCAAAAACAGTGTCACGGGTGGTTCTGGATACATGTCTTCAGGTCCCCCTCTCTCTCCCTCCCTCCCTCCGTGAAAGCAATGGCAGACAATCGTTTAGCGACTTTTTTCCTGGGTTACCTGTGCAGACGCCATACCACAGCAAGCATGGAGCCCGCTCAGCTCACCGTCACCGTACATCTCCTGGGTGCTGGAAGACGAGGGACTGCATTGCTACATAGCAGCGGCTCATTGCCTTTTGGCAGCAGACGGTGCATTTCGATCGGTAGCCATCGTTGTCATATTCTTGGGTGTTCTTTTAGCTGACCTTGGTGAGGTCGGTCAGGGGCGCCTGGGCAGACATGGGAGTGACTCAGCCAGGTCATTCCCATCTTCTGCCAAGCACTCAGGAGATGATGATGGCTAGCACTTGTACTGCACCGTCTTCTGGCGAGCAGCCAGGAGATGATGATGGCTACCAATCATAATGCTGCATCTTCTGTGTAGCACCCAGGAGATGATGATGGCTAGCAGTCGTACTGCACCGTCTGCTGCCAGCCTAAGATGTAAAAGATAGATGGAGTGGATCAAAACAAGAAATTGACCCAATTTGTTTTGTGAAATCAACAGCCTGCTAAACCCAGGGTTTTGAGTTCAATCCTTGAGGGGGCCATTCTGTGTGACAGTTGTTTGTGTTTCTCCTTGATGCAAAGCCACCCCTTTTGTTTATTTTAATTCCCTGTAAGCCATGTCATCAGTCGCCCCTCCCTCTGTCAGAGCAACGGCAGACAATTATTACGCACAAAACCAGGTGAGGAGGCAATGGCAGCATGGTGATGAGAGTGATGAGGACATAGACATGGTCATAGACTTCTCACAAAGTACGGGCCGGGCAATGTGCCCCGGCAATGTGCACATAATGCTGATGAGCTCTGCATGAGCTCTGCCTGGTCACCTGTGCTGATCAGCTCACCACACTGGCCAAACAGGAAACGAAATTCAAAAGTTCATGGGCCTTTTCCTGTCTACCTGGCCAGTGCATCTGAGTTGAGAGCGCTGTCCAGAGTGGTTACAATGGAGCACTCTGGGATAGCTCCCGGAGGCCAATACCGTCGAATTGCGTCCACACTACCCCAAATTCGACCCGGCAAGGCCGATTTCAGTGCTAATCCCCTCGTCAGAGGTGGAGTAAAGAAATCGATTTAAAGAGCCATTTAAGTAAAAAAAAAAAAAAAAAAGGGCTTCATTGTGTGGACGGGTCCAGGGTTAAATCGAGGTAATGCTGCTAAATTTGACCTAAAGTCGTAGTGTAGACCAGGCCTAACTCATTAAGCAGGAAAAAAGCATTAAATAATGTAAAATGCTGGCTTCCTATAGAAGGTGCTAGGTCCTGCACACAAGAAAGTCCATTGAAACCAAAAGAGCCATTCTGAAACATCAAAGGACAAAGACTTTGTTGATCGCTGCCCCCCACTCTCATGAAGAGGAGATGTGCATGAGGACTTATCGCATCAGCGTGAACTCTGGGGGAAGGGGATAAAAATCCCTGAGCAGAAGAAAACTGATCTCTCTCTATTTCTGAACTCAGAGGGGTGAAGCATAATCAAGGGATCCCCAGCTGTTTAGCCTGGTTAGCCCTAGCGGACTTATAGGATTTGCATATTACAGCAGCTTGTATTACCTTTTGGAACCTAATGCTCTAACTCATTTGTGTGTGTATGTTTACCTGCTTTATCCTTTAACTCATTTCCTTTTTCTTAGTTAATAAATCTTTAGTTAGTTTATTGTAGGACTGGCTACAAGTGTTGTCTTTGGTTTGAGATCTGAGGTGCAATTCACCTGGGTATGTGATTAGTCCTTTGGGATTGGGAGTGACCTGAACGCTGTTGTGATTAATGGTGTAAGGCACTATCTGTCACAAAGGCAAGCTTGCCTGGGTAGCAAGTCAGTCAGAATACCCAAGGGGACTGTCTGTGACTCCATGTTAAGGCTGTTTTAGTGACTGAGGAGTTCACACTTGATACTTGTTTGGTGAAAACTAAGTATAAACTCACAACCAGTTTGAGGTTTGTGCCCTGCTTCTTCATACTCTGGTACTCACACTCGTGAGCCAATCCAGATAGCTTGACACAGAAGTTTTGGTATATTCACGTGACTCCAGAGTCTAGGGCGTTGAGAAAGACCAAATATCATGAAACTTGCAATAAAATAACGAGAGCTGGCAAAACTAAATTCTGGACTACTTTATTTTTAACTCTGGGGGTCAAAACCTTTAAAAATAGGGAAAGTGTTAGAAAGTTTTGACTGTTCTTGTTTCTGGATGATTTTTCAGCTGTAGAAATGTAATCATGAATGAAAAATCCAATTCTGGACATTAAAAAAAACAAAACCGTAAAGTTTATAAAATTTTAGCTCCTGCCCAGTGGGTACCTGCTCGCTTTGAAACTTGCATTGTCTATTTAAAGTGGAGCAAATATATTTTCTTCTATTTTTTGTTCTTGTTTGACACCTCAGTAATCTTTTTACAGGTTTGTGAACTTTGAATTCCGCTAGAATATGTTTCAGTGATTGGCTTAGTTAATATACTGATACGCATATTGGAGTGGTCAGTGCCAATTAAGTGTTGACAAGGATCATTGACCTAACATACAGATAATCACTTAGATCCCAATCCTGCAATGATCTCCGTGTGAATTTAGGAGTCTGCCAGCACAGAGCACACTACAGGACTGGGGCCTTCATTTAAAAATAATTCCACTGCTTTACAAATATGTGTAAAAAGCCTTAATTTACCCAGAGCATCTCAAAGAGCCAGCCACAACAGGATCTAACTTCCCTTCAAAAGAGGGCATGAGAGAGAGCTGAGAATTGACCTCATTTATCATTGCTATGTTATTGCAAAATCTAGTATCATGACATTGTGAAAGTGCAGAGAACAGTTGATTTACTTGGAAATGTGCAGTGCACTATTTGATTCACCTGTTACCATGGGAGTGTGCTGGAGTAGCTGAAATTTGTCTAATGCGTGTGATACTTTGTTGCAAATTAAAATATGTAAACATCTCTAATGTAACAAATTAACCTCTGTGTATAGTTTTAAGAGGTGTTTGTTACCAACCCATTACACAGGTTCAGAGATTAATCAGTAAAACTGACAAGTAGAGCTCTGCACGGATACAAATTTATATTCGCAGATGCGGATATCTGCAGATATAAATCGGTATCCGCGGAATCGCAGGGCTCTCCCAGAACTGCAGTGGGGAAAAAAAAAGCAGAACACGAGCCAGCGCCCTGCGCCAGCAGCTCCTCCGGCGTGGTTGTACCACCCCCATCCCTGCCCCCATCCCTTCCACGCAGCTGTCTGCATCTCCTGTCTGGGGGCATGTACGCCACTTGAACACAAGAGCACGGCCAGGACAGCTGCCGGTGAGCCTGGTGCCCACCCCAGTGTGTTGATTAAGAGCTCCAATCTTGTCACCCTTACATCCACTAATCCCTACTCCATAAGTAGGTCCCTCCCTGAATCAGTGTGGCTATTCCTGAAATAAAGTGCTGCTCAGAGTAACAGAACTGGACCAAAAACTTGCAGAATTGGTTTCACATTTTAATTTTTGTTATCTGAGGTTTCTAATCTAGTTTATTTGTATCTAGAAATGTAAACTGCTGTGATAGCTTTCCCCCCCCCCCCCCAAGTTTGGTTTCATTATATCATATGACATGTTAAACGAAGCGCCACTGGTATCAAGCTTCTATCAGCAGCTAATGCCAAAAATATTCATTCTAACACTTCACAACACGCAAGCGAGCACTTTAGAGCACAGCCAAGGGGGTGCTAGCTATCGTTCTTTTGTTTTTGCCCCTTGTGTAGAGCTCCATAAAGGGAAACAAAAGAGAATGTATTGTAAAGTGATTTCTGGTATTTTTTTTCAAAATGCTTCTCTCCATCTCATTTGTGTATGGCAGATAAAATTAATTACTGCATTGCAGATAATAGCACCTAAAGGTCATCCTTTGAATTGTTTTTCTCTTTAGTATCGTTTTCATGCTTTGAAGATAATGGTGTGATTTTATTTGTTGCCTGTGCAGTAGGCTGCCTTAGGAAGCATATTGAGAGGACAAATAATAGTAACAGGATGGTGCCGCATAGTTGCTCTGCAAGATTTGCCTCTACTGTAATATCTCTCTGGTTAAAAAAATAAGCCTGATAACAGTGCAGAGGTCTTTTATTCTGTAAATGTGGAGACGTGGAGCTGAGGGCACTAAAATAGATATCCACTTTCACACATGCACATATGTGTTGAGTGTTTATTAAATCTTTCCAAGTGGTTTGCTGCTGCGATGTAACCTGCAGAGGCTGCATTGTTTCCCTCTGCTTGTATTTCCCCCCGAACACTGGAGAATGTTTGCAGGCACTCTGTTTAAAACTGGACTGGGCCTGTAGAAAGATGGATTCATTTACCCAAGCCTTTTCTCAGCTGCTTATGTGTATAAATAAAGTTTCTTGGGAAAACTTTGAGAGATGTTATCAGTTACACTTAGCTGCTTCCCCTCCCCTGCACCCCAACAAGTGTTGTGGGTTTACTAATGGTCACAGGGCATATAGTTTTGCTTCTTCTGTTGCACAATATATACAGTGCACCACCACTTGAGTTATGGAAAGTAAGCAGAGCATGCTAAGTTATTGTTCTGATGGAGATATTTTTAATTATGCATGTATGTATTTATTTATTAGGGGCAGGGGCGGCTCTAGGAATTCTGCCGCCCCAAGCATGTGCTTGGCATGCTGGGGCCTGGAGCCGCCCCTGATTAGGGGACTAGAAATGTCCCTTAGTTGCTTCTGTATGTAGGCATTTCCAAAATGCCTATATCTCCAGATATCAGTGTTTAGTTTGTGTGTGCTTGAGACCAAACCAAAGCTCTTGGTAACTTCACTGTCCATGAGGTGGTATCCGGATAGACCAAGGGAGATGCAGCATTTGTGTTTGCTATGTGGCTGACACAAACAAATCAAAACCACATCCTTTCACTACAGCCAGTACTTTGTTAGACTCCAGCCCTCACACTAGAATGCCTTTGCGCAGTCACTGCTTTGTTTGGTCTCAAGCACATACAAACCCAATAGGTTATAAAGCACCCCAAACTGAGAATTACCCCTTAGGAGTTTGGAGCAGTATTCGGGTGATTCAGCCACAGATTTCCGGTGGCCAGCCTTCTGTGCGTGGCTGGAGATCTTCTTGATGTGTCCACGAAGCGATCCGCTTGACCCAAACCCACAATTCTCCTCTTATACCCCAAAAGTTACAAAGACATGTCAATCAAAACCGTTACATAGCTCACCAAACAACGTTAACCATCAGGCAAAAGCAGGAGTTACAAAAACATGTCACCAATAAATAAATAAATAAAAAAATAAATTGTTAAGCAAGCAGTTTTGAGCTGTTAGTCTGGCAGTTATATTTCCTCATAATTACAATCCTAAAATATATCCAGACTTCCTGTTTTTCAGACATTTGCCCCAGCATGTCAGAGAGGGTGTAGAATCAAGCTCACTTCATGTGATAGCTATCCCCCCACCCCTCCCAGTTTGCCTTAGTTATGCTAAGTTCCTGCAGAGGCCTACTTAATGGCTAAATGCAGCAAGAAATAAAATTGATAGTCCATCCCAATAATTGGCAGGGGCCAGGTCACCTGGTTGTTTGTGGAAATGCCCCTCTACATTTAGGTTAATAGAGGAAAACCATTGAGACAGAGAAGAATCCGGTGGCCCTGCTGAGGTTCTGAATATTCTGTAGAGATAGTGGTATCACAGGCCATAAACTGTCCTAATGTAACCCATGCCTGCTCAGGGTGGTGTTCTGTCCCTCCTCCGTGGCACCTAGTGATTGATGAGTCTGCTACAGCCTTAGCTAAGGGCCATGTGCTTTGAGGCTCATGCATTTAGTTCTAGAGGTCTGAGATTCAATCCTGCCTGATGACACCTGGGGTCTGTCAGTGGTACTGTAACACAACTTTATGAAAAACACATTATTCTTCAGTCAAAGGTTTTCAATTTTAGGGTTTTTTGGGGGGGGGCACTAGCAGGCTTAGGAGGAGTGATAGGTTACAGAGCTTTTCCCCTGTAGCTTACCAGTTCAGATTCAGACAACTTAGTAGTGACCAAAAGTTGATACCATCTGATAGCTATTCAGTAGCGTATGTGAAATGTGTTGTTCTCAGTCCAGTTTTCAGTGGAAAAGTGTCTACATCCAACACCGACAAATTTGTCTGCATATTCAGAGAGGCCAAAGTCTGAGTGGGTGGTGGAGAATGAACCATCCCCTGATACCTAGAAGCGGCCCAGTTTGAAACCTATGGGTGGGGGGGGGGGCAGTGTGAGGAATCTCCTTTTCTGTGGCTACACAGAGGAATTCAGCATGGATGTCATGCTGACGCCTTTCATAAGCACTACAACATAAATCTGAGACAGCCTCCTTGATATATAAACCCAATGTTCCAGTAAACACTTGGGATGCAAACAGGATCTTCTCATAGATACTTAAAGAAAACCATGTTTTACTTTCCTCTTTCTCTTTTGTCTGAGGTGTGGTGTTGGGATGGATCATGTTGGCTTGTATGAATGGCATGTATAAACTCAGTAAAGACTAGGGCAATCATAGCATGAAATTCAAATAAACGTACATAGTACAGCTATACTAAGATTTGTTTGAAAATGTTTAAATGTAGTAAAGGTTATTTCTAGGGACAGCTGCATTCAAGAAAAAATATATCAAGATGACTAAAAGCAAAAATCTTAATATTTTTGATGACCTGTTGATGCCTTTTAGTGTTGCCACGTGATACTTGGCTATTGTTTTGAAATGCTTCAGTAAAGTCAGTCATTTTGCTGACTCTCAAATACATGGTTACTCATGATGATTTCTTTTAGCCGGTAAATGCAATGCTATGTTGTTAGAAGTCAGTGGAGGGGAATCATTCAAGAAATACAATACGGAATAAAGTCTCAAAGGAACTGTGTCATGGTGCTTTTCATTATTAGATGAATTTTCACAATAGAGTTCATTCTCTTTTAAATCATTTGCTATGGCTAGCAATGTTTGTGCCATTAAATAGGGCCCAATCCTGAATTGCTTAGGAAAAACTTCCATTGATTTCAGTGGGAGTATTGCTTGAGTGAAGGGCTCTGGAGGATTAGAGTGCTGAGAATTTTTTAAAAAATGTATTGTCCTGCCAATGAAATCTAAATATAAGAGAACATTTTCCACGGAAAATGGTCTGCTTTCAATTCACTTTTCCCATCTAAATCTGCCACAGAAGATTTTATTTTCAGGAAAATCTGCATGTTTTGACTGTTCCATTTACAGATAGATTCTTAGAACTGTAAAGAAAGTGACAGCCTCATTTGCTATGGTCCTAAGTAGCACCGGCTCTCATTGACTGGGATTTGGGGATTCTCTGTGGCTCCTGTCTCATTGGTTATTAAATCTAAAGTCTGTAGCAAAGGCTGTAAAGTAGCTTTGCAGCTGCTAGATCAGAGGGAACTATACCTTTAACTGCCCCCAGAACCTCATACATCTGCATACAGTCCCGTTTTCTTGATCTTGCAGAGGATTAATAGGAGATGGTGTGAACGGACTGCAATAATCTCGGAGAGGCATTGATTCTGAAGCCTAATGATGATAATTTAGGGGTCTGGATTCACTGCTGCAAGTTGTTTTGTGCTCAATAATGCCAGGCTACATTAACTATTTCGTGGTTGATAACTTTAGCAGAACCATTGCTCTGTAGTGATGTAGAGCTTCAGTAAGGTACCACCTCTTCCCTTCTCCCCTCATTTGATGCCAGGCCATATCGTAAAGGAAAAAGGACCTAATCAATGGGAGTATGAAAAAAAGATGTTCTTTCCATTTCAGATGAGTTAAAAAAAATCCATGGACAATGAACGGTTCTGTTCAGTACTTACATCTCCTTGTACCATAGAAAGAGGTTTCTGGAAAGTGTTTTACTTAGAACAAGACAGGAGTGGGGGTTTGTCAGTTTTGTTACACTGAAGACTTATTTATGTTTATAATCTGTGATACTCTGTAATGGCGTTCGCTCACCACTGTGGCGCCTCCTGCTGGCTGTCTTGGGAATTAGCTCTGCATTTTAGAGCGCCCTCTTCAAGGCTCTATTAACCCCTTTTCTGCTGGCGAGGGGCAGCTGTCCCATCACACACCCTCCTCCTCTAGAGTGCAACCCTTTGGGGTAGGGATGTCTCCTGCCCTGTACCTGTCTAAGCTGTGCCCGCAGGTCATCCCTCTCTTGTTTTGCACCTTCCAGCAGGAAACACACATTTCCCTTCTCCTCTATATCATATTGGGCCTGGTTCCTCTGAAACTCTAAGGGTACGTCTACACTACGGGATTATTCCGATTTTACATAAACCGGTTTAGTAAAACAGATTGTATAAAATCGAGTGCACGTGGCCACACTAAGCACATTAATTTGGTGGTATGCGTCCATGGTACAAGGCTAGCGTCGATTTCTGGAGCGTTGCACTGTGGGTAGCTATTCTGTAGCTATCCCATAGTTCCCGCAGTCTCCTCCACCCCTTGGAATTCTGGGTTGAGATCCCAGTGCCTGATGGGGCAAAAATCATTGTCGCGGGTGGTTCTGGGAAAATGTCGTCAATCATTCCTTCCTCCGGGAAAGCAACGGCAGACAATCATTTCGTGCCCTTTTTCCCTGGATTGCCCTGGCAGACGCCATAGCATGGCAAGCATGGAGCCTGTTTTGCCTCTTGTCACTGTCACCGTATGTGTAATAGATGCCGCTGACAGAGGCGATTCAGCAGCGCTACACAGCAGCATTCATTTGCTTTTGCATGATAGCAGAGATGGTTATCAGCCGTTCTGTACCATCTACCATACCCTTGTAAATTGGCTACCATTGCAGTGTCCCCCCATTTGTGTGATGAAATAATAAAGAATGCAGGAATAAGAAACAGTGACTTGTTAGTGAGATAATGAGGGGAAGGCAGCCTCCAGCTGCTATGATAGTCCAGACAGGACATTAAGCAGTGTGGGGGAGAGGAGCCCAGCATCCCGCTGCTATGATAGTCCAGGCAGTACAGAATCTTTTCTTTACACGTGAAGGGCGGGGGCTGATGGAGCTCAGCCCCCTATTGCTACGATGAAGATGGTTACCAGCCATTCTGTACCATCTACTGGGAATGACCAGGAGTTTTTTACCCAGGCACCCCCGGCCGACCTCACCTGAGGCCAGCCAGGAGTACTCACGGGCTGATGATGAGGACGGGTACCAGTCCTATTGTGCAGCACCATCTGCCACAAGGCTGATGATGAGGACGGTTACCAGTCATATTGCACCATCTACCACCAGTGAGGGGGAAAGAGGATACTGCAATTGAGTGCCGCAGCATCGCGTGTACCAGCAGCATTCAGTAGACATAGGGTGACATTTAGAAGAGTCAAGAGACAATTTTTTTCCCTTTTACTTCTGGGGGTGGGTGGGGGGTGTAAATTGACGAGCTATGCCCTGAACCACTGCGGACACTGTGTTTGACCCTACAGGCATTTGGAGCTCAGCCAAGAATACAAATGCTTTTCGGAGACTGCAGGAACTGTGGGATAGCTTGAGTCCTCAGTCCCCCCTCCCTCCATGAATGTCCATTTGACTCTTTGGCTTTCCGTTACGCTTGTCACGCAGCAGTGCGCTGAGTCCCTACTATGGCGTCTGTCTGGAGATTTTTTTTAAATGCTTTGGAATTTTGTCTTCTGTAACGGAGCTCTGATAGAACAGATTTGCCTGCCCATACAGCGATCACATCCGTACGGCCATGCTGGAGCTCTTTTTGGACTTTGATTTCGGACTGCATCGCCACCCGTGCTGATCGGAGCTCCACGCTGGGCAAACAGGAAATGATATTCAAAAGTTCGCGGGGCTTTTCCTGTCTACCTGGCCACTGCATCCGAGTTCAGATTGCTGTCCAGAGCGGTCAGTGAGTATTTCCGGGAGTGAAATACCTCCCGGAGGCCAATACCATCGATTTGCGGCCACACTAACCCTAAACAGATATGGTAATACCGATATTAGCGCTACTCCTCTCATTAGGGAGGAGTACAGAAACCGGTTTAAAGAGCCCTTTATATCGATATAAAGGGCCTCTTAGTGTGGACGGGTGTGGCGTTAAATCGGTTTAATGCTCCTAAAACCGGTTTAAACGCGTAGTGTAGACCAGGCCTAAGTTCCCCTCAGCTACTTGCAGGGCCTCCTCAACAGCTGCCAGATTCTCCTGCAACTCATTTACCTGGCCCACTGGATCCCTCATCACCCTCTCCTCCAGGGTCTGAGTTCCTACTGCAGCCTGTTCTGCTTTGGTGTGGGTTCCCTTGTCTGCCTGGGTCCTCTCCATCACCGTCTTATCCACCACCTCCTTAATGTCCCCTGCTGGGCATAGGAGATGGCTTTCTGCCCAGTCTCTGGTCATCACTGCCACATCTACCTTGAGAGTCTCTAACCTATCCTGGTTCCTGGGGAGCCCTTTTCTACCTTCTCCTAAAGGTGCTTTTTGATATGGCCTCCCTCATGGCACTGGAAGCAAACCCTTCCCCCCTCCTTGGCCATGGGACTCCTATTGTCCTTCCCTGATTCAGCCCCTCCCCCTGGGCTAGCTTTGACTCTGCAACTCAGGTAAGGGCACTCCCTTTGTAGGTGCCCCTGTTGCCCACAGGCCCAACATACCCATCCCCTTCTTGTTCTCCCCAAAAGGGGGACTCTCTTTGGCTTTCGCTCCTTCCTGCTCTCTGGTTGAGGCTTCAGTCCCCTATCCCAGTAGAGGCAATCTCTTTTCCAGTGTCCTTGCCGCTCGCAGGCATAACAATCAGCCAGCCCAGCCACCGGCCTCCTGCCCTGGTGCCTGGCTTCTCCTCATGCTCTCTGCAGCTTCTATTAAACTCTCTCCACAGGAGCTTTACCAAGGCCTGCTTTTGCTTAACCAGCTGCCCCAAATAAGTCTGGAGGTACCCTGTGCCTCCCATTGCTTCTGTTGGTTTTCCAGGATTTCCTGCAGCAGGATCTCAAGCCTTCCCTTCTGTCTGTCAGTTCCTTTCTGCCGGGCTACTGACTCTGGAGTCCAGCCTGGGATGGCGCAAGAACCCTCTGCAAAGAAGACGTCTGCATACTCCGGATCCATCATCCCCACCTTCAGTGTCTCTCCTTTAGTCTCTCAAACCCCCTTGTACCTGGGCAATCATCCCCACAGTCCTCTCTCCTCCCCTTATCTCAGGGGTGACCGTGTGCCCACATTCTCCACCATGTGTAACGGGGTTTGCTCACCACTCTGGAACCTCCTTCTGGCTGTCTTGGGAATTAGCCCTGCGTGTTAGTGCACCCTCTTCAGGTGGTGCCTTGCCACAATCACTTCTGCTCTAGGACCCATCTCTCTCCAAGTACCACGGCATCCTCTTCAGCGACACAGCCCTCCGGCCGTGCCACACACTGTGCTCCCCCCTTCAGGGGGACCTGCAGTCTGCTGTTCAGCCACTTCCCTTAGTGGCTACTGCAGGGACTTGTCTGGCCACTTCCTCCTGGCCCCAGCATCCTCTTTGCCCTTGCCTCAGGGACTTAGCCTGCAAACCCCAGCAGCCAGCCAGGAGCTGCCTCTCACTTCCCCGGTCCCTGCAAGCAGCACTGCTTTGTCCAGGATGCCAGCAGTTCTCTCAGCCCTCCAGAGCCACAGTCCTTCCTCCCTGGGCTCCCAGCAGAGAACTGCCTTCCTCTGCCCTGCAGCTCCCTGCTTGGCCCTGATTAGCTGCTCCCTTCAGCCCTTCTCTGATTGGCTGCCTCCTGCACAGCCTCCCTAGAGCTCTAGTAACCCCTTTACTGCCAGTGAGGGGCAGCCGCCCCATCACATACTCCCATAAACGTAATATGCCTAAACCACTTTTGATGCAATTTAGGCTCCTAATTCATTTAACTGGGTTATGTGATTCAGTTTCTCTCCATACTGCCTCCCAACACACCTCTCTATCCCTCTTCAGGGATCTTTTTCATGAGACCCAGTTGTGTGCAGAGATGCAGTCTCTCCTGAAGTGCAATAGAACATTTTTCTGCAGAATGTCATGGATTTACACCAACTCTTTTTGATTCTGCTTAACAATGTGGCCCAACTTGTATTTAGCTCAGACACTCTGCTTTTTCCCCCAGACCTGAAGAGGAACTCCGTGTAGCTTGAAAGCTTGCCCCTTTCACAGATGGAAGTTGGTCCCGTAAAAGGTATTGCCTCACTTACCTTGTCTTTCTCAGATGCTGGGACCAACATGGCTACAACACACTGCAAATGACATTCCAAGGATTATTTCTCAAGCTGCAGACACTTTCTTATTAAATGAAATCTACTATATTTTATTATTGTATTCATTTATTTATTAATCCACTTTATCAGTGAAAACCATGATGATACAAAGTGGCTTTACTTCAAATGCAAAATACATAAATCTAACTAGAGGCAGTTTTCTTTCGGAGAGAGTAGGGGCCACTAAACAAACTTTTTCCATTTGAATAGACCATTTCTTAGTACTATAAAATACTTTTCAGTAAGTGTGTTTGAGCAGTGCTTCACGTACGCTTTTCATTTTGTTTGCCTTATTAGGCCCTTTCATTCCCCACTTATAATCTTACTGTATTAACTTCTCTTCATCCCCTAAAGAAATTATAGCTAGTGAAGGTGTTAAACGACTCTCAATGAAACCCCTGTCATAATCACTTAGTAGCAGCCCTCCATTTATGCATTTCTTCCAAATCGTGCAATAAATACTTACTTGACTAAGGGCCTCAATGTGGAAACATCAGATATCTGGACTTTTTCCTCCCTATAAGGTAGCATTTTATTGATGTCTTATGCATCACAGAATCTTACACAAATCAGATTAATAATGCATATTAGCAAGATATGTTCAACTTGTGTATTAATCCTGCAATTTGTTTGTCTATTATCATGTATCAGTGGAAATAGAGCATTGGATTTATTCTTTTCAAAATAAGCTGTTTGGACTCTCACCCATTCAGTGTTACAGTTTCTGAAATTAAATATAAAATCAACAAACATATGCAATAACATAGTAGCTACAGTAGCGATAGGTCTATATGAAGAGTATGCATAAATACCTTGCTACGTCAAGCCATGTCTACTGACTTGTTTTGTCATTATGAAGTATCTTCCTCTCACCTGGTTGTGAATTAGCACCCTTTTCCCCCCTCCTCTTCACACCAGATATAGGATATATTGAGTTCTGAGTTTTACGTTTCGTGATTAATTCTTGGCTGGCCTCTGCTGCTTTTCATGACTGCACCCCAGAGCAGATGGTGCTAAGCTTTCTGTGGATTGTTGAATTTAATTTCTTCCCACTTTCACTTTATTTTTATTTTGCTTGCAAATTATTTTGCTTGCAAACTAGCTGGTGAACATACTGGTGGCAGCTGAGGGCAGGATTTGCAGAAATAGTATAAATTTTAGGAGGTCAGTGTGTTCTAATTGATTTTTAAAGGGAAAAAAAATCCAAGCATGTTCCATTTTCTTTATTACATGAAAGACATGTTTACATCCTAGTATAGGGTGATGAATATATCATAATAATGGGCTTTACAATATTTTGTTTTATCCATTTTGGAGGAATTTGGCCTGTACATATAATCGCATTTACAAAAAACAAACAGTGTTTCAGGTTCTGACCCTGCTAATCTTTTTTGCAAGTGCTGAATCTTTGTGGGCTCAAGGCCTTTATCATCAGCAAAATCAGTAGTTGCAGACAGAGGGTTTGCGCACAACTCTATAATAACCTAAGGCTACATCTCTACTACCAGCTAGGAGTGTGATTCGCAGCTTGCATACACATGCTCACACTAGTTTCAGGAAGGCTAGTGCAGATATAAATAGTAGTATAGTCACCAGTGGCAAGAGCAGCAGCAGCAGCAGCGCCGTCTTGAATATGTAACCACAGGGTTCAGGCAGGATTGTAATTGGCACTACTATGTGGTGCCACCGCTGCCCATGCTACCAGCAGCTTAATTACTGTTTATTCTTGCTCTAGTTCTCAAAGCGCAAATATAAGTACTCAGTATAGTAAGAGTAAGGTACTTCCTCATGTAGCCAAGCTGATCTAATAGATATTTTTGATGTTGTGGGCCAGAACTTTTCAAACCTGCATTCTTAAAGTTAGCCAATTAAATATAGGTGCTGGAACTAGAGTGCTGGGGGTGCCAGCACACCCCTGGCTTTAAGTAGTTACAACAACCCAAATACATCATTTCCGTCTTCAGCACCCCCACTATAAAAATTTTTCCAGCACCAAATTTAGGCATTGGCTTCAACGGGAGCTGCTGCATGCGCATTCCTTTTGAAAATCAGGCCACCCATTTAAGCACCTAAGTAAGGCTTTGTAAACTCAAAAAATCTTGGCTTAGGTGCCTAACTACAGACAAACAAGGCTGAAAATTTTGACCATATATATAAAGCATCTATGATTGTGTGTGTGTGTGTGTGTGTATATGATTAATTGCTTCAGCCCTTTCTAAAGGGCTGTCAAGCGATTAATCATGTGATTAAAAAAATTAATTGTGATTAATTGCACGATTAATTGCACTGTTAAACAATAATAGAATACCATTTATTTAAATATTTTGGATGATTTCTACATTTTCAAATATACTGATTTCAGTTATAACACAGAATACAAAGTGTACAGTGCTCACTTTATATTTATTTTTATTACAAATATTTGCACTGTAAAAACCAAAATAGTATTTTTCAATTCACCTCATACAAGTACTGTAGTACATCTCTTTATCATGAAAGTTGAACTTACAAATGTAGAATTTTATACAAAAAACCCCTGCATTCAATAATAAAACAATGGAAAACTTTAGAGCCTACTAGTCCACTCAGTCTTACTTCTTGTTTAGCCAATCGCTCAGGCAAACAAGTTTGTTTACATTTGCAGGAGATAATGTTGCTCACTTCTTGTTTACAATGGCACCAGAAAGTTAGAAAAGGCATTCACACAGCACTGTTGTAGCCGGCATCGCAAGATATTTACATGCCAGATGAGCTAAGGATTCATATGTGCCCTCATGCTTCAACCACCCCTCCAGAGGACATGCGTCCATTCTGATGATGTGTTCTGCCTGATAATGATCCAAAGCAGTGAGGACTGACGCATGTTCATTTTCATCATCTGAATCAGATGCCACCTGCAGAAGGTAGATTTTCATTTTTGGTGGTCCGAATTCTGTAGTTTCCATGTCAGAGTGTTGCTTTTAAGACTTTTGGAAGCATGCTCCACACCTCATCCCTCTCAGTTTTTGGAAGGCACTTCATATTCTTAAACCTTGGGTCGAATGCTGTAGCTATCTTTAGAAATCTCACATTGGTACCTTCTTTGTGTTTTGTCAAATCTGCAGCGAAAGTGTTCTTAAAACGAACAGCATGTGCTGGGTCATCATCCAAGACAGCTATAACATGAAATATATGGCAGAATGTGGGTAAATCAGGGCAGGAGACATACAATTCTCCCCCAAGGAGTTCAGTCACTAAGTAATTAATGTATTATTTTTTTAATGAGCAGCATCAGCATGGAAGCATGTCCTCTGGAATGGTGGCTGAAACATAAAGGGGCATGCAAATGTTTAGCATATCTGGCATGTAAATACCTTGCAATGCTGCATACAAAAGTGCCATGCGACCGCCTGTTCTCACTTTCAGGTGACATTGTAAATAAGAAGCAGGCAGCATTATCTCCCATAAATGTAAACAAACTTGTTTCTCTTAGCAATTGGCTGAACAAGAAGTAGGATTGAGTCAACTTGTAGGCTCTACAATTTTACATTGTTTTATTTTTGAATGCAGTTTTTTTTGTACATAATTCTACATTTGTAAGTTCAACTTTCATGATAAAGAGATTGCACTACAGTACTTGTATGAGGTGAATTGAAAAATACTATTTATTTTATCATTTTTACAGTGCAAATATTTGTATAATAATATAAAGTGAGCACTGTATACTTTGTATTCTGTGTTGTAATTGAAATCAATATATTTAAAAATGTAGAAAAACATCCAAAATATTTAATAAATTTAAATTGGTATTCTACTGTTTAACAGTGTGATTAATAGTGCAATTAATCATGATTAATTTTTAATCGATTAATTTTTTGAGTTAATTGCATCAGTTAACTGCGATTAATCGACAGCCCTACTATATATTCCAAAATAATTTTACTTGCTGTCTCTGTTATTAATGGCAATCTTAAGGCCTTGCAACCTGGCATTTTTTGCATCATTTGCTGAAATTTTCTAACTGTCATCTGAATAATGAAATGCATCAGTCATTGTATGTACTAGTTTTTATAGGGCCTTGTTTAAATTACTAATTTCCAGGAAGAAACAAGCACAGTCAAAATATATTTTCTTCTTTTCAGGATTAAAAATGTGAACTTATAATGGTTTATGTTTGTACTTGGTTCTTTAAAATCTACCGTCTTTTACAAAACTGACTTTTCTTCCTTTCTTCTTGAAAGAAATTCTATTTATTTGAAGTTGTAGAACTTATTTATGGAGTTATGGGGTATTTAATACTCTAAAACACACTTCATTTTATAAACATGTCAGTAATTCATAGTATTGAATGGGTTTCTGTCTAAGTATTTTAAGAGACGCAAGGTAGGTGAGGTAATATCTTTTACTGGACCAACTTAAGCTGGTTGTATTAAATTCCCCATAACATATCAAAAGTATCTAAAAACCATCTTAAGTTGATCCAATAAAAGATATAACGTCACCTACCTTGTCTCCTATCCTGGGACCTACACGGCTACAACAACACTGCAAATAAGTATTTTGATTAATTTTCCTTCCTTAGAGTTCAGAGAATTAAAGAAATGAATTTTTATCAGAGACAGACATTGGGGAGCGAGATTTCAAATAGTCTATGTAAGAAATAAGTTCTTCTTAATTTTCATCTACAGAAACATTTTAGATTGGGAGGAGTAGTTCTTTGGATTAATGAAATGCAAAGCAAGTACTAATCACTCCTTAATTGTGGACTCGGCAGCCTTCAAACAATTCTGTACTTCATTGTATCACCAAGTGTGGAAATGACTAAGGTGACCCCTGCATAAAAAAGCTAAAAGAGGTAAAAGTAGCATACACATAGGCATTAAAATAGTAAACAATAGTTAAACATCTGCAATAAAGCTATATGTAGGAAACAAAAGGAGTAGCAAAGCTTTTTAGTTTTACAAGTAAATGTGAAATAAGACCAAAATGATCAAACATGGATTCTTAAATTTAGGGACCTAAATAAGGGGCCTGACTTTCTATATGAGCTGAGCAGCAAGTGTCTTTTCAGAGTTGTTGCGGGGTCTGAGGACCTGAAAATCAAGCCGGTTGCATTCAAGTGCCTAACTTTAAGAATATAGTGATGACAGAGACCAACTTATAAAAGCCTGTGGAATAAAAGGAAACTAACATTGAACACCAAGATGTGGGTCTACCAGACATGCTTTCAGAGCACACTGCTATGTGGAGGTGAGACCGGGACTACCTCTGGTAGGCACAAGAGAGGGCTAAACACCTTACGCCCCCGCTGTCTTTACCATGTTCTAAACATCGAGTAGAAAACCCAAGTTCCAGTGAGAAAGCAAAATTGTCAAATCTAATCACTATTTTCAAACACAGATGTCTCTGTTGGCTTGGTCATCTGCACTGGATTGATGATGGGAGCATTCCAAAGGATCTCCTGTATGAAAAACTTGTGGATGCTCCAAGGCTACTGGGCTAACCTATGCTCAAGTTCAAGAACATTTGGAAGAGGGACTTGAAAACTTTCAATATTGACACAACAAGGTGGGAGGATGCAGCTAGCAACAGACTACAATGGAGGACTGTGCTACACTGCAGTATCAGAGGCTGAAGAGAGGTGGTTGAGAAAGAGGAGAGCAAAGAGGAAAGCCCGGCAGGCCTCCAGAGCTGGCATCCTCTGGCCCTGCACCGTATGCCGGAACTGTCTGTGGCACAGACTGTCACACTTAAGAATTGGACTTCTTAGCGTGACACAGTAACTGAACTGCTTTGGCACTTACACCATCTGTTTCAAGACTGACAGCTGCCATATGTTGACATGTAAGTTTAAAAATCTGTGTTTGAAAATGTTGGCTTCACTTTTTAAACATCACATTTTCTTTGAAAGTCCATGGTAGGGACTTACAACAAGCTTAAAAGAAGACAAAGAAAAAGGTAAACAATATTAATCCACCCCATCCACCTCCTCAACCCCCACCTGCCAAAAAATTTACTCTCTCATATCTGTAAAATCTCTCTCTTCCACCCAATCTCTACAACTAAAAACCACTGTTTGTAATTTGGTCATCTTTCACTTTCACACTTGCATTCTCCTCCTCCTCTTTGTCTTCCCTACATCTCCCCCAACCCCTCAATCCACTCCACTCCATCCAAAATACTATCACAAAAAATGATTTTCCTCTCCTAGTGAGCACTGGAGCTTTATTCTTTTTGTGTTGGCACAGACATAATTACCATTGAGTTCCAAAAATATCACTCTAGCAGGTGCCCTATTTATGGGGAAATGTGTGCTAAAATGTAGGTAAATTTTATTCTCATTTTTAATGAAGAAGCAAAATGTAGTAGATGAAGTCTTATTTGCATTAAAGTTTGCAAGCATGTAGATCTGCATACAAAACAGGGAACAGCCTTTGTTTGATCACAGTACCCCTTATGTTCAGTTTTTACTTTTTAAAATGTGTAATTCATCCTGGCCAAATTTTTTAAAACTGGATGTTTAGAGATAAGCTCTTAGGTCTAGATTTAGGCACCTATATATGTGGGCTGATTTTCAGAAGAAAGATCTGACTTATAACATCACATTAAAATAAAAAAGGCATTATATAATAATTGGCTAGTTTCCATTTACACCAAGGCCCCTTTAGACCACTCTGGCAGTATAAAAGGGCCTTAAACGTGGGAGTACATTATAATTGCACCTGTTTTTCAGGGTGGTGTAATGTAGCCGCAGTGTAAATGAGAAACTGGACCAGTTACTTCATTGGAGTTGTACAGGGTTTTTTTACGTACACGGGGATACAATTACACGGGGATAAAATCTCTGTGGTACGGCCATGGCTGACCTAGGTCAGCTGACTCAGGCTCGCAGGGCTCTGGCTGTGGGGCTAAAAATTGCTGTGTAGATGTCTGGGCTCAGGCTGGAGCCTGAGCTCTGGGATCCTCCAATCTGCAGAGCAATTTTTCAGCCCTGGAGCCTGAACCCCATGAGCCTGAGTCAGCTGACCCAGGCCAGCCCTGGGTTTTTGTCTCCATGTAGACATACCCTTAAAATCAATGGCACTACTCATGGGCACAAAGTTATGTAGGATGGGGCCTAATGTTGGAATCATCTTTTATTATCAAGTCCTAGGTTTGTCTGCCTATAACTTTGGATTGGAAAATTGGTTTGGGATAAATATTGCTGGATTCACTTCAGAAGCAAAGTAGAATGTTTCCCCATTTTTTGGAACAAATGGCTTTTGAGTTACAGATTATCCCCTTTTGATGCTCCTCCAAACTTCCCAAGTTAAATGTCCATGAAATCACATGTTATGACTATTGTCATAAATATAAAGGGAAGGGTAACAACCTTCCTGTATACAATACTATAAAATCGCTCCTGGCCAGAGGCACAAAATCCTTTTACCTGTAAAGGGTTAAGAAGCTCAGGTAACCTAGCTGGCACCTGACCAAAAGGACCAATAAGGGGACAAGATACTTTCAAATCTGGGCAGGGGAGGCTTTTTTGTGTCTGTTCTTTGTCTGTCTGTTCTGTGTGCTTGCCAGAGACAGATCAAGAAAGCAAGCAACCAACTCCATTAGGATTAGTAAGTACTAGCAAGGGAATGTGTTAGCTTACGTTTATTTTGGCTTGTGATTTTCTCTGTGCTGAGAGGGAGGTGTATTCCTGGTTTTCTTTTTGTAACTTCAAAGTTTTTCCCAGAGGGAAATCCTCTGTGTTTTGAATCTGACTGCCCTGTGAGATTATCTTCCATTCTAATTTTACAGAGGTGCTTCTTTTAACTTTTTTCTTTCTAATAAAGTTTTTTTTTAAATCTGATTGGTTTTTTTTAGTGGTCTAAAAAAACCCAAGGTTGGTTTGTGCTTATCTTGTTTATTCTCAAGCCTCTCCAGGAAAGGGGCTGTAGGGCTTGGGGAAAGTAGGAACTCCAAGTGGTCTTTCCCCTGAGTTTTGTCTAATCACTTGATGGTGGCAGCATTACCTAATCCAAGGCAGAAGGGAGAATTTGTGCCTTGGGGAGTTTTTAACCTAAATTGGTAGAAATAAGCTTAGAGGGTCTTTCATGCGGGTCCCTACGTCTGTACCCTAGAGTTCAGAGTGGGGAGGGAACCCTGACAACTATATTGGAAGAAAATAAGTTGTACTTAAAAAAAGTTATGTACAATGTGGATAGTTTGGGGCCCGATCCTTTTCCCATTGATAGGAGGTTTTTTTACAGTTAGTTACGGAAGCAGCAGAATATCGTACTCTGTGTATGTGGCCAGGGCTGGGTTAAGACACGGACACAATAGATACATGCCTATATCCCGGGCTTCTGAAGCGATGTGATAATATCAGAATCTCAGCTTTCATTAAAAATATCTATAGTACTCAGGGCAGTGATGAAAAACTAGATGTTCATTTTCCCCTTTTTATTTTCAACTCATTTCACCCTGATCTTTCCAGCCTTTGTCTGGTTTTAAAGTTACTATCATATCATAGTTAAATGGACCAGACTTTTTGGATTTTTATGAACACTTTTTGCAGACATGGTACTCAAATACTGTCTGGATGGGCTGACTTGCCCTTGCTGTACATTGTTCTATCAGGTTTTGCCTCGGGGAAAAGAGAGGGCTTTTTGTAAGTGACCAGGAACAGTAATTTCCATTGTCATTTTCTTCTTCTTTGGACATCTTCAAATATCTCATACAATGAATAAATAAAAATCAGAATTTGCCTAAGAACTAGATTGATTTTGTTTTTACAAAAGAAAAACTCGCAGAGTGTAATCACTGTTCTCTGTATTTTCTAGGAAATATGTGTAGTAGAAGCTCTCAGTTGCAAGGTCTCTTGTGCTTTGACATTTTAAAAATTTTAATAAGATCTTTATGGGACATTACCTGCATCCTCCCACCCATGCACAAATTATACTGGAGATATAGTACCAGTGTTGCCTTTTGTATGTAGTGTCTTTCCTTTAGTGTAATTCTTCTGTGTTTCTTATTTTAATTGTCAAATGCATAAATAATAGAGCTGCATAAGTGGTTCTGAATGAATAATGGATTTGAGGAATTTTGCCTCTTTTTCTGTTTGTGAATTGGTAGGAAGATTTTCTGACCTTCCAGCACTGCTTAGTTGCCCATGCCCTTTCCAAAACAATGATCATTGGTTCAGCAAATTGATTAGCTATTGGCTCCATTATTACTGTATTCTGGGATGCACTTCATTTAAACTAGCTAATTTATGTGTGCTCAAATATTCCAAGCATTCTTTACTTTCTCAACAGCTCATTTTACAAGATGTTCGTTACTTCCTAATTATCCACACAGCTTTTATTTAGCTTTATGAAGACAGATTTAAAATAGGAGCTTGGTATTTCAGCCATTACTAAGACATTGTTAAATTAATCCCTCATCTCATTTATTAATATGCCTGCTTTCTTTTTAGTACTTTTTACTTTTTGTATTTGTAAAATCCCTTAACCCCTTCAAATAGTATCAAAATTATCTCCTTTTTAACATAAAACACCACCCAAACACCTATTCTTTCCTTTCCATCTGTCAACTACTGCTTTTTACCCAACTTCAGTGACATGTTAGGTATGAGACTCCTCCTATCAAGTTTGTTAAATACATGGGATCAGTATCTCCATGTAATGACACTTCTAATTCTTCTTTGCGTTTGTATATCGCCAATGTAGTACATTAGTATCGCAAAAGTGGTAAAATATTAAACTAATAGCAATTGAAATATCTGAACTTGGAACTTCAAAAGGAGTTAACAACCATTGCATATACACTTCAATATCAAGTCTAGCTAATTGGTTGGGATAATAGATGACTTTATATTTGACAGGCAGCTGTTGGATGTGTGAGCCTTTGTATTTAGGAGAGAGCATTATTACATTCATGTAGAAAGCCTGTTATGTTGCAGAGCTGCTGAGAAGCCTGGCCAATTCCAGGACAAACCCACAGGCATTGGTTCTTGTGTGGTTTTGATTTATACTCAACTCAAGCAGCTGGGGACGAAAGTCCTAAGCGGATAATAAGCAGTCTTAGCAAACAATTTAATGTATCTGGGGAGGAATTAAATCCCTCAGCCACAGAGCAGTTGGAACTCTCTCTCTCTCTCTCTCTGTGTGTGTGTACCTGAATCTTGGAATGCAAAGCTGTTGATGAGTCTTATGCTTAGTAAAATCGCAGCATAATGGATAATATTGCTTTATAGAAAACTGGGAAGGTAATTTTAAGGAGGACTTTCAGCTTAGCCTTAAAATTCTTTGTGGCTTATATCCAAGAAGAAACGCACAATATGAACACTTTTCTGAAGCTGATCCATTATTTTAGGAATAGCTATGGCTGGGGAAAAAATACATGAAACATACACACATTCTGTCACGTACATATGCAGTAAATGGCCAGGATTTTTTAAGACGTTTAAAAAATCTGTACAGGCCTCTGCTAGCCATCTCCTCCATTCTTCTGATGTGTATTGACTGCCGGGTTAGAGGTCCTTTAGCTTAGATGAAAATTGGATTTATCTGTGCAAATAGTTACTGTCAGAGAATAAAACCCATTGGCTGGTGCTGCACACACCGTAAAGGACTTTTTCTGTAAAGATGAGTTTGAACACATTTCAGATTATTAATTATTATTTTTAAATAGTGGCTACAGGAAAGGGCTGGAATTCAGAAGCATTGCTTGGAGGAGTAGTGGGATGAGGAAAGGGTGTTTATGGGAGAATCATAGAACTGGAAGGTACCTTGAGAGGTCATCTAGTCCCGCCCTGCACTCATGGCAGAACTAAGTATGATCTAGACCATCCCTGATAGGTGTTTGTCCAACCTGCTTTTAAAAATCCCCAATAATGGAGACTCCACAACCTCCCTAGGCAATTTATTCCAGTGCTGAACCACTCTGACAGTTAGGAAGTTTTTCTTAATGTCCAACCTAAGCCGCCCTTGCTGCAATTTAAGCCCGTTGCTTCTTGTCTTATCCTCAGAGGCTAAGGAAAAACAATTTTTCTCCCTCCTCCTTGTAGCAACCTTTTACATACTTGAAAACTGTTATCATGTCCTCTCTCAGTCAGCTTTTCCAGACTAAACAAAATCAATTTTTTCAATCTTCCCTCATAGGTCATGTTTTCTAGACCTTTAATCATTTTTGTTGCTCTTCTCTGGACTCTCTCCAATTTGTCCACATTCTTCCTGAAATGTGGTGTCCAGAACTGGACACAATACTCCAGTTGAGGCCTAATCAGCACGGAGTAGAGCGGAAGAATTACTTCTAGTGTCTTGTTTACAACACTCCTGCTGATACAGAAGAGTGGAAGGAGACAGTTGTGATGCATTAGTATATATCGCTATCAATCTGCAAACTCCACTCTCTTTTGTGAACATAGTATTACCAGACCCAAAGGTTCAAAAATCATGAATCAGACCCTCCCCAAATCGCTCTCTGTCATGCATGCATGCGTGCGCGCACACACACACACACACAATATCTGTTTGTATCTGTAGGGGGGAGGGATAGCTCAGTTATTTGAGTATGGGCCTGCTAAACCCAGGATTGTGGTTCAATCCTTGAGGGGGTCACTTAGGGATCTTGGGCAAAATCAGTACTTGGTCCTGCTAGTGAAGGCAGAGGGCTGGACTCAATGACCTTTCAGGGTTCCTTCTAGCTCTATGAGATAGTTATATCTTCATATATTATATATGTGTGTGAGAGAGAGTATGTATGTCTTTTATATATACAAGAATCTCCTCTAGCTGCAAAAGGAATATATATATATATATATTTTATATATATATATATATATATATATATATATATAAAAGTTGTGTATGTATGTCTTATATATATATATATATATATAAAAGACATATATATATATATATAAAAGTTGTGTATGTATGTCTTTTATATATATATATATATATAAAAGACATACATACACAACTTATATATATATATATATATATATATTGTGTATTTTTTGGCCTGGCTTTTGAACTCCTTTTGTCTACCCCTAATGTGTGTGGGACAATTAGTGGTGCCAGTGCTCCCAAATTTATAGAGGAGCAAGCGAACAGGAGCAGCAAACAGGAGAGTTTCATGAGGGAGTTCTCCAGCTGAAGGAGGGAGCACCTATATGCCCCTTGGGTGAGTTTGTTGTCTGTCAGTTTCTTTGTTGCTGTGTGCTTGCTTGCCCTGTGCCTGCTTAATTAAAGTGTATAGTGTGGTGTGTTTGGGGCAGGGGGCTCTGTTCTGAGACTAGCACTCTCCTTGGCAAGACTGAGAGCTTCCTAATGAGGCTCTAGTTTGCCAGCCTTTGATCCCTAATCCCTTTGGGATCCCCTGACAAGGGGGTGGGGCTAACTCAGGGAGAAGAGGGGTATAAAAAGCCAGCTCATAAACAACCAGAGAAGCTAGCAAATGGGATTTTTGCAAGGGAGTTTAGAGAGGGAGCATGTGATCCAGATAATCCCAATAAACATTCTCTAAACTTTGGGCAATATCCTCCAGCCCCAAGGGGAAAAAAACCCATAGAGACCAGACAAACAAAAACTCCTGCAAGAATAAAAATAATGCAGGCAGAAATCCAGCAGCAAAGTGGGGGCTATCCAGTTTATTGCGCTGAATGCAGCATGTATGATTGCCTGCTGTGTGGGCAGGTGGCAGATGTGTGCATTGGGTGCAAGCAAGTCATGGCCCTCAGTGACTGAATATGGGCTCTTAAGACCAGTGTGGTTAAATTGGAGGAGCTAAGGGAGACAGAAGTACATAGATGACACTTTCCAGGACACAGCAGAGTGGCCCACACCCAGTCTGATAGTTTTGTGCTGTTTAGGAGGATGAAAGTCTCAGGGAAGGAGACCATCAAGCGGGAGTGGAGGGAAATGATCCCATAGTTGGGACCCTCCTTGCAGATGATTTCATGGTGACCTCTCACACTGAGGGAACCCAGTTATTAGGAAGAGACAAGTAACAGTAATGGGGGATTGAATTATTAGAAATATAGATAGTTGGGTTTGTGATGACCCAGAGAATGGCATGGTGTATTGCCTGCCAGGTTCAAGGTTGTGGACTGTCCGAAATAGATTGCGGTTCGTTAAAGCTTGGTATTGAGTGAGGAAAAACAGGCAAGACCAGAATAACAGTGAAAAGCCAAGTGGCTGCGTTTATTTAGGGGATAATTACAACTTGGGCCGGGGGAGTAGGCAACTTTGGCTGGGATGGTATCAAAAGTACAAACACACCCCAAAACACAGTAATAATACACTTTAAACTGCTCACCACACCACACCAAATAGGCAGACACACCAATCACACAAGATGGGAATCGGGTTCGTCAGAGCGGTGCCCGGTGCAACACAGAGAAAGAGACCCACGGGCCACTGCCTCAGCCACCCTTGCTTTCACACTAAGGGTAACCCAGAGTGTGGTGCGGCTGCAGCTGGGCAGATTCCACTCATTCAGACCGCGGGGACGGGAACCCCTTGGTCAGCTAGTCTCCAGGTGGAGACAGCTCCCAGATTCATTCACTCCGGACAAAGACAGAGCAGTGATTCAAACCCATAAAACAGTTTGCAATTAACAATTCAATTAACAACTGGAACAACTATACAAGCTAGCTAAGCAATTGTGCAATTCTGAGCTCACTAATACAATCCTGATATCCTGAGTAGATATTTGGTACCAAGTTAGGGAGGGGAAAAAATAAGAGGCTAGATAAGCTAACTGTCAGATATCAAAAAGCAAATACCGCACTCCAGGCGCAGCTGACCAGCAGAACAGACACCAGAAGCATGACGAGTTGACAGGGATCGGGTCCAAACGACAACGAATCCAAACGATACGACACGAGTGCACTTTACCGGGAGGAGACCCTGGCCGAAAGGGTGATCAAGTCCTTCAGCTAACACGCGGATGCTCCACACAGATTTTGGGGGGAAACCTAGTTTTATAAAAAGGGTCTGTAATAATCTGCTGTTGGGGCCGCGCCCTCTCAGGGGCCGTCGGGAGCCAGGCCGCCTCACTACACGGCCCAAATCAGTCTTCGGGTTCTGAAGGTCTCGGGGTTCCGCCCCTCAGGCAGGGGCTGAACAGAAGGCACACGGTCACTGCAATGAGTCCCAGCCCTCAGTCAGGGCGGGGCAGCAAACACTAGGTCTAGGCTCAGATCCTTCCTGCAGGCTGAGCACCAATAAAGTCAATTAGCCCTGGCCCTCATTCAGGGCGGGGCAGCCACAAGAGTCCAGGGAGCTCAGATCCTTCCTGCAGGCTGAGCAGTAACAAAGTTAACAAGCTAAGCCCAGGCCCTCAGTCAGGGCGGGGCACCAAACCCTTAGTACTAGGTTTAGGGCTCCGGTCCTTGCCTCAGGAGCTGAGCAGGAGCAACAGTCTCAGGGCTCAGGTCCTTGTAGCAGGAGCTGAGCTACAGCAGGTCAGGAGGCCCAGGCCCTTCGTCAGGGCGGGGCAATAAACAATAGTTCAAGGCTCAGGTCCTTGTAGCAGGAGCTGAGCTACAGCAATAGTTCAGGAAGCCCAGGCCCTTAGTCAGGGCGGGGCAATAAACAATAGTTCAAGGCTCAGGTCCTTGTAGCAGGAGCTGAGCTACAGCAATAGTTCAGGCAAGGCTCAGGTCCTTGTAGCAGGAGCTGAGCTACAGCAATAGTTCAGGCAAGGCTCAGGTAAGTGCAGGCTTCTCTGCCTGAACGCTGGTAGGAGGGGGAGTCTGCCACCCGTGAGTGGCGTGGCAGGGGGGACACAGGCCCACCCACTCCACTGTGCCCCAGCCCGGGGCCCTAGCAGCGGTGTGGATCCGCTGCAGTCAGTGGGGATCCTGGCCGCAACACACTGACCTGGGCATGTCGGTGCCCTCAGCCGGACAGGGGTCGGCTACCCCCGGGCTAAATTCAATCTCCCCCTCCTCGGGTACCTGCTCATCGCTGGGCTCGGCAGCGGGCTCCCACACCATGGGCTCCTCGGCGTGCTGAGGGCTGTCTCGGTCGGGCTGCTCCTCCGGACTCGGGTCAGGGGGCCGCTCGGGCCGCTCCTCGGGGTACCGGGCTCGGGGCAGGCTCGGCCAGTCCACCTCGGGGTACCTGGCTCGAGGGAGGCTCGGTCCGTCCACGTCAGGGTACCTGGCTCGGGGCAGGCTCAGTCCGTCCACGTCAGGATACCTGGCTCGGGGCAGGCTCGGTCCAGCAGGAGCCCGGTCAGGAGCGTCTGTCCTCTCTGGCCGCTGGGCTCCAACTGAGCGCTGGGTCCGGGGTTTTATACTTCCGGTCCCGCCCCTTGACTTCCGGGGGGCGGGAACAGGTGGCAGTGGCTCCGCCCACTGAGGTGACTGTTCCGGTTCCTCTCTCGCAGGGGCCGTCGGGAGCCAGGCTGCCTCACTACAGGGTCTCAGTCACTCGTGTCAACATCTGATTGGCTCCCTGGTCCCTCCTCCCTTCAGGCTTCGAGCTGTTGCCACCCCACGTCGGAAGGATTTGCACACGGCACACTGGAGTTGACAAGTAAACAAACCTGACCCTTAGATGACTGGGTCCAAAAAGAGCGGGAAAGTGAGTCGCTGGGCAGAGTTAACCTGACCTCCAGATGACCGACCCAAAAAAAACAGGTTGCTGGGCAGAATCAGGCCTTCACACACAGAACTAGCCTGACCTTTAGATGGCCCAGCAGGAGAGAAAAAAAACAAACAAAAACACAGGAGAGCATACACAGCCAGTGTTGCTGGGCAGGATTGAGTCTCTGCCCTCTCCTATACAACAAGAACCTGGTCCAAGATGGAGGCTGCCTTGTCCTTTTAGCAGGACAAGATGGCCGTGGACCGACAATTGGCCATACAGAGCCATAACTATGTATCGGATCGCAACATTGACCTCCTGAGACATCTAGAGAGGCTTATGCGCAGTGCTGGAGAGGAACCGGTGGTTGTGGTACATGAAGGTGAAATTCAGTTTCAATAAATGTAACGTAATGCACAGTGGAAAACATAATCCTGACTATGCATACAAAATGTTGGGCTCTAAATTAGCTCCTACCACTCAAGAAAGAGATCTTGGAGTCATTGTGGCTAGTTCTCTGAAAACATCCACTCAGTGTGCAGCAGCAGTTAAAAAAGCGAACAATATTAGAAACTATTAGGAAAGGGATAGATAATAAGAAAGAGATATTTTAATGCCACTCTGTAAATCCATAGTATATCCAGACCTTAAATACTGCATGCAGTTCTGGTCGCACCATCTCAAAAACGATGTGTTGGAATTGGAAAAAGTACAGAGAAGGGCAACAAAAATGATTAGGGGTATGGAATGAGGAGAAAGTTAAAAGGCTGGAACTGTTCAGCTGGTGGGGGGGGAATATGATAGAGATCTATAAAATCATGAAAGGTGTGGAGAAAGTGAATAAGAAAGTGTTATTTATCCCTTTACATAACGCACCAACCAGGGGTCACTCAATTAAATGAATGGGCAACGGGTTTAAAACAAACAAAGAGAAGTACTTCTTCACACAATGCACAGCCAACTTGTGGAATTCGTCATTGGGGATGTTATGAAGGCCAGTATAGCTGGGATCAAAAAAGAATTAGATAAGTTTATTGAGGATAGGTCCATCAAGAGCTACTATCCAGGATTGTGAGGGAGGCGAACCCCTTGCTCTGGGTGTCCTTAAATCTCTGACTGCCAATAGCTGTGACTGATCAACAGGGGATAGATCACTCGGTAAATTGCCCTGCTCTGTTCACTCCTTCTGAAGCATCTGGCACCAGGCACTATTGAAATACAAGATTTTGGGCTCAATGAATCATTGGTCTGACCTATATGGCTATTCTTATATTCTTAGGAGTAAGGAGCTCTCGCACCAAATCTGCCTGTTCCTAAACACCCAAATCAGTTTTGTTCCCCAGCCCTAGTATGAGTTCTACCTGTTCTCCAGCTCCCTCATCAATTCTGCTCCCACATCTATTCTGGCCCCCAGCCTCATCTCAATTCCTTTTGCAGCTAGAGGAGATTCTTCATGCCTCTTTCTCAGGCCTGAAAGGGCTGCAGCAGGAAGGGAGGAGGGTTGCTGTGAGCAGGGGCAGCTCCAGGTGCCAGCACGCCTGCGGGAGGTCCACGGAGCCGTGGGACTGGCTACCGACAGAGCGCCCCCCACGGCGTGCTGCCATGCTTGGGACTGTGAAATGGCTAGAGCCGCCCCTGGCCGTGAGCTGCTGTGCTCTTTCTGCTCCTCTCCTGTAAGAATGGTGTCAACTCCAGAGGGGAGAGTGGAAAGAGGTCTGCTTGCTTCCTGCAGCATCTCTGTTTGGCTGTTCTTTCCTAGGAGGTGTGAAAATGGGGAAGGCAGCCAATCAGAGGGGGATTTCCCCCAGTCAGGGTGAAATTGATGACAGAGTTGGAGTTTCTCCTGTCATGGTGAGGGTGGCTACAGCCCTCGCAGGAATCTAGTGATTCATGGGGAAAAAATCATGCAAGTTGGCAGCATTTGGATGCCTTTTTTATTGTAATCTGTACTGGACCCTTCACTTTTGTGCTGTAGTCTCCATCTTGGGCTAAGACATCCAGGAGGTGTTGGAAGAAACCCTTACACAGATCAGACAGGCTAACAACGGGAAAGCCATCAACCTTGTGATCCTCCATTCAAATGCGTTCACATAGAATAGGCTGACTGCAGCCAATGGCACCAATTCAAATATTGCTTGGTGGGGAGTGGGGAGAGGTCACTGGATGCTGCATGGCTTCAACACAGCCTCTCAGAGTCTGGGGGAGAAAGCCTGGAGATATTTAAGCAGGATACTGTATTTGCTGTTGTAAATGGTTACATTTTCAATTACTAAATTATATTTGTATGTGTAATTGGATCAGATTAAGCCTTGCACACTCACACAAACACATGCATGGATGTGATGAAGAATTTTGAAGTAGAAGAAGAGACACGATAATGTGCCTATCAATTCTATACTTTTATTCATGTCCTATGAGCAAGGAATATTAATCAATGGTACAAGATAAAAAGGCTGAAGAGGATTTCTTTATTTTTCTTGGCTGGATATTAGTGGTATCAACACAGCACTTGAAAGGACACTCAAAACAAACTCATAATAGCATTACTGATATTCCCTTTGGATAGATAACATTAATAGATACATACTTAGTGGTTGGAACACAATGTTAGCATATGGCTATTGGAGGGTACTTAACAGTATCACATTGCTAAATGACTTACTAGACAGTACTTTGATACTGAGACACTATTAGTTTCATTTCCTGTGAATACATTGGCTTGATCAATTGGAACCTGATGTATTTATGATGGTGGTTGCCTGAAACATCAACAGTAAAGTGAAGTATGGTGCACAGATGCCAATAACCATAGCAAATGGTTACTTTGTCTAAAGCTGTCTTCTCAAATTAATACTCTTCAAGAAATGAAACCAGCTGCTTTGTTTTGAGTGTGCACTTATGTAGAAAGGTGGATTCTCTTTGTAACATGAACATCAGGCAGAAGTGAACAATTTCCTCTTAGAAACTCCCTTAGGTAGCCTGTCTCTCACTTTCCCCCATTGTCTCTGTTTGAAAGGAAAGCTGATGCTATTGCACCTCTCTACAAAGAAGTGGAGATAGTGGCCATGATTCAGAAGTCATGCTATTTTGGCATTACTTACAGGTGGTTATGGTCTATTGATGTGCAGTGGAGAAACAATTCACAATAGATCACCAGTTGGAAGGCTTTTTTTCCTAAAATGTAGAAGGGGTTCAGATTAATTGTGTTAAATAGAATAAACTCCTTTCATATCAGTTGTCATTTGCTACTTTTGAAATTTTAAAAGTGCAAACATCTGATCTTAGTGAGTCTACATCAAATCATGTTATGTTTCACCTGTTAGATGTGTATATAACAAATTATAAAAACAGCACACTGAATCTCCTATTTCAAATACAGTAAGTTGGAAATCTCTCCATGGAACATGGTATGTTACTCAATAAAGTGGAAGAAAAGGATGGAGAGCTGAAGGGAAGTGAGGGTGCATAGAGTATGTACAAAGCCAGGACAGGGTATAACACAGAAAAAGTTTAAGAACTAGCTTAACTGATTACATGCATTGTTACTTGAAATGTTTAAGAATCTTGGGGAAAACGTATTTAAATTACATCACCCCCAGACAGCAATACTGTATTTTATGCAGATTTCAGTGGCAGAGTGCAAATGTTTATGACAGATGTTTCTTGAATGTGGTCACTCACTGGAAGGCATTTAAATGAAATTACCTGAATAATCTAGAACAAATTAGCTTCCATGTGGAATTCAGTATCTGGAATGTATGATCTTAAAATGGAATCTTTTACTACTTCTATGTGCCAGCTGTCACTATTGAAGAGATGCTGTCCTTACATTTGAGCAGTATATCTGCCATTTTCTGCTGTTTCCCACCACATGTTCTTGAGTCCAGATACAAAGTTAAAGGATGTGTCCTTGTTTTCTTCTTCAAATGACTATATATTTGTACATTTCCACTTCTGATAGGAATGTATTAGGTTGCAGTCTTCTGTATTAAGGTAACATGCTATTCCTTTTTCTGTAATGGGCAGATTTTTTTATATAGCATATTTTGTTGGAGTTTTCCCAAAATACAAGTTTGGAACTAAAACTCAGATTAAATTAAATCCAGATCCTTCAAAGGAATCTAACCCGGGGGATCCTTATGCCAATGCAGAGTCCCAATGAAGTCAATAGAACATTGTATGGCAATAAGGATTCACCCTCATGTTCCAGGATCAGGGCCAAAATATGACAAAAATGAAAAATATACTGATAATAGTTTGTCACTTCAAGTATTACTTGCACTTCAAATACACTGGCATACAAACTAACTACATTAAAAAATGTTTTAGATGGCTTGATTTAGATACAGTTGAGGGATTTCTTAAAGTACCGATATGTAACAGCTTTCTCCATGTCTATATGGGGAGGATGTGGTGTACCTCAGAGATGTTAGCATTACTAACACTCTGTCTTGGAAAATAAAGCAATCGACATTATGTAATTCAATCTAATGGCTCTGTTTCATGTACATGGCTCATTTCTGAACAGGTAAAATAGAACTGGTTTATGTAGGCCAAACTCAAAGCCTTGAACATGGTTCTATCCTGTCTTGAATTCTGACATCGATTACTTGATGAGTTAGTACTGGGATTTGAACCGTAGCAAAGAGAATGGGAAGAGAAGGAATAAGAGCACTAGGGACTGTCAACTTAAATCTTTTAAAAATATTTAAAAATTTAAGGTGACAAAATCAAGATTCTGATAGAGAAACCCTTAAAGAACATCTATACATTTAAAAAATATATTCCTTTAGAAAATTTTTTCTTTTTCTTTTCTTCAATTATAGTATTTTTTCCCCTTTTATAATAGAAGATACAAAGAATTGCAGTGTAAATGCAATTGTTAAGGTCATGGCTTCCCTTTAAATCTAGGGCCCATTTACAAGAGTTCAGCAGTTTTGTCAGTGAGATTTATATATGTATTTATAGTTGAAACACTTTGTCACCTGATCTCAGGAAAAAGTGAACCATTAAAATTTGAAACAAATCTATTAGAAGCTAGAAATCATGACCACATCTAATTTAAAAAATATATATGATCTACTAGTTTACCATCCTTACAGATACATCTTTTGGTACCATAAAGCTTAGAATGGGAATTTGGGAATTTCTTTTTTTCATAAGACCAATGGATATATGCACTCTGATAATAACCATAAAAGCTTTCAGGTGTTGATTTTGCAAGCTACTTCACATAGGCAGACCTGAATTTGATGGCGCTTCATGCAGGAATGAGGTTTCAATCTCCCTCTCTCACAGTGTAGTTTTAAGAATCAGAACCACAGTGTAAGTCATAGGTATTAACACATTGATTTGTTTGTTTTTACATAAAGTCTATTAATTACAAAATATTAATGACAGCAGCCACACACTATGGTGATTGTCTCTGTAGAAGACATATTTTGTAAAAGCAATTCTCCATGCAATTCCCTTGAATCGTTCTTGCTCCATTAGAATTGTCTCAACACTATCATATATCTGGCTTTCCCCCGTCTCCATCTTCAAGAAAGAGAAATAAAATAAATTTCTGATTCTAGGAGTGATGAGATGTTAGAATTAAAACGATCTTTTCTGCTCCCTTAGACTGATAATTATAGGTTAATTTTTTGTATTGACTAACATCGTGTATGTTCTTTGAGACTTTACTCGTCATTTGATATCTGTAATACAGAGATAAATAATTTAAATTTAAAAAGAAAAGTTGTTAGATACAAGATTTGCTCCCAGCCTTTGAAATGCCCTTTGGTAATGCATTAGGCTCTCAACCTGCAAATACACACATGCTTAAATTTATGCCTGTGAGTGTGTCCTATTGAGTTCATTGAGTGTATTGACATACGTAAAGTTGAGCACACACATATGTATTTGTAGGTTCAGGGCCTCAGAGTATATAATACTTACAAATTATTGACAACAGGCACGACTAAAGGACCTTGGGATTTTGAAGAACCTGACTCAGAAAATACAGAAAAATTCAGGTACTATCGGACCAACTTGTATTCTGGCCATTATCTGTTTTTTAATCCTTTAAAATTATATAGCAAAGGTTGTTTAATGTTGTGTTTTTTAGGTTTGTTTAGTTTTTAATATAATGGTCCACAGATGCATTTAATATATATATAATGGTCCACAAGTGCATTTCTTAAAATCTTAATGGTGATCTCAGCAGTAAGTCAGAGTAACTTTCCAAATGAAAGGAATGCATGACAGCTGGATATGCCTGTTGATACCAGGGAGTATGAGATTGCTATTAAAGTTTTGCTCTGTGAGTTTTGTTGAGTGCCTATTGCTTTTCAGTATCTGTTAGAGATGAAAGCAAATGCCTTATGGAGTGTTATTGACGATGTTGAAGGTATGAAGTTGGTCAAATGGTGCTGGAGCCTTTTCCCCTATTTTCTCTTCTTATTTTCATACTTCCAATATTTGGGTGGCTCAGGTATGTCTTGATGCAATCTTAACCAGGGCCGCCCAGAGGATTCATGGGGGCCTGGGGTCTTCGGTATCGGGGGCCCCCTCCTCCCCCGAATTGCTGCCAAAGACCCAGCACTTTGGCGGTGGGTCCCGGAGCAGAAGGACCCCCCGCCCCCGAATTGCTGCCGAAGACCCAGAGCGAAAGAAGCTCCAGGCGCCCGGGCCCCACGAGAGTTTTCCGGAGTGAGTGAAGGACCCCGCTCCGGGCCCCCGAAAAACTCTCATGGGGGTCCCTGTGGGGCCCGGGGCCTGGGGCAAATTGCCCCACTTGCCCTGCCTCTGGGCGGCCCTGATCTTAACTGTCCAATCAAATTAATTTTTGTGTGTACTAATTGTAGAGACACAAGTAGTGACTCCTTTAAAGTTGCCCTACCCTTTCCACTGCAAGAACTTGTTTATACCTTAGCCAAACTTTAACCATTTGGGCTGAGATTTTTCATGGCAGGTGTCTTCATCAAAATGATTATTTTGGCAAATTTCAGCAAAAACTGTTCAGCTGTTTTTAAGAATGAAGTTAGAAAAAATCTTGTTTTGTCCACTTAAAAAAATTCTTACAAGCATTGTGTTAACCTCTAGCATCTCCATCCTTTGGCGCTTGAAATTTAGGGGGTGGGTGGGCGGTGCATTGGGTGTCATTCTTTTGTCAACTGCATGAAAATGTGCCCAGTTTTGGCTAAATTATGAGCCTCTGAAAATCACAATTCAAACATGCTCAACAGAGATTTGTGAGAGTTTGGCACAGGTGTTGAATTGATTTAATCATGATTGAAATCAGCAAACAGGAAACCTTGATTTAAATCCGGTTTTGCATTTGTACTTTAGTTATTTTCCTAAGAAAGGCTGAGTCTCATTGGTTGGTAACCATTATAATAGGTTGATTCGTAACTAAATATAGCCTTCCTACTAAATTTGGTGCTGCTTTTTGTGCTCACCAGAAGTGTACAATATAATAGACATATTTTAGCTTATACTTATTCAGACGTAATTTTTTTACATTTTTATTTATGTTAAGAAATGCATCATTCACCATTTTCTGTTTACTAGATGATGAATTTTTTTCCTTGGGGTTTGTGTCAAGCTCTGTTCGGATGGAAATTCAAAATCAATTAAAAATACACAAAAACTGTGTTTTTGGAAGTAAATAAATCTACCTTAAATATGCTGGATACAGAAGAAAAGTTTATCAAAACATGTTTTCCATTTAAAACTAACTAGTTTATTAAACAAAGGCGCTAGTATCTGCAGTTGGTGAACTGAACCCATTGCTTCTGGTTACCATGTCCTTCCAGAGCTTAGAACTAGTAGGTCTCATCCTCTAACATCTAGTTTTTATTCATAGATTGGAAGAGGAAGACAAGTTTTCCTCCTCTTTCCAGTTGGCTTCTTAACTTTGAATGAACAAATCATTGAACTGAACTAGTTAAATAAACTGAAATAAAGAAAATATTCTTTCTGCATCAGCAGAAGAGACTACTGCTATCAAAAGCTGGCTTAGCACTCAGGGGCAGCTCTAGCAATTTCGCCACCCCAAGCACAGCGGCACGCCACGGGGGGCGCTCTGCCGGTCGCCGGTCCCACAGCTCCAGTGGACCTCCCGCAGACATGCCTGCAGAGGGTCCGCTGGTCCCGCGGGACCAGCGGACCCTCCGCAGGCACGCCTGCGGGAGGTCCACTGGAGCTGCCTGCCACCCTCCCGGTGACCGGCAGAGCGCTCCCCGTGGCATGCCGCCCCAAGCACGCGCTTGGCGTGTTGGGGCCTGGAGCCACCCCTGTTAGCACTTCAGCAAACTTTAGTTCCAGGTGTTCAGCTTGTGACTTCTGCCAGTTTAGTGGTTTGTCTTTCTTTCAGACTTGTCAGCAAACATGTAATGCTTATTTTTGTATTACATTTAAATGATTTGAACAGATGATAGTAATCTTAGGCTTTAACATATGTTGTCAATCTCAAATTTAATTTTAAAAATAAACCCGTATTTAATTTAAATTTAAAAAATCTGAATTTATTTATTTATGACATCGCTGCATGTCTTAACACTGGAGTGCTTGACTTTGTAACCATAATAATGTTCTTTTAACATAGTTTGTATGTACTATCTTAATATTATTAGAATTCAGTGTTTAAGATTCACTGTAATCTTAACTACTCCCTATATATACGTCATCTGTACAAACATGAATGTGACTTTATCATTCTGCTTCTAAGACTTAAGTGTAAAGAACTTGTATGTCTCTTCAGAGTCCTGAAAACAACCTTGGAATTGTTGCAATTTCTCTAAGTTCAGCTGAAGCCAAATTTGGCATATATCCTTCTTCTGCTGTAGGAGCTTGGAGGTATATCAGCACATGGGAGTTGGCTGGAGAAAGTGAATGAATTTAGATCAGGATACAGAAGTACATTTTATATTTGTTTTTTTTAATTTACCCAGGGCCGGCTCCAGGCACCAGCTCAGCAAGCAGGTGCTTGGGGCAGCCAATGGAAAGGGGCGGCACGTCCGGGTCTTTGGCGGCAATTAGGTGGCGGGTCCCTTGGTCCCTCTCGGAGGGAAGACCCAGCCACCAAATTGCCGCCGAAGAATGAAGCAGCGCAGTAGAGCTGCCGCCGATTGCGGCTTTATCCTTTTTTTTTTCCTTTGTTGCTGGGGCGGCAAAAAAGCTGGCGCTGCCCTGAATTTACCGTATGTATATATTAGGGAATTTTTGAAAGTGTCACCAGTGTTAATGGTGAATGAAGTTGTTTCACTATGTTATTAACATAGAATTCAGAAAAAATCTGCATAAATTCATATTTTTTGTACATTTTCATATTCTGATCTGAAAAAATCTGCTTTAATCTATTTTTGTTTGTTTTTATTAGCCTTTGACTTTCACTCTTAAACAATATTTAAAAAAATGGTAAGCAGTTGCCCTCACTCTCAGGCTATTCAAGTACTAAACCACAAATGTTTACTTTTAAACAGCAATGTAGCATAAAAGACTCTTGTTGTAAGACATGACAATGTAGCTTCTCCAATCCAATTTCCTGGTCCTGCAAACATTCATATACTTAATCACACAGGTATCCCTATTGAAGTCAAGAGAAATACTTGTGTAAGTAAAGCTAAGCACATACTACGTGTTTGCAGGATGGGGCCCAAGAGATTAGCCTACTTTTGAATCTACTGATTTGATCAGCTAAATAGAGAAAGATAACTTTAGATCATAGAATAAAATGTTAGTGTATTAGAGAAATCCAAAAGAAAATCTGCCTTAATTACAGAGCTTTTAAAGAAAGACTAATGTCTTGCTTACCTCTATGTAAGTATCCACATGATGGAAATAAAATAATAGTAAAGGGACGCAAATCAGTTTCCCCCCCCCAAAACACACACACACTGTGCTTCCTATCTATTTTTATAGCTAATGAGAAAGCTACAGCCTCCTATCCCAGCAACAGCATGTGTCAACTTAAGAGTGAGTAGAGAGAAGTTTCAGGTTAATCCAAAACAGTAGCCACTATTTATAGCCTCAGCCATGCATATGGGATTGTGTAGATTCCTAAGTTACTTCGGTATATTTTAATACTTAAATTTTAAATGTAAATAACATTTAAGTAATATCATTCCATTAGTTTAAATTATGAAATGCAGTAATAAAATTACTGGGAAGTTACATCACATATAAAGAGCATCATGATGGGTAACACTGATAAGATTTAAAAAAAAAATCATTATAGAAGAGAGAGAGGATTCAAGAAAACCGATATCAAACCATATATAAAATAGTTTATAAAGGCTGCCTAGATCTCTACCTGACACTGTGCCTAGAATGTAGCTTGCTTTTTTTTTAAATGGATGAAAGGCAAAAAACTGGTTGCATATAGGCTGTTGATTGCAGTGTGCATTTCATTTAGCAGTTGCTGAATTCTTTCTTTTTCATCCATTTTGATCTATGGCTATTGTCAGACAGTCTGATATCTTGGTCAGTAATGCAACTCATTCAAAACCGTTTTAAAAAAAGCCACATTTTGAACACAGAATCAAGAACATTAGAAGTAGGACTCTGAGCTATAACACATCAGCTTACTCATTGTGAATAAGTTATATGACAAGTTTAGTTTTTGTTTTCTGCATGAAAACAGACTTTACTTAAACAGTGTTTGAACGCATTTCAATCTATGGATTGTTCATGAACAGCACCCTTTCACTATTCACCATTCATAGTGTGAAATTGCTAATCAAAGTCATATGGTGTTGTTTCTGCTCCCTAATTGGACAACTGAAACTTTTAAAGCAGAACAACAAGTAGTGAATACTCTTCTTCATGCACACAATACCCTTGTCTACATTTGAAAAAGGGCATTAGTATGAAGACCAGCCTTTCCTCAAGCATTTGTATGAACAAAATTGTTACTGCATGTGCTGGGATGGAAGGTGGGGGCTGCAGATGAAATATTGCATTTGGATGCATATAATGTGCTGGTAACCATTTTGAAACCAAGTAAATCTCTTGTCTGAGGTGGTTGAGTATATTTTTACCTGGCAATCTATTGGCCATTGTTAAATTTTGATCTCTTTGAATTGTGGTCTTGTTTCCATGGAAGATTAATTTAAATTATATGATTAAATACCACTATATGAAAATAGTGTTTGAATGTGTTTTTATATCTGTAATATGTGCACAAACAGTACAAAAAGTCAATACATAAATTAGATGGAATAAAGTCAATATCTTAGATTGTATCATCTATATAGCATATATTTGATTAGTGACTATTAGGATTTTGTTAAATTTCTTTAAAGAAGCATACTCTTTTGATCTATACAATGAAGCACCGTAGTATAAAAAGTAAAATAATGTTGTTGGGCTTCCAATTACCAGGCTACATCATCATGAAAAGTAGTGTACTTTCTACAGGTCTGAAATAAAATACTTGGGTGCATGATCTAATTGTACAGTACTTGAGTACAAATAAAGGCCCCAATCCTGTAGTTGAGTCTGTGCTCGTGGATTCAGTTGCAGGAACTGGGCCACAGTGTTTTCTTTTTTGGAATTCTTGATTTCTATATCAGAAACAAATCTGTAGCTTTGAAACCTAACGGGCTCAGACCCCATAGACTGGCTTTTCCCATCAATAACTACTGTAGAATTTCCTGGAAAAAACAATGGCAATAGCTCATCTTATGCATGTTGACCAATGATGCATAGTTCAAACCTTTGATACCAGGGGTGGCTCTAGGTATTTTGCCGCCCCAAGCACGCCAGGCAGGCTGCCCTCAGCGGCTTGCCTGCAGGAGGTCCCTGGTCCCGCGGATTCGGCAGCATGCCTGAGGGAGGTCCGCCGAAGCTGCAGGACCAGCGGACCCTCCACAGGCATGCCACCGAAGGCAGCCTGCCTGCCGCCCTCGCAGCGACCAGCAGAGTGCCCCTGCGGCTGCCGCCCCAAGCATTCACATGGCGTGTTGGTGCCTGAAGCCGCCCCTGTTTGATACATAGTTTAAAGAATTCTAAAAAATGCTGTGATTGAATAGTTGTTATCAATAACAGGAGAAGCAGCATCAAGAAGGTAGTAGAACCTCTTTAGAAAGAAAACAGGCATAGTGCTATTTGAAATTTTAAAAAATGTCCAGTGTACTTCTAATGATTTATATTCTGGGGCGTGCATAGGCTCCCTGCCATAATTAGCTGTAAACTCTTCCCATAAGTGACAATTTTTTTAAGTGACAATTCTTATCTCAAGGATAAGCAAAGCAGTCAGGTTAAATCAGTCACCAACCATCTGGGTGTTTGCCTGAAGAAATCTAGTCATAACTGATTTCTGAGTAGCTTCATTGTCACTTAAACATAGAGTGCTGGCACTTTACTGCAGCAGTAAATACAGTCAGAGGGGTTCATGCTTTGAAAAGACTTAACCAATCTACCAAATTTAGAATGGGATGAAAATGCTACCATGATAAGGGGGAGATTTTAGAAGGAACAAGATCAGTAAGAATTGGGCACTCTGAAAGCCTCCTTTGGCCCTTTGAAAATCTCCCTCTAAATAACTAAATTTAAAGGGAAAAGTAATAAGAAAATCAGTAGGCCTACAGCAGCAGTCATTTCACTGAGGAGGAGCAATTATGCTGATTTCTATCACTGGTTCATGTTGGCACTGATAGATTGGTAGCCCTTTTGTATTTTCCATTATCCTGTAATTACACGAACTTGAAAACTGAAAACTCATTTAAATTTTATTTTTGGCACAAAGTAGGCTTGACATTATCTTTTAGTGGGCATTAAGACAGCTCCGTGCAGGGTCAGCATTAGTGGGTAGGAAGCAGGGCTATTGCACGGGGCCCCATGTCACATGGGGCCCCGCGTGGTATGGCTCAGGCTTTGGCTTCAGAAACGTTACAGAAATCCAGTATATGAACAGGTAAGGGAGGTGGAGTGGGGACTCTCTCCTTAGTTTCTGCCCTAGGCCTCCATAAGTCTAACGCCAGCCCTGGCTCCCTAATAGGTTTGGAAATCTAACATAAGCTGTTTCCATATGTGATTTTAAGCACAAATCTAACTTTAGTTTATTCAGATGGGTGCATTTTGGATAATTATGGCTGAACAGGGAAAAATGTCAAAGCCCTTGTTGATATTAATAGTGCTTAAGAACAAAAGAATGGCCATACAGGGTCAGACCAAAGGTCCATCTAGCCCAGTATCCTGTCTTCCACAGTGGCCAATGCCAGGTGCCCCAGAGGGAATGAACAGAACAGGTAATCATCAAGTGATCCATCCCCTGTCGCCCATTCCCAGGGATCCTATGATAAACGGAGGCTAGGGACCCCGTCCCTGCCTATCTTGGCTAATAGCCATTGATGGACCTATCCTCTATGAATGTATCTAGTTCTTTTTTGAACGCTGTTATAGTCTTGGCCTTCACAGCATCCTCTAACAAAGAGTTCCACAGGTTGAATGTGTGTTGTGTGAAGAAATACTTCCTTTTGTTGTTTTAAACCTGCTGCCCATTAATTTCATTTGGTGACCCCTAGTTCTGGTGTTATGAGAAGGAGTAAATAACACATCCTTATTTACTTTCTCCACACCAGTCATGATTTTATAGATGTCTATCATATCCCCCCTTAGTTGTCTCTTTTTGAAGCTGCAAAGTCCCAGTCTTATTAATCTCTCCTCATATGGAAGCTCTTCCATAGCCCTAAATCACTTTTGTTGCCCTTTTTTGTACCTTTACAATTCAAATATATATTTTATGAGATGGAGCAACCACATCTCCCACATTCAGGTTGTGGGAGTACCATGGATTTATATAGAGGCAATGTGATATTTTCTGTCTTATTATCTATCCCTTTCTTAATGATGCCCAACATTCTGTTAGTTTTTTTGACTGCCGCTGCACATTGAGTGGATGTTTTCAGAGAACTATAGACAATGACTACAAGGTTTCTTTCTTGAGTGGTAACAGCTAATTTACCCCATCATTTTATATGTATAGTTGGGATTATGTTTTCCAATGTTCATTGCTTTGCATTTATTAACATGACTTTCATCTGCCATTTTGTGGCCCAGTCACCCAGTTTTGAAAGATCCCATTGTAACTCTTTGCAGTCAACCTTGGACTTAACTATCTTGAGTAGTTTTGTATCATCTGCAAATGTTGCCACCTCACTGTTTACCTCCTTTTCCAGATCATTTATGAATATGTTGGACAATTCTGGTCCCAATACAGACCCCTGGGGGACCCCACTATTTACCTCTCTCAATTCTGAAAACTAACCATTTATTCCTACCCTTTGTTTCCTATCTTTTAACTAGTTATTGATCCATGAGATGACTTTCCCTCTTATCCCATGACTCCTTACTTTGCTTAAGAGCCTTTAGTGAGGGACCTTTTCAAAGGCTTTCTGAAAATCTAAGTACACTATATCCACTGGATCACCCTTGCCCACATGCTTGTTGACCCTCTTAAAGAATTCTAGTAGATTGGTGATTCATGATTTCCCTTTATAAAATCCGTCTTCCCCAACAAATCATATTCATCTGTGTGCAACTTTAACAAAAGACTGCTTTGCAATTATAAATAGGACTGAGCCACAAAATTCAATTCTGGCTTTAATTCTACCAGTTGACCACATCCCAAAACCATCAGTGTGTGGATTCTGATTTGGATGTATCTCTAACAGACATTGATTTTTTTTGGACCAAAAGGAGCAATTTTATCTTTTCCATCTGCCCTTTTCCATCTGCCCATCTTCCCATAGTTTTCTCCCCATCTAATTATGTCATGTGACATTGCATGTTGATCCAGGCAAACACAATCCCAAGTCTCACCGTCCAGCGGGAACAGACCTGGAGAAAACTGCAGATGTCATTCTGAGTGGGTTAAGTTCTACCATGCATTCAAATTACATTCAGTGAGGCTACACAAAGAATTTAGCCCAGAATGACCAAGAAGCAGGCAACAAGATTCAAGCAGAGAAGAGAGAGGAAACCTCATGCTGACTTCATGAAACAGAAAAGTGGTGGTAAAATGAGCACTGGAATGCAGATGAAAAAACTGACAATGCCGAAAAACTGACAGGTGATAAGTCTAAGATCCATCCTCCTGTTGTGTGTGTTGGTTAAAAAGCACTGCTCCATCTATGACAGCACCAGTCGAAAGGATTCTTCTATCTGTCATTTCCATTTTTGTTTACTTGTACACTGAAACTAAAATAAAAAGAACTTGTGCTGGAATCCAGACTAAACAGGAGGAAAAGTTCAAAGGCAAGCTGTGTGACTTATTTTCTTTCAAAGATAGTTATGGTCACTCATAATTAAGTAGATTTTGGTTTTGGCCCATCCATGAGGTCTATTTTCTCATCTGCATATTAGGTAAGTCTAAAATCTTCTTAACAAGTAATCTCTCTCTCCCTAAAGGAAATGTTCACAACTCCCACATGAGCCTCTCCCCCAGGTCTCTGCCTTACTAGAGGCCTGACTGGGTCACCTGACCCCCCCCATCATATGTTCTTCATTCACACCAGTGAGTTAAGCTTGTCAGAGTTAAGCTTGTCATCTCCCCATAAGGAGCCAGCCACCCTACGACAAGAACAAACTTGTATAGTTTTTATTTTAAATGACATTAATCTTAGCAAAAGCCAACGGACTAAAAGCAGATCAATGTGCCAGAAACATGTTTTTTAAATGAAAAAAATATTTAATCTTTGTGGAACAAAGATATGTAATTTCATGTCTGTGAGTCACTTGCAAAACATTTAAAACACCTGCTTATTTTAAAAATTAGATTAGTACTAGGTTGCCAGAATGGATATTAACATGCTGTGTTTAACCATAGGATGAGTAGAGTTAGGCTATTCTTAACTCCTTGATGATCACAGGTATTTTAGAGGATCTGGATGGTGAGGTTTGTCTACAGCAGGCATACCATTATATTAAGTCAGAGCTGTGTCAGGAGAACAAATCTAGCACCCATTAGCTACTGTGGCACAAACAATCATGGCAGATTCTCAAACAGCTACTTTGCTCAATAGGAAATATTTCAACTTTTCGTTTAAGAGTGTAAACTCTTCAGGGCAGGAACAATTCTTCTCTTTGTGTTTGTGCAGGTGGGCTATTGGAAACAAGTAACCCATGTGTCTAGCCCTTGTGTGGCATGGATAGGTCCTTATTCTCCCATCTCCTATGCATATGAGTAGTCCCATTATAGATGTTTGCAGGATCAAGGCCTTAATGTTTAATACATTTTAAAAAGTGGTCACACATTCATTTTTATGAATTTGCTCTGTTCTAACCCCCAATTTTTCAACCAACTGTACAGTTAATTGAATTTTTTTTTAATTGGAAACAATAGGATTTTTTTCAGTGAAACATTCACCTTGTGTTGTCTAGTTAGAATTAACTAGAATTTGGTGCAGTTTGAGAACTTAGGGTGGGGAGGGAATACTTTCCTTATCAAATGAATTTCAGGACTAAATTTTCACTTTAGTTTTCAGGAGAAAAGGCCTGTGTAAAGAAAAATCTTTCCAGTAGTTATCTTTCCTAGACATAACTCTTACTGGAGGATGGTAGCCAGGAGTACATGGATGTGTCAGCTATTTTTAATACTTTTGGTACTTTTAATACTTTTTTTTGCCACCTGGGTGGAGGGTCCACCCAAAAACAGGAATTGCCCATTTTAATAAATGTTAAAAGAAATAATGATGTAACAATAGTCTTTGGAATTTTAAGCACATTTTCTTTTCCCTCTCCAGATTTTTTCATAACATGACAAAGTGATACATTAACTTACAGGGGAAAAATTCAGTAATGAGGGATGACTTTTATTTTTATTAGTTGTCATATTTGCAGAATATATAGACATGAGGTTATGCCTAGCTATGTTTGTCTTAGGCCTGGTCTACACTAGGACTTTAATTCGAATTTATCAGCGTTAATTCGAACTAACCGCTCAACCGTCCACACCAGGAAGCCATTTAATTCGAACTAGAGGGCTCTTTAGTTCGAATTTGGTACTCCACCCCGGCAGGTGGAGTAACGCTAAATTCGCACTTGCTAGCTCGAATTAGGCTTGGTGTGGATGCTAATCGATCTTAGCAGCTCCGGGAGCTATCCCACAGTGCACCACTCTGTTGACTCTCTGGACAGCAGTCCGAGCTTGGATTCTCTGGCCAGCCACACAGGAAATGACCCACGAAAATTTGAATTCATTTTCCTCTCTGGGCGGTTTGAATCTGACGTTCTGGTTGCACATCGGGGCGAGCTCCGCAGCACCTGCAACGATGCAGAGCTCTCCAGCAGAGGAGTCCGGGCAATCCCAGACTAGAAAGAGGTCCCCAGCATGGACTGACCGGGAAGTCCAGGATCTGATCGCTGTGTGGGGCGAGGAGTCTGTTCTCTCGGAGCTGCGCTCCAACAAGCGGAACGCGAAGACCTTTGAGAAGGTCTCTAAAGCCATGAAAGACAAAGGATACAGCCGGGATGCGATGCAGTGCCGCGTGAAAGTGAAGGACCTAAGACAAGGGTATCAAAAAGTCAGAGCGGCAAACGGACGCTCCGGAGCCCAGCCCCAGACATGCCGCTTCTACGAGGCACTGCATGCCATTCTAGGTGGGTCTGCCACCAGTGCCCCACCAGTGACGGTGGACTCCGAGGACGGAATAGTGTACCGGGACAGTTCTCCCTCCCTGTTCGCCGATGGGGAAGATGAGGAAGGGTCTTTAGAGGACGGCGCAGGCGACATCGAACCCACTCCCGCTTTCCCTGACAGCCAGGATCTCTTCATCACCCTCACAGAGATCCCCTACCAACCGTCCCACCCATTAACCCGGACTCGGAATCAGGGGAAGGATCAGGCGGTAAGTGCTACAAACAGGGAAACATTTATTTTTTTAAGAAACAGGGATATATATAAAAAATAGAAATATTATATAAACATTTTTAAATATGAAACTATACAAACAGCAGGTCTACACATACAGCAATGGAGCAATAGTCCTCTGGGGACAGTTCAAAAAAGCTCTCAGAGAGCAGCTGGAAAAGCCTCAGCAAGAGGTTTCTTGGGAGAGGTGCTTTATTGGGTGCTCCGTTGAAGCACACTCTTCCGCGCCAGGCCATCCTCAGGTACAGGGGGACCATCGCCTCTACGAGCATGGCAGCGTATGGTCCTGGTCTGTGCAGGGCTTCTGTTAGCATCCGCTCTCTGTGTGCGCCTGACACGCCTCAGGGTGATGTCGTTGTGGAAGTGCTGCATCTAATTAGTGGAATTAGTGTACTGTTACTATTGTGCATGGTAGACTTTTACTTTGCATAAGAATGACCTCGCTTAACAGAGTTTTACTTTGCATAAGAATGACCTCGCTTAACAGAGTTTTACTTTGCATAAGAATGACCTCGCTTAACAGCCACGTGTTGCAGGCCACAGAGGAAAAGCATACAGGGTCTTTCCGTTCACTGGCGGGAGGTGCCGCATAACGCTCATCTTTTCTGCTTTGCACATTGCCTCCAGCAGGAGAGCACAGCTAAGCACTAACTGATAAGCACTCTGTACTGTAAGGCTTACCAGGACTTTGTGCAAGAGGGATGCAGCTGTCTCTCCTCGCTTGTGCGCTATCCAGTGCAATCGCGCCGCCAATGAGAGCGTATTCCGAAATCTCGGACTAGTTCCGAGATCTCCTGAGACTTGGTTCCCTGTTTGGTCTTCTTAACTGAAACTGACTAGCCTGTGTTTACTGTTGGCAAACATGTATTTGTTCAAGGAAATCACCTACTTTTTCGCATCACACAGCTTCGGCTCCTTCCCGGACTGCCCCGCCATCCCCCTCGCAGAGGCTGGCTCAGATTAGACGCCGAAAGAAAAAGACAAGGGACGACATGTTCCAGGAACTGATGGCCAGCTCCAGAGCGGAGGTGGCAGAGCAGAGACAGTTGAGGGAGAGCCTGTGTCAGCAGCATCGCACACACCTGGAACGGGAGGATAGGTGGCGGCAGGAAGACCAGCAGGCGACTCAAACGCTGCTTGGTCTAATGAGGGAGCAAACGGAGACGCTCCGGCGCCTTGTAGATGTTCTGCAAGACCGCAGTCAGGAGGAGAGAGCCCCCCTGCAGTGCATCTGCAACCGCCCTCCAACGCCAAGAAGTCCTGTCCCCCCCTCACCCAAAGTGACAAGACGGAGGGGCGGTAGGGGCCATGAGAACTGTCCCTGCACCGCAGCACACCGATAATGTTCGAGACAACTGTCGCGCTGTAAATTTGTACAAGCTCTTTCCTTACAGCATCAACCAGTCCCAACTCCAAGTTCAACCCCCCCACTGTGTACTACATTATTAAAAGCGGTTTGGTGTTACTGACTGTTTCCGTCACGTTTCTGGTGTCAGAAGACTTTCTGTTGTTCTGTGTGTGTGTGGGGGGGGAATTGTAATGTCAGTGCATAGCCCACAGTGCCATGCTACAGACTTGGCTGCAGGGTCAACTGCAGGGCACACACAGACTGCAGTCACTAGGCACCAGGGACAGTCTGTGTGGTGTATGCTGCCCCGGGTCTTTCCTTGATGTGTATGCTTGTGCAGGGTCCTGGTGCCTGCCATCCCCGAATGTAAAGGCAGGCTTCCCTTCACATGCACTTGGACCGTAGTCACGATCCTCCCCGGTGCCCTGAGCCCCAAAAAGAGACCTCATCCAGGGCAGATACTCACCCTTCCCCACACCTCACCCCTTCCAACGCCCAAACCCACAGCCGTCATGTTAACCCCTATCCAAAGACGGCACCCCTCGCCCCTTCCTGCAAACCCACCCATCAGTGCACACCTTAACCAGCACAGAATGCTTCCATGTTTCAACGAAGAAACAGAAATGCAAAGTCAACGAAAGATTTATTATTAATTACTAAAACATGTCCTTAGTTTTAAAACGTCCTTCGGAAGTGGGGGAAACTTGGTTTATGATCAGGCTCTCTTCAAATGAAGTGGACAGTCACAGGTTACCCTGCTCTGCGAGGAAACTCGCTTTCAAAGCCTCCCTGATGCATATCGCTTCCCGCTGGGATATTCTCTCAGCACGGGTGTCTGGCTGATCGTAAACAGCAGCCAGGCGATTTGCCTCAACCTCCCAAGCGGCCAAAAAGGTCTCGCCTTGCTCTCACAGAGATTGTGGAGCACACAGCAAGCAGCAATAACTACGGGATATTCTTTCGCTGATGTCCGAGCGAGTCAGTAAGGTCCGCCATCTCCCCTTGAGACGTCCGAAAGCACACTCCACCACCATTCTGCACTTGCTCAGCCGGTAGTTGAAGAGTTCCTTTTCACTGTCCAAGGCGCCTGTATAGGGCTTCATGAGCCAGGGCATTAGCGGGTAGGCCGGGTCCCCGAGGATCACTGTAGGCATCTGCACATCCCCAACCGTTATTTTGTGGTCCGGGAAGAAAGTGCCTGCCTGGAGGCGTCTAAACAGACCAGAGTTCCTGAACACACGCGTCATGAACCTTGCCCGCCCACCCGACGCGTTGATGTTGGTAAAACGTCCCCTATGGTCCACCACAGTTTGCAGCACCATTGAAAAGTAGCCCTTTCGGTTAATGTACTCGCTGGCCTGGTGGGCTGGTGCCAGGATAGGGATGTGAGTCCCATCTATAGCCCCACCGCAGTTTGGGAATCCCATCGCGGCGAAGCCATCTATGATGACCTGGACATTTCCGAGAGTCACTACCTTTGAGAGCAGTTGCTCAACGATTGCGTGGGCTACTTGAATGACAGCAATCCCCACGGTAGATTTGCCCACGCCAAAGTGGTTCGCTACTGACCGGTAGCTGTCTGGCGTGGCAAGTTTCCAGAGGGCTATGGCCACTCGCTTCTGCACAGTCAGGGCTGCTCGCATCCTTGTGTCCTGGCGCTTCAGGGCAGGGGACAGCAAGTCACACAGTTCAAGGAAAGTGCCCTTACGCATCCTGAAGTTTCGCAGCCACTCTGTGTCATCCCAGACCTGCAGCACTATGCGGTCCCACCAGTCTGTGCTTGTTTCCCGGGCCCAGAATCGCCATTCCACACCATGAACTTGACCCATTGCCACCATGATCTCCACTGCCCGGCGTACCCTGCTTTCTGAGAGGTCTGCGCCACTCTCCTCACCGTGCTGCCGGAGCCTCCTCGCCCGGTTTCTCAGCATCTGACTGTGGAAGAGGTGGATGATAACGTGCGAGGAGTTGACAACGGCCATAAGTGCAGTGATGATCGCAGCGGGCTCCATGCTCGCAGTGCTGTGGCGTCCGCGCTGTAACCGACCAGACAAGGGCGCGAACAGATTTCCCGCCGGTGCTTTCAAGGAAGACAGGGCGGGCGGGATTGACGGTTCAATGACGACACATTTTTCCCCCCAGCATGCATTGGGGGGAAATCCCACAATTCCAATGGGCAGCGGGGAGTGCGGGAACTGTGGGATAGCTTCCCACAGTGCACCGCTTCCAAAGTCGAAGCTGGCCCCGTGAATGTGGACTCAGAAGTTCGAATTTGTGTATTTAGTATGGATACACAAATTCGACTTATTAAGGTCGAATCCACAAATTCGACTTAAGTAGATTCGAAATAGTCCTGTAGTGTAGACAAGCCCTTAATTGTGTCAAAGTTAGACTCAGGACTCACAGTTTGTCAGACCACTCTGTTTTATTAGCACAGCGCTCTGCTAATAACACCCAGATAATGTGAGCACCATGCAAGACACAAACTATCTTATTTATACAGATAAAGGGTGAGAACTTAACAAGATAACAAAGGAAGCAGAATCAGATAAGTTTACCTGGGCTAGGCATGCATATCTTATTTCCTTACTAACTATTACCCATCTTCTGTTAATGTTTCGCCATTAGCACCATTGTTTATGGCTAATGTTTCTTTTCCTGGCACCTGTATTTCAACATTTCTTATTTCTGCTTAAAGGTACATACAACATTTCTTTAATCCATTCTTATTTTTACAATATAATTCATTCTACTTTCACAATTGTTAAATGGTGTTTGTGCACCGAATAGCGTTCTGTAATGACAGAAACCAATGTATGACACACTGTACATATCTTGCCTTATTTGTAATTAACTTCCTCACCCAAATGCCAAGCTGGAAATCTCAAGCTTGTTAATTTTGCTTTTGAATTGATACCCTTTTTGATAGAACTACTTTTTAGAATGTATTTTCCTGAAACAAAATATGGTTAACATGCATTAACCAGAGTTGCACATGATGGAAGCTTTTCTCTAGCCAGCATTAAATGTGGCACTATACTAGGCTATAAAATCCAAGACAGAGTAATAGGGTAACAAAAACAACTGCTGAGGTCAAAAGATAGCTATCATTAGTATGCAAAGGCACACTTGTCTATTTCTGAATAGAAAAAGAGTATTCTATATAGTCATCAAGTGGGTCATTAACTTGCTTTCAGAAGAACAGAGTTCCATTAGAGGTAAGTACTCTTGAAAGAGCTACATTTCAGAGGCCATTTCACCTTTCTTTCACAATGCTGTCACACAAAAAAGAAGGGGTGGGCTGGGAGGCTCACACTAATTTTGAGGTGGAATTGAGCTTAACATTGACTGGCTTTTCATGTTGCTTTGCAATCTGCACATCTTGACTTTTTGGAGCGGGTAAATGGGAGTGTGGTAATGCAGCTCTCTCTTTAAAAGTACTATACAGTACATGCATCTGGTCTTCTGCTATTTCTATAATTTTAGGCATCTGGGGCTGTGTTCAGGCAGTGAAAGGGACATGCATCAAGGAAAGGGGATAGGGAAAGGGCAGATTTTAAAATTCCTGTGTATAAATTGTAGTTAGTCTGGGCAGCGCTTACCCTTTCTGTTTTGGGGGGGTTTGGGTTTTTGTTTTGTTATGCTATTGTGTTTATAATTCGTAGCAAAAATGACTAGAGTTTAGGGTAGGTGTTTCTAAAAATATATAGATACAAGTAACTAAATATTTACATTTTAACTAGAGGACTGGCCCAAGACCCGAATTTGAACTTCCTGAAAAATCCAAGGGTATTTACATCTGGCACTCTGCATCAGGCCATCTCCAATTTCAGCTGAGTCTGTTAATGATGTCTAGATCAGTGTTTCTCAACCTTTTTGACACCAGGGACCAGCTTGCTACCTCCCTAAACTGTGTCAGGGAGATCTCAGGGACTGGTGCCAGTCCACAGACTGGTCGTTGAGAAACGTTGGTCTAGATGACACAGTGGGATAACTCACTAGCCTTCTGCCTCTGGAAATTGAGGTGTAAATCCTAGCTGTGAAAATGAGCTTGACGGTGAAGAATGCCAGCCATACAGTGATTGGGGGAGGTGTGGGAATGAAGAAACTGGACTATGCTCTTCAGGAAAGTTAATGACTGTATGTAACTAATGTAACCAAAAATCTCCTGCCCCCTTAAGGGCTTATATGAACAAGCCGAGTCTTCCAACCAGGGAATATACAGGAAGGGAAGGAGAAGTTGGCTCACCTCAGCCTGTCCAACAATGCTAGGGCTTGCTCCAGCCCGGGAACTTCCACCAGCTGCCCCTTGAGGCCATCACTCATTATTTTTGGAGGAGAGCAAAGTCAGTGATTCTCCCCCAGCCCTGCAATAAGGGCTGACACCTCTGGTATTTGTAGCACACCGGGTTCACTTTCCCTCACTTCTTGAGGGATAAGATGTTGTTACCTTGGTATCATCTGGACAAAACCAACCCCCAGTTAATGATCTCTACTCAAGAGAAGCCCAGGATTGGAATACAGTGATTATTTTTGTGAGGTGTTTTTGAAGAGCTTCTACAGCACCTGTTTTCACATTGCTTTCCTCTAGCTTGTGCTATTAATCCCTGAAATTCATGAACACTTAAACCTACACAAACAGAAAGAAGTGGGGAGGTGGAGGAGGAAAATCACCTACATAATAGTCATTCAGAACAATCACTACAGTATTAAAACCCCTCATTTTTCATTCCAATGATTAGCATGAGGCATATTTGACATTCTCAATGGAAGGTGAAAATTTATGTTGCCAAAGATTCAGCAACTAAACATATGTTAGTGTTTATGGAATAATATATTTCTCATGGAACATACATGGAAGTTTTACTCCCCTATATTTACTTTGTCATACTTTTCCTTGTGATAAATAATCCTTCTGTATTACACTTCTGCATACATTCATATTAATACATTGCAATATGGTCATTCTCCTAAGTGAATAATATTAAGGATTTACTCTGTAAAATCTTTTAAAATACCTTTTCACTTTTGTAGTTCACCTTATATTGTTTATATTTTTTATGAAGAATGAACAGTGTTGCATTCAGTAGATCTTTAGCAATATTTTCAAAACAGGGTGCCTAAACCTAGGCTCCTAAGCATGCAGATAAAAGGCTTGATTTTAGATATACCTATCTATGATTTAATTCAACCACAAGTAGCTGGAGTAAATGCCGGAATCACTGAGTGAAATTCTGTGGACTGTCATGCAGGAGGTTAGACTGGATGATCACAATGGTTTTCTGATCTGTGACATCTACATACCTCTCAAAAGTGTTCCCATTTAAATCAATCAGAGGCATTAGGTGGTCATCACTTTTGAAAAGCAAGGCCACTTACCTAGGTGCTAAAATAAAGATTTAGCAGCCCAATTTTAGGTACCCATTTTAAAAAACAATCTTTGCTCTTTTTCAAAAGATTCAAAACCCTGTCTAATAAAAGTTATATTGTACAATATTTGAATGCAGATTCTCAGGAACAATAGATTAAATTTCTTTCACCAGTCCTACTGAAGTGATGATAAAGCACAATGTTCATTAAGAAAAAAAAAGTACAATGGGGAGATTGGCCAGTTCTGGTGTCCAAATTTCAAAAAGGGTGTTGAAAAATTGGAGAGCATCAGAGAAGAGCCACAAGAATGATTAAAGGATTAGAAAACCTACCTTATAGTATAGACTCAAAGAGCTCAATCTGTTTATCTTATCAAAGAGAAGTTTAAGGGTTGACTTGATTACAGGCTGTAAGTATCTACATAGGAAACAAAGATTTAAGAATAAACTCCTAAGTCTAGTAGAGAAAGGTATAACATAATCCAATGGCTGGAAGTTGAAACTAGACAAATTCAGACTGGAAATAAGGTGTTTACTGGTAAGAGTAATTAACCATTGGAACAATTTACCAAGGGTCTTGGTGGATTCTCCATTACTAGCAATTTTAAAATTAAGATTGGATGTTTTTCTAAAAAGATCTGCTCTATGAATTATTTTGGGGAAGTTCTGTGGCCTGTGTTATACACGAGGTTAGACTGGATGATCACAATGGTCCCTTCAGGACCTGGAATCTATGAATCTATGATAATCAGCCTATCTTCAAAGCTCTGCCGCCCTACTCTTACATCTTGGTAATGGGGCTTGTGGTGAACCAAGGTGGCTTTCTAAGTCTGTCATCATAGAAATAAGGCTGCTGTATCTCTCTTGTACCTTAAGTACATCTGCATGCATAATACAACATGCTACATGCATCTTATTTGGGAGGAATAATGGGCTGCAAGATTGCTAATATGATGTACTTGGTGTAGTCATTTTTCAGGTTGAAGTAAGTCTCTGAACATCATGAACAAGATATATGCCATCAGTCAGTCCTGTCCCTGAGTAAGTCACTGAAAAAGAGAGTTGCCTGTTAACATATCAAAGATTTGTTTTTCTGCCTCCATTCTTTGTTGCTCAAGATGTAAAAGATCAATCATACTCAAACTCATCCATTCTGTTGTGGATGCTCCTACTCAAATGCTATAAGGAATGCCTCTTTCTTCCTCATTGCTTTCTTATCACTGGAGAGATTTGCTACCCTTCACTGTACTAAATCATTTTACAATGGTGACTAATGCCTTGTGTAGACTAGGATTCAAAAGTGTGTTGTTAGAACGTGTCAGCTAACATGTTAGTAGCCTAGTGCAGACAAAGCAGTGTCATCTTTAACACGTTAAACCCGTTGAGTTTGCCTGAGCTCCCCCAGATTTAATGAGCCCCCTCTCCCCCAGATTTAATGTGACCAGCATTGCATGTGTTAGAAATGGTGTGTTTTGTTTACTCTAGACTTTTAAACGTGTTAGCTAACATAACTCTAAATGCTAATCTAGATAAGTCCTAAAATAATATCTGTACACAGTTGGTTTTTTTTTTGTTTTTTTTTGCTGAAAATGACCCACTATTGTTAGGACTGATTCATTCCAGTGATGTGAATACTAGTATAGACAAGTGTCACATGTTCACCAGTGTTTGTAGCATAGTGTTGCCTAACCCTGCTCAGGGTAGGTCTAAATGATGCGGTAATGAAAATACTGGTGGTTGCCAGCCCCTTGTCTACTCTAGCACTCACACTGTTTTTGCTACCAATAGAGCTGAAGCAATGGTAACAGTAGTGGGAAAATTAGGGACAAAAGGCCTAGTGTAGATAAGGTCTAAGAGGATTAGTCATCTCGGAGTTTAGCAGTGCAAATTGATGATTAGTAGGGAAAACTGGATGACAATTAACCATCCCAAGATGAAGCTTTTGAAACCAGGTTTCATCCATCTATCTAATTGCTTGCTGTTTCTGCTTATATGTAGATGCTGAGGTTTTCAAAATAGTCCAGGAGATTTAGCTATACATCTTCCATTAAATCCTCTGTTCTGCTTTGGAACCAGTATTCTTTTCTGGAGATGATTGGGAACAATTTTTCAGGAGTGCTGAGCATCCTCAATGCCAGATTAAGCTAATGGGAGCTGTTGGTGCTCAGGACCTCGCAAACGGCCATTGGAGGATTTCATTTAGGGTTTCTGTCTGGTTTATCTCTCTGTGCTTGGATATGTGTTTCTTCTTTCTTTTCCTCCTTAACTCCTCCTGTGATATTTATCAGGGATAGATTGACTTCCCTTGACTGCTCATGGGTCACACATTTTGAAAGTAATATGGCTTCCCCAGTATCAGCAATGGTAACTTATTTATGTGTAGGCTTTGCTAGAGCACTCATCACAATAGCACGAGTGCCTCACAAACATTAATTAATGTATCATTTCCATACACTGAGAGGTAGGGGAACATAAGAATGGCCACACTGGATCAGATCAATGGTCCATCTAGCCCAATACCCTGTTTTCTGACAGTGGCCAGTGCAAGATGTTTCAGAGGAAATGAACAAAACAGAGCACTTTATTGAGTGATCCAACCCCTGTCATCCAGTCCCAGCTTCTGACAGTCAGAGGATTAGGGACACCTAGAGTGTATGGTTGCATCCATGACCATCTTGGATAATAGCCATTGATGGACCTATCCTCCATCAGTTTATCTAATTCTCTTTTGAACGCAGTTATACTTTTGGCCTTCACAACAGCCTCTGATGATGAGTTCCACGGATTGACTGTGTGTTGTGTGAAGTACTTCCTTATGTTTGTTTTAAACCTGTTGCCTATTAATTTCATTGGCTGACCCTTGGTTCTTGTGTTATGTGAAGGGGTAAATAACACTTCTTTATTCACTTTCTCCACGCCATTCATGATTTATAGACCTTTACCATATCCTTTCTTGGTCATCTCTTTTCTAAACTGAAAAGTCCCAGTCTTTTTAATCTCTCCTCACATGGAAGCTGTTCCATACCCCTAATAATTTTTATTTCCCTTCTTTGTACTTTTTTCAGTTCTTATATATCTTTTCTGAGATAGGGTGAGCAGAACTGCATGCAGTATTCAGACGTGAGCATACCATGGATTTATATAATGGTATTATTATATTTTCTGTCTTATTATCTATCCCTTTCCTAATGGTTCCTAACATTGTTAGCTTTTTTGACTGACATTGCACATTGAGCAGATGTTTTCAGAGAACTATCCAGTGACTCCAAGATCTCTATCTTGAGTGGTAACAGCTAATTTAGACCCCATCATTTTGTATGTATAGTTGAGATTATGTTTTCCAATGTGCATTACTTTGCATTTGTCAACACTGAGGTATCAATATTCCTATTTTGTAGGCAGGGATCTGAAGCACAGAGAGATTACAAAGGATTTTCAACAAGTTTCACAGAAATTCCAAGTTTTAGTCCAGTGTCATTTACCACAAGACCATCTTTCTTCTGCAATTTATATAATCTAATATGGAGCAATTGTTTGGATAATAAGCTTTTCTGAAAATATAAACATGACTTCATATATTACAAGAAAGTTCAAACTAAAATACAAGAGAAATAAAAGTAGCACTTTTAATAATTATGTAATGTGCATCATTGTCTTAAATATTCTGAAAATGCCTTTTGGGTTCTAAAGTGTCAAAAAGGGTAACAAGACTGTAGGAATGGACACAATTTGCTTATTATACTGTACAGAGATGCTGAATCTTTTAATATAGTAAGAAGAGAAAAAATGTCACTAATAAGATACAGGATTAAAAAATAAAACAGTTCTGAGCTTTCTAACTGTTTAGCATGTTGTCACTTTTGTCACACCTAACTGTATCCTCTCTTGCAAATACTTATTAGAGACTACAAGGTGGGACTTTAGCAGAGTGTGGCAGCCACTGTATGTTTTTCAGAGCAATACATGCTGAGTATGGCTAGTTTCATGTCATTCCTGAGCGTATCAGTCCAAAACACAGTGTGACACCAAGACCCATAAAAATTTGCTGTAACCCCCCCAAAACCTAAACATAACCCTGCTCCCAAACAGTAGTTGCAAGAAGTATAAAATATTTTAATTCATTTTTTCAGTGTGTCACTTTTTCTATAAGCCAGTTGCATACTTCAACGTTTTTGATAATTAACAAAATAGAAACAAATTAACACATGGGCTGGGAGTGCTGGGAGGACATTTGAATCTTAATTGAAAACACCCTAAACTTGCTAATGAATATGAGGAAATTGACAGACATGTAATATTGCAGTGTATTGAAGATTTGAGGGGAATGATAGGTTCAGTTGCTACTAGACAAGCTAATATTTACACAGATGGAATCGGTGCCTCATGACATGTTAAGAGAAGTGTTTTAATATAGCAAGAAGAAAAAACAGAAAACATAATTTTGTAAATGTATACATTTATTGAAATAATTTCTGGACATGCACCTTCTTGTTGACAAGATGTGATGTCTGGGCAAAGTTGCAAACCTGATGTGGTTTTCACAGAGAGTGTAAAAACCATTAAGTTTCCATAGTATGCTTAGTCTTAATCTCCATTCTGAGCAGAAGCAAGTTTTAAGACCCTTGCATGTCTCCTTTGTTATGCACAAGGGCAGGGTAAAAAGTAATGGAATGTAGCCAGAGAATGACAGTTTGTGAAGATGAACAGGATTTAAGTGCAAATCCTCACTGTACAAATAAAGCATGTCACTATGTTTTTCTTTCTTTTGCCTTACTGCTGACTGGAGTAACTGAGCAGCACTCTCTTTAAGGCAGGTTTGGGTTCCCTTATGCTCCCTGTCATGCTCCTCAACTTTTGCCTTGCACTTACATACACAACACCCAGAACCTGGGCTGAGCAGTATCAGACTCTTAATGTAAAGATTAGCTGAGCTATAAGGTTGGTCTGGAGAAAGTAGGAAGCTTTGGCTGTGCCTCCTGAGGCAATGAATAAAAAGGCCTAACATTTGCCTATATAGAAAAAAATCAATGTCAATTGTTCTGTTATAAAGTTATTTCTCCTAACCTTTGGGATGGATACATTGAAGCCCAAGAAAAACCTCTCCATCTCTGCATGCATTTTGCTTTATCATTAGTGCCAGATTAGGTGTACAGACTTGTAAATATTTTAATGTAAGGTCCATTTGAAAATCCAGGTGTGTGACAAAATGTAGTCAGTTGTTGTTTGTTTTCTGTTCAGAGAGTTGGAGGTTGCACACCTGGGTTCCGTTGTCTTATTGTGTACCACTTTCTTATTGTATATGGCTTTGGGCAAATCACTTAACCTGTGCTTCTGCTACCCTATTTGTAAAATAAATGTATTAATGCCTACTTCGCTGGGATGTTGTAGGCTTCATTAATATCTACAAACTCTGGATGAAAAGCACAGTATAGGTACCAAGAAATATTATCGTTGATTACAAAAATAAGGATTTGGCAAAAAAAAAAAATCTAAAAATTGAACATTATACTAAATGGAGTTATTGGCAGCTACTGCTCTTAATAGGGATTTTACTTCCGACCCATTAAATATTTATGCTATTTGTAAAGGGTAATATCATAATTTCCCTGGTAGTTAACTTCATTAAGTGTATACTGATCTTTAAATTACAGCACAGGGTAGGTGAATGCAGACTGTAGTAATGAATTGCTTGCATAGCAGGATTGCTTTAGTGCTCTTTCTTATAAAATCTCAAGCTTCGTCAATATTTCTTCCAAGGGGTTTAATAATTTAAAAAGTGGCAGTTGCCACAATATGTAAGGAAAGCAGATAGCTGGCAGCAATAATCTGAAAATATTGTCCTTTTTGTCTTGCAAGAACCATGGGTGTTTGCTGGATGTGGAGAAATACAATTCAATATTCTTTGAGTAGGATGAGGCATAGAGTTTTTGATAGAACAATCACACCCCAGAATAGCCCTTCTCTGCAGTACTGCTAAAAGCTGATGTTTAACCTATTGTGTTAAACAGAATTGTGAGTACATTCTACTTGTTTTCATTGACAATTTTTTCTTTTCTCCCCAGCATCGTTTCTATTTATTGACTATTAAGTTGATATTTGTGTCATAGTAAATTTTTACATGCTTTCTGTCACAAATTATTAGGATACAAATTTAATAGATTTTTCTCCTGAATATTTTCATATATAACTTCAGTTCTGTTTTATCCTCAATGCCAATAGTGTATTTCACATGTCTAACTTTTTTGATAATGTGCATTGTATGGTGATTCACTGATCAGTTTATAGAAGAAGAATGAATTATCAAACTATCCTCTGAAAACTTAACCTAAATTAGTTTCCATTCTAGTCAGCAGTGTAGAGGAGTACAGAAAGGGTTGCGTGTGCACGACCTTACTAAAACCAACACCATGTTAAACTACATAATGTATACATTCAGTGTGCCTGGAAATGTACTGCACTTCCTGGTACCATGTAATATCTTAGGCCTGGTCTACACTGGGGGGGGAGGGGGGTTCGAACTAAGGTACGCAAGTTCAGCTATGCGAATAGCGTAGCTGAACTCGAAGTACCTTAGTTCGAAGTACTTACCCGTCCTCACGGCGCGGGATCGAAGTCCGCGGCTCCCCCGTCAACTCCGCCACTGCCGTTCGCGGTGGTGGAGTTCCGGAGTCGACGGGAGCGCGTTCGGAGTTCGATATATCGCGTCTAGATGAGACACGATATATCAAACTCCGAGAAGTCGATCGCTACCCGCCGACCTGGGCGGGTAGTATGGACGTACCCTTACTAAGAAGCAGGCTGATGTTAAGATAAACCCATTCTTATGACCAGAACTATGTACAGAAATGAGGTAACAAACTTCCAACTGTACTGTGTAGCTGCAGCCTATGACTGCCCAGTCCTGGACTTCTTTATTTTTGTCTCCAATGGGCAGTGTGTCACAGGACAGTGATGACTTCATAAAAGGTGTACAGGATGTGTGGCATCTCTACAGATCCTAGAGGTTTTACTCCTCAGCACAGGATCCTGTTTCTTTAAATGTTTCCCCTGATTTCAGACTGCTGAACCAAACAGCATATTTGGCTAGCATTTTCTGGATCTACCAGACAGAGAAAATTAGCTGGGAGGAATCTACTTGAGAGAATTTTTCTGGACAAAAAGAATCTCTTTAAAAGACTGGAGAGAACATACTTTTAAATCTGGAAGCCAAGTTCTATAGAAATTAGAGGAAAGAGAGGCCAAAGCTGGCCACCAAAGATTGAAAAAATGACCCTGTTCGTTCAGCCTTTCTGATGTGATGTATGCCTTACCTCTAAAATGAACTGCCTTAGTTATCTTGAATCCAACAGAGGAAATCATAAAAACTTCTAAAAATGACCTGAATAGATTTTCTATACTTCAAAAAACAAACAACCAAACAAACCTAAAGCCCAATATGTCATGATCGTTCAAATGCCATTGTTCTCCCTTTTCACCTTGCAGGGTTGTAAGATATTGGACCTTAAACTTGACCCTTTTTCAAGACTGATATTGCTTGTGCCGTTCATTGGGCCAGAGAGATTTTGAAAGGAAAATGTCATATTTGGAGGGAGAAAGAAACATCTATCTGTCAGTTTGATGTAAAAAGAATTGGTGGCTTTTGAAGGTCAGAAGCTGCGAATTTTTGAAATACATCTGGTGGAGATGGATTATTGGGCAGAGTGCAGGTGTACATCATAAATGTGGTTTTTCTACATGATTCTATGATATATCACATGATCATTACTGCCGCATTGTAACATACTGGCAGTTTTTGCCTGGAAAATCTACCCTGTAGCAGATGATGTAGCAGGGAAAGGATTACATATATTCTTCTGACTCACTAAGGCTTCGAGATATAAGGGATGGGTTTCAGAGTAGCAGCCGTGTTAGTCTGTATCTGCAAAAAGAACAGGAGTACTTGTGGCACCTTAGAGACTAACAAATTTATTTTAGCATAAGCTTTCGTGAGCTACAGCCCACTTCTTCAGATGCATAGAATGGAACACACAGACAGGAGATATTTATACATACAGAGAACATGAAAAGGTGGAAGTATGCATACCAACAGGCAGAGTCTAATCAATTGAGATCAGCTATCAGCAGGAGAAAAAAACTTTTGAAGTGATAATTGAGATGACCCATAGAAGGTGTGAGGAGAACTTAACATAGAGAAATAGATTCAATTAGTGTAATGACCCAACCATTCCCAGTCTCTGTTTAAACCTAAGTTAATTGTATCTAATTTGCATATTAATTTAAGTTCAGTAGTCTCTCTTTGGAGTCTGTTTTTGAAGTTTTTTTGGTTGCAAAATTGTCACCTTCAAGTCTGTCACTGAGTGGTTAGAGAGGTTGAAGTGTTCTCCCACTGTTTTTTGAATGTTATGATTCCTGATGTCAGATTTGTGTCCATTTATTCTTTTGAGTAGAGACTGTCCGGTTTGGCCAATGTACATGTCAGAGGGGCATTGCTGGGACATGATGGCATATGTCACATTGGTAGATGTGCAGGTGAACGAGCCCCTGATGGCGTGGCTTATGTGATTAGGACCTATGATGGTGTCACTTGAATAGATATGTGGACAGAGCTGGCATCGGGCTTTGTTGCAAGGATAGGTTCCTGGGTTAGTGTTTATGTTGTATGGTATGCGGTTGCTGGTGAGTATTTGCTTCAGGTTGGGAGGCTGTCTATAAGCAAGGACTGGCCTGTCTCCCAAGATCTGTGAGAGTGAGGGATCATCTTTAAGGATAGGTTGTAGATCTTTGATGATGCACTGGAGAGGTTTTAGTAGGGGGCTGTAGGTGATGGCTAGTGACGTTCTGTTATTTTCTTTGTTGGGCCTGTCCTGTAGTAGGTGGCTTCTGGGTACTCTTCTGGCTCTGTCAATCTGTTTTTTCACTTCAGCAGGTGGGTATTGTAGTTTTAAGAATGCTTGATAGAGATCTTGTAGGTGTTTATCTCTGTCTGAGGGATTGGAGCAAATATGGTTGTATCTTAGAGCTTGGCTGTAGACAATGGATCGTGTGGTGTGTCCTGGATGGAAGCTGGAGGCATGTAGGTAAGTATAGCGGTCAGTGGGTTTCCGGTATAGGATGGTGTTTATGTGACCATCGCTTATTAGCACAGTAGTGTCTAGGGAATGGACCACTTGTGTGGATTGGTCTAGGCTGAGAAAGTTTTCTCTCGGATATCTAAGGTGTGGGCTGACCATTCTTGAGGTTGGAATTCTAGAAGCTTGAGGAGAAGCTTGAATTGATGTGTGTTGTTGTTAATTTCTTTATTAATAAAGCCAAACCCCAACAAATAAATGAATTTTGGACTCTGAACAATGTGTTGATTCTTAGAAAGCCGGGAAAGGCACCTGCTCACATATTTTAAAATATAACATTATTTAGTTATCTTAGTCAAAGACAAGTTTTTAAGCATGACTACATATTATATGCTTAAAAACTTGTCTTTGACTTAGACAACTAAATAATGTTACGCTAATGGGAAACTGTGGAGAATAAGAGGATTTTGAGTATTTTTTTTTAGGAAGATTCGATGCATCTCAGTTTATCTGTTTGATATTATCCTGCCTGGTTGAAAGGAGTTAAATGAGAGGAGGCTGTTAGGGAATCAACAAACAGGATATGAAACAATGGCAAAAATAAGGTACAGTTCACAGAATATCAAGAGCCCTTGAGGGAACAAAGGGAAAGCTATTGATTGGGAAATACCCGTGCCAGGCTATAGCTCCCCTGCTAAGATTTATTCTTCCAAACCTGAGCCTAGGATGAAAGGGGATTCTCAAACCTTAAAGATGCTGGGCCTATAGAAGAAGCAGAGTTGGGTGGGTTGTCAGCAGCTGCCCAGTGGGGAAAAGCTGACAGACACGCTGAGTAAGCAGCCCAGAGATGGACGTGAGTGGGTTGTATGGAACTTATTAAAAAGCTTTCAAGGAAAGATTAAGTTGTATGTAAGGGGAAATATGCCTGTAGGCTGTTTTTGTTTTATCCCTTTGCTCTGCATGCTATGTACCTTTGGGTGACTAAATAATCCTTTGTTTTGAAGAAACTGCTTTTGAGTCACTTGAATCAGCTGCTGTCACAGGCTCACAAAGGAAGATGGGTTGCAGGTGCCAAACTCAATTGGGCCTGTCATGTTAAAGAGATTGAGAAACAGGGCTGCCATGCTAATGTCCAGTCTGAGTGCCTGTGAGCCACCCGTGAGTGAGGTGAAAGAAGCTAGGCCTGTGACTGTCACCTAAGGGCTGTACTTGAGAAGGACTAACAGAAGTCCAAAGCACAGCTTGCCTGTAAACAAAACAGAAGTATATATGAAAACGTGTAACAACTGTGTATAGACTAATATGAAATATATTTGATATGTTGTAGCATAGAAGTTTTATTGGCATGGCAACATCATTACAAAGTTATTCCGAATAGCTGAGCAAGTATTGTGTACTGAAATATGCATGTCTTGTTCTTGTTAAAAATAATGAGTTTGTCTATGATGTGGACTACTTTAATTACTTTTGTAGTAAATATTAAACAGGAGGGAATTGGGGGCATGTAACTGTCTTTGCTTATCTTTGTCACCTCTTCTTTAGTGACCTGAAATGTGAATGAGATTTTTCTCAAGATCTGTTTTTGTTAATCGTAAAGATTCTTTTAAAATACACTCAAATTATATGTTAAAATGCAGTAACTGAATCTCTCAACTATTGGAAAGCTATTCTTATTCTTGCTGATGAATAAGAGTCTGGAATATTTAATCAGAACTGTTTGTTTCATTTAAACCTTTTCTCCGGGTCTCAGACTTGGAAAGTAGCAATGGTTATATAACTTTTAGTCCAATGACAGGGTAATTGCCTGCAGCTCAGAAGGAAAAAATATTGTGACTGTGATTTCCTGGTCAGTCACTGAAGCAAGTCTGGTCCATGAAACAAAAGGGTTCAGATAAGGTGTTGGTGATTCCATTCTGAATTACCTAAAGCTTGAATAAATATAGGAAAGATTGATTAACCTAGCTGGTAGCTACAAGTGTGTAGATGTACTAGAGGTTTAGTACTGTATACATATGTCACTTTGGTGAATAGTTAAGCACAGTCTGTATGCTTGAAGGTACTAGGAAGAGGTTTTGAGGTCCAATCTTCCATTAGTGAATGTCTATAGCTCCCACTAACATTAGTGAGAGTTACATACACAGCTGTAAGACAAAAGATGCAGAATATCTTGATTTGGCTTATTTACTCATATGTGTAAAATGTTAAGTGAACAAATACTTCAGCTTTAAAATGGAGTTAGTGCTGCATAGAATTACACACTCTGTGCCACATCCAACTCAGGGTTCTAGTTAATTTGTTGTTTAGACTTTTGCAGTATATGAAGCAATCGCGTTTTTACAGGCTGTCAAGTTATGTCAAGGCAATAAAACACCTTCTGGAAAGAAATTATATTCAATATGTCTTTTGGTTTCTTCAAATAATTCCCATAGTGCTTTGTGTAAAAGCAAGGGTAACACTGGCATTGCTTCAAGTAAGGAGTAAAGAGAATAAGTAAGAGCACCTTCCATATCCAGGAATTCTGGGGGCTGGTGTGGCATCCATTGGAGGCAGTACAGAGCTATTGGAGACAGTTCAACACCAGAGCTATACCCTGGTGGGTGGGAAGTATGCCTGTCCTGTGACTCTTTTGTGTCTAGCAGTTGCAGAGTGGCACTAGTACAATAGTGAATTGGAGCCTGGATTGTTAAGATTTATTTTAACTATTTTTAGTAAGGAATTTAGTGTTTTACTTATTTCTAACTAAAATCTCTTGCTCACGTGAGCAGTAGTGGGGAAAGTGGTAAATAAATTAACCTACAATTCAAGCCTGTCAGAGGGAGGAACGAACCCTCATTCTTAATCTGTGCAGTACTGTTGTTGTTTGAAAGTTGAAACACAGATGTCAAGGATTAGCTGTTCTTGCTCTTCTGCTCTGGGCCTCTTCCCCAGTCTACCCGAAGGCTGTGCCAGACAATGCCTGTTATGCTGGGGCTCTCCACGTCAGCACTGAAATCCCATCACCTCCCCGCCTTGATCTGAAGACAGGTATGTAATTCTCTTCAAAAATGGTAACAGGCAGTATTTCCTTAAACTGAGCACTTAGAGTCAACTTAGACTAGCTAAAACAAAGAGTTTGTATTAAGGCATCTAGGGAAAGAAATGTTTTTAACTGGAACCAGAACAATTTTTATTTATATTGATTTTTCCCCCAGTTGTATCTTCAACACTCTAGGACTACCCAGGGATTAAAATAGACTATATTGAATAAAAAATTAAACCATAAACACGTTGACACCTGGAATTGCTCAGAACACTGCTACCACACTGAAGCAATGAGGTAGCAGCTTCAAAATAAAGCCCCCCAGCCTAGCATCCTCCTTCCAAAATAAAAATGTGTTGGTGTTGTATTCAGAAAGCAAGTGAAGCCATTCTACTACCCTATTTACAAATTGCACAGAAAATATTATTGAAGACATTATGGTGTTAACTATGGAACCCCAAGCTGCCATTTTTTCTCTGGGATGCTCCTGAGCCGAAGCAGGTATGCAGAACCCCTCACTGTTGACTCTGTTCTAAAGAGACAATCTAAGCCATTGGTTCTCAAACTTTTGTACTGTTGACCTCTTTCACATAGCAAGCCTCTGAGTGCAAGCCACTGTATACATTACAAACACTTTAAAATATATTTAACACCTTTATAAATGCAGGAGACAAAGCGGGGTTTGAGATGGAAGCTGACAACTTGCGACCCCCATGTAATAAACTTCCAACCCCCTGAGAGGTCCTGACCCCCAGTTTGAGAACCCTGATCTAAGCCATAATGATTTGGACTGGTTCAGTTAACTCTGGGCAGACCAGGCTCTTCAAAACGATGAGCATTCAGATAGGTTACACTGTTACATCTTGGGTTGTGGGATAAACCACAAGGCAAGGAAATTTAACAGCTCCAGTAGTGCATGTGCCAAATGAAGGCCATAAGGATTGATGAGTTTGGGAAGGCTTTGGTGCAGCAGCAAACCCACACATAATTAAAAATGCATAAAAACAACAATTTGTGTTAATACAATAATTATTACATTCATATTGATTAACTGCTTGCTTTCATAAATGGCTGTATAGATTCAACATGAGGCTATAGTAATCTCCTAATAACCAACAGCTTATACGTTATGCACAATAGATTGCCATAAATAGAACCGAGTATGTGGGAACAGGTGATGGTGCGGAATAGTGACATTGAAATGAAAAGCAAAGCAAAAGATAGACTTAAAAGAACTGACTTGAAGAGTTTAGAAATTTTGAAGTGGAAAATTGTTAAGCTGGTAGATTAGATGGTAAGGAAAACAGAAAATTGTATTTTATTATTGCTCATGTCTGTAGTGTATTCTCAAATGGGCACTTTTCCCCTCCTCCCCCAGAAGTCCCCTGGGCTGGCCCTGCCTCCTCACCTACGCCTACAAGATTTTTTGGGGGAGGGACGTGTATGTGGAGGAATATGCTTTGAAATACAAGCTTGTCTGAGATTTTGAAATTGTGGTAGGATCTTCCGGCCTGCTCAGATGAAACTAGTGAGTCCAAAGCTTGAATGGCTGTACTGATACACAGTAGTGCTGATGAGGTGAGATAGAAAAGGGGTCGAAGATTTGTTTTCTGACTAAATGGTGTTTTATACATTTTAAATAACTTTTTTTAGGTTTTGATTCAGACTTTGTAAATATCACAATCAAAATATTGTATTCTGCATTAGAGTTAGACTATCCCCAGTCTTTGACTTCATGTAGAGTCCATGAGTCCATATGATTCTTCACAGAGTTTATTTCATCAGGTATAGTTTCAATTCTAGTTTGACTGATAGTTCTGATAGAAGTTTTGGATGGGAATGATATAAAAATGCATAGAAGGAAACCATTAGGCTTTAATTAGCAGTTTTCCAAACAGCAGAGTCCTAAAGCAGGGATATATATTGATTGGATGTTGATGGAGGAACTTGTGTTTTCAGAAATAAGAACAAGATCTGAAACTAGGTTTCACAAACAAATATACAAATGTGTGAAGCAGAATGAATTTTACGCTATGGGCCCGATCCTGAAACCCTAACTCAAGCATGTTAGTAATATGAATTCTCCCGTGCAAGCCAAAGACTTATTCTTCTCATGTCTCAAATTTTCAGAATTGGTCCTTAAGGTATGATTAACCACTTAAGTTATTTAGGAGTTGCTCTGATTCCAGGATGGATTTTTAAAATCTGGTTCTGGCTTTTCTGTGGGAGTGGGGGGGGGGAGAGGGTAGTGGGGGTGGGTGATATTTTAAACTATAAACTGTTTGGGGGCTGGGACTGTGTCTTCTTTTATGTGTGGCAGCACATTTTGTGTGCTCCCAAAATACAAGTAAATTTTAGAATAATAATTGGAACACATCACACAGAACACTCCTTACCACCACCACATACATAAACCACTCTAATTTACCATTCAAAAATAAATCTATGCCAGATTAGACTCTTGGTCCTTTTATCTGTTTTAGATTTGCCACAATTCTCCCATAAGGCATGCTAAAATAGTGGCTGCTGCTACTGGAGGGGAATGTTTTTGCTGCAAGTGTTGCGAAGTATAGAAATTCAAAGCATAACAAAATTCTACAGACATGGGAGGGTATCCTGTCCTGAAATACATGATTACACATCACATCTTCTAAACTGTGCTACCAGTACTCTACTATGCTTGCACAAATGTGAGCTGCTTTATGTATGGTATGTAGTCGTGTGCACTGGGATGATGGCAGTCCAACCATGTGAAGGTGGCCCAGGAAGACTGGCAGTGCTGCTTACAGCAGAAGGGAGATCAGGGGTTTGCTGCTGTCAAATGTTGGCCAGTGATTGTTGAAAGAACTTCCTGCCACTGCCTCTGTCCCTGTCCCTGCACTGCTCATGGCCCCTAAGTGGAAAGGGTTTCAGTGTCAGTCCGCTGGCAGCTTTCGCCACGTGAGAGGCTTTGAGTTACTGGCAGTGAAAGAAACACTCTGTGAAGATCTGGTTGTTGTGGACCTTGTTCTTTTTATGGTAGAGAGTTGTTCTGATGTGGAGTATGTTGGGTGAAAAATAGTCCTGCTCAAACTAATCTGCCATAACGCTTTTAAAGCTAGCACTATATAAACTGAGGGGTAGATGCTTGGTTCAGGGCAGTAGTTGAGTATTTGTGAATCTTCTACTGTACTTGTAATTTAGCTACAGCATATATAGAGAGAGAAATGTTCAGCACAAATTAAGTAAAGCACATTTGTTACCAAGCTTATGTTAATAGGAGACCTGGAGCATATTACGTGAGAAATTAGGTTGCACAACAACTAGAGATAGTGAAGAAATGGGCCTGGCTAAAATACTAAGGGTCAGATTCTGTGCTGTAGCTCCAAAATTTTCTGTTTTCTTTTTTTGTATGAAACATGGTGTGAGGCTGGTTCCTTGCCTGCTTACTGCAGTTCAATCATTTTGTTGACACTTGCCAGCTGCATTTACAGCAGGAGGCCATTACAGTCTAGTATTCGGATTTCATGTTGTTTTTCAGTTTTAAGGAGTTGGTCAGTTAAACTCTTGGTCCTTGAAGAAACCACTTATCTTATGGTTCAGCACTCTCCAGAGGGGAAAGGTCCATTAAGCTTTCGCAAGCTAAAAGAGTTGAATCATCCACTGCAATCAGGAATGACGAGTAAGCTAGGTTTAGTACCAAGGAGGCCTACAGCAGATCACTTCTGTTCTCTACAGGAGGTTTCAGCTCCCACAGCTGGAACTACAAAGAATGCTTCAGAGCCTCTAGGTATCTGCTAGAATTCGGAACAACTTCTAAAGAATGTCCACTTACGTCAGAAGGGGGGTTTCACTGCAGTCAGATGAAACTACTAGTGATGAGAGCTTATATCAGGGGTTCGGCCGATCGTGGCTCCCACTGGCCATCCCAGGTTCACTGTCCCAGGCCAATGGGGGTGGCGGGAAGCACCGCAGGCCGAGGGACGTACTGGCTGTGGCTTCCCGCCACCCCCATTGGCCTGGGACAGGGAACCGCAGCCAGTGGAAGCCACGATCGGCCGAACCTGCTGACATGGCAGGTAAACAAACTTGCCCGGCCCGCCAGGGTGCTTACCCTGGTGAGCCGCGTGCCAGAGGTTGCTGACCCCTGATTTACAGCAACAGAAGGGGTTTCTCCATTACTGTAGGAGCAGCACCTCCAGAAGCATTCTTCCATCGACCTAGCTATGTCTACACTGGGGAGTTGGTTGGCATAGCTACAGCGCTCAGGGGTGTGGATTTTTTTCAGATCTCTGAGCACTCTAGCTATGTTAACTTAAATTTTAAGTGTAGGCCAGGCCTAAGTGCCCATTGGTTCAGGACCTCTTAAGAATCTCTCTTCAATCTTCTGCCATTCAACATGGCATTTCCTGTCTGTCTAAATGGCTTCATTTCTTAAAATCGATTTATTTATTGTGTGCAGTTCTGGGCACCCCATCTCAAAAAAGATATGTTAGAAATGGAAAAGGTACAGAGAAGGGCAACAACATGGGTGACTGGTGACCCACCAATTGGGGGAGGCTAGCCCCCAGCTGGCCCTGCCCCACTGCCAGAGGACCCTTACCCCACTGGAGCTGCCCTTACCCATGGTTGCCAGCTCCCCTCCTAGCCCCAGAGCACTGGGCATGCAGCATGTGCCCCCCAGACCCCCGAGCACAGGGTAGGCAGGTGGCAGGTGCCCCTCCCCAGCCTCCAAGCACAGGGTGGGCAGCACATGGCTCCCGTGAGCACAGGGTGAGCAGGCGGCATGCACTCCCCCCACTCCGTCCCTGAGCACAGGGCAGGCAGCTCCAGTCCGCTCCAAATGCCGGGCAGCATGGCCCCAGCACCTGGGGCCCCCCAGCATTGGGTGGCTCCAGCCACCCCAAGTCCTAGCTGCCCTAGCCCCAACCCCACCACACTGCTTCTCTGAAGAGGAGCAGCCTGCCCGGGCTGGAGCCAAAGGGGAAGGGCAAGCAGGGCTTCAGGGAGAAGCGTGGGCAGGGCCATGCTGGGCGGTTTGGGGAGGCACAGCCATCCCCAGCCTATGTGATGTGCTGCCCATGGGCAACAAAAATGATTAGGGGTATGGAACAGCTTCCATATTAGAAGAGGTTAAAACGACTGGGACTTTTCAGCTTGGAAAAGAGACGATTAAGAGGGGATATGATAGAGGTCTATAAAATGATGACTGGTGTGGAGAAAGTGAATAAGGAAGTGTTATTTTCTCCTTCACATAACACAAGAACCAGGTGTCACCCAGTGAGATTAACAGGTAGCAGGTTTAAAACAAACATAAGGAAGTCGTTCTTCACACAGTGGTGCAGTCAATCTGTGGAACTCATTACCAGGGAATGTTGTCAAGGCCAAAACTATAGCAGGGTTAAAAAAAGAACTATATAATTTCATGGAGCATAGGTCCATCAATGACTATTAGCCAAGATGGTCAGGGATGCTGTGCTGTGACTGTCCATAGCCTCTGATTGGTAGATGGAGGATGGGATGGATCACTCAGTGATTGCCGGCTTTGTTCATTCCCTCTGAAGCACCTGGCATTGGCCACTGTCAGAAGACAGGATACTGGGCTAGATGGACCATTGGTTTGACCCAGTATGACCATTCTTATGTACCAATTATAGGAACTGTAAGTGCAAACAAAACATAGTTTGCAGTTCAGTCCAGGAACTTAACTAAGAGACAGTTAGCCAACAAATCTGAAAGTAAATGTTGAATTCATGAATAAGAGAAACTCAAGGATGACAGGTTAATTCGGAAGCTGAAGTGAGATTTCATAACCCAGAAGAAAGGGTATTTTACTCAAGTATCTTTGAAAGGTTTAATTGTGGAGGAGTGTGCCCCTGAATTAATTCTGTAAAGGAAAGTGTTACCTGTAAGCTTCAAAGGTTAGATTTTTATTGGTATGTGTTGGAAAACATTGATTTCACCATACACACAAACTAACACACGTTTCCTTTGATAATAATCAAAATGTACAGTTAGGCAAAGCAAGAAAAATGGTGCTTGAGAACTTGTTAGCATTTGATTTAAGGGTATTTAATGTTTATATTTTTACATGTGTTTTAACAGTGTTATAGCTTAAAATTTTTGAATCTCAGTGTCTACTGTTAAATTATTGTTATAGTCATAGTTAAAGGCCAAAAATCACCTGACTCCCCAAAGTTTCTCACAACTGTGGAAATTTAAATTGATAAAAATAGAGAAGAATGCTTAAAATAAACATTGATATTATCTGTCAAAATTATTTTTAAAAAATTGAAATCTGCCAAGCCTCGCATGTCGCAAATGGGTTTTTTTTTGTTTTTATTTTGTTTTTTCAACATCGGGGAAAAAACTATTTTCATTTTATTTCAGTGGTCAATACTGAAATCTTTCCTTTTGTGTAATTAATATTACTGAGGTATTTACATGGGGAAAAACAGATTGCTATGTAACATCTATGTATTTTACAGATTTATATAACATAAATTGCCATGGTACCTAGGCATGGAATTCAGTTTTAGGACTTAATCCTGCAAATGCTTACACATGTACTTAACTTTAAGCATGTGCAGGGCCGCCCAGAGGATTCCGGGGGCCTGGGGTCTTCAGCGGCAGGGGGCCCTTCCGTTCCGGGACCCGCCGCCGAAGCGCCCCAAAGACCCATGGCGGCCCCCCCCCCCCCGCGGCCACCGAATTACCGCCGAAGCCGGACCTGCCGCCGAAGTGCAGCCCGGTCTTCAGCGGTAATTCGGCGGAGGGGGGCTCCCGCCGCGGGTCTTCGGGGCACTTCGGCGGCGGGTCTCGGAAGGGAAGGGCCCCCCGCCGCCGAAGACCGAGCTGAACTTCGGCGGCGGGTCCCACTCCGTCTTCGGCGGTAATTCGCCAGTGGGGGGTCCTTCCGCCCCGGAGCGGAAGGACCCCCCGCCAGCGAACACCGGGAGCAGAAGAAGCTCCTGTGCCCGGCCCCACAAGAGTTTTCCGGGCCCCCCGGAGCGAGTGAAGGACCCCGCTCCAGGGGCCCCGAAAAACTCTCGTGGGGGCCCCTGTGGGGCTCAGGGCCTGGGGCAAATTGCCCCTCTTGCCCCCCCCCCTCTGGGCGGCCCTGAGCATGTGAGAAGTCTCACTGGGACTACTCACACACTTAATTTTAAGGTAAAGTTAATCATGTGCTTAAGTGTTGACAGGATTTAGGCCATAAGCATTAAACTGAACACTGCACTTGCCATCCTAGGATTTTATTTCTTAAGTTTTGAGTTTTTTCTTTATTTTTCTCTTGTCCTCCTCCTCATCTTCATACTCCTCCTTGCCATTGTATTCAGGCTTTTGTAAAAAAGCTGGGTTTTACACCAGATTCTTAAACCAGAAAGGTAAAGGGTAAATAAGAGGAAAATGTAGATTCTTTTATGCTTACATTAAGTAAAAATATCCATAAAAGTGGAGAAGCTACGCAACAATGATTTTTTAAAAATGTATTAGTAGTGCGATTTGACTGACAAGCTCCAGGAATTCAAGGTCATGCTAATCAGCACGCTAATCTGAATCAGTTTTTTGAACTCTGAGTGGAAGCTCTAACTCCCTTTAAAATTTGGGTTAAAGTGAATAGTTTGTGAGACTTCAAAAAATATTAAATATCTGTCTCCAGAGAGTTCTCAGAACTTGTTCTCTCAGTCAAGTTATTTGCAGTGATAAGAGAGGAAGTTGCTGATACTACCATTCAGGATCAGGCACCACTTTTCTGTAGAAATGTAACAGAAAATTATAGTCAAAGAACATCTCTTTATGTTCTGTAGCAAACACATTCATGTTGAACGTGTTAGTGAATAAATACCATGGTTAGGTAGGAATTGCCATTAATGTAATCGCCATGGATAATAGCTTTCAACATTGAGCAGTACTGATGTTTTAAGATTTGGCACATTGGCTCTGTATGCTGACCAGTTTCTGTGGATGTTGTGCCTCCTGGATCTCCTATTTGAGTGCTGAAACATCATCCCCTCATAAAGTCTGTGACCATACTGCTCACTAGAGTCTTATATGGTGAATTTACAGCTCTCAAATATTGTTGAATTCAAGCAGCCAATTTTTACTTAGATGTTTTCAGCAGACTTCTAATCTGGACTGCCTGGTGAGGTACCATAAAGCAGGGGAAAGGTTCTTTATATTTCCTGGGATCAGGGTCAAATCTATCTTGCAGGTCCTTTAATGCCAAAGAATAATATGTTTCTATGTTTGTATTTGTGGTTTACATTATACTTTCAGTTATAACTCTCTTTAACCTCTACCTCCCCGTTCAATGTATTTTTGGATTAGTGTGACTCTATGTTTGTAACTTGAGAATAGTTCTGTGACATAATTTCTTTTTTCATGTTGTTTGAAACAGGTTCCAAGCTCAATCCTGGTTTCGTTCTAATACTAAATGTGTAGGTCATACCCTCCTTTTGGTGAAGGATATTTTGAGGTGGGTGGGGGGAAAGAGTGAGGACTTCCTTTAAGAACTCTTGTAGTTTTTCCCCTCCAGTTAATGGTGTGTTTCCTATTGGCAGCTATTTCTTTGCCCTCATACTCTGTCTTCTGCAGTGAATTCTTAAAGTTTGGTTTCTATAGTTCTTTTGCCTTTATTTGAAAGAAACAATTGCTGCAGGGCTGAGCACCAGCTTCCTGAAGAGAATGAAAACTTCTACAGACCCCGAAAATAATCTTAAAGTAGAAAAATAGGATGTGTGATGAGAACTGATGAATCTAGTAAAAGGAAGAAAACAGGCAGATTCCCCTGAGATAAGGAGAAGCAACTACTAATACTGTACCTGGAAGGATGAGTGGCTGAAAATAAGAACTTTCTTGTGGGCTGTCTTCCTTTGTTTTGGGAGCTCTGTCTGGGGGCTGAGAGAGCAGCCAAAGTATTGTGATTCATTGCTGCTAATGTGTGGTTGTCCGGAAGCTCAGGCAGGCATAAAAGCTGTGACTCAGTGAACCTCTGATCAGTGGACAGGAGGAGAGCAGCAAACGGGAGTTCAGACAAGGAGCAAGATACCGTGGGTGGCATTGAAAACGGGACTCTGTTCCCACAATGATACATTTGCAGTGGTATTTGAGGTAATTCCCTTTAAAAGCATAGGAAATACCACAAATATTGTAATAAAGGTAAATACTTTAATGTGGTAAATATCTGTTTTTACTTTGGAGATTAGTTATCAAGATGTATTCAATTTACCCAAACATCATTAGAGCCAGGCACTCAAAATTAACCATTTTAATTTGTAAATGTGCCCATCGGGCTGTCTGTGGGTGTTAGATGATATTTCAAAATAGGACATAGAACTTGTTAAAAAATGTCTGCTTTGGAAGGACCTGCTGTTAAAACTAAATAATAGTCTATAATTAATCTTCTGAGAACTTAGGGAAAAGAGACGGGTGTTGCATATTGTCCTGAAGGCCAACAGACTCTGGATGGGTTGGTCTAGTTGGGGAAGCAAATTCCAGAGCTCAGAGTCCTTCAATGAAAAAGCCTTGCTACCCTGAGACTATACCCTAGGAAGTGTTGCCTTGAGTGTCTGCTGAAATGAGCCAACCAATGATGATTGGGTAGAAAGGCGCAAAGGTGGAGAGTAGGGGATCGTTGTTAGTATTTACAAAAAAAACCCCCAAAGCTAAACCCTTGAATGTCTTATCCCTTCGTCCCAATCTCCCAACCCTTGTCTAGTGTTCCCCCCACCCCCCCGGCCATGATCTTTCATCATGTTCCACAAACATAGCCCACTCGCTGCATCTGTGCAGCTTCATTTCAGTCAATGAGCTGTTGGACTGTTAACTGTTTGGAGCAGGGACTGTGCTATCCTATAGGTTTGTGCAGTACCTAGCACATTTTGGGTATTATTCCATATAAATAATAATTTTTCTCATACCAAAGTGGCACACAAGGAATGAAGAGATGTCTCATGTAGACAGGGATATTGAGGCTTTAATTACAGCATAGCTAGATCATTGGCCTCTCAGCTTTAACTGTAATAGAAGTGACTCACCGGGATGCTGGTAAAAGACTGAACTTTATTTCTTGGGCTCAGTGGGTCTGGCTTACATAAGGTTAATACCCCCATCACATGATGCTACAGCAGTGAGTACCTGCTGCCTCCAGTGGCCACTGTTATAACAACATGCTTTACTTTATTTCAGCAATGAGATTTGATTTGTCATTCAGAGTGATTTTATTTCACGTTAGCATATAAATTGGTACTCTAAACTGACTTGACATAAAATGTTGTGAATGGGGAACCTATTCTTAACCTGTGTCTGTAGACATCTTTTCTATGAGACGTGCCACTTAAATTTTAAAGTGGACAGTTTAATATATCATTAAACAAAAATGATTCTACCAATTATTCATCTCTAGGCAAACATTTGTCACAGCAGCTTTACTCTGGGCACTCCTAAAGCAATGGTGGTAGAAGGCTTATATCGTAAAGGGGTAATGAGAAGCCAGTATAAAAGCATACGGGATTGTGCATTTGTTTATGTCCAACCCTTTTGTGGGTACAGTAGATGTGAAAGAAGAAAATGACATCTTTACTTAGATATGTAGGAACATTACCCAAGTAAGTCCCATGTCATAATGGTAGTTCTGTGGGCAGTGATGGTTCTCAGTAACTCTCAGGAAGTGCTGAGCACTTCACAGACCTGGGGCCTTTGTCCATATCCCTGACTTCAGTGCTTTGCACTTTAACCAAAACGTGATACCTAATTTTTTTCAGGCTATAATCATGTAGAGTCTCATCTCAAAATGACACCCAGCTCCTGTGAGAGCCCTTAGCTCCTAATTAACTCAATGGGAGTTGAGGGTGCTTGCTGCCTTGCAGAACTGGACTTTTAAAGACCAAATTGGTCTAAATATTCCTTGTACTGGCTATTTGTGGAAATCTGCCTATGAATGTAAATATGACATAACCGGAATACGTTTTGTGCTACATATGCCATGTAACATATCTCTGCAAGGGTTATGATCTACTGAATATATTCATCCTATTTGTATGCATCATTTTTGTATTCAAAGTTATGAATATTGGCTGTGTACTTGTTTGAGTTTAAGTAGCCTTAGTAAAGCATTTGGTCAGCTCCTTGAGAAAGGAATATGCAAATTAAGTGCCCAATCAAGAAACACTTAACTGACAATGTCATGCATGGACATGTGACTTGCCCATGTGACTCCAAAATTCCATCTTGGAGCTGGATTTTGCATAGGAGAGAGGAGGGGGTCTCCACCCACAAGAGAGTCTAAGCCCCTGGGAGACCCCTCCATTTTGTCTTCAGCTGGCTCAAGAGAGAGCCTCTCCACTCCCAAAGGATACCTGAAAGAAACTGGAACAAAGGACAGTAACCACAGGGGTGTGAGTGTTTGCTGGACCCAGAGTAGAAGGAGGTTAGTCTGTGAAAGAAGCTTACTGGAACATCTCTGAGGGTGAGATTTCATCTGTAATTACTTTCTTACTGTATTAGGTTTAGACTTGCGTGTTTTATTTTATTTTGCTTGGTAATTCACTTTGTTCTGTCTGTTACTACTTGGGACCACTTAAATCCGACTTTTTGTATTTAATAAAATCACTTTTTACTCATTAATTAACCCAGAGTATGTATTAATACCTGTGCAGGGGGTGGGGAGGAGCAAACAGCTGTGCATATCTCTCAGTGCTATAGAGGGCGAACAATTTATGAGTTTACTCTGTATAAGCTTTATACAGGGTAAAATGGATTTATTTGGGGTTTGGACCCCATTGGGAGCTGGGCCTCTGAGTGTTGGAGACAGGAGCACTTAAGCTGTTTTCAGTTAAGCCTGCAGCTTGTGTGGGACGTGGTTCAGACCTGGGTCTGTGTTTGTAGCAGAGTGTTTGGCAGAACCAGGCAGGGTTCTGAAGTCCTAAACTGGCAGGGAAAAGAGACAGAGGTAGTCAAAGCACATCAGGTGGCAGTCCCAAAGGGTGTTTCTGTGATCCAACCCATCCCACTATTGTCAAAATTCTTTCTAGCTTCATAGCTATTGGCAGATATATTGTGGTTTTTGTGCACTGGACCTGATATACAAGCTCAAAGTTTGAATACTACCTTTGCTAATATAGCTATTTATTTCCCATAAATATTGTTTGTTTAGTCTGAATTTACTTAGTTTAGTTCAGTTGCACCATGCACCGAATATTTATAACCTTTGATTTAAAGAGGTAAGTTTGATTCAAACTTTCAAAAACTTTAGCAACAGGAGAGAAAAAACTGTTTCAGGGAAACATTGGTCATGGAGCCAACACAAAACCACTCTTGCCAAAGCCTGCTCAGTTACCAAAGTTTAGATAAGTAGACACCAATAAAGATCCTATTAGTGGGCAGAATAAAGAACTGAAAGATATGTTATATTGAGTTATATGCTATGTAAAGATGTTGGATAAGGTAAATTCTTTCCAATTCCTATTTTAGGGTATTTTGACAACAAATTACCCCACACTGGCACAACCGATCACTGAAGTTACCCTTTGCATGAACTGTTTTTTTAATTATAAAAATCTCTTCTTGTTGACTCTAGATCAGTGGTCGGCAACCTGCGGCCCACAGGCCATATGTGGCCCATCAGGGTAATGTGATTGTGGGCTGCGATGCATTTTGCTGACACTGACCATCTGCGGGCACAGCCCCCCGCATTTCCCAGTGGCCACGGTTCATCGTTCCCAGCCAATGGGAGCTGCGGGAAGTGGTGCCTAGCACATCCCTGCAGCCCACTGCTTCCTGCAGCTCCCATTGGCCGGGAATAGTGAACTGCAGCCACTGGTAGCTGCAGGGGGGCATGTCTGCTGACAGCCAACATCAGCAAAATGTCTCACGGCCCACAATCACATTACCCTGATGGGCCGCATATGGCCCGTGGGCTGCAGGTTGCCCACCACTGATCTAGAGCCACGTGATATTTACTATAATTTATTTTTCCAGCCTCGTTGAAACATACACACAGTGAATCCATGTTAGTGGTTTTGCAAACGCAAATACCACAGTTCACCAACTGCCCAAATTATATATGGTAACTATTGCTTTTCTTGTCTTAAATATGACAGTGCTCTACTGGTATATTCTCAAGGCCATTGTTAAAATTAGATCAGCATTTTCATTACACTTTATTTTCCAGGGGTTTATGACTCAGTCATAAAACTGCAGAGCCTGATTCTGCACCATTGAAGTAAGTAGGAGCTTTGCCATTGATTGCGGTGGGAGCAGGAGCAGGTTTTAATCTCTAATGAAATTTAGCAAATTATCATTTAAAAGATCTGCAACGTTTTCACAAAATTTATCCTATAAAAATGTTTTGCCTATATTCTATAACAACAGATATATGAAAACCCTAGCAAAATAAATTATGCCCAAAGCTTTTGTGCATTGCTTTTCTTTTATTTATTTTTTTTAAATTAACACTTTGCAAGTTGTCATTCCATAATGTGAGCCTGTGTCCTTCTCTGACTGCTTTGGAGGAAAATATTAAAAATAAGTCAGTTAATCATTGGGAAAATCCCTTATTGTACTCAGACTTGCTTTCAGTGCATCTACAGTGAAAGCAAATCCTTGATGGTCAGTGTAGCCAATGATTTGCAAACTAAGAAAAGTGTGCTTCATAGCTCTTGTCCGAGTTCAATAATCCTTATTTAAAAAATATCTCTATATATATTGTGGCAGAATCCATACCCCTAAACTGTGATGCAGGGCTCCTCTGTTGAGACATCTTGTTCTGAGGTCTTGAATGAAGGCACAGAGGAATCATTGCTGAATCATGCTAGAAGGCTGATTTTAAATTAGCTCCATTCAGGACAATGAAGAATTTGGAGCACACTTCTCAGGGGCACAGGGAATTAAGTTCTGTGACAATAGTTCTGGGAGGAAGCCCTAGGAAGAGCCCAGCTTGGAGAAAGTCTAAGCTAAAGCTTGTTTGCCTTTATTTTACAGCTCAGTCATGGATTTGCCGGCCATGAACCTTGAGCAAGGAGCATTGCATTTATTGCACTGCCTGAGGAGCAGCCCGGGAAGGACAGTTCACAGAAAAACTCACTTTACAAATTGCTGATTAGACAGATAGTATAGTATCTAGTATAGTGAAGACATTGTTCTCCATCCCTCAGTAAGGGTCTGTAATGGGGCTGATTGAGTCATGCTATAGGTGGTCTGCTTTAGTTCCCCAACTTGGACTGTTCAGATAAACTTCACTTCAGGCTTCTTTCTTGGTCACAAATACCCATCCTTGGGGACTGTGTTTATTAAAATAAAATTAATTGTAAATAAAACTCAAACCACCAAAACGAAGTCCATTCATCATTCCACTCAACCCAAGGTTTCTCTTCATCCTCCCTGCCTAGAGAGCTTTCCTCCCTCTCCGCAGACTCTGCCACAGCATCCTGGGCTTTCTCTCCTTCGCTGCAGCTTCCTGCTTCTTTTATATGGGAATCACCTGATTCCTGTCAGGTGGGGCTCATCCTGTAATCAGGGTTGGCTTAGCCCCAGGCTCTCCAGCCCATGGGGAAAGCCACCCTGGTACAGGGCCCCATCCTGTAATATGAAGGAATATTCCCGTATGATTCAATATATCATTTTAGTAATGGATACAGATTAAGTGCATACAATGAAGATATAAATACAGTTATCAACCTTGTACAGTAGCTGTTCAAAATGTAAGTGGTAGGTTGTGGACTTCTTACGGTTCTTAGAAAAACTTCTTCGCCCCCCCCCCCAAACAAACAAACAAAAAACAAAAAAAAAAACCCACCTAGCTATACAAGGAAAAAGATGGGGAGTTAGAACCTGGGAGTTAAGGTAGGTTAGATACCTGAGCTATGACTTTCCAAATTTCCATACTATCAAATTGTAGGATTTCTTGTAAGTTTAATATTAATTCTGAAATTCCTGCCTGTTTCATAGTGTGTGTATTTTCTAATTACACTGCTAAGTTATTTTAATATATTATCAACATTGCCTTCATCTACATGGGGTGTGTGTGTGTGATAGTATTCCTTGGGATATGTACACTTATTCAGAGTTCAGTTTTTGAATGAAAGAAAGAATATATGCTCATTCGAAGTAGCGTATGGTTATGAAATTTTGAATTGCTTTTGTTTTCAAAGAATGGATTCAAATTATAATTATCACAAAAGGTTGTAGGCACCATATTTCTTATAAGAAATATCTCTTTTTTCCTGCATAAAGTAACTCTGAAGGGCCACATTTCTACATGTTCTGTTCTGATGCCCTCCCTGCTGCTCTCTTATCCTTTCATTATAACCTAGTTTATGTAACTTCACACAGTTCGACTTTTAGGTAAAAACTGAGCCCAACCTGACTCTGTTCAGCCCTAAATAGTGAGTGAATCAGTGGAAAAGCTGGAAATAAAATCCTGCTCATTTGATTGCTGGCCCAGTACCCTATCCAGCGGGCCATTATACATTGCTACTGTGGGCTGAATGTATTGGCAAACCTCATCTCTACTGATCTAATTTTTAGGTGTGGGGGAGGGTATAGAAATCTAATAGAGGATCCAGATCCATATAGAAATCTAATACTGAACCCAGAACTAGATGTTGTGGCTTGGGAAAATCTCTAGTTTCAGCTATATGTACCAACTCTCTTATAATAAATCCAGCTACTTTTGCAAATTTTGTCCTTTTTTAAACTGATCACTGTTTTCAGAAATAAAGGGATCTCATATAGCAGTAAAATCTAACATGAATAGCCAAAACTGAAGTTACTGTTGCTATCATTCTTTCACTGCTTTATAGTATAAAGGGAAAATACAGTGTATTGCTAGACTGTGGCCTTCAAGACACTTAATCATTTGGAAAGCATAGAAAATAGTGGCTCATATTTTTTCAAATAATTACTTTCCTTTGGGAAAAGTCTCTAGGACAACTAGCTAGTGCTTGTCATTATATACACCTCATTTAAAGTAATCTTTATCTTGTTGAAAAAGATCAGGGCCGAGAGGAGAAAGTGATGCTGGCTGAAAGACGGGGGTGGGGGGAGGGGGGGGAGGGGAGGAAAACGGCAGGGGTTGCTTTGTTTTCTTTTACTTTGCCCCTAGTAGTCACTCAGACTTCATTGTATATCTTTGTCCCTCTGACTAAAAACAGTAGAAAGCAGTTACCTCCAAAACTAAAAGCATTGTTAACAGGGGAGTTCCAGCAAAAGACACAGTTCAGAATGGCATGGCCAGCATTTGACCCTGTCAAGAGAGAGAACTGTGAGCATCCACAGTGAAGAGATGGTGCTTGAAAGAAAGTTGTGTAACTCCAGTCCAGCTCACGATAAACAAAACTAATGGGTTCTAGATAAAATACAATCTATATAATCTAGGTTGTTTTTTCACTAGAATAACACTACAGAGTAAACTTTAAATAGCTTGCATGAGAATTCACCTTACGACTATTGTCCCATTGATAATGATAAAGAGGTTCCATGGCTTCCTATTGCTAAGGAGGTCTGAATAACTGAAATTACTCCTGAATTTTTTAGCACTGGTCATACATAGTCTTTTGTTATGTGCTTTGTGGCTTCTGAATGAATGTAGTAGCGAATAAGTCTTTGGACTAGATTATGTAATGGTCACCTCATACCACAGAAATCTTTTGCTATTAGGTGGCACTGCTCCAGATAAAACCTTCTCCATGCCTTTGATTCAGTACATCAATGGTCATGTTAATCTTTTTGCCTTCTTTTGGGATCAGAGTTCAGTTCTTTCTAAGTGCATCAAAGATTAATATTTCAGATTGCAGTCAAGGACCTCAATTTGCATAGACACCACGGTGGTAACCGCTGCATACATAAATGTATGGAGAGACAAATCAGCTTAATTTAAACCAATGGAAGCATTGACAGGCATTACAGATTAGAGAGAACCTACAATAAATTACTTAACATTTGTTTTGTTTAAGCATCTGAAGACTGGCTCTAAAACGTCTATTGCAAAGGATGGAAGAGGGATGTCAAAAGTTACTGGAAAGATTGTCCCAGGGATCTGACCTTTGGTTGAGCTTGTCAGCTTTGTATAACAACACTTCTTCCCCAAAACACCGAACTCTCTAACCAATTAGTTCTTTCAATCTCTTATTTGGGGTCTGGAAAACTGGCATTGCAAAGGTCAGTACACAATAATATTTGGATTAGCTCACTGGACAACAGTCTTTCTTTTCATCTGTTACCCAGATGGGATGTTTATTTTTCTGATTTCTATTTCAAATGCATAAATCTAATTTCCCTTCATTTGTTACCCATCACAAATTAATCTTTCCTTTGCAGGAAACTATCCATGATGCAAGTGAAACATTCGATTCTGGTCTTATTTTATTTTGACTGGTTCATCCATTTCTAATTTTAAATTTGACAAATAAAATTACAGAAATAAACAATGTAAAATGGTTATCGTTTTGTGATGGGGCCTCCAGGGTGCAACCTGGACTGTGGGGACTGCTGAGCCTTCCAAACGCAAAAATCTGGGTTGCCTCTCACACTGTTATGCTGATGTCAAGCTACAAACCTCTGACAGGCACTGCAATTATACAGACATCCACATGCAGGGACAAACCCAACTGAGTTACATGAATGACCTCTGAGCGGGGCCGGCTCCAGACCCCAGCGCACCAAGCGCGCGCTTGGGGCGGCATTTTGCCGGGAGGGCGGCAGGCGGCTCCGGCGGACCTCCCGCAGGCATGACTGTGGAGGGTCCGCTGGTCCCGCAGCTCCGGTGGACCTCCCGCAGAAATGCCTGTGGAGGGTCCGCTGGTCCCGCGGCTCCAGTGGAGCATCCGCAGGCATGCCTGCGGGAGGTCCACCAGAGCCGCGGGACCAGAGGACCCTCCGCAGGCACGTCTGCAAGAGGTCCCCCGGAGCCGCGGGACCAGCGACCGCCAGAGCGCCCCCCCGCCCGTGGCGCGCCGCCCTGCTTGGGGCGGCGGAATTCCTAGAGCCGCCCCTGCCTCTGAGCCACTCACGAAGCAACAGTAGAGAGGCTCCCGCCAATTCTCCCCAGGCTTGCACCCCAGGACAGTACAGTCTTGCACTGATCAAGGCTCCCTTGGGCAGTGCAGGTTCATTAAATAGTTCAACACCCTCTCAATTTGGAGCAGACACACATTAGCCTTTGTAAACGGAGCTGAGATTTCCCAAGCACTTCAACCAAAACACACTGTTTTAAGTAAGATATAAAACAGATTTATTAACTACAGAAAGATAGATTTTAAGTGATTATAAGTGGTAGGCATAAAGGTCAGAGATAGTTACTTTAAGAAAATAAAAAGTAAATCCTAAACTTTTAATTTAAGCAAGTGTTGACTCAAAGAGCTTTACTTGCCCTATCAGATGTTACAAGCAGGTTACAGTTCCTCAGTACACAGACTGGACACCCTTTCAGCCTGGTACAAAACTCCCTCCGTTCAAAGTCTTTTTCCTCCAGATATTCATCCAGGTGTTGTTTGTCATGGGTGGGAGGGAGAGGCCAAGTGATGATGTCCCTCCTTCTCTTTTATACTTTCTTCCAGCTTGCTGGAAAGATCTTTGCTGTGACATGGGTTAGTCTGCCCCCATGGAGTACGTGCCTCTTCTGAAAAGTCTCTTGGATAGTGGATTATGTGTTGATGAGGCATTAATACCATCTGGTTATTGATGGCTACTTCTTTGTTATAACTGAAAGGCTGGTTGTGGGTGTTCCCAACCACACAACATATTTCAGTAACACATATAGCAATACTTCATAACTTCACATACAATGATAGTACATACAATCCAACAAGTTATTAATGTTCAACAGATCAAGGCTTTTAAAATGATACCTCACAAGGTATACTTTGTGCAAAACATATCATAATCATATCACCATAGTGAATATGGGAGTTCCAGGGTACTACTGTGCAGGACAGAGTGTCAGTTTGTACTAATTCATGTTTTTTATTGATTTAATTAGATGAATAAAGGCGATTTTAAAAGGAGATTTATTCAGCACCATGTGTCACCGTTTTCCCATATAGAATTGTAAAACTCTTCTAAAACAGTCTGGAGGAGATTAATTGGATGCTAGGATGACCCCGGTTTTTCCCATTGTACCTGTGTTTGGCTGGACATGTCCCACACTAAGATACCAATTCAGAACTTAAGCATGTGTTCCATTTTCAGTATGTGCGGAGGTCCCATTAAGTATGTGTTTAAAGTAAAATGCTTTCCTTAACAGGGATGTTGTCTCCAATTAGTGAGACAGAGCATGATTAACTCCCTTCAAAGGGAGCTAGGCATGTAAGTCAGCCAGAGAGGAGAGGCTCCATGCCAACAGATTAGAGAGAAAGTCTAGCTTCTAGTTTGTTGTGTGTTCCCTTGTTTTGTTGGTGTCTGATGCTCATGTCCAAGACCACACCTGTATAGTATTCAGTATTTCTCTAGGTTTGGCTGACAGAGGGAAATTATCCAAAAAATGGCCATACAGAGCATAGAATGAATTTTTTCTTTGGATGCTGTAGAAAACTTTTTCCTAAGAAGAAAGCATCAACTTTTTAAAAAAAAAATTAAAGAAAAGATTATGGGCCAGATTGTCAACTGGCATAGCTCCAGTGACGTAATCAGCCTGAATTGCCTTTCACTGAAGGTCTGACCCTTAACAAGAAACAGCATGCATTTTTTTCTATTCATATCTGCCATATGAAACAAGAGAATGTTGCTGTAAGATCCTTGCAAGGAATTCATTCAGTTAAGCAACCCAAAGTTCAGATGCTCAAACAATTTATCTGAAGTTTGGGGGCTTTAGTACCATAGGCAGGGGGAAAAGCAAAAGGCTGAAAGTTACTATTCAGAAACCAGCAACCTCATGAGGGAGAATTAACACTTATGGGGCTTACCTGTTTTTAATAAGCATGGTCTGGCTGAGGTCTAGGTTTGTCTTTTGTATGTGTTCTTTCTTCTCAGCAGGGGATTGAGTGGTTTAACGTGACTTAATTAATCTTTTGTAGCTATGACAACATCCTTAAAAAATCTTAGCTACTAGGGCCTGATCCAAAGCCCAGTGAAGTCAATGGAAAGACTCCGACTGACTTCACAGAACTTAAAATCAGATCCCTAAAGAGGTTTTCTAACAGGGCTCATGTTGCTGAATGGTGAGTGTTTTATCCTCTCTCTCTATTGTTTTATGGGATGCGTTCAGTGAGTGCCGCTAAATCATGTTATTCCACAAGGTCTGCATTGAGGCTTTTGGTGGGCAGCGTAGAAACAATGTCCTAGTTACTCAGCCACAGGAAACTAAGCTACAGTTCCCAGCATTCTTATCTGTAATATCAGTCAGATGACTCCATGGCAGAAGCCTGAGCAACTTAGCTTCACAGGCCCGCTGTGGCCTGGGGTCCTGGGCAGTTGTCCTGCTTGCTACCCCTTCACGCCAGCCCTGGCTTTTAATCTCTGCAGAAAAACAGTTGTTGTGGAACAGGTGGGCCATGGACTTTTTAATGGAATGTTGGAGGAGGGAGCATCAGAAAGAAAAAGATTGAGAACCCCTGATTTAAACCATTGTTACCCAGTGGTGCTGCTGACAGTGGGTATATCATGCGCTATTGCGGACAAGCCACACACAACCCAGGCAATTTTAGAGTAAAGTAATTTAGCAAACATGTTAAACCTGTAGTTTACATATGGAGACATGTTTAAGTGCTCACCCCTGCTTTCCACAAGCAGTTTATAAAGTACTGGAATTTTTTTACACTTTAAAGAGAACAGTAACTCCTCACTTAACCTAGGTATGTTCCTGAAAAATGCTACTGTAAGTGAAACGATGTTAAGCGAATCCAATTTCCCCATAAGAATTAATGTAAATGGCGGGGAAGGGGTTAGGTTCCAGGGAAATTTTTTTTTGCCAGACAAAAGGCATTATATACATTTTAAACAAACAATTTAATACAGGTACTGGTGCCCCTGCCTTACCCCACACAGGCACAGCCCACTGGCACTGGAGATGAGGCAGGCAAGGAGGCTGAAGATGCTGTAGGCTAGGAGAAGCACATTGCACAGCAGCAGCAGCTTCCCCTACTCTGCAAGCACCAGGGGCGGGACAGGAGGCTCAACCCTCAGCCCGCCCACTCCCCCCGTTCCTCCAAGCCCCCACCCTTGACCTGCCTCTTCTCTCTCCCCTCCCCTTCACTTCCCACGCAGAGTCCTCCCCCTTCCCCCCTGCCCGGGACAATCAGCTGGCTTGTGGCGTTCGGGAGGCAGGAGAGGGAGGGGGAACCTGCGGGCCGAGTCCTCGCTCCTCCCCCCTCCCTCTGCCCCCAAAATGCTTCAAGCCAGCTGATTGCCGCGGGCAGGAGGCGGAGGGAGGAGGGGGAAGGCGCTGATCCGTGGGGTCTGCTGGCGGGCGGGAGGCACTGGGGGGGGAGGGGCATAGGCAGGCTGCCAGCTGTGGAGAAAGCAGGCAGCCAAACAACGTAAAAGTGGAGCATTGCAGCACTTTAAATGAGCATGTTCCCTAATTGATCAGCAACGAAACAACGTTAACCGGGACAACTTAAAGTGAGGCGTTACTGTATCTTTGGCTAGATAAAGTATAATGCCACAGGAGTAGCACTAATTAACTTCAATAGAATGTACATCTATTCCTTTCCTGACAGTGTTTGGCCCAGGGCTTTAGCTTAGAATTCTTAAGCTGATAACTAGTGTTACAAACTCAAACCATGTCCTATTTATGATCAAATCTATGTATGCATTTTTATTCCATTCTATGTGGGTTCTTATACTACACATTCCTCACCATAGTTTCTGAGCACTTTCCATTAGTACATTAAGCAATGTGACTAAGATTCTGACTAACTACAAGTTCTCTTATTCTCCCCAGAGGGAGAAGTATGTGCAGCGAAGGGTTTTGTTTTGGACTTTTAGATATATATATAATCTCACACACACACACGTTGCTATATATTTGTTAGAGAAGGCAGATCAAAAAATGCACCTTACACTGAGGGCTAATCTACACTAGAATCAATTAGCAGTGCTAGAGCGGCTCAGCCACGTGCAGATGCTCTATGCCAGTGGGAGAGCTCTCTCCCATTGGCATAATTAGTCCACCTCCCCAAGTAGCGGTAGCTATGTCAGCGGGAGACATTCTCCTGCCAACATAGCTCTGTCCACTCCGGCACATAGGTCAGTGTAACTTACATCACTAAGGGGAGTGGCTTTTCTGTACCCCAGAATGACATAAGTTATCTTGAAGTAAGTGCTAGTGTGTACAAGCCCTGAGAGAGGAAGGCAGTGAGATTTGCAATGGTCCTTCTTTCTGGGGAAGTTCATTCCAGTCTTGGCCAGCCCCTGAGAAAGTTTTGTCTCCTGCACAGATAAGCTTTCCTCTTGTTGTAGAGAGTTCTGTTGTGCCTGAGGAGTACCGTTGTTGACCAGAGTCTTTATCCTGGAGATTTAGGCTCTTTTAGATATCCCTTGATTCAGGATATTGACTGCCAAGATAAGGACCAAGACCTTGAACTTGATTAGAAATTCTATGGCTAGCCAGTGTAGAGAGCGGAGGATAAGTCTGATATGCTCATCATAACTGTTTTTGCTGAGGAGACATGTTGCAACCTTCTGGCCTAGTTGGACTTTTCTAAGAGCTGAGAAAAGGTATATTGCATTGCTGTTGTCCAACCAAGAGGTGATGAAGTGTGAATAACTGAGACCAGGTGTGAATAAATAAGGCCAGGCCAGGATGGGATGGAGCATCCTACTCAATCGTATATGGTAGAAAGCATCTCATCGTGGATGCTTGTATTGGAGAGCTTAGTGTCAGTGAGGTATCCAGGAAAACTCCAAAACTGTGGACTGAATTGACCAGTTATGAGTCTCTGTTATAGCAGTAAGAAAAGTTCAAGATGAAAGTTAATGTCTGGCCTAGTGGACTAGCAGTATGACATTGTCATGGAAGGATCAGTGTTTGGTCCAGAACTCAGTCCCTTGCTCGCAGTCAGCAGAATCATATAAATGTAGGACTGGAAGGGACCTCGATAGATGATATAGGCCAGTCCTCTACACTGAGGCAGAACAAAGTATTATCTAGACCACCCCTGATGAGTGTTTGTCTAACCTGCTCTTAAACTGTTTAGCTCTGTCTGCACTAGCACTTAAACCATTATCCCTCGAAGTCTCTGATGCCAATTATGTCATACTTGTGATTATTCACAAGTATTTCTAATTCTTCCTGTTTATTCTCCATACTTCTTGTATTAGTATACAGACATCTAAGATAGCCATTAGATTTCCCCTCTACATTTCCTCTTGTGAGAGCAAAGTGCATACAGCATATCAGTCCCTGAAGGTGATGGAGCCTCTCATTAATATTGTGCCATTCACTGGCTAAACCAGTAGCAACTCTGCTAGATCTAATGCTCCATAGCCAGAAGGATATAATAAGGACCAAGCCCATTAAAAGGAAAGCTTAAGCCTCAACATGATGTTCCTGTTTGTGCTATTTTAAGATAACATCTATGTAGTATTTCAGTGCCAGATTTTGTCCCTGGCTATTAATATATAACACCAACTTCAGTGCAAATTGCTTGTGCTTAACCAAGGCTAGAATTTGGCTCTTAATATTTAATGCATCTTCAGTCTCTAATGTAGGTCAAGAGAAGAAATTAAATGATGACACTGTATTGCTTGCTGTGGCATCCCCAGGTGTTTGTGGTCCCTACTGATTGCCTTGAATCATTAATCAAAGGGTAACTGCACTGCACAGACCAAAATACAGTCTCAGCAGGCACATGTATTGATGATGATGCACCAAGAAAAAAGCCTTAATTGCATTGACACTATCATTTTTACACAGTTTAGAGTGTTTATCAAAATTGTGCTGGAAGCATCTAAAAATACCGTAATGAATGCAGCTTTGGGCCTCTTCATACACTGTTTTCTTTTTAGTTTCTTCTGTTAGAGACAGCTGTTTGCTATGAAAAAAAAATCCATCTCCTTTCTTTCTCTCTCTTGCCTCCTGTTTGTGTGTGAGTGCCGCAGCAGGATGCTCACAGTTTGTTGTAAATGTTCATTCACAGTTTTACAGTTGCCTAGATTCATATTCACAAAGGCAAAGTATTTTAAGACTTTATCAAGAATCCTGGTTCTTCATGCTGCAACTCAGAAGACAGGGAATGCTAATTCCCAAGGGCTTTATTTCCCAAGACAAAATGATGATCTTTTAAGTTAAGGGAATATAAAGGGTTTGCCAGGGGATGAGTGAGAACATGGGTCACTTGTTTCTTCATTTTTAAATTGCTTCAGCTCATTGCTGATATAAAGGTGGCTTGTGGCTAGTAGCATGGAGAATATCACTAAGACTAAAGGAAACTGACTTTGTTACCTCAGTGACAAAACAAAGCAGCTGTAAGAGAAGAAAATGGAGACACCACTGAATGGGTCTGTTAGGCCCGTAGGCAAATGGGCCTCAGCTCCTCCTGGGACAGCCCCAGCTCAACCTTCCTTTTCTCTGTCAGCTCTGCAGGAACTTACGAACAGATAGGGAAGGAAAGGGGTATAAAACATGTGCAACGGGGTTCACTAGCCTGCTAGGAACAAAAGGACAGTGGAAGCACTGGTAGGGAGGGGACTAGGCTAAAGTTAAGGAGGCAATAGTACATGGCTGCTTGAACCCCCCAAAAAGGGAGAGGGACTCCAAATCTGTTTTGGGAGTGAGATGGTCACACCTCTAGGGAGGAATTGTACTCCCTGTGACACTTCCACTTCATGATCCATCTGAGTTTTAGCTATTATGAAGTGTAAACACTTATGTACTCTAGGTATCTGTAGTGGCTGGCTTAAAAATATAGACTTGCTGTATATTGCCTTTTATATTCTGTATTATAGAGGAGAATGCTGTATGTATTGCAGAACCTTGCAAGCCTGTGATTTTACTGAAGGGACTGTTATTACTTCATAAACTACAAGAGTGGAGTTCAAGCAGCACCACATATGAAATCCTAAGGTTAAATTACAGACTTGTACACTAAATTTGGGACTTCATACTTACATTGTTGACATAAGAGCTGAGGGTTTGTCAAGACAGGATCTCTAGTTTTGCCTGTTCCAAATCTCTAAGAAGAAAATTGAAGCTATCATTTTTGACCTTACAGCAGCCTATGACACCATCTGCCACACTGATCTGCTGTACAAGATGTCAAGAGTTTTTCCTGTCTGGTTTGCCATAGCAACTGAGCTGATGCTCCTATGTAGACATTTTCAGGTGACTCTGAGTCACAAAATCAGCACCAGGAGATTCCGAAAGAATGGACTTCTGCAAGGCTTGGTTCTGGCACCAACTTTATTTCATGTATTCACCAATGACCTACTGAACACCTCCAGGTGGTTCATGTACACGCTGTAGGTGATTAGTGCAAGAAATGGAGACTGAAACCAAGTACACCAAAGACCATGTCAACAGGTTTCCACTACCTCCATGCCCAGAGCTAATTTGCGTTTAACATATTTCTGAATGGTCAGCAGTTGGCATGCGATTCACACTCACCTATAAATATCGTCTCACTAAAGTAGCTCAAGAAATCAAGACACTGGCTCCTGAACAAACTAGCAGGGTCCACCTGGGGAGCCAATGTGCAAATAAAACATAGTTTGGGGCTTGCTCTCTGCTGTTCAGCTGGAAAATATTGTACCCCAGTTTGGTTGAACTCTGCCCACACTAGACTAATAAATACACAGCTTAATCATACCATGAGAATTATCACAGGCACATTGAAACCAACAAAACTTATATGGCTACCAGGCCTAGCCGATATTCTATCACCTAACATCTGGCATCTGAATGAAGCTGATAAATGGATCACCAAGCCACAGCAAATGCCACACTTGCCACTGTTCAGGGATATATGGGATGTACCCCGCCACCGACTATGTAGTAGAAATCCTGTCTGGACAGTGCTGTACACTTTCCATTCAGCTGATAACATCATCAGCACACTGTGGTAGATGGAATGGGAGAGAGATGCTGCCATTACCAGGAACGCTCAATCATCACTTGGCTGGATGAACAGCTACCTGGCTTTGGGCTCCCACTCCAGCTCTGGAGCCAACTTAACAGGTTCAGGTGTGGAGTGGCTCACTTGCTAAAACCAACCGTGCCTAGGGCATCCAGGACAGCTCACTGTGTCTCTGTGGTGCTGTGGAGGATGCTGCACACATGCTGGATGGTTGCTCTCTTTGTGTTGGGCTCCCAGGAAGTCTTCCCAAGCCTGAAGTACCCCAGTTTGGCTCTGGAACTAAAGCCCTCATCCAAAGCCCACTGAAGCCAATGGATCAGGCCCCAAGTTCCAGGATCATCCCTTAAGGAGTGCAGAGAGTCCTCCCTGCATCGCAACCATTGCGGTTCCACTGCAAGGAGCAAAGAGAGGGTGGTCTGCATGACATGACAGAAGATGAATTTGGAGGTAAGGCTAGACTGAGCTGAATGTCAGGGCTGTGGCTCTGCAGCTAAACGTATATCTTCACCACTAGCTGGCCTGTCAGGGGGTGGGTTGAAGCTTCAGCTGATGCTCAAGCTAGTAATGCAGTGGGGATTGAACAGCTTGATTTACAGCAACTCTTTAGCAGCTAATCCATTCACTTGGTGCTGCTAATAGCACTCTGTGTAACTCCTGCATTTTGAAATGTGGCTGCTCTCACTTGAGCTAGGCTAGCTCGAGTGCAGTTAACTCAAGTGGGCTAACTCGAGCTCACTGTGCTGTAAAGATGCACCTTAAGGGTATGTCTACACAGCAGCTGGAATGGTGCTTCCCAGCATGGGTAAACAGACATGCGCTAGCTCTGCTTGAGCTGGTGCACTAAAAATAGCAGTGGGGCCATGGCAGCTCAGGCTAGCCACCCAAGTAGTGGAGTAGCGGAGACCGAAACCAAAAAGGGTGAAATCCTCCAATGTTTATTAAAACAACAATCATATAGCTCCAGAAGCAGTTGCAGCATCCGTGGTCCCAGTGTGACACACACCCATGCACTTACACTTCCTGTTATTTTTCTAAATTTAAAGATTACAATTCCTAGCATGCAATATTGGATTTAGCAACACCATATTTCTCACTGTCTTAAGAACAAACCCAATCTTACAACAGTTACAGTGCAATAATTTGCTACTATATTAATGAACAGTAATTAAGTAATTAGCAAATAAAAAATAACTAAGAGGAAATGCTTATGTATCTATAATTAGAATCAGAGGTGAAAGTAAGCCGGTATGCCTGGCTTCCCTAGGCAGCAATTTAAAGGGCCCCAGTCTTAGGCCCTTTAAATTACCTCCAGAGCCCTTCCGCCAGAGCCCTGGGGTAGCGGCGGGGCTCCAGGGGTTATTTAAAGGGCCGGGGCTCCCGTTGCCTCTACTGCCCTGGGCTCTTTAAATAGCCACCAGAGCCCCGCTGCCACTACCCCAGGGCTCCAGGGGCTATTTAATGGGCCAGGGCGGTAGAGGCAGGGGAGCCCTGGGCCCTTTAAATAGCCCCAGGACCCTTGCTGCCAGAGCCTGGGGGTAGCAGCGGCAGCCGGGGGTTCCGGCAGCGGTTTAAAGGGCCCAGGGCGGTAGCAGTGGCCGAGCCCTGGGCCCTTTAAACTGCTGCCAGAGCCCCTGGCTGCCATTGCTACCCCGGCAGGGGAGGGGAGGGCTCTGAGGCCATCCATCCCCACCCCTTCCGGGGGCCAGAGTGGGCCCCAACCCAGCCCCGTACTCATAAGTCCCTATTTCCACTTTCACCCCTGATTAGAATTCTAATTATAACTGAGGAATAATCCCTGTTTTCTTAAACAATTGCATAACATAGTCTCTAGTCCATACAGGTAGCCATCAGACTCTGATAGCACATCTGTCAGGCCCAATATCCTGTCGGTTATTCTGTACCACCAGTAGCAATGCAAAATCATCAAAACCAGTTGGATGGTCTGAAACAGCTCTGCTTTCCTTTCAGTAAGCTGGTGCAAGATGAAAGGTAGCAAAGTTGGATCAAGGCATTTGGGGTTGTGTGGCATTTCATCATTGTCAGCTCCTGCAATTTTTGTTGAATCAGGTATGCTAAGCAAGCAGCTTTGAATTGTTCTTGTGTAATGTCTGTGAGAGTGCCTGTTATAAGTGCAAATACTTCTTCATCATCTGTCTATATGTCAGGCGAAGGCGAGGGCAAGTAGGACAATCAATAGGCTATCACATTTTTAATTCCCAGCCTGTACTCTGCCATACATGAAAGGCAGTAGTCTTGCTGACCACCTAGCATTTTGGCTTCTGACAGTGTTATCAAAGGGTTGTGATCTGTACACAGTTTGAAAATACAGCTCCAAAGGTAAGTTCTCCATTTTTCTGTAGCCTAAATGCAAGTGTCTCCTTTTCAACAGTTGAATACTTCCTCTCAGCTTCTGTAAATGTTCTTGAAGTCAATGCAACAGTCTTCTCCATGTTGCCATCATGGATTTGAGTAAGTCTTGCTCCCAGTCCACAGTCTGAGGCATCCGTAGTCACAATTGTGGGTAATGCAGGGTCAGACAATGTAAATGCTGAACTATTTACAATAAAATCTTTCCTTTTTTGAAACTAACTTGTGCAACAGTCGTGAAGGTCAAGCTCGAGTTTCCCCAAAATAGTGCTCATAACGGTTCCATGACTGAAAGTGCAGTTTGTAATAAACCTGGCCATACCATGATTTAAGACCTAAAAAAACACGTAAAGGTTTGTAAATATATCAGAGGTGCCACTTTTGTAACTGCCATGACATGGTCCAGGTCAAGATTTAGTTGAGTTTGCAAAAATATATGTCCCAGAAATGGCAGTTGTCCATCTTCAGTTTCAATCCTACTGTTTGGATGTGGTGTAGTACTGTGTAGAGATGTTTTTGATGTTCCTTGGGAGTCTTCCCAAACATAATATCTCATCCAAATAATATTGAACTCCAGGCTTGTTCTTTAGAATCACTGACTCAGTCCAGTGCTATTCTTTGTCTCCACTATCAGTGAGACCCATTCAAATGATACAATCTTTTAAATAATACCATTCTGTACTAATTCTTTAAACTCTTGTGATATAGTATCCTGACTCGGAATGGAAGATGGCACAACTTCTGTTGTATGGGTGTCATATTAAGTTGAAGTTTAACGTAAAGCAATGTGTCCATTGACTACCTGCATGTTTAGTGCAGCAAACAAATCTCTGCCTAGGATACCATATTCTACATAGCAGAAACATGAATAGTACACATTATTTTATTTGAAAATGTCTGGTCATCACTGGGCCTGTGATTCTCATTTGCATTGCCCTTGTAATTTTTTGACTGCCTTGTTGTTGTCCACAACTCTAGTGGTTGCAATGACTGGTGCCTGCAGTACCGGGACTCATTCAGTTTGCCTCTGCTATAGCTGATTCGATGTGATTAGCAGTGATTATGGCTTTCTGCAATGTCAGGTCTGAGTCAGGCAATAGATGTTTTTTAATATGGGACACAACTGTTTTCTCTATGAGCTGATCTTGAAAAATTTTATCTGCCATGTTGCCAAAATCACATTGGACAATCAATTCCCTTAAAGTAGTAATATACTGGTCTGTTAATTTGTCCCCTAGTTTCCATTCAAACTGGCAGAATTTATTGCCAAGAGCCACAACCTTTATGTTATGCACAAAATGAAATCTTTAATACAGTGAGTGCAGTATCATACCTATCATCCAGAATGGGAAGTGTGTAAATATATATGCTGCCCTTCTGCTCCAAGACAGTGAGTGAGCAAAGCAAATTTCCTTGCTTTTGAAAGTTCTATCATTGATTGCGAAGATATAGTTCTCAAACACTCTAATCCACACATTAAAAGCAATTGGAGGCTCACCCAGGGCCACCCAGAGGATTCAGGGGGCCTGGGGTCTTTGGCGGCGGGGGGGCCCCTGCTTCGGCGGTAATTCGGCAGCAGGGGGTCCTTCCACTCTGGGACCCGCCACCGAAGTGCCCCAAAGACCCGCAGCGGGGGCCCCCCACTGCTGAATTACCGCCGAAGACCCGGCACTTCGGTGGCAGGTCCCACTTCTGTGGTAATTCGGCGGTGGGGGGTCCTTCCACCCTGGGGCGGAAGGACCCCCTGCCGACGAAGACCCAGAGCTTCTTCTGCTCCGGGAGCCCCGGAGCGAGTGAAGGACCCCGCTCCAGAGGCCCCAAAAAACTCTCGTGGGGGCCCCTGAGGGGCTCAGGGCCTGGGGCAAATTGCCCCACTTGCCCCCCCCCGGGCGGCCCTGGGCTCACCTGGGCTTTGACAAAAGAGTGCAGGTTGGTTCAGGGGCCGGAGAGCTATCTTTGCCACTGGTTTGTTGAGTAGTGGAGGCTCTGACCGGAAAGGATGAAATCCAATGTTTATTCAGACAACAATCATGCACCTCCAGTAGCAGCGACAGCAGCAGGCCTTGGCCCCAGCATGACACACACATATATATATACACACTTCCTGCTTCCTGTTAATTTTTCTAAACTCAAAGACTACAACTCCCAACATGTAATACTGTATCTAACAATGCCACACTAGGGGCTTTGGCAGCCACACTGCTATTTTTAGCATGCTAGTTTGAGCAGAGCTACTACATGTCTGTCAACCAGTGCTGGGAAGCACCCTCCCACCTGCTGTGTAGCCATTTAAGGCCACGCCCACACTTCAGGGACTACCCTGGCATAGCTACAGTGCTATAGCTATGCTGGCATAACCCTGCAGCACGCCTACACTAACAGAAATAATTGTTCCATTGCTGTAGGAACACCACCTCCCAAGCAACGGTAGCTAGGCTGACAGAAACATTCTTCAGGTAACCCCTGGTGTAGATTCCACTAGGGTAAGTTAGAATAGATATGATTCTCAAGGGTGTGAATTTTTCACAACCCTGAGCACCATAGCTATGGCAACCTATATTTTAAGGGTAAAACAGACCCCAGTGTCTACATGGGCCATTTCAGGCCAGCTTTGGAGAGGGGAAGAGGCAGCAGGGCAGAGATTACTAACGCTATGTCTACACTACAGCCTATGTCAGCAAAACTTATGTCACTCAGAGGTGTGAATATTTACACCCCTGAGCGACATAAGTTACACCAACATAAGAGCTCATATGCACAGTGCTATGCTGACGGGAGAGCTGCAGCGCTGTATGTATAGACATACCCTAAAGTCACGAAGGTGCAGCAGCTGCCACCAAGTGGTTCAACAACATCTTAATAACTTAAGAGGGGAGGATTCTCTTCCATTTCCCCTTACCACCAAGAAGCTTCTGGAGCTCATGTTAAGTACTGATTACAAGGCATGTATAGAATCAGTATCCCAGAACATGACGTGAAGATACTACTCCTGTTGCATGTCAACTCATTTCAGTTAAAAATGGGTTTTAATTTTCTAGTTCCTGGGAGAAATAATCTTCTACAGAAAATTACCAACTTCTGCATAAAATCCTCCCACAAAAAATTTATTCCACTAATATAAACAATATTTTAACTTTAGTTTCTCCATCTGTAATTTGAGGATGATGAGAACACTTGCCAGACCTACTTCAGAGAACCATTATGTGAATGAATTACCAATGTCTGTACAGCACTGAAGCTGAAAAGTACAAAGTAGCAGTATTAATTATAAATAAAAAAATCCAGCCATGTTTGAGATATCGTTGCTTACAACTAATGTATAGTTTGCTTAATGGGGATCTTAATAAATGTTGCTCTGGGAATATAAAGTTTTGTAGACTTCTACACATTCAACCCATTCCCCCCCCCCAATATTCTGTAATAAAGGAATACTTTTGTATGAGATGGAATGTATTGAAAAAAATCATTGCTGTAGTTTTCAAGAAGTTTGAAAAGTCACTTTTAATTGGTGGATAGAGATTACTAGATTGACTGTCAAATGTTAAATTAAATTAAACCAATTTATATCACACTGAAAGTTATATGGTTTTTAAGGAAGAGATATCACCTTTCATTTTTCAGATTTATCATTCAAATAATGTTTATAGGAATAATGTAGGTGAAAATGCACATATGACAATTTAATCCCTTAAAAGCATGTTTATGTACATACATTCTTGATAATTTGCTTCTAGTGTGAAAGATCCTGTGTTCGATCTATGTGGCATGTGATGGGGTGTTTGCCTCACACCAACCCTGAAATGGTTAAGGAAGCTGAGAAAGGACCAATTAATGAGATAGGTCACACTTGAGGGGTTTAGGCTGGAGAAGAAACCCCTGATTGGAAGATAGAGCTCAGCCGAGTAGGTGGGGACTGAGCTAGTATAAAGCCAGGAAGCCGGTAACAGAAATGGCTGCAGTGAGGAAGTCTACAGCCATCCTCTGTGCAGTAGAGAGGGAAGGAGTGAACCCAGAGAAAGAGTAGGGCCCTGGGAAACTGGTCCTGAGGGAAGGTGGTACCCAGTAGACAGAAGGGTGGAGAAGAGAAGCCACCCACTGAGAGAGCAGGAAGGTTGGGGACTGATCAGACCTTGGCTGTGTGTTGTAGGGTCCTGGACTGGAACCCAGAATAGTGGGTGGGACCAGGTTCCCCTGCCAGCCACTGACAGACAGGCAGGCAGTGCCTGGACAGCAGGTGCAAGGAGACTCTGCCCCCGAAGGGGAAACCACATAGTGACCTGGCTGGAAGGCCGAGTTGCAAAGCTACAGCTCCAGGAGTGAGAGAGAGGCTGCAGAGTGAGAAAGAGGACAACTGGTTGAGAGACCACAACGGGAGGTGTCAGACCTGGAAGAGATCTATTCTCCAGAGCAGCTAGGAGGAGGTGCATCCACAGCAAGTGACTACCCTGTGACATAGCTAAAATCAACAGGCTAGAGCAGCTTTTTTCATTTCATTGTTATATGGAACAGCCTAGGTGAAAAGAAGAACAAAATGCTAGGTGAAATTGAGAATTGTTAAGACCTTGATAAGCAGATGGAGTTATTGGAGTTACCTTATGTGCAGAGTAGTGACAATACCATTATTTGCACAAATTTTCTCCCGTAGAATTTGCTGTTATTACCTCTAAATATCTAGGGACATATTCCTGTTTATACTGAGACCACTCTGCACCACACTGGCACTATAAAGTGGTCATGAATTACTTTTGTGCCCATTTTAAGGCTGCTTTATGAAGACAGAGCAGTGCAAGGAGCCTTAGTGTAACTGAGAATCAAGCCTTTAGGGTGAGATATTCACAAGTGTCTAAGGGCTTGTCTACACTACTGCTTAAGTCGATGTAAGTTATCTCGCTCAGGGGTGTGAAAAAGCCACCCCTCTGAGCGACATGAGTCACATCAACTTAGAGCGATGTCTCACCATGGTATATCTTTGGGAGATGCTCTCCCACTGACACAGCTTCTGCCTCTCATTGAAGTGAAATAATTATGCTGACAGAAGAGCACTCTCCCATCGCATACTGTGTCTTCACAAGACGCATTATAGTGGTGCAGCTGTGCCGATGTAACACGGTAATGTAGACTAGCCCCAAGAAACTGAAGAGCATAAGTCTCATTGACTTTCAGCGTGACTTGGACTTTTGAAAATCTTCCACCATTAGGGATACGGTCTCCCACTCCATGGTGAGCACGGCCCTGAAAATAGTGGAACTAGTTTGGTTCCAGTGAATGAAGGCACAGGACACAGTCTTGTGGACCACAGCTACACAAGGGCCTCTTACACCAGTGAGTAGCCTTTATAAAGCCAGAGACAAATTCTTCTCCCATAAGTAATTACTTATAAAAGATGTTGTCTGTGTCTAGTTTTGAGGTGGGTGAGAGCATCCAGTTGTTTTGGTGCTCTGCTCGTATTATTGTATTAAATTTGCATCAGCCACACGGGATTGTTCTGTTCACATGCATACTGTAGCAGAATAGCTCTGACAAAATGGACAAATGATGAAGTGTAGCTTGAAGAAATTGACAGAGACAAGTAATGACAATTTTCTGGGCACTAGCCATAACATGAAAAAACATTTTTTTTTCTGGAGGCATCTCTCTGGACATCACAGAATAACAAATAATAAACTAGTAAATTTCTTAAAATAACTTCAACATAGTTTTTTAAAAGCTGAATATGAAGGTCTTAAAAGTCATGAACCTTAACTGGGCCCCATTCATGCATGCAAATTGCAGGGGTTCTCAGGACAAATTTTTTGGTGGCCTCAAAGTGAGGATACCAACTCTTGCTGGTGGCGGCTCTCACACTTTTTCCTAAAATACTTAATTAGCTTTAGGAAAACCAAATAAATATGAAAATACACACATCCAAATCATTGTAATTTATTTATTGCTAACTAGTAAGTCTTTTGTGAAAAGTGATATTAATAAACATACAAGTATCACTTTTCACAGCAGACTTACTCAGCCCTGGCAAGCCTAGGGACAAATTAAGCCCTGGATGTGGGGGTTGTGGGTGGCAGCAGACGCCAGGGACGATGGGGATGGGTGGGTCAGGAGTCAGGGAAGCAGCAAGGGGCTGGAGCCTGAAACCTCACAGCCAGAGCCTGAAGACCCATCGCCAGGGGACGGGGCCCGGGATGAAGCCCAAAGCCATTTGGCTGGAGCCTGGGACCTGCCGCTGCGCAGCCGGAGCTTGGGGATGGAGCCCAAAGCCCCATGGTCAGAGCCTGCCACCCCAGGGCTGAAGCCCAAAGCCTGTGCCCTACAGCCCCTGGGAAGATGGGGAAGTCATGGGCTGCCTGCTCCTCCAGTGTTGTGCCCCAGGTGTCACCAGAGGGGGGCAAGGCCCAGCCTCTGCTGGTGGCCCCAGCAACCAACACCGAGGTGGTGCATCCAGGAGCAACAGGGAGGGGAGGGGCTGCTACTTTACCCCCTCAATCATAGTCCAGGAGGCTGTGGTGCAAGTAAAGCCCATGGTGGCCGCATTTGAGAAATGCTGCATTCTAGTCTTTAATCCTATGACCACTTGCTCAAACAGTACATGTAATATGATGTAGTTTTTTCTGATCTATCTATCTATCTCTATCTATCTATCTATCTACTCATTTATACAGATGCTAGCTGAGATCTAGCCAGAGTGAGTGATGGGGGAGGATAGGAGCTATAGTTTGAGCCTCATTTGTGTGCAAAAAAAAAGTTATAAGGACTGCTACATGTTGCTGTGACATGATTTTTTCATGGGGCTTGTGTCTTGGATTATTAATCATATTTATTATGGTAGTGCCAAAGAGACAACCAAGAATGAGGCCCCATTGTGCTAGGCAATGTACATACACATAGAAATGGATGGTCTCTGCCCCAAAGCGCTTATAATCTAAATATTCAAGACACAGGCTGGAGGAAGGGGTGTAACACACAAACAGAGGGAACAATGTGATGGCAGCAAATGGCATGTTAGTTCCATGGTTCTTTGGGAGGCAGGGGGAGAGGGTTGCTGGGTTAAGAGGGAGTAAGCTAAATGGGAAGGGCAGGGAATGGGAGAAGAGGGGCAGGTGTGGAGTGAAACTAAGGTATGAGGGAGGGTTGGAGCAATCAGCAGAGAAAGGTCAGTTAGAACTGTAGGAAGTTCTCTGAATGTGCAAAGGTCCCTGCTTTGGCTGCTTCTGCTCTAAGCACTGTAATCCTTGGCTGGCTCCTCCAGAGCCATAACCAGGGTGGGATGAGCAGGGCCGGCTCCAGGCACCAGCTTAGCAAGCAGGTGCTTGGGGCGGCCACTCCAGAGAGGGGTGGCACGTCCAGGTATTCGGCGGCAATTCAGCGGCGGGTCCCTCGCTCCCGCGTGGAGTGAAGGACCTCCTGCTGAATTGCCGCAGATCGCGATTGCAATCGGGGTTGTTTTTTTTTTGGCTGCTTGGGGCGGCAAAACTCCTGGAGCCGGCCCTGGGGATGAGTGGGGCAGCTGTCCAGGGCGCAAAGCTGCAGGGGCTGAAAAATGGGGCAGAGAAGTAAAGGGGAAAATGGTAGGGGATGCAAATATGCTTGCTCACCCCAGCATTAAAATACCCTAGTTACGGCTCTGGACTCCTCTCTGCAGTGTTTCCGCCAAGGCCACCTTGCTCAAACTACCTTTAAATTGGAGCACTAACCCTATCCTAGACCTTCACAAAGCATGACAATTTTCAAGACAGTCCAAGTAAGCCTGTGGATTTTAGAGCACCCAGAAATATCAGCTGTTAAACAGTATTCTAGTGTCAGCCTGAACTATGATGTTGTCACTCCCCCCCACACTAAATAAACTATCACTAATTTATTTATATTTATTCTAATTTTTCTCTCTTGTGGTATTTAAAATGCTTATCAATGCTAATCAGTCTATACATATGGACATTGTTAATTTTATAAACTGCACATTTTCATACTTTAAATTCATGTTACACCCTAAAACTTTCATTTAAAATCTGTGTTTGCATAAAGTATGAAATTTAAGTAAAGTACAGTATTACTTTACAGAATACAGTTCCAGGAAAGCAAATTACCATAAAAGTTGGTAGCGGCATCAGGCAGAAATTTGTATTCATGAAAGTTACTGTGTCTCTGAGATTGCTTTCCAGGAAGCTGTTAAATTTTCACTAATCCAGTATTGCAAGATAGCTACTGTTTTCAACACTGAGTGATAAAAAGTAGTGTAAGTCAGATAAAAATAACTGTTATCTATCATACTGGAAGAGATGTGGTGAATGGATTTGTTTTAGTTCTGTGTCCATCTTAGCAAGAGAAGTTTTTAAGAATTTACTACATAAATGAATAGACTGATTCTGCTGTTTAAATAACTGCGACATTCAAATGGGCTTAAGAAGAAATGGGATCTGAGGACACCTGAGTTGTTGCAGCTCCCTACTTGCCCAAAGTTAAAGTAGAGTTAAGTAAGGAGATCCTTCCTGAACTACGGCCTGACCCAAAGTCCTCCTAAGTCATTGCCCAGGACAAGCAGGTGAATGATTGACAGACATATGGGATGGGTTTAAACAACAGATTGCAACTTTATAAATTATATCTTGGGGAGGGACACTACATTGCCCTCACCAGCTCTCAGGTACCAGGCATTTAACAGGTTCCAGTGCAGGTAGTAGGGCTTTTTTCTTTTTTATATAAACCAAGCAATTAACTTGGGGTAGAGCCTAGCCAGTTTACCCTACAGACTTCAGTTTAGTTGTGAAACCTCTCGCATCCACCCCTACCCTGAAGTAAGAGGGGTGGAGTGATAGAGGCCATGAGACTGGGTGGGAGAAACCTCAGTCCATAAAGAATTCAAGTTCCTATCCTTCATGAGCATGATGTCCAACTGCACAATCTTGGGTCTTATTTATGTCTGGGAGCTGGTTCTTTTAGCCTTTCCCTGCACTGGATATCGGCCCCTGCAAGGGCCAGTGATTACTATGGATGAACCCTTTGCCCACCATGCCTGGTACCCGTCTGCTGCCTCCCCAGTCCTTAATGTCACAAACCCAAATGTCAGCCCCAGCATCTGACAGATGCACTCCATCCTCCTTAAAGAGCTCATTGTACAGGATACCCCAACGTATCTATCACTGCTCCCCTACCTCCCAAAATTATGCTGGCTGCTTCATGGATCACATTTTTCCATGGCCTGGCTCAATGCTCTCCCCACTCCCCATCTCATTTAGTGAGTCTCTCCAGCCAAACCAATCGAGTGTGAAGCCATAACTGTGTAAGCAGCTCTACAACCCTCCATATCCTAATCCTTAAATTTAATCCAGTGCAATTCACTAGGTCAGTGTTTCCCAAACTTGGGACGCCGCTTGTTTAGGGAAAGCCCCCAGTGGGCCGGGCCGGTTTGTTTATCTGCCGCATCCACAGGTCTGGCCGATCGCAGCTCCCACTGGCCGCGATTCGCTGCTCCAGGCCAATAGGAGCTGCTGGAAGCAGCGCAGGCCAAGGGATGTGCTGGCTGCCACTTCCAGCAGCCCCTATTGACCTGCAGCAGCGATCGGCCGGACCTGCGGACGCGGCAGGTAAACAAACCAGCCCGGCTGGCCAGGGGATTTCCCTACACAAGCAGAGTCCCAAGTTTGGGAAACACTGCACTAGGTCATTTCACCCAGATGAGTAATCAGGTCACCAAACTCAGTCCTCAGCGAATACAGCAGAAGCATGAGCTGGTCCCAGCACATATCCTATCTACCAAACCATGAAAGGCTAATGGCTTCATCCTTGAAGTTTATTTGTGATCCACTTGCAGACCTGGATGCCTGCTTATGGGCCCAGTGCACAACAGAATGCTTGCAGATCCAAAACTCAACCTTCCTCCCAATGTCTCCTGAAATCATAAATGCCAAGGTTAGTGCAACCCCGCAATGTGCCCAGGTGGCCAAGACCAGGAATACCTATTAGTCTACAACAAGGAATTAAGCCAGGCAGGTGGCCCCAGATCACTGAGGAAGCCAATCCCCAATGCATCAGGTACACTGCATATCCCATCTCCTGGTGCTCAGGGATGAGAAATACATTTTTAAGTCCTTCTTAATCTCTGACTCCTGCAACTCTGACATAACCAGACTTTAAACCAGAAAGAAATAATCCTAAAGCTGTCATGAGCCATGGCTCTGGCACTGGATAGGCATTGCCTGTGGGTCACAGCTGACATGCAACAGAAGGTCCTGGAATCTGTTCTCTTGAAAGCAAGACAAAGCATCGGCAATGCCATTATCTACATCTGGAACATGAACTGCACAGAGAAGGAAAGTAAATGAAATGCAATTTAAAACAAATGCTGTCACTAGCTTCATTACCTGTGCTGAGTTGGCTGACTGTGGGTGATATGCACCACCACCTGGTTGTCACACCAGAAAGAAACCAGCTTATTTTGAAATTCCTCACCCCAGCTATAGGAAAAAACTGTGTTACCTAATCTGCTGACCACCTGTGTGCCCATGATTTGCTTTGAATATATACTCCAAAACCAATCCCCCAGGGGCATCAGATTGTACCTGAAGCTCTGTTCCCACAGCCCAGTTGGTTCACTGGAAAGATACCCCATTAAATTGATCGAGAAATCTCCAGTACCTCCAAGTCAGCTTTTATATCCCTGGTTACCCTGATGCAATGATGAGGCTCCCTGGTCCCAATGGTAGAGGATGCAAGCCAGGCACAACAGGCCCTGCCTGGAGCAACCACTTGACAAGCAAAATTCAAATTCCTGAAGATCCCCTGTAACTGCCTGAGAGTAGTGTATCTAGCACCCCACATTGCCTGTATCACTGCCCTTCGATTTTCCAGTTTCTCTCTGAGTAGCTCTGATAAAGCCGACATTGTAGCTAACTCCCTTCCCAAATAAGTCAACTTTGGCACTGGGCCTTCAGTCTCTTCAGAAGCTGGTGGGACACCCAGGTGCCTCAACATCTCTGAAAAGCCCTCAGTAGGTGCGCACATTCACCAATCCATAACTTTCCCTTGGAGAGAGAGTCATCAAGATAAGGGAACAGTTTTAAGCTTGTTTCCTTCACAACTGCCCATTCTTGTACTAACTTCTCAAAAGCAGAGTACAACATGGAATAGCCCATGGATAAACATCGATCCAAATAATAGTAACCTTCATGTGGGAAACCCAATCATCTGAAATCTTTAGATTGGACAGGGAGCTACTGAAATGTCACATTTTGCTAACTACGCTTCTTGGCCACATCTCTTTATCATGGCTACTGCTGTAGCAAAGGAACAATATTGAAATGAACATAATTAGGATCAATATTGTCATTTACAGAGGAGCCCCAGAGGTAATACAAATGATGCATAACTCTGTATACTTCTTTTGCTTTTTTAGGAACCAAACCCAGAGGAGAAAGCCCAAGGTCCAACATGGTGAACTCACAAATGGGCCACCCTTTTAGTTGCTACTTCCTCTTGTATTTGCTTTTGAACTATATGTTTAAATTGGTTAATGGAATTTAATTCGTTTGCCTATACATGATATCTTTCCCCTTTTTATGGGATCTGAAAGCCAATTAAGAATCCAGTCCAAATATAATCGGCATCTTTTTTGCTGGCCTTGTCCAACAGCATGCCCCTTAATATATCCAATTTAATAGGAGATGGGGCTTTTCTCTGCATTGCCACCTCCATTTGCTGCTCCAGCTGGTGGCCTTTCTTTCCCCCAAGCTGGGCCTTTCTTTTTGAACAGATGCATGCTCTATGCTGCCCCCAGTGGTCCAAGTAGAAATAATTTCTTGCCAGTACTGCACTCATGGGAGGGACACAAGGGAAGGGGAACGGGACCTCCACACAGGACCCTCCATGTAACTCCCCCTTGCCCCCAGCCTGGGGCTCTCATGCTCTCCCCATCCCCTCCGACACTCCTCTTTGTGTATACAAACATCAACATGCTGAACTACTACTCACTTTCTCCCCAAATATGTAGTATTCAGTCTGTTTATATGGAATATAGGAGTTGGGTGAGGAGCCATTTCAGCATATGTATGATTTATTAAAAGACAAATTTTGAGTGGAACTGTAACCCAAACTGCTTTATGGTATTGTACCCAAACATTGTATTTAAATGGGGGATTCAACTTCCTTTATAGGAACAGACTCTTGAAACTCTTACCAATCCACAAATGTTTACAGGATTAAGTTCCAAGTTTGTAAATTGTTCTGGATGAAACTGACAATGCCTGAGCTGTCAGATCAGAAGGAGCTTTATTCGAATAAAGGTGGGCAGATGTGTGATAATATGTCTTAGCTCCGTTGCTAAGATGAGGAACATATTTTCAGCAAAGTTCTTGGCAGATTCCTGAGGCAGCTGGTTTAAGGCTGTCAGTGTCCGGTGTTATAATCTTCACTTATTGTCCTCTCACCCACAAAGCTGGAAAATGAGGCATTTGTTTTCTTTGTTTTGCTGCTTCAGTTCCAGTTAACAAAATGCATGTTAGACTAGTTTGGCTGCAAAGAAGAATTCTGTGTTTACAGTGGGAATGGAAACCAGTGATTCCTGTCAGGCTGCAGAACTGGACTGACATGAGAATCCAAACATCCTCTGGTCAGCGCAAGCAAAAGCGTTCCTCTAACGATTTGGACTCGATGTGATGCAGTATGAATGTCATAGATAATTCAGAGCAATGCGGAAAAACAGAATAAAGAACACTCTTTTATTTAAACACCTTCTGTCCCTCCTACCCCTCCCCTCGAGGACTCCTGACCACTGTAAAGCAGCACAATCCATAAACTAACCAACTAAAACTAAGCCTTTGTTTGTTAGCATACGTATTGTGCTGCTAAAGCCATAAAGACTGAATGCCCTCCCTAGCCATGTTCTGTTCCTTTAAGGAGCAAAGCGCAGCCCCGCTCTCCCAGCCGTGTGCTCCAGCAGGTGGGGGTGGAGAGCCCATCTTTCTGGTACCCCGTACAAGCTTGAAATCTCTTGCAGGTATGGGGTACTGGGGGGGTACCGTCCTACTTGCACTCCTGGCTGCCCCCAATACGTCCCACATGCATGTTCACATCTAGAAAAGGAGCAAAACACTTCTTTCCTTCACTCAGATCGAAACATGCATTCCATTTGACATCTTCTCTTCTTACCCCGGTTTTCAGTGCTGGTAACCTACTGTCTGTTTAAAAAACGTTATGGGATCATGCATTCAAGCTACAAATCCTAGTCCTTCCTTCCCCATAGCACAAATCCCATCATCCACATCTCTTTCTAAATCACTGTCACATCTCAGCCATGCCTTGCTGCCATATGTGACATGACCACACGCTATAAGAGCTATAGATTTGAAATGGAGAATACATTGCTCTGGGCTCCATTCTCACATCATACTTGTCAATATATAAAAAACCAAGGTCCAATTATCTATGATCTTAGCCACCTTTCATTTTTTGTTCTTTCCATATTCTTTTTGTCATCCGTATCCTCCTCATCTCTAAAAGCAGGGTGAAGATTTTAGTGTATTTCCCTCTCAAAATCTTTGCTTTAAACACTTTTGGTAAGTTCTGGTGGTTTGTTGGGTCCCATCCATAATCAGGCACTGCTACTTGGGGTGGTGGTGTCATTGGAAGCTGGCCTGTGCCCCTGTGCTCTAGGAGGCCTGCTGTGGTAGGTTGTCCCTGCCCCACACGTGTTAAAAGTGCTGTTTCCTCTGATGTGGAATTACCTGTTCCAGATGTGGTCCCTAGCATTCTGACCATGAGAGGACCTAGAGCGTCAGCTAGTCTGCCAACCCGTGCTGGGGCTTTGTGTCCAGTGCCCTTTGCCTGCACATAGTTGGAGCTATATCTGGCATGATTATATGAGCTGCCTTTCTGGGTGCTCCCTTTGAGTTCCCCTGTATTTCAAGGGTTCCAGTCCTGTGCACATACTGCTGGAGGGTGATTCACATCTGGCCACCCCTTGACTGTCACTGTCCTTGAACTCCTCCCCTGAATCTGGGTCCCATGAATCTCAGTACTGTGACCGAGGGACAGAACTGCTGGGGATTTGACCCTCCCTCAGCCTTACAGGGTTGGCTATATCCAGTTCATCAGCACACCCCATTTCACTCCATCCCTCTGAAATCACCTGGATGAGGATCAGTGATTCACCACCTGAAACTGGGATCCTATTCTTGGGCAGCCTATGGCCATCAGCTGACCCTTTTTTTCCCCAGTATGTGGTCGCAGCTCCTCTCCCTGGATCCCTGAACTGTGATTTGGTATAAGTGGTTCCTTTGCAAACACCAGTGGCCAAAGCTCTCTTGAAGGGCATGGTCCGTGTACCCATCTGCCAATGTATGTAAAAATAATTTATAAAGGGATCTTTGAAACCTTCTGCCCTTCTTTTTGGGAAGGGGTGTCTGGTTCCTTGCTGACTCCGTGTCTCTTAGAGCTGTGAGGCTCAGAGCACTCCTGTGACTTTACTGGATGTTAAGAGCTCTGTCATGAGCATCCATGATGGGCTAATTTCACCGTCTGACCTTACCCTCATTCCCTTCATGGTTGGGCTCAGTGCATGCCCTGGCAATAAACTGAGAGCGCTTTGTTCGTTAGTGTACTCATGAGAGATTTTTAGCCATTTACATGCCGATCCTTAGACGGGGTCTGTACCCTCAGTCATTCTCAGATTTAGCTTTTCCTATGAAAGATAGGAAGTTAAAAGCAGTGCCACGCATCCTGAAACTGGAATGACAGTCTGGCAGTCCTGATATTTGCTGCTGCATTCTGCATGTCCTAGATACGACAATTAGCATCTCAAATTTATTTTGGGCTTTGTGGTGGTGTTGCATGGAGAAGTGAGAACACAAACGTCACAATAGTGTCAACGTTTGTCTCGGTAGGACAAATTCAGGAGGGTGGCAGCCAGGGGCATGTGGTGCTATATGGAAAAGGACATACTGTGGATTGTCAGATGTCCAGATCCAGCATTCATTGCCAAACAGCTAACCAGGCCAACATTAGAGTTTGCCAAGCTTTTCATTTCCTGATAGCCACATGATATTATCATACTAAGCTACATAAAAATAGTTTTAAGATTCTGTCTCTTTTCTTCGTTTGCGTTTTAATCCGAACAAGGTCAAGGTATCTCATTTTTTAAAAATCTCTGCTTCCACAGAGAAAGACTTGCTACTTGAAAAGCTTTTGAAGCAATTCTTCAATAACATAGGAAATTTCCATTCTTAACACTTACTCAATAACAAGGACACAGTTACATAGTGCTACTAATTCTCTAATAGCATCTGCATGTTATTCAAAGCAACAAACAGAATGGCCTTCAAGTTCTTTCTGTCAGGACTAGCTACAGCCCTGTCAATTTTATGGTTTCTCTGCAATTCAACTAGCAATCCTCTGCAATTTTGTGGTTTCTCTGCATAGACTGTGGATTTTCATACTGTTCTATGGGTCTGGGGGAAACCCCTCATCTATAAGGATATCCCCTCTGATTGGCTCTTTCCCATTCCCTTGCTACATGGGCAAGGCCCGCCAGTCAGGAGGGAATGCATATGCAGGATAGATAATTAAATCCTTCAAGTGTGGGAGGAGGATTGCTAGTTGAATACAAGGGTAGAGAACTAAACGTGTGGGGAAAGTAGGTAATTAAATATTGGGATGAGACAAGGAGGTTGAGAATGAAATCCAGAGGTGTGGGAGGATTTGAAATAGTGGCGCAGGGTGAGAAGACCAAATAAACCACTTTGATGGGTGGGGGAGACAAATTGCTTCAGTGGGAGTGGCCCTAGGAGCTGAAAGTTCACTAATTGTGGGAAATTGAGGTCAGAAATCAATGGAATCAGAGGGTTCTGGATTGGTTAATAGGCAGTCCAGCAGCTGCTCCTCCACTTGGCCCCTGTCTCTTCCTCCCCCTTCTTTCTCTTCATCTCTTTCTCCTATCTCTACACCCTTTAATGCATTTTAGAAATTTGCTGGCTTTTGCTGTGAAGATTTTTGGCAGGTTTGCCAGTAAACCACCCCCAGAAGATAGACTGTTGAAGATCAGGGCAAAGGCCATCAGTGATAAAGCTCTTTGCCTCTGAACCAGTTTTACTTCCCCCTGGCCTCTCTGGCTTCTTGGCCTAAAGTTACCAGTTCTTCAGGTTTTATCACAAGCCTCACAATATTTGTTGTTTTTTCTTAAAACCCCAGCTCCTGGAATCAGGTGATCATATGCGAATCCCCACTTTCACTTATAGAAATGGTAGGTTTCTAGCCTTCATGATTGCAGTGAAAACTTGTAAATGAGAGCCCTAAAGACTCAATGAAAAACCAGAAGGCAAATAATAACACCACTTTTTAAGAAAAAGCCTCACAACTTTAAAACTGTTCTCATGATTTGGGAGGGCTAACTTTTGAACACTTGTGGTTGGTGGTATTGTTGGCAGCACATCTCTGTTTGAGCCATACTCAGGGACACCCTTTGACAACATGCCTTCACAGAGAATTTCACATGCTGAGAAGCAGCAGGATTAGCCCCACAATTGATTTATCACAGATCACTGGGAGTCCGCTCTTAATACACGAAGAGCCCAATTGCTTGTGCAACTGCTTCATGTTTATAGTGAGCACAGCACTAAAGAATTAGGTGTAAAAGGATCAGAATCACAAACTCACTATAAATGTAAAGAGGTAACAACTTTATTGAATACATCCAACCTTGGACTGATATATACTGTAATTCAAATTAATTAACGCTCACTCCCATGTATTCTTGCATAAAACCTGTAAAACTTGGAATTCATTATTTGTGGTTTTTCTCTGCTTTGGCTGTTCCAAAATCATGGCCAGAATTTGGAACATATTCTCTGCTGATGCGAAAGGGTGAAACTCATTGAATTCAATGGAGTTGTGTTCATTTACATTATCAGAATTTGGCCCACTGAGGGGGCTTTCCAGGACATTGCAAAACCATTCAGCTAATACTTTTTTAGTTTCATTTAGGCATGTATAGTAACTGTTGTAGCTGGGACCTTTCATTCAAATATGTATAGGCCAATAAAATCTATCTAAACGGTGTGTTTTATGTATATTATGTTATGAGAGTTTTTGGCTTGACTTTTTTACACGTGACCTGGTTATAAACCACAACAAGCTTACAGAGCATACTCCAAGAAGTGTCTATTTCCCTTTTTTCTTGTTCGAAATCCATGTTTATACAGTCCCAGGCTAATGGATCCTGCTGAGAGTATGTTGTGTGGCAAAGTCAGTCATGTTTTATTAGCTTTCGTGACAGTTATTGGGAAAACTGCATTTGTCAGATAAAAAGAAAAAATAATTTCTGTGCTTCTGTCTGATTTATAGAAACAAAAGTATCTTGTAAAAAGTTGGATGGTTATGGGAGAGGAGCAGCCATTGAATTTGTTCATCTTCCAACCCCTACATACACTGTTGAAGTCAACAGGCAATTTCTATGAGAAAAGACTATAGGATCCAGGCTTATGTTGTGGGGTTGGCTGAAATTTAGCCATTTTAAATTTTTTTTAATTAATTACATTTTAAACAAGCTTATGTAGGGTGGGATTTTCAAACATGCATAAGTAATTTCAAGAGTACATGTCTCTACAGTTCATACAACCACTACCATGGTGGATTCTTCCACTGTTAGGCACTGAACATAGAAGGTATGTTCCCACTACCTACAGGTATAGTGGATTTGAGGTATTTCAGATCCAGCATATAGTAATACAAATAATAATAATAATAATAATAATAGAGAAAATTCAAAATCTGATCTATTTGAGGATGTGCAATGTTGATACTTGTGAGAGCAAATGGCAAAACGTATAAACACACAGAGTGAAAGCCTGGCCTTACTGGAGTCAATGACAAACTCAAAAGGCGACAGCTGAACATTGAATCAACCCCTGCTCATCTCTAGCATTCACCACTCCACCCCTTCCTGAAACAATAGAGCTATGGGGTGGGTTACATGTAATGCAGTAACACTGCATCAGATATCACTGTCATGATATCATGACTGTGATTCCTCCCCTCAGAGGGTAGCAGGCTTATATGGCCATGTAAGTCCAGTTTAACCATGACACAGCCATTTCTGAAAGAAAAATCTCTCTAGAAATAAGGAGCAGCATCAGCAACAGGCTGTTGTTGAGGTAGATTTGGACTGGCTGAAACCCTTAGGCTGCTGGCAAAACTATAAACTGTGAGAACAATACCATGATGGGAACTGAAACTTTGGTAACGTTCAGGAACTTAAATGTAAAGATCTGTGAGTGAACTGGAAAGTTTTCTTTAACTTTTGATTATTAATCCATTTCAGGCTTATCACCTAGTATAGAACTAGGTGCACAATTAGTGAAGCACCTCTACTGACATATAAAAAGCAAGTGATAAATTATATGTGAAATGTTGGCACTCTTGCAATTGATGGGAGTTTGTCATTGATTCCAGTAAGGCCAGGCTTTCACTCTGTGTGTTTATACGTTTTGCCATTTGCTCTCACAAGTATCAACATTGCACATCCTCAAATAGATCAGATTTTGAATTTTCTCTATTATTATTATTATTATTTGTATTACTATATGCTGGATCTGAAATACCTCAGCATGTGGAAAAGGCTGCAAAAGTGGTTTTGCTGGCCCCTGAGAAATGGTCTCAGGACAGTGGTAGTGACAGGATGGCACAGGCAATCCCCCAGTGCCCCGCTGCCCCCATGCATACCCTGGGCCTAATGGAAGAGTAACTGGAGATTAGAAGGGGAGTGGTTGGAGCACATTGCACTCTGGCTGTTCTAGGCTGTGGGCAACCACCATAGGTTAGAGCAGCTTCTGTTCTGAATCCTGGAGGTACTAAAAGGGCATTCCCTCCCTCAGTTATGGTTTGTGCCTTCTGTGCTCCGTTTCTTAAGAGGCACAGCCCAAAGTCTGGTGTGGGTTCTCACTTTGCTTAATAGATGAACTGGATAATAGATTCCATATTTGAAATAAAATATTGAGGAGGAAGGTGAGCTTCCTATTCAACTGATCTGATACTTTGGCATAGCTTGATTCATCCTGCAGCCTTGCTACCTCAGTCTGTGGGATCATCAGTTTTCACAAGCTAAGCAAGATGGGAGTTAGTCAATATTTACATGGGCAACTTTCAAGAAAATCCCAAAATGTTGCGAGGCAGCAGGGTTGGTGACAAGAGTACACCCAAGCTGCAGCTGGGAGCATGCTCCCCGCATGAGTAGATAGTGGAGGTAGCACACTAAAAAGAGCAGTGTTGCTGGGGGTAACATGGGTGGCGGCTTGGTCTAGCCACCCAAGCACAAACCCACTCAGACTCCCGAATTATGTAGCTAGCCTGAGTCTCCTCCCTTGCTACCCCGGCGACACTGCTAGTTTTAGCATGCTAGCTTGAGCAGAACAAATATGTGTCTATCTCCTTTTATCTGTTTGTGCTAGGAGGTGGTATTAAATAAGTGGTTCATCATGGTGCTTAGGGTACTGGGTTTGGTTTTTTCCTCATATTTAAAGCCTAATTTCTGTCCATTTTGGACATTAAATGGGACTTCTCACAAGGAGCATTAATCCCAGTATCCCGACTAAATACTAAGGTGGGTAATTATGTTCTGCCTAGCTCTTTAAATTCTCTCTATGGTTCCAATGATTAGGATATTTGCCTCCTGTCTTAAACTGTGAGAACGCTGGTTTGTGCACTTATAAAGTCCGTGTTCCCCTCGAGAGAATGCTGCATTTCCTTGGTGGCTGAGTTATCCATGCATATAAATGATAGATCTGATTACATTTGCAAAAGCACGGAAGTCTGTGTCTACCCTTAAACCACTACAGCAGCAGAGCTGCGCCACCGTAGCACTTCAGGGCAGACACTCACTACGGTGATGGGTTGGTTTCTTCTGTTGCTGTTCTTAGTCTACCTCCCCAAGAGGTGGTAGCTAGTGCTGCCTACACCGGGAGCTTGGTCGGCTTAACTCTGTCGCCCAAGGGTGTGGATTTTTCACACCCCTGAGCAACGTAACTGGGTTGACCAAACTTGTTAGTGGAGACCTGGCCTTAGATTCTTCCCAGTGAAATGTAAATAGGGTGTTTTTCTGTTCTCTGAAATTGACCACTCCCAGTGTCATCACAGTTAAGCAGCAGGTGCAAGAAAAGGGCCGAGGACTATGAATATAACACATACATGCTCCATGCAGAGGGAGTGATACAACATTTGAAAAACAGCATGATTAGCCAGATGGCTCATGTTGGATGAGGCTCAGATTTCCTTCTATTTGAATTATACAATGGCAAATTATTTTGCACACCTGCAAATGGACACTTGCGCTTTAGCAGTGCCAAGGAGCTACATTTAGAATATGCTCTAATGTATCCTGCTAAGGAACTGTGGGTGGACTCATTTGTAGAGAGATGGATCAGAAGCTCTTTGTTTCTCTTTGGATGTGGGTATAGGCTGAAAGGGATTTTTTTTAAATCCAGAGATGAGTTAATCTAGATTAATGGCCTCTGTGGAAATTGATTTATTTTTTTAAGGTCTGGATTTCTCAATGTACAGTATCCAGGTTTATAACATGGAGATATTCCTTTCAAGGTTTGTGGACTGTATAAGAAAAAAGCTAATTTAGTCATCCCCACAAGATTACCAGTCCCACAAAGGAGAAGTGGGGGGCGGGGGGAACCAAGCCAGAGAAGATGTTGGAGGCGGATTCTATAGGATGATAGTTGACTGCCATGCAGAGGGAGTTGGGGAAGAATATTCTGATCCTGTATGTGGCTTTTCGATGAGAAAAGAGGAGAAGGGAGAACAGCCATGATCAATCAGAGAGGGAATAGAAGAGTCCAGTGCCAATACCAAAGACTTTAAGGTTAGGAGAAGGAGGTGTAAATAGAGAAGGCAGTCACAGTCATGGAGTCCAGGGAAGATGTTCAGTTTTCAGTGAGGCTGAGAGGTGGAGTACATGAAAAATAAGTGGATGATGGTGAGCTTTCTGGAGCCTGAGCAGGACTTCCAGAAGAAGGGAAGTAGTGCATGTGAGGGAATAGGTAAAAGTACTTAAAACATTTCATTCAGGGAATGTGCTGGGGGTAGTGGTACTGGACCACTTTGAGGTCAAGGCAGGCCTTCATTAGCCCCACCCCCTGCCTCTAATACAGCACAGCATGACTTACTGAAGTATGTGTCTGAAGCAGCATATAAAAAGGCCCAACTCCTCCAGAAGCACATCACTGCCATCAGTTCCAGATGTCGACCAGGGGAGTGAGCCAGGCCTGTCTTTCCTCTCTACTTCTGTTCAATCCTATTGCTCAAAAATATTCATGTCTCCTCTAATTAAAACATAACTGCCATACTGGGTCACAGCAATTGTCCATCTAACCCACTATTCTGACTTCCGACAGTGGCCAGTACCAGAGCTTCATGGGGCATGTACAAAACAGGGCAGTTGGAGTGATCCAGTCTTGTCTTCACCTCCTGGCATATGACAGTCAGAGGTTTCAGGTTGCCCCAAGCATGGGGTTACATACCTGACCCTCTTAGCTAATGAACTTAGCCATTTCTTTTTTGACCCTAGTTATACTTTTGCCCATTGCAACATCTCATGCATGAGTTCCACAGATTAATTGTGAATTTTGTGAAAAAGTACTTCCTTTGGTTTGTATTAAACCTGCTGCCTGTTAATTTAATCAGGAGACCTGTATCATATCCTCCCTTAGTCATCAGTCAGAGCCTTTAGCAGTGATTGCATGTTCCCTTGTTATTAGTGGATCGAAGTAAGATAAAGGTTGGTTTGTTAGGTATATAATATTTAATGTTCTATGTGATATTATGTTACTGCTTTTTCATTCTATGATGATTAATTTGGGGGGGGGGTATTTTTGTTTTTGTTTTGACACATTCTGTCACTTTTCTAATAAAAAGGACATGAGAAAAATTTCCAAATTGTGTATCAACCGGATCCTTCAGTAATTCAATCTTTAGGAAATGGAGGACAAAGCATGGAATGCTTTTAAGTAAATCGTAATTGCTTGCACATCCAAATATATCATTCAAGGTTAGGTGCTTAATTAAGCAGCAAAGTATATTGCATGTGTGGTTTTTGTGCTTAAACAGATGGGAACCTTTCCCTTTATTTGTGATCCCATTTGCAGTTCAATTTTATTTCTATTTCAGTAGCAGTGGCTTGGGGCTTGTACAGGATTGTTGTGAGGCTAAATTTGTGTTGGAAAAGTGCTCTGGGACTCTTGGACAAAATGCACTCTAGAAGTGAAAAGTATTATGATTTTGACTGTTTAGACTTGCAGTAGTTTTATAGCTGTTAAGTGCTACTTGTAGTGACTGCTAAAATGCCCTTTTATGTACACAGCTGGAAATTTTAGGTGTGCAACACAGCTACATTTCTTTGAAATTTTATTGTGACAATGAGATTTATTATATTTCATTATTTTCAACTATTTTTGATGAACTGTTTCCCCATATATATGCACTCAGTTAAAATTACTTTTCACCTCTTGAGGTTTTTCTATAATCTAAAAAAAAACACATTAAAAGACTCCTGGAGATGTGTTACTGGCTGTGCATTCATTTCTTTGTGAGTTAGAGGTATTTCACCTTCAACTCTTTGCCATAAAAACTGACAAGAAGGTTGTGTTAATGACCATACCATGCCATTTCTATTACTATTTAGCGCACTTGTAGACACATGCAGCTTAACAGTAAAATATTCTTTAGGTGTTACCAGTTTTAGACATGTATAACAGCACAATTTTGGCAAACTTAAGAATTCCGCCCCAAAGCTGCTGATGATTTGCTGACGGTTTGCCTGTTTTCCATCAGTCAGATCTGTTCAGTTCTGACCAAGAGTGTTATTTTGCCTGGTATTCTTTTCTAGTCAGACGAGATAGTCCTTGAATCTCAACTCTTAAGTGATTGTCCTGTCTCGATTGTTTTGTTTTTTGTTTTAACATGGATGGCTCTTTCACAGCTAGCTGATGTTCAGAGATATTGGTACTAGGCAGTGGATTCAGTTTTCTCATGGGCATCACAGGGGTCACTAACTTTATGAAGCATAGCCATGTCAATTAAGATAAGCTGATTGCTGTGAAAAGACAGGCAATGCCATTAAATCCTTATAAATATTGCATCAAGAAGTTTAAAACCACAACAGAGCAGGATGCAGAGCAGATCTGATCACTATATACATAGTCCTACATACATATGTGGCCTAATTGAGCAGATGTCAATCTGACTAGTTTGAGTTTTAATTTCTGAGCTGTGCACCATTAGCTTCTAAGCTGCTCATCTTTTGATCATTTGTGGAACATTAGATATAGGGTTTGAATGTTTCTGAAAGGAAAAACAAATTTTGTTCCAACATATTGATGATTGGAATTAGTATTTGACAAGACGAGTCCACCCAAGCTCCTTCCACATATGGGTACTAAGAGAAAACTGCTTTCACTGAATCCGGTTTTGGGGGGCCTAGAAATGGTTAATGCTTCCTTTACAGTATCGGTAGTGTTATTCTTTCTCCAGCCTTACGGAAGCCCCACAACCTTGACTCCACTGATTCAGATGGGCCAGGGCAAGACTGCCGTATCAACACGGGATCCTCTCTACCCACTTCATACAAATCAGTGGGAAGCCAGTGCAAGGCGCCACAGGATGGAGAGAGAAGCATCTTAAATTACTGCAGACAGTTGAAATTATTTCCTGTGCTTCCTCTCCATGCTGTAGATCACCTGTTACTGGAGGAGCCCTTAGCAGTGTGTGTTTTGCAATTGTTGTGCTGTCCATGGAAGGCAAAGGAGGCACACCCTTGGGTGGCAGAGTGGAGGCAAAGACCCTCTTTGGAGCAGCCTGGCCACTGGCAGATCACCCAAGGTATGTGTTTTTGTGGGATTGAACCACCAGCCTCCTCTGCATATGTTGGCCCCCACAATTGATGAAGTTACAACTGTTTGCACAGACAATATTGTCATGAATGCACTGTGGCTTTGGGTGAGTAGAACTGCTTTTCTCTTTGTTACATTTAAACTTAACATTCCAGTCACTATTTATATCAGTTGTTATTGTTTATAACATCAGTTGATTTGGGAGGTGTTTTGACACCCACTTGCTGTACTTTAATTTTCTTGCATTTTGCTTAAAACCAAGACATTTTCTTTTTATGATTGTGTGCAAGAGTCTGGCATCTTGAGAAAATGTTGAGAAAAGGGCAGGAAGTTTATTTAGGTTTGCTTCCGCCTTTGAAAGTTGCCATCTCTTTTTTAAAGAATAGTATCTAGATGGTTGGTGAGTCTTTAATGATGGGATCACGAGTGCATTGTCTTTTATGATCTTGCCAATTTGCCTAATTTATGGTTAACAAAAATCACTGGGGAAATTTGAATGCAACACAAGAAATATAAAAATGGTCATATTTATTTGCACCTATGATTAGATGTATCAATATCATGCAGTGTTTGGCATGGGGAGGGCAAAAAACACCTCTCTTCCAAGCAAGGAGGGATCCACAGGCATCCTGATTGCATTGGGATCTAGCTGTGAGTGAATGAAGATAGGGGTAGCTGGCAACGATTATCCAACAGAAAGGAGTAAAAGAAGGTTTTTTTAATCAGTCTCTCTGCTATTAGATGGACCAAACCTAGGGATTGGACTCTACATAACATAAGGAGTTGGGTTAAGACTGTGCTGAAGTCAGCTACTCACTGTACTTCATTTCAGCAGATGACTTTGGCTACTGGGAGGCAGACAATGGAGACAGGAAAGCCTTAGTTTTGGTTTAGAAACTCTGCCCATGTGAGACCAACTTCTGAACTAAAAGACTGAAAATAGAGCATGTGGTTTTCTTTGTAGAAAATAATCTGATAGTGCAGAGGCGGCTCTAGACACCAGCGCGCCAAGCAGGCGCTTGGGGCGGCCATTTCCCGGGGGGGCGGCATTTGGCTCCGGTGGAGCTCCCGCCGGCATGCCTGCGGCAGGTCCACCGGAGCCCGGGAGCAGCGGACCTGCCGCAGGCATGACTGCGGCGGGTCCCGTCTTCCCGCGGCTCCGGTTGAGCTCCCGCAGGCATGACTGCGCCAGGTCCGCTGGTCCCGGGCTCCGGTGGACCTGCCGCAGGCACGCCGGCAGGAGCTCAACCGGAGCCGCGGGAAGAGGGGACCCGCCGCGGGACCGGGGAAGGGCGGCGCAGCGCTCCGCGCTGCTTGGGGCAGCCCGATTTCTAGAGCCGCCCCTGTGATAGTGGGAAGCTATATTCCTATTGTTTTTCTCTTGCTGTTTTGAAACTCCAGCTATTAGGAGGCTTTTTACTTTGCATTTGACACCTTGTTTCGCATGCAGCAGCTGAATCTAGGAGTGGGATCTGCTAATTGCAAACTCACCAAAACCCTCTTAGCACCTCTTTTGTATTTTCAGCTTGTATGGCTGCAAAAAGTGCATCACTAATCACTCAATGAAGATGCTTTCCCTAGTATTTCAATATCACCTGTTCTTCACTAGCCCCCACCCCCAACTTGATCAATGGCTCCCTCGCAAAACTGTTAGTACTAGAAAAACTCTCCACTAACCCATAAGGTTGGCAACCTACAAACCGCTGTAATTAGTTGTAATATGCCTATGTTCTCTATACCTGTTAATCATCCTTTGAAGATCCTGCCCTGCTAGAGAAGAAGAGGGGATGAGGGGGTGGAGGAAACCTATAAATACTCTTGAATAGATCTGGTACTGAAGAATCAGAGTTCTGCAATAATCTGTCAAAAAAAGCATAATGAAGATGGCAGTGAGATCATATTTTTGCCACAGAGGGGCAGGTATGCAGCTGTGGTTTATTAGGTCTGGAAATAAACTTTAGGTATTTTTAGCTTTTCTTATTTTAAATCTCTAATGTTCTGCCAGTTAGCTTTGGTACTGATTGGAGTTGTTTGCTTTTTTCCAGATGGACCTCATCTGGAATGGTTTCAGTTGTTTTTCATTCTAGTCTTATTTGTGAGGCTGGCAAGTTTTATAAAGCTATTACAGCTGTTTGGAAATTTTGTGGGTTCCAGGATGTCAACTTTTTTCAGCCAGGACATGTTTTCCCTTAAGCTTCTCTGCAGAGGTGCTGGTGCTACTTGGGCAATATGAAAAGAGAGACTGGAACATTAAGCACAGAGAAACCCTCTTCTTCTGACACAGATTCTGGTTTTTCCTCCTTTTTTATTTTTATACAATAATAAAGTGTGTGTCTGTGTTTGTGTACACACACACACACACTCTCTCCCCCCCCAAGTCATTTGTTATATAAAATGGAGGCTGGCTAAGTGTCCTTCTGAGCCCACTATCATTTGTAGGACAACCAAAGATGTCTTTCTAGAGCAATGGAGAAAATTGTATTGCCTACTCCCAATTTCTTTTGGGATCAGATTATCATATTATGGGACAGAGCATTATTACTAGGCAATCTCTTGAAATAATATTTAACTCTTAGAGTATATGTCTCCTTAATGGCTTATTACTAGAAACATAGGGCATGTGGGAACACCTCTCCAATCACTTAGAACCTGATAACTATTATATAAAACTTGTGTGCAAACTAGTCAACTTTTTTTTTAATTATTGTCACAACTGTTCTTAAGGCATCAGAGGGAAACTGTATCATTCTAGACCAATTTCAGAGTAGTAAGATTGGTGATTTGTTTAAGGCAGATTCAATGTCTATTGAAAAGCCTTCCAAAGTATTATTGACAAAGTTTTGTCATACATCACCTGGTTACAAGTATGTTTGCAGCAAGGCCAGTGACGCTGATGCTCACATTGATACTGCAGCATTTAGAAATGTTAGGCCCATCAGCTCTCTTCCTTGACAGAATTCCATTCAGTTGATAATTAGCTATGTGTTTTTATCTGCTACAGTTACTGGGCTTCCTGCCTATTAGGTTGCTGGGGGTTCTGAATTTAATTATTTACCTACTAGGACCCATTGCTGCTGGTAGTGCGCTGTGCCAACATGTCATGATTGTAGACAATGTATATTAGCATGCGATTTGCAATCCCAGTCCATTTGTAGATCGAGTTGGATCAATCTCTTGAGTTGGAATAGAGGACTGATTTCTGAAATAGAGGGCATGCATCAAAGGAATTCTACTTATCATTGCAATATATTTATTTTTAAGAGGTCATGCCCCTTCATGCAAACTATTTAGGGCAAGGCAATATTTTCCCCATGTGTACTTGCAGCACTTAGAACTTTGAGCGCACTATTAGATTATAAATAAAATACTATTAAACCACCCTATTTTTAGTAACCATTTTTATGTAACGTATATTCTGGTCTGTATTAATGCTCAATCTGGAAGTCCTTTATGTACACATTGCTCCTGCTGACTTCAAAAAATAGTTTTAAAATCTCATTTGAGCCAGTTGTTGTTCTCCTTGTCCCATTTTGGTACAAGGCAACAAATTAAAAAAAACCCCACAACTCCCTAATATTTCTGTAAGAATCTTAGTGAAAGTTTTGAAAGAGTGAGAATTTTGTATTGACGGTTACTTGCAACTTCAAGTAGCTTTAGTAGAGTATCACACTTTTCATTTCTTCCAGTGTGCACATAGGCCTAGTTCCAAATAAATAACTTGACACGTTAAATCTGTGCTGTTTGTGTGAGCTGGCACCTACTGTAAGAATTCCGAACAGAGGCACTACCCTGATCTCTCAGCGAACTTGTCAATGGAGTTCACTAATCCTACAAACTAGTTTCTAGAGACTCTCCTCTATGATTTGTTACAGTTCACTGGATCTCTGTATAAGAAAATAAAATCTATGCAGTAAATCCATGTCTATAATCAGCTAAATCTCTTGGTTAAAACAATATAAAAAGGCTGAGCTATATTTCCATATGCATGTTTTGTGGATTTCTCAATGCATAATTTACTCCGCTTGTGAGATTTTGTTTTTTTACATCACTTCAAAGTATTTTTCTTTCATACTATGCTAAGGCAATAACACCTCTGATTAGAGTTCTGAACCACCGTCTCTTGACACCCAACATCTACTGTCTCTGTCGGGTGCACGTAAGGACTACCAGGTGGGCTCTACATTATAAAATATCCTCTGTGCTGAGCTAGAATTTATTCTATAAAGTATCTGAGTCTAATACAGATGCCACAGTGTGCTTTTTATTTAAAAAGAAAAGGAAAAATCAGCTGAAATGGATATATGGAAACAACGTATATACGCCTAGGTGAATTAAAAATAAACATTTCTTATGTCACTATATTACAGATTACTGAGGATATCACGGTTGTAGAGTATGTGATTGAAAGGACTGGTTTAATTAGAATATGATGGATTTTATAAAAATGAAAAAATTGTAAAATAAGGCATTGTTTAATCCCAGTTTTGTTTATTAAGAATGCACCTATACTTTCCTTATAGAGGCATTGTAGCTGGTGATAGGTGCATATGAGGTTTTTTTAGACATATATTTTAAAATCAGCAAACTGAATTATCATCTTGAATAAACATTGTTCAGATCACAGTGTTTGAATATCCTGCAATAGATAATAAATATGTCTGAAGGTAATCTAGAAATATAAGGAAAATGCAGCAAAACCCTATAGTTATAATACCCAATGAAGTGTAATCTACCCCCTATTAAGATTTCACTGTCTCTTTACTTGAAACACTATTTTTCTCTGGAGGGAATGTGGTAGGCATACGGCTTCCATACTGCTAGAGGATAGTTTTTCCAAACATGACTTTCTATTTTAAATGCATGCTGTTAGTTTTAGACTCCTAATTTTGGCTCTTCTGTCAGAGGGATTTTTAAATAGACTCTTAAAAAATATCAGTAAAAACCTGTTCTTGGATTTAAGTAAACCCCTACCATTATTCCTTTTGTGCTATTGCATTAGAACCACAAGTGAAACAGGCTAGTCAGTTTACAGTCGGATTGCGTTCACCATTTGTTTGTTTTACTATTGCATTTCAAAGTCATATTTTAGTTTCCCCTACATAAGATGACTATCACAAGGAAGACAAGGAACTTAAAAAAACAGACTCTGTTTCCAATAATAATAAAAAACCAATTTGAAACCAGAGGCCTTTTTGGAGTACAGTTTTCTTGACATTATTAGCTTGGGGAGAAGAGGGGCTCTTCGACCCTTTAGGTGCACACAATTATTATTAATGTCATTTTCTCCAAATAGAGACACGTTGACTAGATAACATAATTTAGAAAAGAATCAGGCATGCTGTTGATATGATTCACTGGAATTTCACCAGTTTAATTTCATGGAGAGTTGGGCCCTAAAATGCTGAAGTGCAATAATCTCTGGTAAATATTTATACATAATTTCATGTGGAGGGTCTGATCCAAAGTCCACTGAAGTCAGTGGAAAGACTGATTTAATGAGCTTTAGCTCAAGGCCCAAGTGAGTTGCATATTTCAGGGAAGACTGTTTCCCTTAAACTCTTGCGATAGCTCTCTATAAACAATAGTATCTATTTTATTAATGTTTGTCTTATCTATATGTAGATGATAGCTGCAATACAAACAGAATATGGGTTGTACTGTTAAAACAAACGTGAGTGTGACAAGCTGTCATTTGTAGACGTAATTATCTAAAAGTTCAGTTAGGTGACTTTGGATCTACATTTGCTGCATAGTTGTGACAAAGACTGCACTGTGTACATGTTGGATATCCTTAAGTGGATGATTCTAGGTGTACCTAGCTAAAATACATCCCTGATGAGAATGGGCTGCAGAAGAAGAGTGGCTTGTTGTCTAAAACTATTTTGCTCTGAGAATGGAGAAAGAAGGTGCCTCTCTCACAGGGCCGGCTACAGCTTTTTTGCCGCCCCAAGCAGCGAAGCCAAAAAAAAAAGATAAAGCCGCAATCGGCGGCACTTCAGCGGCAGCTCTACTTCATTCTTCAGTGGCAATTCGGCAGCGGGTCCTTCCCTCCGAGAGGGACTGAGGGACCTGCTGCCGAATTGCTGCCAAAGACCACCCGCACATGTCGCCCCTTCCCCTTGGCCGCCCCAGGCACCTGCTTCCTTTGCTAGTGCCTGGAGCCAAGGGCTGCTCTCATCCTTTTATTTTCACACTTGTAAAGAAACCGTTTGCTTAAAGAAAACACCTTGACTCTTGTCAGTGAGTGAGCCAGTATCTATGCCATAAATAGCTGCTGCCAGAAATAACTGGTATTTTATCATATTACTAAGATTAATTCTTCTTTACTTGAGATTCTTAATGTCAAAGTATACATCACTGTCAGGGTGTAAAGCCAACTTCTAAAAGACCTAGGTAATGGCAGTGGAAAGGTAAATTGCTAAGCAATGTCACTTGAGTTTATTTCATCATCTCAAGTGTATTTTAACCTCTAACTGAACACTTCCTACTGCCCAAATGATATTTTCTAATCAAGATTTGAATAGATGTAGGATGATGAGTAGGCTGGGGAGCCATAATTTTAAATGACCATTGTACCTCTCTGTCATATGCATCCCACAAATTGTGATCAAAAGCATTCTAACTTATCCAGAAGGTCTAAATCAATCAGTGTTTGTGGGGATCTAACTCATCGAAATCATAGGAATTTTGCATACTAGAGACTGAGATTTCTGTGAGTGGGAGGGGGAGGAGGGAAAAGATCTGCCTCTTTAAACTTGTAATATAGAACTGAATTTTGAAGAAATGTTTTTGTATTTTCGATATACGAAGGTAGAGACAGCACTTAGGATTTATCTAAGGTTTATAAGATAGCCAATAAAAATAGCTCACTAGAAACCACCACTCTCTGCATATAATGAATGTATGCAGCATTTAATACAAAATCTGAATTTTCATGTTACTAGATTTATTTTCTATTTAAGAACCTTGGTTATGATGTGTCATTCTTCTGATGCTGGGGTTATATCATTGTGTAATGAGTTATGCGGGGGGATTATTCATTTAATGATCCAGCTGCTAATAGCTCTAGAATTGCTACTGTCTTAACTAATAGATGTATCAGTAATCTTCTGTAACTGGATTGACTCAGCTATCCACAGAACGTCACGGTGCTTTAGAAACGTTTTTCATAAAATAGCATTAATTGAGTCAAAGGCAGTGCACAAAAGCTGCTTTCTTGAAGGTTGGTTTTTTAATGTATTGAAGTTGTTATAGTGCCCTCTAGAGTACAACACGCATAATACGCAGGAGCTTTTTGTTTCAGTGGAGCCATTATCCAAAAGGTCTTTAACTAGTTAGTAATTTTGCCTGAGCAGCAGGGTTTGGTTGCACGGCAATAAAGATGGAGCTGAGTTTAGTACACCTTTTTCAGGTTTATGGTACCTCACAGGTTTTACTTTCAATCTGTCTAATCACCTTGACACAGAACTGCTTTGAACAGACTGAATAATTTTATTTTTGATTAAACAGACTGGTACTTAAAAGCGTGGAAGAGCTTTTAAAATATACTTTTTACTTATAGTTTGTGAGTACCCTAAAAATAGAACTTATAAACATCATCATGTTTTATTCCAATGTTTGGTTAATTAATTTGCTCGATTAATACTGATTATTACTGCCCCTCTTCAATGTACTTTCCCTTAAAAAAAGATGCTTTACCTAAGTACACCAGGTAGTAGAGCTGTCATGGCTCAGGGCCAGCCATGAGGTGCTCACAATGGAGGTTTGAGCCTGGCATCCCTCCCCACTCCGTGGATCCTGGGGCTAATAAGCAGCCCTTGTGCTTGGGGGAGACAATGGGACTCTTTTCCCCCCTGTATTCTGAGGTGCTATTTGTTCCAAAGGGGGAAAAGAAAAAAAATGTCCTTGTCCTCCTCAGAAGAGCCGAGCACTCATGCTAGGGTGAAGGAAAAGCAGGCTGCACTACAACAAGTAGGCAACTTGCACGCTTCACCTGAGGCACAAACCTCCCCAAGGTGCCCTGGGGAAGGGTAGTTCTGCACCGCTCCCTACTGAAGACTGTGGATAAATGTCGCCACCTACTCAGTAGTTACAGCATTCAGAAAAGTGGACTATAAAGGAGTGACGAGGTGGAGGAACAGATTGATGCAGCATGAAACAAAGCTACTAGTGTGCTATGGCAATCTATAATTGGAACAGTTCTGAGCAGGTATTTTGTAGATATATTAATATATATTTAAAGCATGCACATATTGTCACAAAACAGGATCAGTTACAAAGATTTCCTTTTTGCTTTCAAAGGCTTCATTTTCAAAGCTGTGTTTGTGATCTTTGACAAAAGTTTGGAACAGCCAATGTGCAGATTCACCTACCTGATGATTTTCTGGGCTTCTGCCTTCTTGCCACAAGGTCTCCTTAAAATTCATTTTTAAACAAAATTAATGTGCTGTTTAAGATGTAGTATTCTGATACCATGTCCCATACTAATATAGTTTCACAGCACTTGTATAGGTGATGAGTTCCATACTTTGAAATAATGTAGGCATGCAGTTGGGCACACAGCGTGCCTGCGGGAAGTCCGCCGAAGCCGCGGGACCAGCGGACCGTCCGCAGGCAAACCGCCGGAGGCAGCCTGCCTGCCGTGCTTGGGGCGGCAAAATCCCTAGAGCCGCCCCTGTACTCTACAAACACATAACAAAAAGAGTTCCTGCATTTAGGATCTTTCAGTCTAAGAATAAGACAACAGCTGAATACAACAAACAGACGGGTTGTAAGCAAAAGGAAACAGTGAGACAGATCAGAGTAAAATGCGTTTTCTTTCAAGAATCTTACAATGTGATGGATGAGAAACACAGGAAAAATTAAACCTCATGGCAATATGATCTCAGCAGTGAATATGAAGTTCGAGACAGCTACTAGGGGAGAGACTGTTCTAGATTTGATTTTAACAAATAGGGAGGAACTGGTTGAGAATTTGAAAGTGGAAAGCAGCTTGGGTGAAAGTGATCATGAAATGATAGAGTTCATGATTCTAAGGAAAGGTAGGAGGGAAAACAGCAAAATAAAGACAATGGATTTCAAGAAGGCAGACTTTAGCAAACTCAGGGAGTTGGTAGGTAAGATCCCATGGGAAGCAAGTCTAAGGGGAAAAGCAACAGAAAACAGTTGGCAGTTTTTCCAGAAAGACATTATTAAGGGCACAAAAGCAAACTATCCCACTGCGTAGGAAAGATAGGAAGTATGGCAAGAGACAACCTGGCTTAACCAGGAGATCTTCAGTGATCTAAATATCAAAAAAGAGTCCTACAAAAAGTGGAAACTAGGTCAAATTACAAAGGCTGAATATAAACAAATAACAAATTAGAAACAAATTAGAAAGGCCAAGGCACAAAACAAGCTCAAACTAGCTAGAGACATAAAGGATAACAAGAAAACATTCTACAAATACATTAGAAGCAAGAGGAAGACCAAGGACAGGGTAGGCCCGTTACTCAATGAAGGGGGGAATAACAACAGAAAATGTGGAAATGGCAGAGGTGCTTAATGACTTCGTTGTTTCAGTTTTCACCAAGAAGGTTGATGGTGATTTGACGTCTAATGTAGTGAATGCCAGTGAAAATGAGGTAGGATCAGAAGAGGCTAAAATAGGGAAAGAACGAGTTAAAAATTACTTGGACAAATTAGATGTCTTCAAGTCACCAGGGCCTGATGAAATGCATCCTAGAATACTCAAGGAGCTGACTGAGGAGATATCTGAGCCATTAGTGATTATCTTTGAGAAGTCATGGAAGACGGGAGAGTTCCAGAAGACTGGAAAAAGGCAAATATAATGCCCATCTATAAAAAGGGAAATAAGGACAACCCAGGTAATTACAGACCAGTCAGTTTAACTTTTGTACACAGAAAGATAATGGAGAAAGTAATTAAGCAATCAATTTGCAAACATCTAGACGATAATAAGGTGATAAGTAACAGTCAGCATGGATTTGTCAAAAACACATCTTGTCAAACCAACCTGATAGCTTTCTTTGACAGGGTAACAAGCCTTGTGGATAGGAGGAAGCGGTAGACGTGGTATACCTTGATTTTAGTAAAGCATTTGATACTGTCCTGCATGAACTTGTCATAAATAAACTAGGGAAATGGAACCTAGATGAAGCTACTATAAGATGGTTGGAAAACCATTCCCAGAGAGTAGTTATTAGTGGTTCAGAGTCATACTGGAAGGGCATAACGAGTGGTATCCCGCAGGAATCAGTTCTGGGTCCAATTCTCTTCAGTGATCTTCATCAATGATTTAGATAATGGCATACAGAGTACACTTATAGAGTTTGCAGATGATACCAAGCCGGGAGGGGTTGCAAGTGCTTTGGAGGATAGGATTAATATTCAAAATGATCTGAACAAACTGGAGAAATGGCCTGAAGTAAATAGTATTAAATTCAATAAGGACAAATGTAAAGTACAGTTAGGAAGGAACAATCAGTTGCACACATCTAAAATGGGAAATGACTGCCTAGGAAGGAGTACTATGGAAAGGGATCTGGGGATCATAGTGGACCACAAGCTAAATATGAGTCAACAGTGTAACACTATCGCAAAAAAAGCGAACATCATTCTGGGATGTATTAGCAGGAGTGTTGTAAGCAAGACATGAGAAGTAATTCTTCTACTCTACTCCACTCTGATTAGGCCTCAACTGAAGTATTGTCCAGTTATGGGCACCACATTTCAGGAAGGATGTGGACAAATTGGAGAGAGTCCAGAGAAGAGCAAGAAAAATTAATAAAGGTCTAGAAAACATGACCTATGCAGGAAGATTGAAAAAATTAGGTTTCTTTAGTCTGGAAAAGAGAAGACTGAGGGGGGACATGATAATAGTTTTCAAGTATGTAAAAGGTTGTTACAAGGGGGAGGAAGAAGATTTGTTTTTCTTAACCTCCGAGGATAGGTCAAGACGCAATGGGCTTAAATTGCAGCAAGGGGCATTTAGGTTGGACATTAGGAAAAACTTCCTAACTGTCAGGGTGGTTAAGCACTGGAATAAATTGCCTCAGGAGCTTGTGGTATCTCCATCATTGGAGATTTTTAAGAGCGGGTTAGACAAACACTCATCAGGAATGGTCTAGATAATTAGTCCTGCCACAAGTGCAGGGGACTGGACTAGATGACCTCTCGAGGTCCTTTCCAGTTCTATGAACGTCTTTAATTCCTTCTGGATGATGAGATGAAAAAATAGCAATTTTAAATCTTGAAAATTCAATCTAAAGCAAATTGTACTTGCACTAATACATATTTTTTTAAATAAAGGTTAGCGAAGTAACAACTTATTTAGTACATTGCAAACCTCAGCTGAGTAGGTGTTTAATGCTGAGTGGTATTGTTAGTGATACCATCTTGCTTCTTGTTCTTTTTTTTTCAGTGTATTTGTTACTGAAATATTAAAATATCCGTTGGAGTCTATTGACTTCTGGTGGCTAGCCTGGTTTCCTGCAGCTGTCACCATTATAATATTCTGAATAATCTTGCTTTGGAAGAGAGACGTATTAAGTCACAGAAAGACTGTTAAGTGACTTTGAACCAGTACACATTAATTATTTTATGTAGCTGTTGAAGGATCAGCATCAATTGCCAACCCCATAAAAGGATCAAATTCATTCATTTGGTCAAAGAATCTTAAGGGCATCTTATATGATTCAATATCAGTTTTAATTAACTAAGCACTGGTTTGGCGACTGGGGAAAAAGGTGGCTACCAGAAAGATGTGTTTGTTACAATATTAACCTTACACTTTTACACTTCATGCAGTGAAAACAAACTGTATCTCTAATTTGGCACTAACGTTCTCAGGACTTGAAAAGTTAATATTCTCCAGACTATAAGTGGACATCAAAACACCTCTACTACTTCCACTTACTTTTGAGATAAAATTTATGATAGGAGATTTTAACATGTTAGCTGAGGAGAAGATTTTAAACCTTTGGAGTAATAGCATAAATAGGAGTCAGGCAAATTGCTAATGCTAATATGCTGTATAGCAGCGGTTCTCAAAGCCAGTCTGCCGCTTGTTCAGGAAAAGCCCCTGGCTGGCCGGGCCGGTTTGTTTACCTGCCACGTCTGCAGGTTCAACCGATCGCAGCTCCCACTGGCCGCAGTTCACCACTCCAGGCCAATGGGGGCTGCGGGAAGCGACGCGGGCCGAGGTGTGTGCTGGCCGCCCTTCCCGCAGCCCCCATTGGCCTGGAGCGACGAACCGCGGCCAGTGGGAGCCGCGATCGGCTGAACTTGCGGACGCGGCAGGTAAACAAACCGGCCCGGCCCTCCAGGGGCTTTGCCTGAACAAGCAGCGGACCGGCTTTGAGAACCACTGTTGTATAGTATATAGTTTACTAAAACAAAACCAAATGTATTTCTCAGATTCAAGATAGCTCCATAGTATATATTGCAAATTCAAATTGTCTACTTTTACCAGCTTACCCTATTAAAAATGGTTAGCAAACGTTTCATAGGAGAAAGAGGAATCTGAAAACACATTTCATATTAAAACTTTTTGTATAAGATTAATCACATCAGGACATGTGTTTGAAACCATTTGAATCAAAATAGCTGTGTAACGAGTAAGGCTACGATGATGTCATGGTAGTCACGGAATCCGTGACTTCCAGAGACCTCCTTTTGCACTTCAGTCCTGGGGCAGCCAGGCTAGAGCTGTCAGCTCCCCAGGTGCTGGGGATGGCTGGGGGCCCCCAGCAGCTCCCCAGCCGCCCAGCCACAGCAGCTGTCAAGCCTCTATGTATAGTGGGGGGTCCCCCGGAGCTCCTAGCTGCCAGCAGCAAGGGGAACCAGCAGCTTCCAGCCACTGCGGCCAGTGGCAGAGACTCAAGAGCCCCAGCAGCTGGTGCTGGACCCTCCTCTCTTCCCATTTTGTCAGGGATATTTTTAGTGAAAGTCAGGGACAGGTCACAGGCTTCTCTGAATTTCTGTTTATTGCCCGTGACCTGTCTGTGACTTTCACTAAAAATATCCATGACAAAGTTTTAGCCTTAGTAATGAGCTCTCTTTGTTTTGTCTCTTATTCATCTTATTCTTCCACCCTCTGCATCTTCTGCAGATAGGAAGTACTGGACATGCACTACTGTGGGCTTGGAGATGAAATGAGTGGATGACTTTGTGTGTGATATCAGTGTCTTAGTCAACTGGTCATCAGCAACACATAAAAAGGTTTTTCAAGTACTCTGAAACTTAAAATATATTTCCTGCCTCTTCACATTTTGTCCTTTACAGAATATAGTATGTCTTTGTATAAAATATGTGCTCTTTAAATGTTTAACTCAATTCTTTTTAGAAAGAGTTTTTAGTGTTGGTGCCAGAATGAATACTCCAGAGACTGAAATCCCATAAGAGCATAGGTAATCATTGTGTAAGCTTCTCTACACTCATTCGTTTCTCAGGATGGAACCATCTGCAAGATTGAAAAGGTAGCTCAATCTTTGTGTCCATTAAGCTGTTGGGCTCTGCAGAGACTGCTAACAATGGAGCTAACTGAGGTGGTGGATCAGTTTTTGTTCTTTCTTCTAAAGCCTTGGGTTCCCTGCTACAGTTTTCTCACTAAAATTTAGAACTATAAGTACTTTTTCCTGGACTGTGTAATGATATTGAGGACCCTTTAATGATATTGAGGACATCATGGTTGTAATGTACATTTATGCTTTACTCTTACAGAATACAACGCATGATCTTAAACTTCATAGTGTCATCCCAGAGCACCTTTGCAGACACAGGAAGCAGTACAGCATCACCATTCATTCCTGCACTGTTCCTTCATTAAGCCTAAACTAGTCATGTCTCTGCGTACTTACCATTTCATATTTTATTGCTTACCTCTGGGTTGTTTTTAAAAAAGATTAAGTTTTGTCTCCTTACTTACAACCAAATAAGACTATTTCACACAAAGGGTTCAGTAGCCATGCTGAGTGTGCCAATGAATTAATGCATATGCATAGAAGAGTCTCTAAACCAGGAACTGGTAGTCAGACATCTTGCAGAAACAGAAAGCAACCCAGATCCAGGACACAGTGGCGTTCTCAGTTGCTACATTTCAAGCGTTAAATAAAAATCTTTTGTGAAAAACAGCGTGTGCTTCATAAAGGAGCAAAGCAACACATGGTGCCAGAGGGAAAAGCACTGTTTGGAGAACATTTAAAGGCAGCCTGCAAAAAAGAGAGGGACTGTTTCAATCAGCCATTATACCAGAGAGCAGATCAGAGAAGCTCCCCTCCCTGCTTCAGAAACCCACCTCCTGTGCAATGCAGACACACACAAAAAAAGAGAATAGCATAGAGTCACCACCAGAACTCAGGTTAGTGGGGAACATGGTGGAATCCTAAAAGAGGTTTAAACAATGTTTTTTGCTATACATAATGGCAATAGGTGAAGGCTCCTTGAGTGGATCCTGGAAAGTAGCTTTACTGCTAACCATAGCTAGTGGGGAAGTTCTAACTCTTTATAACAGCTTCCAGCTCTGTCCTCAGGACAGTGAAGTTTTTGATAAGATCTTGGCACAATTTGAGACTCAATGCACTGCTAGAAAGAATGAAACTTAGGAAAGATTCCTTTCCTATACAAGAGTATAAAAGGAACATGAAGGCATTGAGGATTACATCACTGACTTGAAGTATGAGAGCCAATCTGGAAACTTTTGGCCTCAAAGGGTATGTCTACACTGCAATTAAAAACCCACAGCTGGCCCATTCTAGCTGTCCTGGGCTCGCAGGACTCAGGCAAAGGGGATGTTTAATTGTGGTGTAGATGTTTGGATTGGGTTTGAGCTCTAGGACCCTGTGAGGTGGGATGGTCCCAGAACTTGGGCTGCAAGCCAAGCATGAATGTCTACACTGCAGTTAAACAGCCGTGCAGCCCGAGCCCCATGAGTCTGAGTCATCTGGCAGAAGCCAGCCGCAGGTATCTAATTGCAGTGTAGACGTACCCTAAGAGATTCCTTGATTAGTGATATGCAGCTTTGCATCATCGCAGCCATCGTATCTACTGAGAGAACTGTGGAAGGCACTGCCTAGAATTCAAAGACTTCTAATGAAGCTTCTAAAATGACTATACCATTGAATTCACTCCAGGAAATCATTTAATCATGGCATATGCTCGCTCTGGGGTGAATTTCAGAGAGCCAAAGATCCAGAAACTGAATCTGACATTGATATTCACATCAACATGGTAAAATATTCAGAACCCGTTTCACCTTACATGTGGCCACAGCTTAAAAAAGTCCTACAGCGAAGGATGAGATGCTGCAGTCCATGAGTCACACTCTATACTCTGGATGGAAAAGCAATTCATGCCTAAACAGTATGTTCCTTTCAGACATAAGCAGTCCCTGGCTGATGGTGTCCTTCTAATTGGTAAGCGTGTTGTGATTTCATTTGAACTCAGAAAAAACATGCTAAAGACCATTCATGAAGGGCACTTTGCAATAGCTAACTATGGGGAAATCGAGGTAAATAACTTGCCCAAGGTCATTCAGCATATCAGGGACAGAACTGGGATTAGAACCCAGGTCTACAAATTCAGTCTCCTGCCTAATCCACAGTTCTCTTATTATTATCCTGGCAAGTCATTATTTCCCCATCTGATTAAATTGGCAGAAACAAAAAGAGTTCTGGGGTATTATCAATGGTCACAATTTACTGTGATTTGAGGAAAGCTTCCAATACAATCAGGGCTGGCTCTAGGTTTTTTGCTGCCCCAAGCAAAAAAATTTTTGGCTGCTCCCCCCCCCCCCGAATTTTTTTTGCTTTTACATATGTTTTCACTTTGCAGTTGTGTTTTGACTGTTTAAAATTTAAAAAAAATGAAAACAGAGAATTTGTAGTTAGTGAAACAAAACCATTTCCTACTAATGTAATTTTAACATTTAATTTTAACAAAACCCTGCTGCCTGGCCCAACTCTTACCTTGCTGTAGATCTGGCCTGAAGCAGATTCAGCTCCAGTCACCACCACTCCCAGGGCCAGAGGTTGGGGCTGCTGCTGGATCCCAGCCCCGCTCATCCTTGGTCTTCGCCTTGGCCCTGGCATGAGCTGGGCTCAGCCCGGGCTGCTGCTCTGCTCCCCTCTCCCGTCCCCTGGCAGGAGGCGGCGCAGAGGGGAGGAGGCGGGGACAAGCCAAGGAGGAGCGGCCCGCCTAGGCATCATGTCCCTCCCGTCCTTTGCAGCCGGAGCAGGGACGCGCTACCGGCTCCCACCTGGGGGGTGGCCGCTGCCTGTGGGAGAGTGGCGGGGACAAGCCGAGGAGGAGCGGCCCGTCCTCTGCAGCCGGGGAAGGGCCGCGCTACTGGCTCCTGCCGCTCTTCCGCGGTCAGCAGCCACCACCCCCAAGGCAGAGCCAGTAGCGCGGCCCTGCCCTGGCTGCAGAGGACGGGCCGCTCCTCAGCTTGTTCACGCCACTCTCCCGCCATCAGCGGCCACTCCCACTCCCTAGGCGGGATCCGGTAGCGCGGCCCTGCGCAGCTGCAGAGGACAGGCTGCTCCTCAGCTTGCAGCAGCACGAACCAGGGCCGCCCAGAGGATTCAGGGGGCCTGGGGTGAAGCAATTTTGGGGTCCCCTTACATAAAAAAAAGTTGCAATACTATAGAATACTGTATTCCTGTGGGGGCCCCTGTGGGGCCTGGGGAAAATTGCCACACTTGCACACACACACCCTCCCCGGTTGCCCTGGGAAAAATAAACATTTAAAAACCTTCTGCATCTCAGCACAAACCCAGTTTTGAGAATTTATTTTCAAGTCACCTTTACAAGGTATCACTGGCTCTCAGCGTCAGCTAGTGCTAAAAGGCACTAAAGCTCATTAAAAAGGTTGTACAAATATTTTCCGTCAAAACTAGGGGTTTTTAAAAAGCAGAAAAAAAATCACAGACAATGTCTGCTTTCTTTCAAAATGTGTTGTGGTTTTTCTAATTGAAAAAGCTGAAATAAGTCTGCCAAAACCTGAACATGATTTGGGGTTTCAGAAGTGTGTGGCCAAATATTTGCTGCTTGCTGTGTTTGATTGCTTAAAGGAACAATAAAAAAATTCTGCTTAAAAAAAATCCAAAACTTTTGAATTTTAATGGAGTTAGATGGCTTGCCTCCTTGATCTTCTCTGGCAAAAGCCCACACAATAGACAGACAAAGACTTTCCTCCCTCCCAGATTTGAAAGTATCTTGTCTCCTTATTGGTCCTGTTGGTCAGGTGTCAGCTAGGTTATGTGATCTTCTTAACAGGCAAAAGAGGAATTCACCCTTAACTATACGTTTTTGACACACTCTAAAAGCTTATCAGAGGTCACTGCTCAATCTGACGGGGGCCCTAGTAAGCCAAAGTTCTTCCAGCCCTTCTGGAAGGGTTTCGTCTTTGGTCAGAAGGACTTGTCTGCCTGCTGAATCAAAAGAAGGCCCTGAGTCAGTTTAAATGTTGGCTTTTTATGCCAAACATCCTTTCTTAGTCAGTTGGTCTCTGGAAAACCTAGTTTGAACCAGTTTATGCAAGCGTCCCCAGGCGTGGTACCTCTCTGGAGGTCTTTACAACCTGAGTGATTCACCTTAAATCACCATCCACTGCTTTTAGTTCCTGAAGGAGCCGGGGTATCATTCCCCCTCACTCTCCTCCACTGCCCCAAGTTGCATACAGTCCCTGGCTTACAGTGATACATAAACCATTCATAAGCTTAATGCAGTATGTATCCCCAGATATACTGCACGAGGTTGCATCATATGTCAAAACAACCTAGTATGATATTAGTTTCTTTTGTAGCTGCATTGTATTGTTGACACATTCACTTTGTGATTCACTATAATCCCCAGATCCTTTCCAGCGGTACTACTGCCTAGCTAGTTATTCCCTATTTTGTAGTTATGCATTTGATTTTTCATTCCTAAGTGCACTTGTTTTTATTGAATTTCATCTGCTGATTTCAGACCAATCCTCCAATTTATCAAGGGCATTTCAAATTCTAATCCTGTCCTCCAAAGTGCTTTCAACCCCTCCCAGCCTGGTGTCATCTGCAAATTGCCTAAGTGAACTTTCGACTCCATTATCCAATTGATTTATGAAAATATTGAATAGTGCTGGACCCCTGTGGGACTGCTGGACATATTTACCACTTTGAAAGTGTATCATTGATAACTGTCCTCCAACCAGTTTTTCACCCACTATTTCCCTACCTGCCCATGACTGAGCCATAGAAGGCAGGCCAAGCACATACTTGGCTAAAATAATGTAGAAATATCTTGTGGTTAATCTGAAGAGCAGAAATACACTATTTTCCTTCTTTGCCCAAGGAGTGACTCAGTTATGGGTCAGAAGGAGGAATGTGCTCATCCCATCCAGCAAAAGTAATAGTTTCAGCCAGATATCTAGGCACTGGGACAGAGGCTGGGTGAGAAGCTGAGGGTTAAGGTAAGCAAGCCATATTTAGCAGGTGCCCCCTATGAGACTGAACTCAGGCCAGTGGGCCATTCAGGCTAGGCATAAGGAGCATACAGAAGCCTGTGTGGTTACAATTAAAGCTGGGTGATTTTTTTTGTTCAATCAAAACAACATTTAAGAAAAAATGTGCAGAAAAATGTTGTTTCATTCAACTTTTGTTTTCCACTTAAATTAAAGTCTTTAAAATGGTTTTCATTGAGCTTTTCCTCTCTTGGCCTTTCCTTCTCCTTGCCTCCTTTTCCCTCTTGCACGGGGAGAGAAAAAGGTAAAGAGGGAGAAAAAGAAGGCGGGGTAGAGGGGTAACAACAAATTGAAAACCTTGGAGGCTTTTTTGGTTCTTGTTTCACCAAGCAGAAAAACAAAAACAAACAAACAAATAAAAACCCTGCTAAACGTTTCAAAGGAAATGAGATGAGATTTTTTAGAATCCCTGACCCATCCTGCTCCTTGTCCCCTGACAACCACCTCCCCGAGACCCCCCCAATCCAACCCCCCCTTCCCTGTCCCCTGACCGCCCCCACAGAACCTCTGCCCACTCCCTGCCCCCTGACTGTCCCCGGGACTCCCTGCCCCTTAGCCAACCCCCCGGCTGCTTACCCCCGGCTCACCGCATGCGTCAAGAAGCGGCCCTGAACAGCGCTGCAGCCACATGGCTCCGGAGGTGCCTGAGCTCTTCCCCGCTCAGAGCCGTGTGGTAAGGGGAGGAGCCGCTCGGCTCGGAGCTTGCAGCCCCGCTCCCTTACCATGCAGCTCTGAGGAGGGCAGAGCTCAGCCCCCCCGGAGCCACGCGGTTGCAGCGCTGTTTAGGACGCGCTGAGGCACCGGGGGGATGTCGGCCCTGGTGCGAACAAGCCGAGGAGGAGCGGCCCGTCTTCTGCAGCCAGGCAGGGCCGCGCTACCGGGTCCCGCCGCTCTTCCGCGGTAAGGGGCCATCGCTCTCCCCCAAGCGGAGCCGGTAGCGCGGCCCTGCCCCAACTGCAGAGGACGGGCTGCTCCTGCTCGGCTTGTTCGCGCCGCTCTCCTGCGGTCAGTGGCCACCCCCCACCCTCCTAAGCGAGAGCCGGTAGTGCGGCCCTGCCCTGGCTGCAGAGGACAGGCCGCTCCTCGGCTTGCAGCGGCGGGATGAGCTGTGGCCCCAGCCTTATGCCGCCCCCTATATTTTGCCGCCCTAGGCACCTGCTTGTTTAGCTGGTGCCTAGAGCCGCCCCTGAATACAATACTGTCCAAAAGGTTAATCACAAATGGTTGGCAGCTTATTTTAAGGTGCAAACTACTGGGTAAAGTCATTGGCTTAGGTGGAGGACAGAAAATATTTGTAAGTGTTAGCAATTCTGGATGCAATAACTCAGTGGTTCTCAAACTTTTGTACCAGTGACTCCTTTCACATAGCAAGCCTCTGAATGCACACCCCCCCTTATAAATTAAAAACACTTTTTAATTTAGTTAGCACCATTATAAATGCTGGAGGCAAAGCTGGGTTTGGGGTGGAGGCTGACAGCTCGTCACCCCTCATGTAATAACCTCATGACCCCATGAGGGGTCCCAACCCCCAGTTTGAGAACCCCTGTAGTAACCTGACTAGCAGAGTGACACAGGAATCAATATGAGGTCTGACCTGGTTCTGGTTCAGCACCTTTATCAGTGACCAGGAAAGAGAAGTTGGGAGATGAAATTGCCCAATGATACAAAACTGAAAGGTCTAATCAATACATAGGATGAGGGCAAACATTCACAATGACACTGATAGTCAAGGAGCATGGGCAGAGCAGTAGTTTATGCAATTTGTTGTAGATCAAGTAATGCTGCTGATTTTAAAAATGAGTAAAGTAAGCCCTCAGTGGAGGATTTCAGACTGTATTAATAGGGCATGATTTATATCCTGTGTTTGCATTTTGATAACTTTTGTTTGAGTGCTCAGAACTGCAGATAGACACATATAGATATATAGATAGATTAGATAGATAGATGTGCAGAATGTACATTCAGAAAAGAATACAAGCCAAATATGCACCAAGGTTGGCAAACAGGTATTCATGGCATTAGTCCCACTGATGTAAATGGAACTAATAATGTGTGAAGATGCTCACATACTTATTGTTTACAGTTGGAATAAAAAATAAAAAATGTGCTCTTATTAAATCTCTCCTAAAATAGTTAGCCAAAAACATCCACTGAGGGTATATTCTGGGAATGGTTTTGTCTTGTCACCAGCAATTAGTTTAAACATGCACATTGCATAAACAGTTGAGAACAGCTAAGGAAGCTGTAACTTAGTGGCACAGTGAAATTTACTAACTGTGCACTTTGAATGTGAGACACACAGTCACAATCACTGTGAAATAGCCAAGATAAGTCTATTTCATTGACTGATTCTAACTTCAATGGCAGCTGCTTCAGAATTATAACCACCCGTCCCAGGACCTCTCAGTACCTTCAGATTTTGGTTTGCATGGACTAGTGTATGCAATTTCTGCAGAATGTTTCTGATACATTTCGGTTCTCTTCAATTCATTGCCTATGTTGCCTGTCCATTTGTGATGTGGACAAAATCCAATTAAGTGTGGACTAATGTGAAACAATCCAGAGAAATACAATTTACAGGTAATAATTCCTGTCATCATTTCATCTCTGAGCTTGCTTAAAAGCCAAAAATTGAATGCTACTAAAATCAAATAGACTTGAGAAATCTCAGTATCTTAGACTAATCTTCGCCATCTATCAAATTCTTGACAAGGTTTTATTTCACATGAATGACAAGAATTATCAGATATGATTGTGACAACCCACTTCTTTGTCTCATATTTATTTGGAATTATAGTGGGTTTTTTTAGCATTTGCAGTGAAATACATAATCCGCTGGCTGCCAATGTATTAGGTTTTATATTGCTTTGCCTTTAGTATATTTTCATCTTTTTATTTTTAAAGTCTCTGAGCGTGGAAGTAAGGGACTGTTGCTTCTTCTATCTAAACTCTTAGAATGCTGTGATGACCAAAAGTGGGACAGACTTTTTTAGAAAATAAACGGTATAACAGCTACTCACATTTTTTAGCCATTTAGTTTTAGATTAGTTTTTGTTATTTATACAAATCTGTAGCCAACTACATACATGAAGCAAATAAAATGTCAACTCTGAAAAAATGATCCATAATTCTGTAATTGTTGGACAAAGTAGCATGGACTATTACTGCTAGCAGGAGATGGTAACTGGTCACTTCAAGCAGTCCTTTCTCTAATCCCAAAGCTGCACAATCAAGTGTTTAGTAACAATCTTCATTGCAGATGTTATGTTTACTTTCCACAGCAAGCAATCTGCTATCATACAAGATACCCTCGAGCTACAGTAAAGCATCTTGCTTCAGGCTCTTTTTTTACAAAAATAACTTTTCAGATATAGCTTAAAAATATTTATCTCATCAATAGCTAAGGCAGTTCTGCTGTGTGCAGTTTTGCTGCTAGCCATCAGCCAAAACTGTAAACGTATGGCATAGATGAAACAAGATGTGGTACTCCTGGTAATGATGATGAGGAAGATCCAACAACCTAAATTGATACCATTCATGTTGTAAAACACTACATGCTGGATTTGCCATTTGGGGAAATAGATGCTCTGTGCTTTCTAGTCACCTTTTATCTTTAGTTAGGTTGAAATGCCCTAACACAACTTCCCAGATAGGGCAATAATTTTAGAAATGAACACCACAAACTGAGATATTACTTTCTTTTATAACATTAATGGTGGAGATTTTCAAAAGCCTCTAACAGGTCTTGAGTTTCTAGATCACCTTGACTTTCAGTAAGACCCTCAGGCCCTTTCAAAAATCTCCCGAAAGGTTGAAAATACACAGCTGGAATTTACCATTAACAGTTCTGTATGAAGAGTTTGTGCCTCTGTAAAGTGCTGTACTAGCTAGGCCTGATTCTGGTCAGATGCTGATGTAAATTAGGAATAACTCCATTAAGGCCAATATACATTGTGAAACTTGCATGTGATTAGAATCAGGACCCTCATGCTTTTGCTTATTACTCAACTGAGGTTAATAATATTACCTAAATTTAAAGTATTTGAATATTAAATACAAGTTATTTAGTAATAAACAGCAGAAAAGATGTTAAATTTTATATTCATAATGGCCTCAGATCAACGTGATAATTTTGACGCATATGATCTGCTGCCTGCCACATTTTGCACTGTGATATCATGTCAGAATAACTCCTTCTTTCTTACTAGCAGTCCCAATCAATAAGGAAAACATTTAGCATGTGGGGGAAATATGAAAATAATCCATTTGAAATTACCATTTCACCACAAATGAAGTTTTTTGTGTGTTGGAAAAAGGCTTTTTATGGACCATCTACTTAAGTAGGTGAGAGTGACCCCAACAGAGGGGACAGTACTTTCTCTAATAGTTAGGTATTTATTAATACATTCTTTTTTCCTGTTGATCAATATCGGAGTGCTGCAGGAGAGGAACCACTGAACCATGATGTAACCTCTGCTGTAATGAAAATGTTCAGCCAGAGACTGTCCAGAGACTGACAAGTCATATGCTTGTTTGACCAGACCTTTTATGATGGAGATTCACAGTATATTGTGTGAGTGTCACTGACAAGAACCACTGCTGAAAATTAAAGAATTTGCATGCTTAGTCATGCCCCAGCTTCTCAGTGGATTTCTGAGAAAATTAGTACCACAATAATTATACATATTATGTCTCAGCTACAGCACTGACAATATCAGAAATTAGCTCATGGTTTTCTTAATACTAGCAGGTGTCAATGGTCACAAACCAGTCACATAGATGCTAGCATTAATATGCACCTAAGTATTTTTGTAACATATGAAATATCTAAAATATTGCCCTCCACCCTCTTCCCTCTTTCAATAGTTTTAAAATACCAGGAAACATGAACATTAAATAGGTCATTATTTCCACCTGAGAAAATTTAATTGAATCCAATAGAGATCACATAGGGCCAATTAAATGATCAAGGGAAAATGCCTAATTATTCATCTAGGCCTGCTTGACTGTATCACCGAACAATATTTCTTTCACTGCAGTGGGAAAAAAATTTTCTGGAAGAAAGGATGGAAAAAACTATCCAGAATGCAAAACAAAATTCATATCTCCCAGCCACATAAAGCTGGGCATCATCTTTAGCACATGATTATCAAGGTGCTGAGTTTTCCTTGAAATGCCGAGAGCATAAATGTTCCTGGTTGTTCAGCAAGCCCTTATTGGAAACTTCTCAAAAGAAAAATGACTGCACAAATCCTCTGTAAAATAGATACCTGTCATCCATACAAAACATTATTATAGCATGAACTCAATAAACCCAAGTGTGAGATCACTTTCTAAGTTTTAAGAACACATTTTGTTTTGATAAGAAAGAGATCCTAAGGGTGTGAGAGGACTGTGTATCCCTTGATAAGTTTGTATACTCTCTGGGGTGCACTAGAGATACTATGGTAACATGTTCAAGGCTCAGTCATGACATATTATGACTTCTTTATCACAAACAATTGTTTCTGAAATCACTTCATGGACTTAAACAGACATTTAGAAATGGAAAAGGCCTAGTAGATTTCCTAATACAGGATTGTTCACTTGAGTGGTTTTAGTGCTTTGTCCAGGTGAGCTCTAACAGGTTGGTTGTGCACTATTGAAGTCAATAGGAGCTTTGCCATTGACTCCAGTGGGTGCAGGATCAGAGCTGGGATTTCCACCTCTTCCCTTGGCACAGCATTTCACAATTCAGCAACCGACTATCAGAAAATCTTTCTTGATACTCATCCTAAGTTATTGTTACGCACTCTTCTACTCCTCATTTCCTCTGATCTGGCCCTAATTCCTCTCCCTCCATAGAAGTTATTCTTTATGTAGATAAAATGTTATGCCTCCCTTAGCCAGCTACATAATGGGATACATCTGTGGTTCTTTTAATCTTTCATCAAGCTTTTTGTGCTGTTCTCCATTCTTCCTCCAGTTTGTCTAAGACGTTGGGGAATTACAGCAAGGAAACGCCTCGTGGAATACAATAGTGTTATGCATTCCCCTCTTGAGCTATGTGGCCAGCAGTAGTTGTGAACTAAGAGGAGCATCTGTAGTGCTCTTTGAATATTCTCTACTTTCCCTAGGCCCTTTCTAGGGTGGTGAGGTCATTCCGGCCGAGTTGGACGGGGCCTGTCAAAATAGCTTCACAGTTACTTGGAGGAGTTGCTTAGGTTACCGACCTCAGTGACTGAGCGTCTTAGTTCTGCATTACTCCAAGCACCTGTGCCGCTTAAGGCAGAGCGTAGCCCTGGGAACTTGGATTCCTCCATGTATTCAGTCCTTCATAATGAGTTAGTAACTTTTATTCTTCTGCCTTTATAACAGTCATATTTACTTGTAACGGATGACTAAAAGCTTCTGGTTTGAATCACTTATGTCAGATACACGCTTGTTTCTTGTCCAGTTGTGCTCATTACTATCTACCCATAGGGCCTGATTTTTGCTCTCACTTAAACTGGTGAAAATGAGGGATCAGTCTGTGTAGGCCCATGTGTATGAGGCCGGAATGAGGCTCCCATAATTTTGGAACCTCTTGTTCATACTTAATGTCTATGTAACATAATATTTTTAAATACTGCATATTATACTGTGCTTGTACCAGGGAAAATTCTATCAGCTAGATGAGTATATATTTTCAGAAATCATCTGTCAAGAATGTAATCTCTTTGCCTCCATACTTTGGTGGAGAGAATGTTGGTTAGCACCATATGGCTCCGTGCACTTAGCTCAGCAACCTGCCACTCTTATTTATAATGGATCTGCTTTTAATATGGTCTCCTAGATATGTAGGAGACCTTGTGTTTAAGGAGTGAGGGCTGGAGAACCACTTGTTATACAAATCAAAGAAATGAAGATAATTATTGAAAAAAGAGCTTTTCAAAATGTCCATTTTTTTATTTTGCCTCCATCTCGGCTGAGAATGAATAAGATCATCATTTTGAATGTCCTTCCACGTTCTGGCTGATCAAATCATGGCTTGATTGCCTGACAGTTAGCCATAGTCACAGAACTTCCCATCTAAAGTCACCTTTTGGCATTAAAAAAAGCAATGAATGAAGCTGTGATTCAACCTATTTTTTCTTTTTAATAAAGCAGAAGAGAATTGTTCTAATAAATACCCAACAAAATTTAGACCAAAATTTCTAATCATAGAGCCTGATTCTCCATGAAGTGCAGGAAAGTGTAGGTGTTTCTAACTGTGCAGTGGGGATGCACAATACTATTAGATCAGAATAGGAGCATTTTACGCTTACTTTGTATTGGTGTAAATGATTATACAAAAGACAAGGCAGTGGAGAATCAGACCTGGAGTCTCTGAGTATGTCTATACTGCAATATAAGCCCAGGGTTCAAACTCAGGCTCAAGCCTAACCTCTCTTCTATCCACACACACATTGCACTAACCCAGGGCTCAGACCCAGTCTTCCAAGACCCCACAGGGGTGGAGGGTCCAAGACTAAGTCCAGCTAAGATCCAGAGTTCAAGCCCTACTGCTTGGCAGTGTAGATGCAGCCTTCCTGGACTCATGCTCTGGGAGTCTGCCAAAAGTATCCCACAATCCCACAGGCTGACTTTCTTTGTCCTTTGGACAGTCAGGTTTTCCCACTCAGCCCCACAAACAAAGGGCTAGAGTGGCCACATTTTGGGAGGGTGCTAGGAAGTCTGGGATATAGGTGGTTGGACTCAGGCCTGCATAATGCTGTGTAAATGCTGGAGCCGTAGATTGGGACCCAGGGTTCAACAGTTCTTAATTTAGGATTACAAGTGAGTGTAGGTGCTCATGTTCTAGGCTAATAAATCCCGGGTCTAACTCAAATTCTACTAACCCTGGGTTTACATTGCAGTGCAGACATACCCTCAGGTCCTACCACAGTATGTGTCTTTAAAGAATAACATTTATGCTCTGTTGAACTTTAAAATTTTCAGCTCCCATGAGTCTGTTTAGCTTGTCTTTGTGCCTAATGGTTAATTTTTTGCCAATAATTCTTTGTAAGAAGAAAAATCTCATAATCCTTTCCTTTCTATTTGCATAACCTACTTGTTATTTCAGGGATCTGTGTAATATGAGGTTGTCTGTGGCATCAGATTCTTGCTTCATTGTAAACTATACTACAACGTATTAGGAGCTTTTTGATTTTGAATAGGCACCTGAATGTAGATTGGCTACAAAGGGCATCAAGCCCCAATTCCCGGGATCTTTCTGTGAAGATCTTTCAGATTTCCAATGTAAATTCTGCTTGGGTCAATAGGAATTGAGACTTCTTACCCTCTGTTGATGATTGTGTGATCAGTCAGTTCGTTTCCTCAGGGACAGTTGTGTTACTTACACAAGTCCCCCTAACACCTTGGCACTACTCTTGGCTCTTTTATTAGCAAATTCAGAAAATGACTGAGCAAGCATGGGGACTGCACTGCCTTCTTATTCCCCAGGAGTAATGGTCAGGGCTGAGAGAGGTTAGTGGGAAAGTTTGGACTGTTGTTGTACCAGTACAATGGATGAACAAAGGACTGCAGTGTCCACCACTGTCAAACTTGCCCTCTTCACAAGGGCTGAATGCACAGCTAAAAGTTTTAGAAATACGATGATATTGTTTCTTCTTATATAGGGCTTCCACTCAGAATTTAGGCAAAGTACATTTCTTTAGAGGTTTCTTCTGGGATTCCTTGCCCCTGCCCCCCATCCCATGCACACCTTCCATCAGGCATGCCCACCAGTTTCTATTTGGGGGTTACTCCTGATTTCTGTACTGCTGGAGCTGATTTACTCTCCTTAAATACTGTAAAGCACCGAAGTTCTGGTTGCCATGCCTTCTGCCTTTATGCAGTGGATAGATCTAAGCTGAGGCTCTGTCCTCTCCAGGCTGATTCAGGAACTACCTTTTCTGCTGAATGATGGGAGCCAGCCTCTCTAGCTGGAACTAAAAGTAGTATCTGTCTGCAGCATCCTGCTCTGACGGAGCAGTGGTTCATAGAATCCTAGAATATCAGGGTTGGAAGGGACCTCAGGAGGTCATCTAGTCCAACCCCCTGCTCAAAGCAGGACCAGCCCCCAACTAAATTATCCCAGCCAGGGCTTTGTCAAGCCTGACCTTAAAAACCTCTAAGGAAGGAGATTCCACTACCTCCCTAGGTAACCCATTCCAGTACTTCACCACCCTCCTAGTGAAAAAGATTTTCCTAATATCCAACCTAAACCTCCCCCACTGCAACTTGAGACCATTACTCCTTGTTGTGTCATCTGGTACCACTGAGAACAGTCTAGATCCATCCTCTTTGGAACCCCCTTTCAGGTAGTTGAAAACAGCTATTAAATCCCCCCATTCTTCTCTTCTGCAGACTAAACAATTCCAGTTCCCTCACCCTCTCCTCATAAGTCATGTGCTCCATCCCCCTAATCATTTTTGTTGCCCCCCACTGGACTTTTTCCAATTTTCCCACATCCTTCTTGTAGTGTGGGGCCCAAAACTGGACACAGTACTCCAGATGAGGCCTCACCAATGTCAAATAGACGGGAATGATCACGTCTCTCGATCTGTTGGCAATGCCCTTACTTATACAGCCCAAAATGCCGTTAGCCTTCTTGGCAACAAGGACACACTGTCAACTCATATCCAGCTTCTCATCCACTGTAACCCCTAGGTCCTTTTCTGCAGAACTGCTGCCTACCCATTCAGTCTCTAGTCTGTAGCAGTGTATGGAATTCTTCCGTCCTAAGTGCAGGACTCTGCACTTGTCCTTATTGAACCTCATCAGTGGTTGATGCCACTTTCTGCACTGTGAGAGCTAATGGTGGTGGTAGAGAAGTAACAGCGGAGAAAGTGAGGGTCCTTAGCAGTCACCTCCCACCCCAACACCTGAAATATACAAATGGTCGAACATTCCATATGTGTACTAACATCTCCATTCTCCCTGGGAGTGGAGTCCATGATGCTGCCATCCTCTCCTCACCTCCTTGCAGTGGTAACAGCTGCAGCAACTCCTACTGTTCCCCTAAGGAGTGAAAGGGGTCAAGGGCCACATGGGGCTGTTTGGGGCATAAGCAGGGAGTTTATTTGTATGTGTTTGCCTGCCTGCCCTTCTCTTACCACCTGCAGAGCAGTGGATTTGTAAGGGGCTACTTCAACATGTGCTGCGGCACAACACAAAGCCAGGATCTGTATAACGAGCTTCATGATCTTTGCAAGCATATTATGTACAAGAGAAAGCTGGAGTTTGCTGACCCTGACTGTCCATCTTACTCTTCTTCCTTGTCAAACTTTAGAGAACTATCGCGCCTGTCAGTCAGTTTACCTGTGTACTATTTTTACATAAGAATAACTTCTGCAGCTTGAGTCAGATCCCTCACTGGTGTAACTCATCTGATGTGAATGCAGTTACATATAACTTTGTCAATTGCAGCTACAAGGGTCAGGTTCATTCTGTGCAGTTGCCCTTATCTAAAATAAATAAAACTGTGGTTTGAGGCCCCCATCCAGAGCCAAACTCCTCCTTCTGGCTGGGGAAATTTAAAATACAACATCCATGGTCACCTTTCTAGGTGGTTTTTCCCCACTTGCAAGCACTCAGCTGCCATTGGAAACATGGAACCACAAATACCATTTATTTCGTGGAAAGGGGAACAAAAGAAACATAACCATATATATTTACATACAAATAAATGAGCAAAACCCAGTCAGTGTGTCAGGAGTATAGTCAGTACTGCAGCTGCAAGTATTAATTGTCTGGACCTCAACAAGCCAGAATTTAGGGAGAGAACAATTTGCACCCATCTGAAATGCCATTGTTGGCTCTACTAAGACTCACTGGTAGTCAGGAGAACATCAGAGGGTGGCTCTTCTCCCCCCTGTTCCAGTCTACAGAAGTTTACACCACCAGGTCCCACTCTCATGTGCAGCTATCTGCTTCTGTGACATCAGCTCTGCTGATGGTGGTGAGGTTGAGCCTTGCTGTGAGGTCATTTCTGCACCATTGCTGGCACAGATTCCAGAGAATTGCTGTATGCAGGGTCCAGAATCTCCAGGTGGAGAACTCAGTGCAAATCAGGACCCTTGGAGAGAGTCCCCGCTCCCAGGAATAGAGCTCCTGATCTCAAGGATAATGCCCTGTACCCTCTCCTTGTTGACCTTGAATTCCATTCCCAGACCAGAACCCACTGCCTGTAAATTCAGTGTGACCCACCTACTCCAGAGGCTGTCTTTCATAATTCATATCCCCTTTCATGAGTACGGCTATCCTAAAAATCCCTTATCATTTGTACAAGTGGAACATAAACAAATTCCAATTAAAGCAACAAAATCCAGTATGTGGAGTTAAGGGTAAGCAATGTTATAATCTATAAAAATGAGCATTTGCTAGAACTAGCTTTTCCCTTGTAGAGGGAGCAGAGTTTCATCCTCCTGACCTTTCTAGCTTGTGACATACAGGTCCATTTGGGAAATTATTAGTTAAATTAGATAAAAGAACCCCAAAAGTGGGTAAGGAACTGGTTAAAGGGGAGACTACAACAAGTCATGCTGAAGGGTGAACTATCTGGCTGGAGAGAGATTACTAGTGGAGTCCCTCAAGGATTGGTCTTGGGATCATTTTCATTAATGACTTTGGCATCAAAAGTGGGAGTGTGCAAATAAAATTTGCGGATGATGCAAAGTTCGGAAGTATTGCTAGCACAGAGGAGGACCAGAATATCTTACAAGAAGATCTGGACAATCTTGGAAACTGGAGTAATAGAAATGGGATGCCATTTAATAGTGCAAAGTGAAAGGTCATGCGTAACAAGAGTTTTGCTAGAAGCTGGGGATGTATCAATTGGAAATGACAGAGAAGGAGAAAGACCTGGGAGTACTGGTCAATCACAAGATGACTATGAACTGCCAGTGGGATGCGGCCATGAAAAAGACTAATACAGTCCAGGATGCATCAGGCAAGGTGTTTCCAGTAGAGAGCAGGAAATGTTATTACCACTGTACAACGTTTTGGTGAGATCTCATCTGGAATACTGTGTGCAATTGTGGTCTCCGATGTCTATAAATACATCAGAGAGATAAGCACCAGAGAGGGAGAGGAGTTATTTAAGGGACAATGTTGGCACAGGAACAAATGGATATAAACTGGCCATCAAGTTTAGGCTTGAAATTAGACAAAGATTTCTAACCATTAGAGGAGTGAAGTTCTGCAACAGCCTCCTAAGGGGAGCAATGGAAGCAAAAAACCTAGCTTGTTTTAATTCTGATCTTGATAAGGTTATGGAAGGGATGGTATGATGAGATTGCCTACAATGGCATATAGCCCATCCGCAACAGCTATTAGCAAATTTCTCCAATGGCTGGAGATGGGACACTAGATGGGGAGGGCTGTGAGTTACTCCAAAGGATTCTTTCCCAGGTGTCTGGTGGTAGGTCTTTCCCACATGCTCATGATCTAACTGATCACACCATATGTGGTGTTGAGAAGGTATTTTTCCCCAGGTCAGATTAGCAGAGACCCTGCTTTTTTTTTTTTTCCGCCTTCCTCTGCAGAATGGGGCATGGGTGACTTTCTGGTTTGAACTAGAGTAAAAGGTGGATTCTGGGAAGCAGCACCTGGAGAGGGGTTGCTAGGGTTGTCTGGTATATTTTGCCTAGCCCTTGCCCTCTCTAACTCCAGTTCATGCTTCCTCTCTTTCTTTCTCCTCCATCTCTTTTTCCTCCATAGCTCTCTTGTGGGCAGCCTCGTTGGTTTCTTTCTCGAGTTGTTTTAATTCTCTTATGATTCTATTTATTTTCTTGTGCTTCCAGTTTGGCCAGCTCTAGTTTATTAGCAGTGTCACTGGTACTCATTTTTGTGCTGGGTCACACCCTTTTTGCAGTTCACTGAAACTGGGATGCACTTAGCTTAGGGGCTGCTAAGTTAACAGAGACTTTTACAGCATTCAGTGCTCAGCCTTTCTGGGTCTAAGCTAGCTATACCTGAGAGTTAGAAAGAAAAAAAAAACAATTCAGCTTGTAAATTCCTTTTGCTAGCTGCTTGTTTACAGCTTGAAATCTTCCCTTAACAAAGACCCTTGTTAAAAAAACTTAACACCTCTGCCTTCAGGCAAAGAGAGATAAGATTTGCATCTACTTCAGCTTTGCTTTCTAAGCAGCTAAAAAGGAGAAAAAAATTTTTTTACTGGCTTTTGGTTTAAAATGACCCCACCACTACCACCATGTCAAGGTTCCTTCCCCACTCTGAACTTTAGGGTACAGATGTGGGGACCCGCATAAGAGACCCCCTAAGCTTATTTACCAGTTTAGGTTAACAGTAAGCTGCCACAACCAAGTGTTTTCCAAATCTTAGGGGAGAGCCACTTGGAACTCTGCCTTTCCCCAAATATTTCCCAAGTCCCTAAACCCCCATTTCCTGGGTAGACTTGAGAGTATGCCCTCACCAATTAGTCCTGGTGAACACAGATCCAAAACCCTTGGATCTTAAAACAATGAAAAATCAATCAGGTTCTTAAAAGAAGAATTTTATTAAAAGAAAAGGTAAAGTTCATCTCTGTAAAATCAGGATGGAAATAACTTTACAGGGTAATCAGATTCAAAGAGCCTGGAGGAACCCCCCTCTAGCCTTAGGTTCAAAGTTACAGCAAACAGAGGTAAACCCTCTAGCAAAGGAACATTTACGGGTTGAGAAAACAAAGATAAAACTAACACGTCTTGCCTGACTGTTACTTACAAGTTTGAAATATGAGAGACTTGTGCAAAAAGATTTGGAGAACATGGATTGATGTCTGGTCCCTCTTAGTCCCAAGAGTGAACACCACCAAAAAAAAAAAAAAGCACAAACAAAAGCCTTCCCCCCCCAAGATTTGAAAGTATCTTGTCCCCTTATTTGTCCTTTGGATCAGGTGTCAGCCAGGTTACCTTTACCCTTTAAAAGTAAAAGGATTTTGGTGCCTCTGGCCAGGAGGGATTTTATAGAATTGTATACAGGAGGGTTGTTACCCTTCCCTTTATAGTTATGACAGAGGCATGGGTGACTTTCTGGTTTGAACTAGAGTAAAAGGTGGATTCTCTGTAACTTGAAATCTTTTAAATCAATATTTGAAGACTTCAATAACTCAGCCAGAGGTTGCGAGCCTACTGCAGGAATGGGTGGGCATGTTTCTGTGGCCTGCAGTATGCAGGAGGTCAGACTAGATAATCATGATAGTACCTTCTGGCCTTAAAATCTGAGTTTATCCTATGAACAGAATGTGAGGATGAAGGTTTCCTGATCAGTCTTGTGATTTGTCATCTCTTGACAAGTGTCCCTGGAATAAAGGAAAAACCTGGCCTTAATATTTCGCTTTCTGTAATGAGGGCTTCTCTAGTGAGCATGTTGTGAAAGAAAATCATAAATGGAGAAAACAATCTTAAACTACAGGGCATAATCAGTCTGTGAATATTTTGAATATTTTGTCATGGGGAAGCAGGAATATGAGGCAAATAGAGAGATTTGGGTCTACTGGCAGCAAAAGCATTGGACAATAAACCTATTCTGGATGAACTAGGGTCAGATTTTTGCTAGAGCTCTGTTTCTTGACCTCTATTGCTTCAGTAATTTTACCTAATTAGCTGAACTATATAAATAGCTACTCTTCCTGGATGAAGTCTCATTTCATGCGTAGTGCCTTTTCTTAACAGTTTAATCAGACTAATTGTGACAAGCAGTGTATTTTTTATAAATATATAAATATAAAGCATGAAGATTGAATTATTTATTCTGCAAAAGTAAGCTTAATGTAGCTTTCATTGGAAATCATCTCATTCTCGGATGGCTGTGCTATTTAGTACTGTGTGCTGCCTGATGAAATCCATGTTTAATGTTGCAAACATCTCAAATAAATTATAGTTTTGAATATGCCTCATATAAGATGCTAGTGGAAACAAAGTACAGGAGACAGTCTTGGTTTAGCACATGTAGAAACTAGTTATTGCCCTGAACTGAAATGTCAAGGGGCCCTGATTTCCTGAAAATGGGTATAAAATGCAAATGATATGATTCATTGTCCACTCCTGTTTTATGCATGGAGGCGCATTTGCTTGAAGGTGAAAAGGAAATTATCCTATTGATGACAGCATGCCAATCTGCACAGTACGACTCCGAGCTTGCAACTTGAAAAACATAGTTCTCTCTTGTGTATGATTATGTGAATTGCAACAGCCACGTACTGTACCTCTTAGGGAAGAGAGCAGAATTGTACGTAATGATGCGTTCTGCTACAGATGGGACTCATTGCTCTCTGGGGGAAAAAATACTTCTAAACATGAAACAGATGCTGTGCCAAAAACTGTACCGCATCCCAGTAAATGGATAATTAACCAGCCTTGGGCTGATGCCTCCCAGTAGAATCTCTTGCTTGACTGCACATGTTGAAGGCTAGGTTAGCATTATGCAGAGGTTTCTTTCTCATGCTTTCCACACAACATTTTGGATCAGATGGCATGCACTGCAACAGGTCCCGACAGCAGATCTTATACCTGTGTCATCTGTTACTCTGATCATTGCTGTTCCAGTCACACTTAGTGGGTTTCTGCCACTTAATAGAGAATTCTTTTGACAGCTGCATTTTAAAAGGGGGGAAAAATCCACAAAGTGAATAGAACTGGTTTAGTTAGGAATTGGTAAGGTACTAGCCCCTGGACTGTCACAATGTGAATTTTAGGTGCACAGGTAAAGTGTCATATTAACTATGTCAGGGGTCGGCAACCTCTGGCATGCGGCTTGCCAGGGTAAGCACCCTGGTGGGCTGGGCCAGTTTGTTTACCTGCCGCATCAGCAGGTTCAGCCAATCGTGGCTCCCACTGGCCGTGGTTCGCCGTCCCAGGCCAATGGGGGTGGCGGGAAGCCACGGCCAGCATATCCCTCACCCACGCCGCTTCCCGCCGCCCCCATTGGCCTGGGACGGTGAACCACAGCCAGTGGGAGCCGCGATCGGCCGAACCTGCTGACGTGGCAGGTAAACAAACTGGCCCGGCCCGCAAGCCAGAGGTTGCTGACCCCTGAACTATGTCTTGGCATTTGTCTGGTTTGCAGATCAAAATTTCTTATTATGCTGCACCTTAATTATCTCCCTTAAATTATGGGCTGACATCTAATTTTGTGTTTTCTGTAGAAAACTTAGAGGAAGTTAGTTGATATCCTTCAGCTGGTGTGTGATTTATATCTACAAATTCCAAACTTAAAGAGGAAAAATGAAATATTTTGTATATTTTGTATAGACTTATTCTGCTATTTCATGTAACTCTTCCTTTTGTATGTCGGCAGAATGGCAGCAGGATAATTAATTCAGATATTAAATATCCTGTTTCTAAAGAGAGAATTTATTTGTCTGAAAGCTTGTTTATTAAAATGTTTATACTTTTGTCCAAAGGTCTACCTAGCCCAGCGTCCTGTCTTCCGACAGTGGCCAATGCCAGGTGCCCCAGAAGAAATTAACAGAACAGGTAATCATTAAGAGGGGAGGGATAACTCAATGGTTTAAGCATTGGCTTGCTAAACCCAGGGTTGTGAGTTCAATCCTTGAGGGGGCCACTTAGGGATCTGGGGCAAAATCAGTATTTGGTCCTGCTAGTGAAGGCAGGGAGCTGGACTCAATGACCTTTCAGGGTCCCTTCCAGTTCTATGAGATAGGTATATCTCCATATATTATTAAGTGATCCATACCCTGTCACCCATTCCCAGCGCTACATCTCCGCTCCTCCCCCTCCCTCCCAGAAAGTCCTAAGCACTGCCAAACAGCAACTTTGGGGGGCAGGAGGGATGTGGTGTGCTGTGGAGTGGGGGTGGGAAGAGGTGGGTCTGGAGTGGAGCGGGGACAGGAAGAGGTGGGCCTGGAGCATTCCTGGCAAAGTCCAAGCCTGTTCTTTTCCAGGGAAGCTGCCTCTGCTACTGCAAAGGTGCTTCCTAGCATCCTTGCCTGCAGTGGGCTGTGCCTGTGTGGGGTAAGCCAGGGGCACTTCCCAACCACAGTAAAGTACAGTACAGTACTGTACAATATAAAATGCCTTTTGTCTGCCCCAAAAAAGTTTCCTTGGAACTTAACCCCCCTCATTTATATTAAATCTTATGGGAAAATTGGATTCATTTAACATTGTTTCACTTAAAGTTGCATTTTTCAGGAACATAACTACAGCGTTAAGTGAGGAGTTACTGTAACTAGATACTCTCATGTATTGTAGAGTAATGCTCGCCCAAAATCCTTGCAATGCCTTAAGCCAGGTTGGCATTGACCCTCCTTCCAGGAGACAGACAAACTGTCAGTTTCTGCTCTTGGTGAAGAATTCCATGGGTTTCTTTGCCCCTTTAAGATATCCCAGCCTCACCCTTTACTCGTAAACAGGAGACTTCCAGCTGTTTGTTTCATCTTGTAGATTTCAGGATCTCTGACGTCACAACTGCCATATTTTGCATATAGGCATTCAGGGTGAGACATACAACATACAAATTGCCAGTCAGAGAGCTAGTTGTCCATTGCCTCCTTCTTTAAAAGAATGTTTCTGAGGTATGTCACCTATGGGTGACTTCAAGGCCTTAAGAGCATATTTTTCAGTATAGATACATAACTCCTGAAATATTTTCAGTATATACATTTCCCAATGATAATGATGATCACTGGGCTACTAGCTCTCAGTAGAGATCTCACATGCCACACTCTGGAGCGGGGTAAGCCCCAGACCCCGCTCCCCAGTGGGAGCTTGCAGGTTGACTTAACATGGCTTGCAGGCCGGATCTGGCCCACAGGCCATAGTCTGCCCACCCCTGTGCTAAAATCTACTATGTACCTAGTGTCCCCTAGATTAGTAGTAATTTGCAGATCATGGCAGTGTAGCTGAACTGCCTGTGTTTCACCTCTTACAGCACTGCTTAGAATCTGGAAATCATTAACTCCGCTTGGGCCAAACTACACAGAAGTGATAACAGATTCAAATTCTCATGCAGAAAGGAGGGAAGCTAGGTGACGTGTGACAGGCCTTATTGGGTGTGGTCCTGGAGACACAAATGCATCTTGCCAGCCTGATATCAATTTCCTCAGTTCAGCCGTTTGATGACTGCCTTATGGTGGCAAGAATTAGCATAATTTTATAAAAACAGACACATTCCTGATTATTATGGACACACAGGCAATCTAGTTTGTATGGAAATAATCAGAAACAAATTTAAACACAGGAAAAAAGTAACAGAACTTTAAATCCAATACGGTTTCCATTTTCTCTGATATACACTATGGTAGAGAAGGGGGATTCTGTAACAGGGAGCAGAACATCAGTGTCACCAACTTCTAGCGATCAAAAATCATGAATGAGAACCTAAAATATGAGATTTTAAAAACGTCACCAGGCCATATTTTTTTAGTCTTTTGACTTTTAATTCTCCTCTACTCTTCCAGCAAAGTGTGTGTGATAATTTTAGGATGGATGTCCCCTCAAACTTCTCCTTTCAGAAATGGAGAGATGGGTGTTAGGAAAGCATCCATGCTGGTAGGAGTACTTACGTTCCAATACAGGGTGTGACAAAGTTCCTCCTCTACGTTGGTGGGTCCTGCACTTATTGGCAGATTTGCTTGCCTCACAGATTCACCATGTGGGTTGAGAAACAGCCCAGAGACCTTCCCCTCTGGTAGAACCCACAGTCCAGGTCAATTCCTCCTGTGTCTGATCAGGAGTTGGGAGGTTTGGGGGGAACCCAGGCCTGCCCTCTACTCCGGGTTCCAGCCCAGGGCCCTGTGGACTACAGCTGTCTAGAGTGCCTCCTGGTACAGCTGCGTGACAGCTACAACTCCCTGGGCTACTTCCCCAGGGCCTCCTCCCAACACCTTCTTTATCCTCACCATAGGACCTTTCTCTTGGTGCCTGATAATGCTTGTACTCCTCAGTCTTCCAGCAATATGTCTTCTCACTCTCAGCTCCTCGTGCCTCTTGCTCCCAGCTCCTCGCATGCATGCCAAAAACTGAAGTGAGGTCCTTTTTAAACTCAGGTGCCCTGATTAGCTAGCCTGTCCTAATTGATTCTAGAAGTTTCTTAATTGGCTCCAGGTGTCTTAATTATCCTGCCTGTCTTAATTGGTTCTAGCAGGTTCCTGATTACTCTAGTGCAGCCCCTGCTCTGGTCACTGAGGGAACAGAAAACTACTCATCCAGTGACCAGTATATTTTCCCTCTACCAGACTCTTGTACCCCACTGGTCTGAGACTGTCACAACAGGTATAACATAAGTACTCAGTGGAGAGCTCTATAGTGTGATTACAATTAAAATATGATGGAAAAACCTAGTTCATACTTATTTAGAAATATATTTGTGACAAAGTAGTTTGCCTTTAAGTGTAGCAGGTCCTAATGGTCAACCCACTCCATCATGTGGCATGGTGCTCTAAGAGTTTGAAAGGGCTAATTATATACACACACATACACACACTGACCTGGGAGATATTGGGAAAGAGGGAGAAAATCCCATTGCTGTAAGGACCTGGGGCCAGAAGTCTTGCAGAGCAGGCAGGGCAAGGCTCCTCTCTTGCCCAACCAATTGGCAAAAGTTGGCAGAAGGGGACCAGCATAAATGTGATGTCCTCCCTCATAGCTGGATATACATCTGGATGCATCAGCAAGGAAAGGCTGGCCTATTGAGTGTTGTGAAGACTAGTTAAGGAAAAGATCTCAGCTGAGGGAGATATTGGCTAATCCACAACTCAGCTCCATAGAGGAGAGCTGAGGGCTTCTGCTTAAGAAGGACCAGAGAATCCGATTAGCAGAACTTAGCTCCAGAGAAGAGAGCTAGAGAGATTCCTGATTAATGAGAGCAAAGGACTAATACAGCAGCCCTGTTCTAAAGACTCCTGCTTAAGGAAGGACCGAAAAGGAGTAACCCAAAGAAGGAATCAGGAAGCGTTCCAGAAGCAGACTATGTACAGGTGCAGTAAAGCAGAGTGTCTTGAAGGAAGGAGCCAGAGCTTGGTAATTGGACTGAGCATGAGATGATGAATGTCCCCGGTTGTATCTGAGTAAGCTTCTACAAATGCTTGTGGCTGCTGATAATCAATGAGACCGTGGAAAGGGGGGTAGTCTTTGATAAAAAGGTATCTCTGGACTTATTTATAACCCAGGTGAAGGAAAGTGAGGTAGGGCTCACTTGCAGAGCCATGCCTGACTGAAAGTGCCATGCCTGACTGAAAATGCTGCACTGGGGTGACCTCCACACCCTCAAATTCTGCACAGTGCCTATAAAATGGAGTTGGAAAATGGGCAACAAACATCCAAGGCAACACAAAACCCTCACTCTCTGTCAAGTGTTCATTGAAAATGTAGGTGAGCTGCAAAAACCTTTATGTGCTAAAATATCTTTACTATATCAACCACCTTTCAGCGCTTTCTATATTTCAGTGCAGTAATTATATTTATAATCCTAAATAGTTAATTCAGTCACATTCAAAGTATTTACAAAATAAGTTTAAATCAGTTTAATCACATCATTTAAATCATAATTTTGTTCTTTCTATAACTTTAACTATATGTATTATCAATTATATTAAATTAATTTTAAAAACCCTCAATTAATTGTCCAAATACCTAACAATAATTCATTTTATTTTAATTATTCTTCCCTCTTGCAGCCCGTAGGGCTTCTCCCCTTTCCTGAACCTGACAGCACACCCCAACCCACTATCAGTTCAGCCCGCTCACTACTCTCAGTCCCCACCCCCCATGATACTGCAGTCTGACCTGAGGGAAAATTTCTTCCCACCCCACATCTGGTAATCATTTAGACCCTGAGCATGTGAGCAAGAACCACCCAGCTATGCATCTGAGAGAAAAAATGCTTGATGACACCTCACAACTTTGGCCCACCCTCCCCCAATGTCTTATCTCCATCCGTGGCCATCCCTGATGCTTCTAAGGAAGAATTTTTTTTAAAATCCCAGAATACGTGGGGGGTGGGGGAGAAGGGAATGCCTTTCTGATGCTTGCAAGTGGCCAGCTGAAACCCAGCTTTAGGAACATACCGCAAACTAGAAGTAGCCCCAGGGCATCACAAGCAACCCTGTCATACAATTGCACTCATAAATGTGTCCATCTCTTTCTTAAAACTAAGTTGTTTGTCCCCACAATTGCTGTTCGATCTCATCCCTCACCCCATTGATGGTTAGAAACCTGCTTCTAATTTCCATCCTGAATTTGCTCATAGCCAGTCTACACCCATTTCTTCTTGTGCCAACACAGCTCTTCACCCTCCTGGTATTTATCCCCCTAATGTATTTATAGCGAGCAATCATATCCCCCCCCGATCACATTTGCCTTTTTCACAGCCATGTCAGATTGGTGTCAGATTAGCACACTCCTCCATTTTGTGCCAGGGTCGCTAATAAAAATACTGAATAAGATTGGTCCCAAACCCAATCCTTGAGGAACTCTGCTACTAGCCTCCCTCCAATCCGATAATAAGCCTTTCAGCACAACCTCTTGCCTTCTTCCTTTTAGTCAATTCCTTATCCACCTTACAATGATTGTACTGATCTCCATCTTCCCTAATTTAACTAATAATTTCCCATATGGTACAGTGTCAAATGATTTACTGAAGTCCAAGAATATTAGACCTATTGCACCTCCCTTATCTAAAAAATCACTTATTTTCTCAAAGACGGAAATCCGGTTAGTCAGGCATGATCTCCTTTTAGTAAACCCATGTTGTATTACATCTCTTTTATCATTTACCGCTCTGAATTTAATTATTCCTTCCTTTGCAATTTGTTCTAAAACTTTGCATATTACTGAGATCAGACTAAGAAGTCTATAACTGACTTTATAAAGTCCCCCCCCCTTTTATTAAATATAAGTACTGCATTACCTATTCTCCTGTCACATGGTAGTACCCACAAATAGATAGATTTATTAAAAACACTTGCTACTGGACTAGCAATCTCATGTGCCAGTTCTTTCAGTATTTTGGGATGTAAATTATCTGCTTCCTCCAGTTTGAGAGGATTAAGCTCTTTGTTTTCTGTCACCTCAGATGTGGTAATTTCCATTTCTAGACTCTCATTTCCATCAGCTGTATTGTCTTTGTGCACATGTTCCATATTACCATCGTTACTGAAAATCGAGGCAAAGTATTTGTTTAGTTTTGGGGCCATACCTAGATTATCTTTAGTCTCCTTCCCATCCACACTGCATCCCAATCTTATCCTTCCTTTATTCTTTTTATTGATATAACTAAAACACTTTTTATCATTTATTTTAATTTCCTTGTCAAGAGCTTGACTTTAAGCTATTCTCACTTTATTCCTGCATTTTCTAGATTTCCAAGATTTGGCTTTCTTTGATAGCCTAAAAGGGATGGAAAGAAGTTGATCATCTGCTTAATCCTAATAGTTACTCCCAGTCACTAACTTCTTTTTTGTCTGTTTCCTAATATGTCAAACAGAGATAACAAGGTTAGTTCAATCAGGGAGGATGAGGCCCTCTTCTACTGATTGAACTAACCTCGTTATCTCTAGCCTGCTTCTTGCTTACATATATATACCTGCCCCTGGAAATTTCCATTACATGCATCCGACAAAGTGGGTATTCATGCTCCAATACGTCTGTTAGACTATAAAGTGCCACAGGACTCTTTGCTGCTTTTACAGATCCAGACTAACACGGCTACCCCTCTGACACTTGTATAATTGAAGGGTGTTTATAAATTCTAGGTACTGCTTTCTTGGTCACAAGCTATGGAAAAACTATGCTATGTCTCTTTTATTAAGCTTTCGTTATTGTATTTGGTATTAATTTCTTAGACATTACTGGCATTTTTCACACTTTTACAACTAGATGAAGTTATTCAAAATTAAATAAATTGTAGTTTTCCTTAATAAAGAGCTTAATATCTAGGGGCCCTGAGGCAGTGAAACAGAAGCTCCTCAAACTCTAAAACTTTCACAGTTTAATCAACATCTGTGAAAGCCTCTAGCTACTAGGTTATGGCTAATGTCAATTCATGATTAAAAACTAAAGGCAAAAATGCACACAAAGTTTTGTTTTCACCCAAAAGGCACAGAATCTTATCACTGTATGCAAGAATGCCTGATACCATCTGTTTAATTGAACTCACGGCTTAATTCAAAATCAGAAAAAAATTGTTATCCAGTCAGCACTTCTAAGACTCAACTCAAACAAAACAGTTAGCCATCTTTAATACATTTTATTCAGCAGTCCCCTGTTCTATCCAAAGTATATCGCTTACGTGTGCATTTAATCCACACATCTGGCAATGAAAGGCTAGATTTGGACATATTTTGTACTTGGAATGAATATTCTACATTCTTAGCATGCTTGCTATTGGTGCATGCCTGTGTCTTTCAGTTGTATTTAAAAGTAAATGCTTGTATTCAAAAGTAAAAACTAAATGGATGGTGGGTGCATCTAAGCCATTCAGGCAAGATTTAGAAATTCAATGTTCTTCCATGCACAACAGAATCTTTGTGGAACAATTAATTATTCACAGAATTCTGTATAACTCTCTTGACTGTAGGACATTGAAGATGATGTAGTAAAACTGTAGTGGCAATTCATTAGCAGGGTCCGGCCTATTCAGTTTAGAATAAACTACTCAGCAAATATGCTGGAAGTCAATGACATGCAAAGTTTACTCTAGGCATATCCTAAATTATGCATTATCCAGTGAATGCTAGCATGTTGCTTTCCACTTCCCCATGCACCCAAACATCTCTGAACACGGCTTTATATAAAAACAATTCTATATTGATTGTTTAGGTATGGAATAATGGACTACCAATAGTGCTTTGTTCTGTGTTTGTATAACACCTAGCACAATGGGTTCCTAGTGTATGACTAGGGATTCTAGGCAGCATGGTACTACACAAATAACACAAATAACTGGTTGTAGCACAGGAACTGGCATTATTTACATGGGATATATCTAACCTGTGATAATTTGGAAGACGGTGACTATTCCAATCATGGTTCTGGCTCTTCGAGGAGAAACTATAGAATGATAAAGAGAAATTTTAGACTCTAGAGTAGTGTCATGCACCAGTATTAATTGATCACCACCCTATGATGAAGGTAGACATGGTTAATGTCCTTTGTTGTAAAACATTCCTTACTGAAATCAGAGATGAGAAAAATGCATTAATCAAACAAATATATTTTTGTATAAGAACCTGTTGCATTCTCTCTTTGCTCAGAAATTCATTGGGTGTCACAGTTCATAGATTCATAGATTCCAAGGCCAGAAGGGACCACTGTGATTATCTAGTCTGACCTTCTGTATATCATAGGTCACAGACAAAATGGAACAAAGTTTCCACATTAGTGTAATGGATCTGAGATTTAAGCAAACTGCAGAGAAGAAACATGATTTCAAATGTACAAATAAAACCTTGGGTTACATCCTCAGACTTTTCATCTAGGCATAACATAATTACATGTGCAACAGGATCTTACATATCTTGTTGTGGAGCCAGCCCCACAAATGAATTTGGGCCTCTAAACCTCAGTTTTAGGTGCTGTCAAGGTTCCCTCCCCACTCTGAACTTTAGGGTACAGATGTGGGGACTTGCATGAAAGACCCCCTAAACTTATTTACCAGCTTAGGTTAACAATTTTGCTGCCACCACCAAATAATTTAAACAAATGTTTGGGGAAGAGTCATTTGGAACTCTTCCTTTCCCCAAATCTCTCCCAAGTCTCTAACCCCCCACTTTTCCTGGGCAGATTTGAGACTAATTCCTCCTCCCCCCTGCCAAGTCTTTACATTCCTTTCCTGGGTAGACTCGAGAGAATTTCCTCACCAATTCCTGGTGAACACTGATCCAAAACCCTTGGATATTAAAACAATGAAAAATCAATCAGGTTCTTAAAAGAAGAATTTTAATTAAAGAAAGAAGGTGAAAGGAATACCTCTGTGAGATTAACATGCGAGATAATCTACCAGACAACAGATTCAAAACACAGTTTCCCTCTGGGCAAAACTTTAAAGTTACACAGAAACCCAATTTGATTCTCTCTGTATTTTGCAAAAAGAAATCACAAATAGAAATAAAAGTAATTTAGTACATTCCTTCTCTAATTACTCATTACGCTGTAGGAGTGTGATGGTTCCTCTCCTCCGTTAGGCAAAAGCACACACAGAACAGACAAAGGACTGTTTTCCCCCCTCCCAACTTTGAAAGTATCTTGTTCCCTTATTGGTCCTTCTGGTCAGGTGTCAGCTAGGTATTGTGAACTTCTTAACCCTTTACAGGTAAAAGAGGAATGAACCCTTAACTGTCTGTTTATGACAGGTGCCAAGTCCCAGTTTTAGACACCTCTGCAATTCAGAGAACCCCGGCTTGGCTGCCACTTAAACCTGTCAATGCCTAAGCTCACTTGGCACCAAAATTTCCACTGTAAAGGTTTCCTAGGTATCTAAGTTTCTGACTCTGCCCAAGTACACTGCTGTCTCTGTCTAGGTATGCAGATGCCTATCTTCCATCTAAGCCCCAGTGCAAGCAAGTTCCCCCACCTGTCTTCCCCACAGGACCCAATCCAGTAAGCATACTCTGGGGGTGAAGGGGTGGAGGAGAAGGGGGCCTACCTAATAACCTTTTTTTAGCCCAGTGGTTGGATACTCATTTGGGATGTGGGAGAGGAGACCCCTAGTTCTGCCCGAGGAGAAGGGAGTTGAACAATGGTTCCCCACCTCTCAGGTGAATGATGTAACCACTGAACTATGGCAAATTCTGATATGGGTCTCTCTTCTTGAAGCCATTCCACTTTAATTAAATATGAATTGGGTCAGACACAGAGTGATAATCACAGTCTAAATCCCTTCCCTTCATCAGGCAGAGATGGGAATTGAACTGGGATCAGCCACACCCTAAACACTGGTTTAGGGGTTATATAGGAATTTCTCCTCCTCCTCCTCCTCCCTTGGAGTTAGGCACCTGCAAGAAAGCATATGCCGCCTGACTCCAAGAGAGGGGTTCTGACCTCGAGATCTCAAGCAGAGCTGGGCACCTCCCTGCAACCCAGACTTAGACACCTAACTCTGTGAGGGGGCGGGACTTAGGACACACCCCTCTCATCAACCTCTCCCATTGAAAATATTCATTTTTTAATACAACAATTGAAGCGGCTAAAATGAAAAGTGGAAAATCATTGTAATGGAAGGAAAATCCCATATACCATTTGGAAAACAGCTAGTACTTAATGATTTAAAAAAATACCACTCAGTACAGGCCTCGGAAATCAATACATGGAAAGTGTAAATTAATCTGTTTTTAAAATCAAGAGTGTCTCGTCCATAACTTTAAAGGATGGGGGGGCTCCAAATATCTTCCCCCTACCATTATGGGTAACAGTGAATATTCTTTGAATGTTTCATACTCATATAGAAGAATAAACTGCTCAGTGAGGATTCAGTACAGACCATTTACGTTGGAAAAAGTACTGTCTGTGCCCATATTTCCATCTGTGTAGGTATTTACATTTTTCTCATCTTTGTAGCTTCTGAATACCTAATAAATGCAGATGTCTACCAGTACCCCAGCCAGGGGCAGCTCCAGGCACCAGCACGCCAAGCGCGTGCTTGGGGCGGCAAGCCACGGGGGGCGCTCTGCCGGTCGCCGCGAGGGCGGCAGGCAGGTTGCCTTTGGCGGCATTCCTGCGGAGGGTCCACTGGTCTCGCAGCTTCGGCGGACCTCCCGCAGGCGTGCCACCGAATCCGCGGGGCCGGGGACCTCCTGGAGGCAAGCCACCGAGGGCAGCCTGCCTGCAGTGCTTGAGGCGGCAAAATACATAGAGCCGCCCCTGACACCAGCCTTTAAAAAGCCTGGGTTTCTTCTCTGAGGAATGACTGTGAAAAAGATACTTTCTTTCTCAACAGATCTGCTTGCCTGTTTATATTAAGTCCCAAGCTCACTTTAGCAAAAATAAGCTACTTTACACTCCCTGTTATCCTTACGGTTGAAATATATTGAATTGAATTCTACTGAGCATCATCAAAAGAATGTTTTAGGCGTTTTCAGTTGCACTTCTGAAAGCCCATTGAAAAGAGTGGGGTTGGACAGGGATAACTCTCATATTCTGTCAAATATTAAACTTCAGCAATATGAAGATCTAGCTTTCTACAAAATGAATGACTTCTGTCTCCTCTTTGCCTTCTTTTAGACTGCCTCTTCTGGTTCCTGCAACTCTCTCTTATGGGTTTTTTGGTTTTTTTGTCTTTTTCCCTATATTTTTCTCCCCATACTTGTCTGGGATTTACTACAGGGTTAAGTAACATTCATGATATTTTGCTCCTCCTCCCACTTATGAAAAATCAAGAGAGAGGGCATCTCATCTGCCCCACAGTTGTGAATTATTCTCTTACATGTATGTTGTAAGGGATGTAATGTCGTCAATATAAAAGCCAGCACTAGCTAGGTTACCATGGTAACAGACTAATTTTCAGAAGATTCTGGTGAATGCCTCTAGGAGCAGGGCTGCTATTCTCATTTTTAAAAGTATGTGTTAGTCAACTCTCTCCCATTTCCTTTGCCAACTTCCCTCTCATTTCTAATGCATTCATCACCTCAGTATCTGGGCTCCAGCCTCATTTCTGACACAAGTTTTCACAGGAAGTTCTATTTGCTTCAGTGTAAAGTTCAGTGCATGCATAAATTTCAGTAAAATCAGGCCCTAAATACCTCCGTGTCTTGCTGAAAATTTACCCAAATAGCCTCATTTATTGGTAAAAACCCTGTTTGGCTTCTGGGGTTATGCACAAGCACATATGTTAATTCTTCCTGGCCTCTGTAGCCATTGTGCACAGTTTTTAAGCAGAAGGCTGACATTCCTTTTCCCATGAATTCAGGTCAACATGTAGGATTACATAATTTAGACTTTTGGGGGGCAGGAACACTGTCTCCTCCCTAGTCCAATGGGGTCAAATAATGATAGCATAACAGAACCTGTAGCCAAAATCAGAACCAGTAAAAACTATGTAACCAGAAGAAACTTGCATGGCATTCCAACCATGGATGGATTAAGAGTAACAAGCTGGCTTGCCCTATTAAAAGCCAGGAGGCCTGGGGCCAGTCTGCTCCATTTACTTAGCCCAGTTCTGCTACACCTGCCTTCAAGATGTAGCAGAAAGGGTTGCCAAATTTCTGACTGAACAAAACCAAACACCCTTGTCCCGCCCCTTCTCCGAAGCTCCGCCCCGATCATTCCATCCCCCATCCCTCTGTTGCTCGCTCTCCCCACCCCCCTCACTCACTCATTTTCACCAGGCTGATGAGGGTCACTTTTCAGGGCTGGCTGGGAAGGAGAGCAGACATACAGCTCTGAGCTGGGGGCAAGAAGCCTGGCTGAGAGCTAGGGCTGTCTGAGGACTGCAGTTGGGCAGTCCCTTTTGTAAGAGGCTGGGCCTGGACTAGATTAGTTGGTTGATCAGAGCCCAGCTGCCTGTGAGTTAGCATTGAGACAGGCCATTGCCGCTGGGCCCCGGCTGAAAGGCAGGAGGCTGGATGTTGAGCCTGGCTCTGCTGAAGATTCCTTTGTTCTGTGTTTTTGTTGGCCTTTATCTAAAGGACTCGGTGACCCTGGTAAGGGTTGAATGCTTTAAAGCGGCTTGGCTGGAGGGCCAAGTCACCTCTAGGGCTGGAGCCATCTGATGATAGTTGTGGAAAAACTGAGGAGGAATAGCCACAATGCCAGGTCTCACTGCGAGGGGCTCCTCTGAGACTCTGAGTCTTGTAACAGGGCCCTGAATCTAGCCATTAGAGGCCCCAGAAAAATAAATTACATGAAAATCAAAGAAGGCCCCAACTCTGCAAAAATGCTTGTTGTACTTGGTGCTCCCTCCACTGCTGTTTCCTGTTCCCCCGCATCTATGGCAGACCCCAGCACTCTCTCTTGTGGATGATGTCCCACAGATTCTTGAATATAATCCAATTCTGTGGGTTCTGTGGCCTCTGGCCCAGTCCAGGGACCGCACCTATGGCTAAGGATGATCCATCCCTGCACTCACTATAGGAAATCTTCAGTATCTCTACACTTTTTTTGTGCCCAGATTTAGAGGCAGAATTCTATGGGCGTAACCATTTTGATTATTAGAGTGTTCCGTTTGTTTCAGAAATAGAAATAGTACAAAAGTTTAAAATACTGAGGGGAAAGTCTGAGGAAAAAAGAATTATAATTATTTCTGAACAATAAGTCTGGCAGGCTAAAAACTGGCTTATTTTCTAAATTTAAAAAAAAGTATTTCCAGCATAGACCAGCTCAATTGGGCAAATAAAATCACAATAATTATCAGCTTCAAAGTAACTTCCTACATAGGAACATCTTTTATGAGGATTCATACAAGCACTGAAAGAAGTTATTGATGAGAGAATGATAAAGGAATGAAATACATAATCTTCATTAAATTGCCAATTAATTTATTATCAGGAAGCTCTTCAGAAAGCATTCGCTAACCTTCTACTGATACCAGAAGTATTCAGGCTAATTTAGTTTATAATTGATTGGAAAGCTATCATCGTACTATCTCGCATTATAATTCTGATTAAAATTTACAGTCTTTGAAGATCCTATGACAAAAATTCCTAGTAGTTATAGAAATACCAAAGCCCTTCCTGGCTCAGCTGCCACAGACCCTCACAGTAATTGAGAAGACAAATTTGTCTCTTTTCCAGTAATAGATTTTGATTTAAAAAATTAGAAGGTCATTCCCCCAGACTGCACCTTAGAATGTGCCTCAAGGCCATATGCAAGAGGCAACCCGCTGCAATGATACGGGCTCAGCTGGACATGATACCTTCTTGGTTCCATTGGTGCCTGTCAGCCATAGAAAATTACCTTTATCAATATGGTTGGAAAACTATTCTGTAGCTAATCATTTCTGTAGTGCTTTATAAATCATGCTGTATAACAGGTGAAATGGATCAAAGTCTGGCTGTGTCTAAGTATTTACGCTGCTCATTTATCATGGTACGTGAGCACCTAATACTGTTTTAAAAATCCAGGTTTAGCATATGCTCTGGTCTTGCTCCCTCCCTTCTTTCCCTGAATATGACCCAGATGTATGTGATTTTTTTTTAACCTCTCTCCTCTTTCTACTTCAATGAATAGCTAATAATGTATGAATTTACCAGATGTTTACAGGTGATTTAAAGGATATTAAATCATGTTTTTCAGCCAAGATAATTACCTTCCTATTTTTAAATCTAGTACAAAATATTTATTTGACACAAGGTTCAGCAGTTTTGCTCATAATTTATTTTCTTTGCCACCCTATGCCCATACTTAAGGTTTTCTTTTTCTGTCTGGTAAGGAAAGCTGCTTGTAAAGTGGGCCTTGTGATTATCTGGTCAAGTTCTTAGATATTTCTAGAGCAGCCAGATACAGAAACCACTGATTTGAAATCATCTCATATTGGGGTAAATGAACCAGAATCCTTCTCCGGATGTCGGCTGTGACTTAGGACATGAACTATTGGGGTACAGGATATGTAAATTATGTCAAGGTAGTGGGGTGGTTTTTACTCCAGAAGACAGTTTACTTGGGGCATGGACAGCCTCATTGGCATGGTTTACATTGCAGCACATGGAGTTCATTGTACAATTATTGCCAATGTTAACCCACTTCGCCCTACAATGGGCAGCTCACTGAGCATCATGCCCTCAAAGTGCCCCCTCCTATCAGCTGACCAATCTAAGACTAAGATGGATGAATAGATTTACTCTACGCCATGACACCATTTCCAGGTTATCCAACGTGTCCGGGGTGAATCAATATAACCTGCTTACAGGGAGCCCTGTCTGTGCCCCACGAGCAGAAACTCTCCGCAGCCACCAGCTGCCGGCAACATAGGTACTCCACTCTGGGCTCTGTGAGCCCCACTCTTTCCCTCTGCAGGCTAGCAATTTACACATCTTACTTTGTTCCACTCAAGTGCCCAATCCCCTATCTTCTTGACAGCCATCCTGTACACCAATCTGCTGCCTCTATGGAAATAGTGCACCCCAGGTCACTGCTTTCACCTCAATTCAACACTCTCCTTAGAACTAGGCACCTAGACAGGTTTATAGTAAAACCAAACTGAAGTTTATGTAACAGAGTTTAAGGTAGATATTTAAAATAAAGTCAAGTACAAGAATTTGGGAGCATAAGAAAAACATAAAACACGATCTATATGAAGTTCCTTTCCTATCTAATGAGGTAGTTCTCACCTATGGGTTAGTTCTTGCAATGCTTGTCCATTTCAGAGAGCTGAGATCCACCTTTCATGAGGGAATTCCCACTGGCATAAGAACATAAGAACGGCCATACTGGATTAGACCAAAAGTCCATCTAACCCAACATCCTGTCTTCCAACAGTGGCCAATGCCAGGTGCCCCAGAGGGAATGAACAGAACAGGTATTCATCAAATGATTCATCCACTGTCACCCATTCCCACCTTCTGGCAAACAGAGGATAGGGAAACCATCCCTGCTCATCCTGGCAAATAGCCATTGATGGACCTATCCTCCATGAACTTATCTAGTTCTTTTTTTGAACCCTGTTATGATCTTGGCCTTCACAACATCCTCTGGCAAGAAGTTCCATTAGTTGACTGTGCATTGTGTGAAGAAATATTTCCTTTTGTTTGTTTTAAGCTTGCTGCCTACTAATTTCATTTGGTGACCCCTAGTTCTTGTGTTATGAGAAGGTGTAAATAACACTTTCTTATTTACTTTCTCCATACCAGTCATGATTTTATAGACTTCTATCATATTCCCCCTTAGTCGTCTCTTTTCCAAGTTGAAGACCGAGGGATGTGATCATTCCCCTCTATTTGACATTGGTGAGGCCTCATCTGGAGTAGTGTGTCCAGTTTTGGGCCCCACACTACAAGAAGGATGAGGAAAAATTGGAAAGAGTCCAGCAGAGGGCAACAAAAATGATTAGGGGGCTGGAGCACATGACTTATGAGGAGAGCCTGAGGGAACTGGGACTGTTTAGTCTGCAGAAGAGAAGAATTGAGGGATTTGATAGCTGCTTTCAACTACCTGAAAGGAGGTTCCAAAGAGGGTGGATCTAGACTGTTCTCAGTGGTAGCAGATGACAAAACAAGGACTAATGGTCTCAAGTTGCAGTGGGGGAGGTTTAGGTTGGATATTAGGAAAACCTTTTTCACTAGGAGGGTGGTGAAGCACTGGAATGGGTTACCTAGGGAGGTGGTGGAATCTCCTTCCTTAGAGGTTTTTAAGGTCAGGCTTGACAAAGCCCTGGCTGGGAGGATTTAGTTGGGGATTGGTCTTGCTTTGAGCTAGATGACCTCCTGAGGTACCTTCCAACCCTGATATTCTATGATTCTATGAAAAGTCCCAGTCTTATTAATCTCTCTTCATATGGAAGTCCTTCCTCTGTAATGGATAACCATTTGGGCCATTTGAACTGCTTTTATACAGTCACAAGCTATTGTCTCTTAGCTCAGGGTAGGGGGCTTTTCCACAAACTCTCCTGGGGCTCCTTTGTCTTTGTAAATCTCCAGCCTGCATCTAATTCAGATTGTAAACATAGGCTTTCTCTGTGGATATCTGTTGTTCTCATATTGATTGAGAGCTGCCCCTCGTCAGGTAATAGGTTTGGAACATAGTACCGTACATGTTACATAACTCTAACATTGTCTCCTGTATACACATCTCACAATAAACATGACCATCAGCTAGTTCCTAGCTTATGACAGAGACCACACATAACCTCCTTTGGTGAAATATTGAGAAGATAGTTGGACACACATATGCCTGGGCCTGTCTGTGTTACAGGTGACTCCAAGGCCTTTGTGATAGGTCTTCCCCCATCATCTGCTAGAGAAGGGGAAAAAACCTGAATTAGAGACATGTTCCACTTGTAGGGGATTGACTGACTGTCTCCCGACCAGAGGGGGCAGAGCTAGGTGATGTTCTGTTAGACATTGGCCTCCTAAGGAGCTGAAGAAGGTCATTTGGGACTGGCTGTGAAGGACACTAATCCTTCACAGCTGAGCCACAAGAGTGAACCAAACTCTGGAACAAGAAGCCAGGCTCCAGGGGGGCAGTCCTGAGGCCAGTCTTCAGCAAAAAGAACAGGGAACTGAAGGGAAGATCAGACTGGGCAAGACCATTGTGATTTATGTTGTATTTGGACTTCTAGTGTGAGGAAGTCTTATCTATGCCTTCCGTGTTTCATCTCCCTGACTTCACCAGTCACAGGCAACACAAGCACTCCCTTTTTAGCTTATGCAGGTTCTGCTATCCTTCTGCAGGTTAGCAATAAGCACACTCGAACCCCCAGTTCCTCCAACTTTCCCTTTGGAGTTTCCAGCCACTGTTCCACTGGACACTCAGAATTTAGATTTGTTGCTCCCAAAGGAACAGTGTGCTTCAGGTTACCAATTGCACCTTAGGTCACTGCTCTACTTAACACACAGCACATAGATGTGTTTATAGGGAAAACTAGTGTAAATTTATTTAACAAAGAATAGCAATTTGAGAAGTAGCAAGTAAAGGTATTGGAAACATGGTTACATGCAAAATAAAATAATAACATGCATTCTAGTGTCTAGACTTAATTACCAAGATACTTTTCCTATCCAATAAAATTTAGCCCACCCAAAGTCATTTTCCAGTCAGGCTGGCTGTGATCCTCCTTTCAGAAGCCAGAAGATGCTGACAGTCTCCTCAGTGAGGGATGTAGGTTTTGTCTCCCCTCCTGCATCCATTGTCTTTGCTTGTTAACAGGATACCCCTGCTGGTTTTGGTTTTTTTCTACACGCTTTCTCTCAAGTGATTTTGCAATCTTTTCATTAGCATCAAGCTCAGTAATGTAAATAGGTTTCCATTTTGAAGCAGACAATACGCACATACGACCAAAAGAAAAATGTCTATTACTTCCTGCCTGGTGGAACCTGGCGTGTCATCTCCTGTTGACCTGCCTTAACTTAAGAACATAATTTTCAGTATGGATGCATACCTTTTAAAATATTATCTGTACATACATTTTGCAGTGATTATAATGACCAGCAGGCTCTCGGTAGAGTCCTTACATGTCAGCATTTGGGAAACTATTATATAGATATCAGACCCAGGGGATCCCTTTAAACCCCTATGCACTCTTTTTGCTCTCTTCCAGTTGGTACTAAAGGGTTTCTGATTCACAGGAGTATGCTGGAAGTGGATCAAATACTTATGCAATTTGTCTGGAGGACCAGACTACAGAAGCCCCAGGGAGAGACAGGCCATCGCAGGGCTGAGGAAGTGGCCACCAGGGAGGCCACAAAGATCATGGCCTCTCGCAATGCCATGACCTGACATAAGGGGGTACCATGGCAGTAAGCAATCTGTCAAAGCCTTTTAAAATGCAATAATGCCATCTATGGGCATAGGAGTGGGAGGCAAGTTTGTGGCCTTCTTTAATGTTTAGAATGTGGGAGGAGGGGGGAGAAACTGGCTCATTCACGTATTGTCAATACTAGGGGGCAATAAAGAGGGAGACAAGAATTATATTATTTTGGCTAAGAAGCTGTAACCTTATTAAACTGTTAAATGAAACTATATCTCCTGTAACAATAACCTGACAGTAGTGAAAAGGGAAGGCCACAGCTTCTCCGCTTTTCAATATTCAGAGCCAGAGCATAGTAATTCCTGGGCCTATCAAGCCTGCATGATTGTGAGATCTGGTTAAGACCCCAACCTCTTATATACTACTGTACAAAGCAACCATTGTGTAAGTGCCTGGGCTTCCATACAAATCCAGCCCCCTATACTAGTGAAGGTGGGCTGATGCCTAATTTGCAGGAACGGGGCATTGCCCCAGCTCCCAAATGGGCAGTGTTAGGCGCACCAGTCACCACTGCTTACTAACTTAGTTCCCCCTAATGTGTGCTGCCAGGAGAAACTACCTAAAGTTGTGATTCTAGGCATCAAAGACAAATTAATTTTAACATGCAGTCACTTCAAAGTCTAGTGATATAGTGGGTAGCTCAGGAAGAGGCCTGCTTCCACCCAGTTTCCCTTTTATGGACTGCCCTTGGCCCTCGCCAGCCAACACAAAATGTTGCGAATCGAACAATCAACCGTTTTCTAAGGAGGGTTGCCACTGACTGTCAGTTACTCTGGAACTGCCTGCACTGTGGCCCATCCTTCTGCCCCCACCCCCCCCCATCTCTTGCCCTGCAATCTGCTAAGGGATAGGAGTAGGGAAAAGTGCCTAATTGGCTATCCATCTGAAGCAACCATGAAAAGCTCAGCTGAGTATTGACGCCAGATGTGGGATCTATGTTTATACAGACCAGAAAAAATACATATTTTTTATGGTGAAAATAACTGTTTGTAGAGAAGGATGCTATTACACCTCTTTATAAGGTGGCTATGCATTTTTAAAAAAAACATACCAGAAACCTTATACTGTAGATTACAAATTACAGGCAGAGCTAATTCTGTTGCTTCTGTATTTCGGTGTTAGTTACCAGACTGTGTCATACAACATACACAAGGAAAATCATAAATAATCTATACACAGTGCATGTTTCCAAAACCAAGCATACTCTATAGTCATTGCTGCCAGTAGCATTAAAAGAGTGAGTGGGTAGCACTATGTAAAAAGTTCACAAATGTGTCAGCCTATTTGCCGTCTGAAGAGTATCCAAAATGACACAACCTTGGAAAGATTTTTTTTTTATTTAAGTGACCTAAAATATTGGAAGCTAATAGAAAGTCATTAGTTCTATTTGCTCTTTGAAGTGCTACATCATGGGCAGTGAGAATGGCCAAAGGACAAGGTGTGTCTGAGACAGTATGTAAACTAAGAATCTGAATACCATTCTGAATATAATTATAGCAGGCTACTGTTCAAATAATATCATCTTGCCTGGGAAAGGGGGATCTATACCATTGCTCATCAGCAATCTATATATAAAAAAATAGTTTTCAGAAAGAACCTACACATACATGAACACAGTATTCATGTATCCTTTTCTCTGACCTTCCTGCTTCGCCCATAAAGGATTTCAAAGAACAGGAGATTATTTCTAGCTTTTGATTTTTTGCTTCTCTTATGGTTTACACAAGGTTTAGAACAAATGACTGATATTGCTGAAATTGTAGCTATTAGCTATTTTGACCTGAATGTTGAAGCACAGTCAAATAGAAGATTGCAGCCTTATTTCTCCCAGATGCAAATAAGGGAATTTATATATTTTTATATATACAAATAATGATTGTATTTAGGAAGACTCGTTTTCTCATTTCAAATCACACCACGTAATTTCATTACTGGTAACATATTTTTCCCAGAAAAGCTATTTTTATATTTACAAAGGTACAGTTGTGCTGTGGTTGTCACAAATGGATATTGATAATGTCATAAACAAATAGCTAAGGGTAGCATAAAATCCCTCTTACCCTATAAAGGGTTAAGAAGCTCTGATAACCTGGGTGGTACCTGACCAAAAGTACCAATAAAGGGAGAAGATACTTTCAAATCTGTGGGGGAAGGTTTTTTGTCTGTGTCTCCCGGAGTCAACATGGAACCAGGGCAACGAAAATACATCTCCCTAAGTCATATTTAAGCTAAGCATCTAATATTGCAGAAATAGTAAGTAATAGCAAATGAATGTGTTAGATTATCTTTTGTTTTAGCTTGTGAATTTTCCCTGTGCTCAGAGGGAGGTTTATCCCTGTTTTTGTAACTTTAAAGTTTTGCCCAGAGGGGAAATCCTCTGTTTTTGAATCTTTTATTATTCTGTAAAGTACTTACCATCCTGATTTTACAGAGGTGATTCTTTTACCTTTTCTTTAATTAAAATTCTTTTAAGAACCCAATTGATTTTTCATTGTTCTTAAGGTCCAAGGGTTTGGGTCTGTGTTCACCTGTACCAATTAGTGAGGATATCATTCTCAAACCTTCCCCAGGAAAGGTGGTGCAAGGGGGGAATATTTTGGGGGAATAGGACTCCAAGTGGTCCTTTCTCTGATTCTTTGTCTAAATCACTTAGTTGTGGCAGCATACTGTTCAAGGCAAGGTGGAATGTGTGCCTTGGGTAAGTTTTTAACCTAAGCTGGTAAAAAAAAAGCTTAGGGGGTCTTTCATGTGGGTCCCCACATCTGTACCCCAGAGTTCAGAGTGAGGAAGGAACCCTGACAGATAGTGATGCCAGTTTAATAGACGCTTTCCATACGGCATTTATGGTAACCTGCTGAATTTTTAATAATACGAATTTGACATAAGCTGAGATAATCTCCTGCGGCAGTAAAATGTGTAGGACAAGGCTCTGTGGGGAGGTAATGTCCACAGAATCCTCTTGCTGACTTCTTCCCCTATAGTTCCATCAAGGAGATGAACAACTCTTGCAGAGTCCTAGGGATCTACAGGAGGAGGCAAGCATCATTCATGTAGGGCCCCTGTGTCTTCTCTGTCCCCCCAAACAGACCCCAGACCCTGTGACGGATTTGAAGCTGCCCGAAATAATTTGGGTACTACATGTTCTGTTTGTTTGTCTGATAGTTGTAACAGGGTTTACAGTATCTTGACTGGGTTATTGTGATGTCTGCTGTTTGTATCTATTGAGTTAATTCAACAGCAAAGTGGTGGGGAATTTCACCCAGGTGTATACTTGAGAGACACTCACTTTGATGCTTTGGTTCAGATCCCCTATGGACCTCACTAGACTGGTTTTGAGTAGCACGTTGAAGTATCTGTGCTGAGAGAACAAAGAACTTTGTCAGGATTTAAAAAACAGGCCCTCAAGAGTAGAGGTAGTGTGTGGGGAGGGAATCAAACTGAGACCCAGATTCCCCCGAGGTTAGTGGTATTGAGTAAGGGCTCTAAGTAAGACAGATGTGTGTAGACATTGTGTTGTTTTAAAAATCCTTTTTCTTATGTTTTGTGCTTACTGTTAAGATTAA